>NW_026889763.1:665000-1395000 GCF_033153115.1 Saccostrea echinata | reverse complement strand
GTGGATGGGATGCCATTATTTATGACATATTGTTTCAAATATGCAGGCCTTATCATATGTCATTCAAAAGTAATCACCAAAGTTAAAGTTTTTGAAAATTAGGTAAAACATCAAGGTCAAGGGGTAAAAAAATCATAGCATGCTTGGAAACATCTTGTTACAGGTAATGTACATGTCAAATATAAAAGTCCTATCTCTTCTCAATCAAAAGTTATAAGGAAATATAACATTTTTGAAAAGTAGGTTAAACTTCAAGGTCAATGTCACAGAGTCAAAAGTCATGATATATTTAGAAAGGTCTTGTCACAGGTAATATACATGTATAATATGAACGCCCTATCTTTTCTCTTTCAAAATGATCATTTAAAATAATGTTAAATTTTTTGAAAAGTAGGTCAAACTTCAAGGTCAAGGTCCTGGGTTCAAAAATCATGGTATGTTTAGAGAGTTCTTGTAGGTAATGTACATGTGAAATATGAAAGCACTATCTCTTATTATTCAGAAGTTATGACCAAGGTTAAATTTATTGTGACAGACGGACAGACTGACAAACGGACAGACTAACAGACAAATGAGATTTAATGTCCCCTAGGTCCCTTTTGTGAAAACAGATGACAATAATGCCCTTGCTGTTCATGAGAAGAAGATTTATGATGGAAAAAATCCCCTGCATTTTTCTATGTAAATCATTGGATCCCCATATGTGGCCCCACCCTACCCCAGTGGGTCATAATTTTTACAAATTTGAAGCTACACTAAGTCTATGTAAAGAAAGTTTCAACTTTTTGGGCCCAGTCAGTGGTTCTTGATATTAGACTTTTTTTAAAATGATACCACCAAATTTTCACTAATTCTTGATTATCCCCCCTTGAAAGAGGGTGTGACCCTTCACTTGAACAAACTTGAATCCCCTTTCCCCGAAGATGCTTTGTGGCAGGGTTGGTTGAAATTGCCCAGCGGTTCTAGTGAAGAAGACAAAAATGTGAAAAGTTTACAGGCGGGCAGATGGATGACAAACAAAATGTGATCAGAAAACCAGAAAAACTCAAGTGAGCTAAAAACTGATGATCACAAGTACTTGGAAAGAGTTACAGTATTTGAAAAGCAGTTTTGTTTTCAGAAGCTGAAAATGTATGACTTGTATCCATGTTGAAAAAATTTCACATTTCAGAAAACAGTATGATTAAAAATAGTTAATCAAGGTGCTTTGAGTAGCAAAATAAGCTAAACTGGTATAGCTAATTCAACCAGAGAGCTTAGTGAATTTTAAAATGCACAACCTTTTCAACTCTTAATCATTCTTAAAATATTTATATCATCATTTCTGATTCAAGGGAGAACTAGAGATATGATCAGAAGTATATCTGTTGACTAATAAACATGTACATGTATATTGTGTTTTTTAAGTCATTAATGTTTGTTTGTCGTTAAATGTCCCTCTTGGGAATTTTTCACTCATACGGAGACACCACCACTTAAAAATAATGAAGACGTACAAGTCGGATTTGAGGTTAACATTCATTTTAGGAATTTTCAACAATTAAGACATAAAGAGATAACTCCTTCCCCTTGCCCCTTCCCCTTCCCAGACCCCTGTTTGTTCATGTATGCTAACTAGTCTAATACTTTGGTTTGACATAAAAAAAAATGTGAATATATACAAATAGTTTAATGGTCCATCTCTTTGAATGATTTTCATTCCTAATTCTAGGAGGGTACATGGGTTGACCCAAATTCATGAATGAAATGTCAAGTAATCTTTTCATTGATGCACTTTTATTTAATTTGATGTAGTCATATTATGAACATTTCCAGTTCATTAAGAGAGTGGGGATGACCTCCAGGGGTTCATAACCTTAAACCATTAGATGTACATAACATAATAACACAAGAAACAAAATTATGTATAGTCAAATGGAAAAGTTTTCTACTATTTAGGAGTCACATGATCATTTGTCATTTCAGGGACAGGGAGCGACTAGGGAGATTGGACCCCCCCCCCCCCCCTTGGAATTTGCAGAGTTATTTAAAAAGGACTATATACCGATTTACAGAAGCAAATAAAAAATGACTTTGGATGCCCTCCCCCTTTAAAAACATGGACCCCACCATCATTGTTTTTATTTTGTTCGTTTGTTTTTTGTTTTTTTTTTTGCTCCTCAGGAAATTCTGGGCTGGAATTTTTTTGGACCGAGGTGTGGACCCCCCCCCCCCCCCCCCCCCCCCCCGGAAAAAAATTCCCGGATCTGTGCCTGTAACTGAATGTAATGTCGACAACGGGAGATAACTCTTCAGAATGTGAAATTCGTCTATTGTGGCATCCGATGATCCACTCTCTACCATCGGCTCATACATTCAGTGTCAGAGAGAAACGAACGACAACTCTGCATGGGAGATTGCCGATGATCTTTGATCCTTTTTAATCTTTAACCTAACCATTTGCATTTCGGTTTATTTTACCCCAATCTGTACTTAAACTTGTACTTACCGACTGTCATAGGTCCTGTCAACTTCATGAAATATAATCCAATTAAAACACAAAATGAATTAATTTCCACTGATATACATGTAACACTGCACCATGACACATGGCATGTGCAATCTAAAAATGATAATGGTAAAACTAGTACTAGTACTGGTAGGGTGACGCAAGCCCAATGTGATGTAGAAATTTTCAAAAAGGTGTTCACATACATGTACAGTACAGGAACAAATTTTAAATTATCATAACAAACGATGTTTTAACATAACTTTGCCATCTAGGCCTATTTCCAAAAACAGGCAAATTGTGTGTGTGTGTTGGGGGGGGGGGGGGTGACAAAATTGATTGGGTATGGCTTTTCAAGGAGGTTTTTGCCTAATCAAATACTAAAAAAAGTTTGCACATTTTGATAAATTCATCAAAAACGCTTTGTACTAAAATAATATTATTTGTTGTTGAGAAAATAAATTTAAAAACTTCCAATTATGGGCCAAAAATTTATATCCCCCCCTTTTATCAAAACCTAATTTACATCATTAATTAAATTCTGTTATTTCAGACTGGTAATGAATTAAGTATATGAAATGCGTATAAGAGGTTCATAGGTCACATGGTCACCTGAGCATTTTATGCTCGATTTGACGAATACATGTACTGTGTAAATTATAGAATTATTTGGACTTTTTCCTTGGTAAGCCCAATGTGAAGGAGTGTGCATTTAGAGGCAAACACCTTAGTGCGGGTATTACTGTCTCATGACAGCATCTAGTTATTTTATTGTTAAACATATCCCAATGATTGGCTTGATAATAATGAACTAGTTTCTTTCTAATCATTATGTAAATTTTGAATTTTTTTATCTATGTTCATAAATATGAATTTTGAACCACCCTTCTTAGGTCTATTCAGCTATGAAACACACATTTATTATATTTCAATCTTTGTTGTTTGATCAATAATAAAGAAAAAGAAGGTGTGGGTCATTAAGTAAGTTCTCTGTTGTTGGGAAGAGATAATTGCCCTCCAGATCACAGCTTTAAATTGCAATCAAAACAAAACTCATCTAAAGAGATATTCACTCCATGATTTAGAAGACATAGCCAATGGAGATAAATATTTCAATTTAAAATGCTCCGCTAGCTTAAGAAAAGAAAAACTTTCAATTTGATAATTATTTTAACATCTACCGGTAAACAGATTTTTATGAATGAATTTTCTATCTGTACAATTCTGATTTATGAAGTAAAATTGTTCAACATAAATAGCAATTTAGGATGTCCAGGTTACCTTCAAAGGAAATATTTAATTTGAGGGGTTATAGTTGTATCTATTAAAATACTCACTTTTAATCAAATATCATAAGCCATGCAATTTGTGTACATGTAGGTTTTGTGTGGTGGAAACTGCATCAAACTGATCTCGGATAGTTCTTTAAGAGATTCTTATTGTTTTGTAAATAAATGTTGTAAATTAAACCACAATGATACACAATACCTATAGCATATTATTTCTTGTACTGTTTGTGCAGAGGCTGAGCTTATATACAAATAAATGATGTTCTGTATATTCATTGACAAGGATTATAAAAATTTTCAAAAATGTAATTTGTAATTTAATTAATTACTTTTGCAAGTAATTGTAATTTAATTAATTACATGTCTTAGAAAGCCTGTAATTTTATTGTAATTTAATTGAAGAAAAAGTCAAAGTAATTGTAATTTAATTAATTACTTTTTAAAGTAATTGACCCCATCCCTGGCTGATACATACTGATAAGAGCTATTCAACTGCATCAGTATTTTTTACCTTGGCCTTTCCTTTGACCTTGACCTCACTTTTCTTAAATTAGTTTTTAGCTCAGTTTTAAAGATACCATTCAAGATAGTGATATCAAGCTTCATATGCTAATACATACTGATGTAACCTTTTCAACTGCATCAATATTTTTTTACCTTGACCTTTCCTTTGACCTTAACTTCATTTATTTTGAATTAGTGTTTAGCTCCGTTTTAAATAAACCATCCAAAATATTTTTATCAAACTTAATATGCTGATGCGTATTTATGAGAACTATTCAACTGCATCAGAAACATTTGACCTTGAATTTTTCTGGGACCTTGACCTTACTTTTCTTAAATTTGCATTTTGCTTAATTTTAAAGAAACCATTTAAGATATATTTATGTAAGATTATGCACTTATACATAATTTGGTGAGAATTTATCATCTATATCAAACTTTTTAGATTTCAATTTCAATTTTAAAGAAACTATTCAAGATATTCTCATCAAATTTCATACAGTAATACAAATTTTCATGTTGCATTACTAATATACCCTCGGTGGGGCATTCATGTCCTATGGACATATTTCTAGTCTGTGTAAGACTTTGAGTGTATAAAATATGCATTATGATTTATCTGTTTATCCTTACGATCTCCATTTCTCTCTGTGAAATGTTTGAAATACTGGTATTTTCATGGCTTTCCACCTTCAGTTTTCACCATTAAATTCAAAAGCCATAGTTCTTATGGTGCTTTTGTATATTGTTATTGTCTGTTTCCATGCCAACTTGCAATCTAAATCATTTCAAAGTAATCAAAGTAAATATCTAGCGGCCATGTGTCTAAGCGACCTCTAGACCCCTTAATACGATTTTTCATTTTATGATGTTGGCAGCTCTGTAATTCTGTATAAAACAGGATTTGTAACATGACAACAAATCATTGTTAAGTCATAAACAATTGACATGATTTCACAGTGATGTCATACACATGAGTGGTTGATGTATTCAATACATTTAATTTATACCATTAAGCTTTGAAAAAATAAATCAATGCATGGGTTTAAAACTATTATATGCAAATATTGGTTATAGATCAATCACAAATATGAATAAATGCACAAGTATTAAATATTAAAGATATCATTTTTAACATTTATCAGGATGTAAAAATGGGTTGGTATGTGATCAAATCTACCACTCAAGATGTATTGAATTTGATCATATACATGTACAGTATATCCTGATAAATGTTGAAAGATGATACAGTAAAACTTGTCTAATCCAGCCACCACTGGTTCCAGGATTAGACAACATTCTGGATTAGACAACATTTTAAACAATTGAATTTTACTGTAAGGGACTTAAAAGGAACATCGTATTAGGCCAGATTTCAGAGTACACAACATCTGGATTAGACAAGTTTCACTGTACTTTATTTCTTAAAAAGTACTGATTCAGTGGCATGTCAATTTACAGTATTTGTTGGTTATTTGGAACCCTTCACTGTCTTCCACTAAATATGTGATTTTCTTACGAAATTTTAGTTCAGAGTGTGTCACAAAAAACAAAAAAACAACAAAAAAAAACAGTGGTGTGGTTTGAAAAAAGAAATGATGAATTTTGTTTCTTGTAAGTGCTACTCATAAGAAGCAATTGTTCTCTAATAATGGCTTCTATTTGCAGTCACATCGTAGACCTTATTTTTTAATTTTTTTTTTTTCAATAGGCCCTCTTTCACCAAGACCTTGACTTTGCATACAGAATTGATGCTTTTTACAAAACGGGACAGAATTATAAGCTACTTACTGATCATGATCATTATTCTTATAGGTAGGTACAAAAAACAGAAAAACTTAGTACAGTCAAACTTCAGTATCTCAAACCACTTTGGGCTGAGAAAAAAATCTGTTGTACAAGTAAATTAGTATTTCTTAATTAATTTCTTTCCAATTCTAATGGAAGTTACTGTGTATTTCAGAGTGATCATGTTTGTATTAGCAGTATACAAGGAGCCCAGTCTGTCCAAGGTTGTAAACCTATACACAGCGCTGCAGCCTGTGGTAGGTACATGAACATGTATATTTAATATAAATAACTATAAACCGTTTTAATTTTACATACAAAACTACCTGTATATATTAATCTTTTTAAGTTCACCCATTTTCCATGGAAAATTTGTTCAATTTAAGCCGTATTACTTGAAGACCTTTACATGTACATGTATGTGAATACTGTCTACATGTACATGTCTTTGTGTATAGAAACTTTTTGTCCAGTCTCAAAAAAAAAAAAACACAATCAAATAGACTACACCTAGATACATAATTCTGTTTTTTGTTGTTGTTTTTTTTTTACTTTTAAATATGTGTCCCTAGTATAAACTGAAAATTGATTTTTTTTTCAAAACGATACCCGTCCCACAGTTTTCGCCTATTTCAACAAATCTTGGTACACATTTACACTGAGATAAATAATTTTGTGTCCTTTTTTTTCATTTTGGATGAACAGTGTCACTTTTTTTTAAAAAGATAAATTAGAAAATTTTTGGAAATTCTTTCAAAATTCTATTCTCACATTTTCTTTACATTAAACGTAATCTTTACAGGACGAGATAAGGTTCGTGAACGTATTCCGCAAGTTCATCAAAGACCTCACTGTCACAAAGTCCTACAAGTTTATTCCACAGCTGCTCAATTGTAAGTAATAGTCTCTTACTGTATTGTCAAGTTTACGGCAGTTATTTGCAAGGCATTGCCCTGTAAGTGAGTGGCAATTTTTTGGTCCTTTTCAAATTTAAGTTTATTATTAGCAGTAAGTGGTAAGCTTCTTCTAGCTACAAACTACTGCTCTTTTTAAGTGGAATGTTTTACTGTATATATGATTATTTTCAGCCTGTGTTATTTTCATCCTTTCACACTTGAAAATAATTTTGCCCCATTTTAAATTCGCACAAATAATTGTAATTATAATACAGTGCTGTTTTCTTTCAATTCATTCACCCACTTACAATGAGGGCGAAAGGGGTGAAAATAAAATGGGGGGGAAAATTTCCCTCTACACAGTACTTCCTAGATTCACTTACATGTACAAGTAGTTCTATAGTTTAAGAAGTTCAACAAGGATGTGTACTCTTGAAATTTTCAAAAGAATATTATTTAATTGTCATTTTTTCTGTAGCTTTTCATGCTGCCAGTTTCAATTTGGCAGAAATAACAGCTTTCTTGGCCAAAGAGAAGCAGCCACAACTGGTAAGTCAGCAACAATTATGAACAGATTTTGTTTGGACTTGGCTTCGAACCCCCTCTGATGGAATTTTTGAGGGGTTCTTTTATTCTACAGTATTGATCCTCCAAAAAATTAAATAGGACATTTTTATTCACAAGGTTGTTACAAAATCATTGCTTGATGAAATATACTCACTCTTGCCATTTTCAAGAGATCTAGCCAAGTTCATAAAGCATTTTATTTCTATTTACATTCAAAATACATGAAGCATGAACAGCCAAGGCTAGTACTATTCAGTGGGCTCTTTCAACTTTTAAAAAAAAGAGAAAAAAAAATTTCAACATAGGCTCTTGTCTGGAATCATTGAAATGACTAAATTCCAGACCACAGCATCTGTTATATTTACTTGGTAACATGTATTTGGAGTTGCCAATCCTCTGTGTTCACATACATGTTTACATATTTTACAATCATAATACACATGTATCAGATGGAGTATACAGTTCCTATATTCCAGTGCATACAAGTGAATATTTATTGTACAAACACTGCACTTAATGCGAACCTACATTGTTTGTTTGAACAATATTGCTTTATTGTTCAAAATTCTGTTAAATAACAGATTAATCCATGTGTTGGAATAGTCTATTATCTGTTGACATCCCAAATACATATAATGTAAATGTACTTTTTTTTCCATGGAGTCATAATTCCGCGGAATCACAATTTCTGTTCAATCCAGTGAAAGGAAATTATGTGATTTTTTTAAACTGTTCCCTTGTATTTCTTAAATGTAGTTTTAGTACACTGTGACAAATTTCCAAAGAAAGTTTTTGACTGTGTACATAGCGAAAATAAATACCACACAGCTAAAAGTCTGTCTGCAGTATATATATATATATTAATTAAAATTTATTTGTTTTAATTTTTTTCATTGCATTTCTTCAGGTGCAAGTAAAATTGGCTGAATTTGTAAAAGTAAAGTTATCAGAGCTTGAGGAAAAACGGAATGTGAGGTGAGAGAACACACATCAAGTCACGATTGTAAAGAAGAGGGAATTATGAAGTATTAAAGGGTCAAATGAAGTTATATACAAACAAGTTTAGTTAAAGATGGAATGGGGGGGGGGGGGCTAGAAGTCATGAAAGGGTCATCATTGGTGGCCTTGTCGAGGACTACTAGAGAGAGGAAGTGTGGTGTGAGAAATGGCTAGTGGGAATATGGAGAATGAAAAATGGTTTTAGGTGTTGAATGAAAATGTAGTCAAATATCCACATCATGTAATTAGGTGCACTATAGTGATTTATCTGTCCATTCATCTGATTTCATTTGTCCATAGCATATTTTCTCTCCCCTTGGCCCAATCTGGCTCAAACTTCACACATAGTGTCCTTAATACATGTAGTAATGGTGTGTAGAGAACCTGGGGCTGACAACAAATAGATTTTTCAAGCACTCCCCCTTGGCAAGTGCATGGTTAAAATGGCTTCTCAGATTTTAAGGTGATGTTGAGCATGAATTCTCTGTGTAAACATTGTATATACATCTGTAAATTTGCTGTTTTTAGCTCACCTGAGCTGAAAGCTCAAGTGAGCTTTTCTGATCACCCGTTGTCCGTCGTCCGTCCGTCTGTCCGTCCATCTGTAAACTTTTCACATTTTCGACTTCTTCTCAAGAACCACTGGGCCAATTTTAACCAAACTTGGTACAAAGCAACCTTGGGTAAAGGGGAGTTTAAATTGTTAAAATGAAGGGCCAAGTCCCCTTCAAAGGGGAGATAATCAAGAAAATACAAAAATTGGGTGGGGTCATTAAAAAATCTTCTTCTCAAGAACCACTGGGCCTGAAAAGCTGAAACTTACGTGGAAGCATGCTGGGGTAGTGTAGATTCTAAATAGTTCAAATCATGACCCCCGGGGGTAGGGCGGGGCCACAATAGGGAATCCAAGTTTTACATTGAAATATATAGGAAAAATCTTTAAAAATCTTCTTTTCAAGAACCACTGGGCCTGAAAAGCTGAAACTCATATGGAAGCCTGCAGGGGCAGTGTAGATTCTAAATTGTTCAAATGATGACCCCCAGGGGTAGGGCGGGGCCACAATAGGGAATCCAAGTTTTACATTGAAATATATAGGAAAAATCTTTAAAAATCTTCTTCTCAAGAACCACTGCACCTGAAAAGCTGAAACTTATTTGGAACCATGCTGGGGTAGTGTAGATTCTAAATTGTTCAAATGATGACCCCCGGGGGTACGGCGGGGCCACAATAGGGAATCCAAGTTTTACATTGAAATATATAGGAAAAATCTTTAAAAATCTTCTTCTCAAGAACCACTGAGCCTGAAAAGCTGAAACTAATGTGGAAGCATGCTGGGATAGTGTAGATTCTAAATTGTTCAAATGATGACCCCCGGGGGTAGGGCGGGGCCACAATAGGGAATCCAAGTTTTACATTAAAATATATAGGAAAAATCTTTAAAAATCTTTTTCTCAAGAACCACTGGGCCAGAAAAGCTGAAACTTATGTGGAAGCATGCTGGGGTAGTGTAGATTCTAAATTGTTCAAATGATGACCCCCAGGGGTAGGGCGGGGCCACAATAGGGAATCCAAGTTTTACATTGAAATATATAGGAAAAATCTTTAAAAATCTTTTTCTCAAGAACCACTGGGCCAGAAAAGCTGAAACTTATGTGGAAGCATGCTGGAGAAGTGTAGATTCTAAATTGTTCAAATGATGACCCCCGGGGGTAGGGCGAAGCCACAATAGGGAATCCAAGTTTTACATTGAAATATATAGGAAAAATCTTTAAAAATCTTCTTCTCAAGAACCAGTGAGCCTGAAAAGCTGAAACTTATGTGGAAGCATGCTGGGGTAGTGTAGATTCTAAATTGTTCAAATGATGACCCCCGGGGGTAGGGCAGGGCCACAATAGGGAATCCAAGTTTTACATTGAAATATGTAGTAAAAATCTTTAAAAATCTTTTTCTCAAGAACCACTGGGCCAGAAAAGCTGAAACTTACTTGGAAGCATGCTGGGGAAGTGTAGATTCTAAATTGTTCAAATGATGACCCCCGGGGTCACAATAGGGAATCCACAATAGGGGGCCACAATAGGGAATCCAAGTTTTACATTGAAATATATAGGAAAAATCTTTAAAAATCTTCTTCTCAAGAACCACTGGGCCAGATAAGCTGAAACTTACTTGAAAGCATCCTGGGGTAGTGTAGATTCCAATTGTTCAAATCATGACCCCTGGGGATAGGGCGGGACCACAATAAGTACTATCGGGGGGGGGGGGGGGGGATCAGGTGAAAAACAGCAAGGCCAAAGTTACTCAGGTGAACGCTGTGGCCCATGGGCCTCTTGTTATCATTTCAGACCAAAAATGGAATTATTGGAGAATATGTTGATGATAGCCATGAATGGTGAAAACATTGAATTAGCTTGGTAAGAACTACAAGTATATTGTATGTCCATAAAATACATGTAAAACTGAATTTGTAGAAAGGCAACCTCTGAATATTACAGAATACTAATGGAAAAATACTGCATCTTGTAAAAGAAAAACAACATATGGTAAAATATTCAAATGCTTTAATCCATATCAATGCCATACCCGACATGAACTGTATATAGTGATGTGCTATAATTTTTAGGTCACCTGAGTCACTCAGGTGACCTATTGCTATCCGTTCTCGTCGGTCAGCGTGCGTCGTGCGTTAACATTTGAACATTTTTAGCTTCTTCTCTGAAACCGCTTAACCAATTTCAACCAAATTTGGCATATAGCATCTATGGGTGAAGGGGAACAAAAATTTTGAATTTCATGGTCCCTGCCCCCCTGGGGCCTGAGGGGTGGGGCTAAAACCACCAAAAATAATGCAATCTTTAAAAATCTTCTTCTTTACTCCTGGACATCAAGCAGTCAAACTGTTGGCATCATTGTAATAAGCATTGAGCCCTCTACCAAAATTGTGAAATTCATGGCCCCAGGGTCAGGGGTTCTGGCCCCAGGGTGGGGCTCTATAGATCATATAGTGAAAGTGCATTATTTCTTTGAAAATCTTCTTCTCTGCTCCTGGGTATTAAATAAGGTAACTAAGTACATAGTTATGATGAGCAAGAGTGCCTCTTTCAAAATTGTGAAATTCATGGCCCCGGGGTTAGGGGTTCTGGTGTAAGGGCGGGACTCTATTGATTATATAGTGAAAATGCATTAATTCTTTGAAAATCTTCTTCTCTGCTCCTGGGTATTAAATAAGGTAACTAAGTACATAGTTATGATGAGCAAGAGTGCCTCTTCCAAAATTGTGAAATTCATGGCCCCGGGGTTAGGGGTTCTGGTGTAAGGGCAGGACTCTATTGATTATATAGTGAAAATGCATGAATTCTTTGAAAATCTTCTTCTCTGCTCCTGGGTATTAAATAAGGTAACTAAGTACATAGTTATGATGAGCAAGAGTGCCTCTTCCAAAATTGTGAAATTCATGGCCCCAGGGTCAGGGGTTCTGGTGTTAGGGCGGGGCTCTATTGATTATATAGTGAAAATGCATTTATTCTTTGAAAATCTTCTTCTGTGCTCCTGGGTATTAAGTAAAGTAACTAAGTACATAGTTATGATGAGCAAGAGTGCCTCTTTCAAAATTGTGAAATTCATGGCCCCAGGGTCAGGGGTTCTGGTGTTAGGGCAGGGCTCTATTGATTATATAGTGAAAATGCATTTATTCTTTGAAAATCTTCTTCTGTGCTCCTGGGTATTAAATAAAGTAACTAAGTACATAGTTATGATGAGCAAGAGTGCCTCTTTCAAAATTGTGAAATTCATGGCCCCAGGGTGGGACTCTATGGATCATATAGTGAAAGTGCATTATTTCTTTGAAAATCTTCTTCTTTGCTCCTGGGTATTAAATAAGGTAACTAAGTACATAGTTATGATGAGCAAGATTGCCTCTTCCAAAATTGTGAAATTCATGGCCCCAGGGTGGGACTCTATGGATCATATAGTGAAAGTGCATTATTTCTTTGAAAATCTTCTTCTTTGCTCCTGAGTATTAAATAAGGTAACTAAGTACATAGTTATGATGAGCAAGAGTGCCTCTTCCAAAATTGTGAAATTCATGGCCCCAGGGTCAGGGGTTCTGGTGTTAGGGCGGGGCTCTATTGATTATATAGTGAAAATGCATGAATTCTTTGAAAATCTTCTTCTCTGCTCCTGGGTATTAAATAAGGTAACTAAGTACATAGTTATGATGAGCAAGAGTGCCTCTTTCAAAATTGTGAAATTCATGGCCCCAGGGTCAGGGGTTCTGGCCCCAGGGTGGGTCTATATAGATCATATAGTGAAAGTGCATTGATTCTTTGAAAATCTTCTTCTCTGCTCCTGGGTATTAAATAAGGTAACTAAGTACATAGTTATGATGAGCAAGAGTGCCTCTTTCAAAATTGTGAAATTCATGGCCCCAGGGTCAGGGGTTCTGGTGTTAGGGCGGGGCTCTATAGATTATATAGTGAAAATGCATTAATTCTTTGAAAATCTTCTTCTCTGCCCCTGGGTATTAAGTAAAGTAACTAAGTACATAGTTATGATGAGCAAGAGTGCCGCTTCCAAAATTGTGAATGTCATGGCCCCAGGGTCAGGGGTTCTGGTGTTAGGGTGGGGGTCTATCAACTATCTAGTGAAAATGCATTAATTCTTTGTAAATCTTCTCTGCTCCTGGGTATTAAATTAAGTAACTAAGTACATAGTTATGATGAGCAAGAGAGCCTCTTCCCACATTGTGAATTTCATGGCCCCAGGGTCAGGGGTTCTGGTGTAACGGCGGGGCTCTATCGACTATATAGTGAATATGCATTAATTCTTTGAAAATCTTCTCCTCTGCTCCTGGACATTAAGGTGATTAACTAAGTACATAGTTATGATGAGGAGGTGGGCCCCTTCCAGAATTGTGAAAGCCATGGCCCCTGGGTCAGGGGTTCTGGTGTTAGGGCAGGGCTCTATTGATTATATAGTGAAAATGCATTAATTCTTTGAAAATCTTCTTCTCTGCTCCTGGGTATTATTTAAACAAACTAAGTGCATGATTATGATAGGCAAGGATGCCTCTTCCAAAATTTTTAAATACATGGCCTCAGTTTTTGGGATTCTTGAGGAGGGGGGGAGGGGGCTCTATTGATTATATAGTGAAAATGCATTAATTCTATTAATTAATCATTAACTAATCCTGTCTGCTCCTTAGTTTTGAGCTGATAAATAAATTGCTTAGCTATGATGAAGATAGGAGCTTCGAACAGAATTTTTAAATCTTGTGGTCCTAGGGTCAGGGGTTCTGGCATAATGAGGGAGGGGGGGCTTTTGATAATATAGTGGAAAAGTGTTAATTCTTTGAAGTCCATAGTTATGATGATGAGGGTAACTCTTCCAAATTTGTAAATTTCTTGACCTTTGGTCTTGGGTTCTGGTGTTAGGGTAAGGCTTTGTTGAATCTGTAGTGAAAATGCATTGTACCTGTGAAATTCTTCTCTGCTTCTGGGCATATCGAAAGCAAACTGAGTAAAAGTTTAAATGATATAAGTAAGCGTATTTCTACCAGATTTTTGAACATCTGGACAATTTGTCTAAGCATTCTGGTCCTGGACAGGGCTCTATTAATTTGTATTCTACTGAGAGAAGTTATTCCCCTTTTCCATTCACCTTTGATAATTAATCACTGTAAATAATGTATTTGAAAGATTAATAGAATAAGATAATTATGCAAGAATGTTTATCGTATAATTCAAAAAGTACTTTCTTAGTTTTAATAATCAGGCAGACCTGTAAGTAATAGATAAATAAAAATGAGACAAAAATAACTTATCTTATTAAAAGTTCTTCAAAGACCATAAGAGAGGTCAATGCTAGAGGTCTTAATATGGGCTTAAAAATAGTACAGAAGCACTAATAGTTTGTTAATAGTCTGCATGGTGATAATATTAAGTGGGGGACAGATTAGAACTTAATTTATGAGTTGATACTGAATACTAGACTAATTATTTTGTTGATCCTGATCTTCCTACTTCTCTTGCTTTAGGGCAACAAAGCTTCATCTGTCAGTGTATTTAACTTCTAAATTGTTGTATTATTCTCAGGTGACCGTTAAGGACCTTGGGCCTCTTGTTTATTTATGGAGATTGAAGTAATGCTATAGAAAGGAGAATGCTAACAGGAAATTCTTTTCATCTTTTCAGGAAAGTGTTCTCGTTTATTATTACCAATAGGAAGAATATGTATGGAGCAGAAGTAAGCATGTAAGTATATATTTATTTCCATTGCCATGAGTGAAATGAAATCAATGGAGTAACAAGGCTGGAAAGGAGTACCGTATACAGGGTTATTTTTGCCATGTGTAATTTTCACCCTATTACATTTGAAAACAAATTCACCATGTTTAAAATTCACCCAGAAACAGAGTTTTTTTTTGTTTTGTTTTTTTATAAAGGGAAAATAATGTTTTTGTTGAATTGTCCCCATTTTAAATTTACCCACTGACATGGGAGAAGGGGGGGGGGGGAGAGGGGGGTTCCCTTTATACAGTATTGAATTATCAGGTTGTCCTCAGGATATAAATTTGAATTTTTTTTAATTTAAAAGACAAAGAAGTTTTCACTCATCTGGTACAAATTAAAGCAAGCATTTTTAGCTCACCTGAGCTGAAAGCTCAAGTGAGCTTTTCTGATCACATTTTGTCTGTAGTCTGTCTGTCTGTCTGTCTGTCTGTCTGTCTGTCCGTCTGTCTGTAAACTTTTCACATTTTTGACTTCTTCTCCAGAACCACTGGGCCAATTTCAACCAAACTTGCCATAAAGCATCCTTGGGTGAAGGGGGTTCAAGTTTTTTCAAATGAAGGGCCACACCCTCTTCCAAGGGGAGATAATTAAGAATTGGTGAAAATTTGGTGTCATCTTTTAAAAATCTTGTTCTCAAGAACCGTTGAGCCAGAAAAGTTTATACTTATGTGAAACCTTCATTATATAGTGTAGATTCAAGTTTGTTCAAATCATGACCCCCGGGGGTAGGGTGGGGCCACAATGAGGGATCAAAGTTTTGTATAGGAATATATAGACTGAAAAAAAATCTTCTTCTCAAGAACAACAGAGTCACAATTAATCATATTGATATGGAATCATCCTCAGGTTGTGTAGATTCAAGTTTGTTCAAATCATTACCTCAGGGGTAGGGTGGGGCCACAATGGGGGATCAAACTTTTACATAGGAATATATACGAAAAATCTTTAAAAATCTTCTTCTCAAGAACAACAAAGCCACAATTAGTCATATTGATTTGGAATCATCCTCAGGTAGTGTAGATTCAAGTTTGTTCAAATCATGACCCCTGGGGGTAGGGTGGGGCCACAGTGGAGGATCAAACTTTTACATAGGAATATATAGGGAAAATCTTTAAAAATCTTCTTCTCAAGAACAACAAATCCAAATTAGTCATATTGATATGGAATCATCTTCAAGTAGTGTAGATTCAAATATGTTCAAATCATGACCCCCGGGGGTAGGGTGGGGCTACAATGGGGGATCAAATTTTTACATAGGGATATATAGGAAAATTCTTTAAAAATCTTCTTCTCAAGAACAACAAAGCCACAATTAGTCATATTGATATGGAATCATCCCCAAATATTGTAGATTCAAGCTTGTTCAAGGCATCCACCAGTAGTAGGGTGGGGCCATAATGGGGGATCAAAGTTTTACAAAAGAACATATACAGGAAATATCTTTAAAAATCTTCTTCAGTCTCAAGAACAACAAAGCCATGATCAGTCATATTGATATAGAAGCATCCTCAGGTAGTGTACATTCAAGTTTGTTCAAATCATGAACACCCCCCCCCCCCCCCCCCTACCCGGGTAGGGTGTTAGACATATTTAAAATTCTGTTTTAAAGAACAGCAAAATCATGATTAGTTATATGAAGATAGAAGCATCCTCAGAAGGTTTATATTCAATTTCATTCAAAACATGGCACCTTGGGGCAGGGTATGCCTAGAACAGGCGATCAAAGCTTTATATATGAATATATAGGAGAAATATAGAAGAAAACTGCTGACGAAGAACAGCAGGGCCATTTTGACTCAGATGAGCGTTGTGGCCCATGGGCCTCTTGTTTTAAAGTCTTTTATAGATTAATTAAAACCTTTGATTTTAATGTTTGATGCTGAGAATACAGTCATTTATAGGTAAAAAATTATTTTGATTTAGAGGGAAAATCGTATGAAGGATAAAGCTTTAGATTTAGTATTTTGTAGATTACAGCAGTTTGTTATAATCTTTTGAAGGTTACAACTCTTTTTTTTTATATTTTATAGGATACAACCTTTTGAGGGACTGTTAGATTACTACATTTCTGCAGATGACTTGGGAAAATGTGCAGTAAGTACTGCTTTACAGTCTGGCCCCAAGACCATAAACTGAGAACAGCTTTAAGTCAAAATTTCAAACCAATATAACTTTTGAAATAATTTTGATAATGAAACAAAACTTTTATCATATATTTGAATTTAAATGTTATATAAAATTGCAAATTTTGAAGCAAATACATTAAATAAAACTCAAGATATAAAAAATCAAAATTTTGACTTAAGTCTATTCTCAGTTTATGGTCTTGGGGCCAGGTCACAGAAACTTATAGACTAATAATGTCAGAATTTTGATGATTAAAATTTTCAATAACTATTAGACTGAAGGATAATGAAGATATATGTATCTAAATGACATTAGCAAACTGTTAAAAAAATGAACAGAAAGACCACAATAAGCCACATTAATTTGCAAGTGTCTTTACCTAGTTTGTTCAAATTAATGAATGATCTCCCTTATTTCTTTTCCTTTACTCATGAAAACTTACTATTAAAAAGTGCAGGCATGAAGGAAATGAGTCCCATGGTCCAGAGATTAGACCCAGGGTCAGACTGGATAACATAAAATGTATTACATCATAAAATTATGCTACTTTACTTCTGAAATACTTAGCAGACAAACGGTATGCTTTTAGACCCTAACCAACATTGTGCATTTTATATCCACAAATAAATGATTCAAGCCCCAGAGTGGGGCTAAGTTGATCATATTTTGAGGAGCTCTTGATATGTAGATAACTGTCAGTGCCTTTGGGCCTCTTGTTAATGATAGGAATTTGTTCACTTTTTAAATGGAACAAATTGTATTTTTTAGGAAATTATGAAGTTTTTGGTGAAGGAAGTTCCACAAGGTGTGGCAGAGAGTTTAGGAGAGAAAATTTTCACTAGTATTCCTATGAATGAACTGGAAAGGTAAGTCAAAACTGGAAATTGTAGGCTGTTTAAAAAAAATAATATTCCATAATTAAAAGTACACTAAAATACAACAAGAGATTTTCTCCAGGACAAAATTACTCTTACTAAAGCTTTAATTTGCCATATAGGTATAAACTTTTACTACAGTCTTACTGTAAGTGTAAAATATTTGGCAGAAATTGATATTTTAAAAAGTTGGCATAGATTTGATTTAGCGCATTTCTTAATGCTCTTATTAATGTGTACATGTGCAAGACATTTAGCGTGTACTTGAATTGTCGGACGTTGCTTTCCGCCAAAGGGGCTAAAAAGAATACAAGCCAAATGTAATACATTTACAGTATTTTATCATCCAATGAAATCAGTTTACCATAATTTTTGACAATTGTTGGTCATATCTTCACTTATTCCCAGTTTCAGTTTTATTATTTTAGGGTAACCTGGCGTTCAGGACCCTGGAAATTGTCTCTTGTTATAGCTTGTACATCTGTTTGTGTATTATTTGGAGAGCTAGTGAAAAATTCTAGTTCAGACATGAAAGAGAACTTTTAAGTACTGTCAACAAAAATTTATTCTGAAAGATAATAACCTCAATCATTCAAACTAATTACCGTATGAAAAAGTCTCTCAAAATCATGCAGCAAAGCTACAATATTCATTGACTAGCATCTTCATTTAGTACAACATAGATAAAATATTTTAGCCCAAAAATGTATATAACTTTAGCATTTTTACCTCTCCAATCTCAAAAAAGGTTACGTAAAAAATATTCTTGGTGATAGGAAATGAAAGGTCATGCTCCTGTCTAATGGGAAGCAATTAAGAAATGTATAAAATAGGATGGGATAATTATATCCCCTGCAAACAGAGTTGTGTTTAGGAGAGGGAGGAGAGAGTAAACAGAAATCACCTCGTCTGTCTGTGCAATCTTTAACCAAAGGTCATTCCAGCAAGTTCAAGGATAAGGCAGAAAAAGTGTAAATTTTGTGTCAGGTCCTTAAGGAGGTTGGATCCTGCCATCAAAAGTAATGAGAATTTTTTATCAAGTATATTTTTAGAATTTATACACATAGCTTTATTAAAAATCAAAACAAAAAATGGGGGTCAATGCGCTTCTTTTGCCGCTACAGAGCATTTAGTTTGACCTTTTTGCACTGTAAATACGTCTTACACATAAATCAATTTTTAAAGTTTTTCCTTCAATATTTTTTGTTCAAATAAATTATGGTGAACAAACACAGTCTTATTTCATCTTAAATAGACACATTAAAATTTGTAACAACGAAGAAATTTTTGAATTACTCCGCATGTTCAATTATTTGACCTTTTTGCACTCAAACATTTTCATTTTTCTGGTATTAAAATTTAACAAGCAAAAAAAATCATTTGAAAGTAATGACATTTTACTGAATTTAAGAAGAATGATTAAAAGTATCGTATATATTCAGAAAAGAAAATCAAAAGTGGGGGTCTGATGTTAATTTTTAGATATTACTAAAATAGTGCTAATTTTAAGCTTAAATTAGGGCTATTTTTTTTCTTCATTTCCACAATATATTTGCTATATTTATCAAATATGATGATAGAATTCATGGCAGTTTTTTTAATAGATAATTTAGGACCAGTATAAAACAGTCCACTGCACAAAAGAACTATGTGTGCAGACTACATGTAAAAATAGGAATCCAAACTTAACATACTTTTAATTCTTCGAAAGAGAAAAAATGATCATTTTCTTCTAAAAAACCTTCCGCCACAAAATATAGTTCCTCACTTAATGCTTTTGGTATGGAATTTAATCATGGAGTTTTAACTGAATATAGTTAAATTGGCATTGTAGAATCCAAATTTATTGTAAGAATTAAAACATTATGCAGAATTTTTGAAATATAGGTTAAGATAAGAATCTGCTCAAAAGCTCAGGAGCGAACCTCGTTAACATTCTAAAAGAGAAACAATGGAAGCACATACTTGACAAAAAGATTTCCTATGACCTGACAGTTTGTGTTTACCTTGACTGCAGATCATTCTGGCAAGTTCAAGGTCACTGGCAGAAACCTAAAGATATATTGTGACCTTGACCCAAGGTTGGTTGGGCAAGTTCAAGGTCATCTTAAGAAAAATTTACATGAGTAGACTCTTAGGGAGAACTATGATGATGATACTGTACTTATAATGGAAATATATATACAGTAGTATTGGTATTCTTCCTAATAATTTTCTAAATTTTTAGCTCACCTGAGCCGAAGGCTCACCTATTGTGGTCCCACCCCTACCTCCGGGGGTCATGATTTGAACAAACTGGAATCTACACTGTTCAAAATCTTGACCCCCGGGGATAGGGTGGGGCCACAATGGGGGATCAAAGTTTTACATAGAAATATATAGGAAAATATCTTTAAAAATCTTCTTCTTAAGAACAGCAAAGCCATGATTGGTCATATTCATATGGAAGCATCCTCAGGTAGTGTAGATTCCAGTTTGTTCAAATCATGACCCCCGGAGGTAGGGGTGGGACCACAATGGGTGATCAAAGTTTACAGAAAAGCCATGATTAGTCAAAATGATATGGAGGCATCCTTGGGTAGTGTAGAATGAAATTTGTTCAAATGAGTGCCCCCGGGGGTAGGGTGGGGCCACAATAGGGGATCAAATTTTTACAAATGAATATATGGGAACAAATCTTCTGCTCAAGAACAGCAAAGCCATTTGTTATATTGATATGAAAGCATCATCAGGTTGTTTAAAATTCAACAACAACCCCCACCCACCCCACCCCCACCCCCTGTAAACTTTTCAATACTGAACTGATTTTTGCTTTTTTTTCTAGCCAAGGTGCGCAGATGACCGATGTGGCCCATGGGCCTCTTGTTTGGTGATAATTGGAGAAAGGTGGTGGGATGGGGTTGGGGGTGTTTTTACAAACAATATCACATTAGACTTGTCAAGCCTTGAGATATGCTCCTGCAATAGCCATGAAGTTATTTCAAATGAACCTGAACCCCTGCTAAATGCACAAGCACTTGACATTTTAAACATTTCTCTTGTTATATAAAAAACTTCCAAACACTTAAAAACATGAAGTTCATGTGGGAATATGAGGAAGCTCCTGTATAGTGTTCTGTTATTTATGACTCAATAGTTCGTACAAAAAAAAGTTATCTATAACTGTATGAGGATATTATATTATGAACCTTCACCTGGTTAAAAGCCAAGAATAAGAGGTGCAGATTCAATGGCCATAATAAACAAATCCTGTAAGATTCGGAGAGTTTTATGGCCTCTCATTCAGGCCCGTAGGAAGCAATTTCAGTTTGGGGGGCACAGGCATACATTTTCAGTTTGGGGGCACTATCAACTACCAAAAATTCCTTGACAAGCCCCCCCCCCCCCCCCCCAAAAAAAAAGGTCATCAGGTGTTTTTATTGAGGAGACACAAGCATATAGTAGCTTAGTTTTCTATAGTTATCTATATATCGGCAAAATTATTGGGGGGGGGGGGAGGAACGCCCCCCTCCCCCCCCCCCCCCGTCCTACAGCCATGCATTTTAATCAAGATATTACATTATACTTTTTTTTTCTTTGAAGGGAGCAGCTGCAGAGAATCATGAAGAGAGCAACAATAAAAAAGAGAAGATCAAATCCATATTTAGCTAGATATTAATAAAAATAACTTTATTTCCCCAATTTTTTTCTGTTTATTCAGTAATTACTGGTTTGATTGATCTCTGGTTTGAATTATTGAACCAATATAAGCAGTATGCAATTATTTATGGCTACATTGATACATAATTATGTAGGGGTTAAACACACAAATATTTTTGGTAAGAAAATGTACTATATTTAAAATGTTTAATTAGTTATACTGTAGGCGGAGCCATGCCCAGTTCCATATTTAGAATGATTTTCATGTAGAAGAGCAATTATCATGTTCTAAATTGAAATAGTATTAAGGATAGGGAAAAAAAACTATATCCATCAAATTAATATGAATGAATGTGAACTGCGGTTTTACCAGGTATTTAATTATTGTGTAGGAGTTAACGCTCGGTGTTAATTTATGCTATATTTGTGCTCTCGACATTGTGAATTCCAGAAACAAAAATTAATATAAAAAGTTTTACTTGTACATGTACATGTGCGTAGATTACAAATTTTTTAGGTTTACTAATTCAAACAACCACAATTAATTGCCCAAAGAAAAAATTAACTAAATTATGTCTGCAAATTTTAATCCTTAACGTACCGGTGGTTTATTTTTAACTCTTCTATCTGTGGATTACTGAGTGTAGAAATGATCATTTTCGCTAGCCAGGTACATGTACTCCTGATCTGCTACCTATGCCTTAAACACCCCTCACAGAATCAGGAATAGGTAAAATAGTTCGGGAATACTTAACTAGTTAAGATAAGGAATGTTGTAGATTTATACTGAACACGTGTCTGTGACAAAGAACATTGTGTTCGTGAGTAGTTACATATCAAAACAAGGAAATGAAAATGAACCAGAAACTGCGACTGCAAGCACCCAAACAGTGGGTTTCCTCCTTTTCCATGGCAACAGCACTCATTTTGGATGTTGCATGCACAACTATACTGACTGAAGTTTTATTAAGATTTTTCAAGCCTGCATCTGCAAGAACTGCTGTGGAAAGAAATTGGGTGGAACAATTTGTCCCCCTGACTTTGTTCTGGGTGACATTATTATGAAATTTTCATTTCTTCCAATTCCTTTAAATGTGCAGGATGTAGGAAATAAACAACAGTTCATTCTTGTTTTTTTATTTGGATTTCACAAATCACGTGTATAACAAAAAACACAATTCTCTTTTTAAGACGTTTGTCAAGTGATTATGCAATTACATCTGTTTCTAAGACATTAAGTGATATTACTAGTCTATACGATTCATTTATTCACCAAGAGTATTATTAACATCAATCTCACAAACCATTATAACTAGTAACCTTAAAGTACATTGATGATCTTCATGATAAAAATAAAATGAACTGAGTACATGAAAATGACCCCAAAAAAACATATTGGTTAACAACTCTGCATAATAATTGTGAAATCACAAGAAAAAAATATAATACTAGTACATGTAATAAACACTGTATTTACAGCCTGATATTTAAAGGGAAAAAAAACTTGAAACTGAAATAAAGTAAGCTTTACTTGAACAGAAACTATACAAAATTACAATATGAACACAAGCAAAACAGTATTTAAATGTTTTAAAAATAGTAGATCTAAACTTCAAAAGAAAGATTGAAAATACATATTCCAAATATTCATTATTTACATTTTTGCTTTGAAATTTGACACAGGAGGCAGATATATGGTTACACCCCCCCCCCCCTTTTCTCAAGCCCCTGTTGTATGAGCTGTGTTGAAAAATTATGGAACTTCTAATATATTGATTTTAATGACGTTTCAAATTAAATTTTAAATAAGAGATAGATAAATTTTGCATATTTATCTAGTATTCGGTTATTCATTATACTTATAAAATTTGCTTTCAGAATTTTGTTTATGGTCTTGATGGTAAAATTTTGTTTTTTATGGTACTTTTAAACAATAATTTAAAATTTATCAACGGAAAGTAGCAAGGTGATTCTCTCTTTAAAATAATTACAAGTTAGAAGTTTTGTAAGTGAACTTCTGAAAACAAGCAGAGAAGTACACGTGTACAAATAATACACAGGTTTAAATTTGAAGAAACTTCAATAACATCCTGTTGCGATGGTGTAAAATTTAAATATTGTACATGACTTATGATGTTGCATGGTATTAAATTGTGTTCTCTATCTGAATAAATCAACATTTTCTTCAGCAGTGACAGGAAATGATATAGATAAGGGGGACAAAAAAACTAACTATGATTGTGTCAAATATCCTATTCAGCCTTCTTCACAGATCTCAAGTCATCAAGTTCAACCATCTTTTCAGATCTAGTCACAACGCCGAGGAAAATGGGAGGGGGGAACAATATCACATAAAAAACTGAAAGAGCTTCATGATCAAGTCACATAAAATAAACTAGTTTCCACAAAACTTTGATGTGATCTACATGTAAATGTTGGGTACATATATGCTAAGAAAATGGTCTATACTGAATTTATGTATGTTGATATGACCTGCAAATCAGTAATTCTTATACTCTAATATGAATTTTTCATTGGTGAATATCAAATAAAACTAGAAACAGAATTCCCTGAAAGGATGAAAATAAACATTGCGGAGAGTACCTCAATTGGAATTGTTTTAGAAATTGCCTGAGAAAATGACTGGTCCCTTGAATGTAAACTATTTGTCCTGAAGCTTGTACATAATAAAT
The DNA here is from genome assembly GCF_033153115.1 of Saccostrea echinata. Taxonomy (NCBI): domain Eukaryota; kingdom Metazoa; phylum Mollusca; class Bivalvia; order Ostreida; family Ostreidae; genus Saccostrea; species Saccostrea echinata. Next base: position 1,370,847 of record NW_026889763.1, on the reverse strand, counting down.
AATGGAATTCTGTGGTATTATATTAACTTACACACAAAAAAATAAAAATAATAATTAATATCAGAAATTACTGAAGATGCCAAAAGAAATGATCAGATCTTTGGACTTGGTTCAATATGTACACAAAAAACATGAACTTTTGCGATTTCACAAAAAAAAGCTATAATTGTAGTTATTAATCATATTAATTTAGTAGAACATGGCGGAGATAACACTGTCTGGTGACATTTATTGGTGGAATATTAATTTTTTTGGTTACATAAGCTGGACGGTAGACCTCTTTGAAGCCTTTTCTTGTTAAGTAGCACCATCCTGTGGTAGAATTTTTGGCCATCCAAGAAAGAAAAAATCCACTTGTTACACTCATTTGAATTAACACAAGAGTTGCCTCTAATCATATATAATGCAGAGGCATTTGGCACAGTGTAATTTAAAGTATGAAAAACTACAACACAATAAGGAAACTTTGGCTACATGATATAACGTTGAACAAGGGGTAAGTGATGAAAGGGGGAAGGGGGGTGGGGCTAACTGGGAGATAGGAGTGGGGTATTAGGGGAGGAAAATGTAGGACTGAACGTGAAGTCAAAAGCCCCACTCCCAAACACTTGTCCCTGGGATAGGCTGGAACCAGTGGACTGCAGGCCTGAACTGGAGCTGCTAGCTGTTTCATTGGATGAAGTGTCCATTGAACTGTCCATAGAGGAATCGGACACCGAACTATTTAAAGTCCCGTCATGTGATTTGATTTCTTTCTCGTAATTTTCTAGCTGTCGCATGAAGTTTAAATTTGGAGATATGACACTTCGACGAGATTTAATGTGTTCGAAGGCGGTTTCCAGCCCGACTTTGGCAGTGAACATGAGATAGGCTAGACAGATCGTGGCACTGCGGCTTACACCTGCTTGACAGTGCACTAATACTTTGCCATGATTTTCTCGAACTGAGTCTGTAAAAGAAACAGAAATGAAGAAAATATTAAACAATAAAATGTATGTGTTTAGACTCATGCATAATGTTTTATTTGAATTGTAACATAGCATCTTTTCAAAGCAAATTAGCTTTTTTCTTCTTATAATATTAATACTGTTTTATTATTTTGTTTTATCAATTCTTAAAAAAAAATCTCATCAGTCCAAATTCATTTATCCCATGGAAGTAACGAAAGTAATTTTATTCCTCTTTTGTCTTATTAACTGAACTGGTGCCCATACCTATAAAAGCATTGCTCTGGGGGAACCAGGCTGCCAGATCTGCATTAGGGTTATCATCAACAGGAATGTTCATATAACTGAAGTCCTGCTCAAAGAGATTCTTGCACTTAGTTGAAACGTTCATTAATGATGTAATTCCAAGGCGGTGCAGAAGTTCCAAATTGGATGCATCCTGAAAGTTACCTAGGTAGAGGAATGGGAGTATTTCCACTGGAGCGTCCTACAATATTTGAATCAATGAATAAATACATACATCTTGCACAGACAACTAAATTATCCAAGTATGTTTGTTTTCCAATTTTAATATAATGGTTAATCTGTTAACTACTATAGTATGTCAATGAGCACAAAAAATATCTCCATTAAGTCTGATATTTGACTTGTGGGACTTGGGAGAGATGTTTTGAGCATGAGCAGTCTTTGGGTCTGACCTATCTGTGGACATTGTCGGGTTCCACGTTGAGGGTACTATATGTGGTTAACTTGGACTGACGATCACACAGCTTGTGCGTATGTGTGTGTGTGTGGGGGGGGGGGGGGGGGGATAGAGTTGGTCTTACCTGTCTGTGGACATTATCGAGTTCCACTTTGAAGGTACTACATGGGGTTAACTTGGACTGACAGTCACACAGCATGTGTGTGTGTGTTTGGGGGGGGGGGGGGGGGTAGAGTTTGTCTTACCTGTCTGTGGACATTGTCGGGTTCCACATTGAGGGTACTACATGTGGTTAACTTGGATTGACAGTCACACAACTCTGGGTATGTGGAACAGAAGTCTTTGTATCCTCCTGTAAGAAAATTTACACCATTAGTGAAAGATATGTCAAATATTATGTAACAAACACTTGGGACTATTGTACATGTACATTATAATTTTAATCAAATTCCATCAGTACTAATACAATGTATGTATTCACATTGTATTATCCCACAATTGAGGCTTTGTGAGGATAATTGATTTAGACTGAAATATCTTGTCTTTCTGTGCGTTGTGCGTATCTAAAAAGTACGATCTAGTTCTTTAAAAAATCAGGCACTTACTAAATACCTAAGACCAAGTACAAAATATGCCGTATATATCATTGTGGGGTCATAATAAGTCAGACTCAAGAACATGTGAAGTAGATTGTACAATATTTAATCGTTCTTCGCGAAAGGACATTTCCTTAATTCTTCAGAGTCGAGTGTCAATTACACATTTAAAAGCGTACACAGTCACTGAGTTACTTCTGTAAATGTATTCTTTGTTCACGTACGTCATTTTCCTTTTCTAAGGAAAGTCAATAAAGGGGAAAAAACTTCCTGGATAAAACATGCTAACATAAGTACACTACTTCACATATTTATTCAATATTTATTACACTACACAAAAAGATCGTTTCCCGTATCAATACTTATATGCAAACAACAAACACACCTATATCAATGACAAGTCTGTCGAATTCCACTCCCTTTGCAAATTAAATTATGGCTATGTTATCAGTATACATGTATTCGGGATGATTTCATTGGCAAATGCAGTCAATATGTTTATTAAGTGAGAGCGTATCAATTTCATCATCTTCTAAATTTAGCAAATTAAACAGACCATCTATATGTTATTTATAGCTTCTAAAATTAAACACAAAGTTCTCATTATCTCCTGCGAAACAGGAACTTGTATTGTGAAAGAAAAAAATGTGAAACTGTTTCATAAGATATGAGACATGCGATATGAAAAGAAAAAAATATATAATACAACTTCAAATTCATAGGTTTTAATAACAATATTAAAAGTAAGACGTTATTTGCAATATATTCTATTCTATATATATAGTTAGAGAGATAGAGATGTTAACAAGTTTCTGTTTTAAATTCTCTGACTTTTAAAAGATATATGAAGATAACTATACAATATCACATATCTTTGAAAATATTTTTGTTTCAGTCATGAATATTCAGTTTTTTCCTAGAATTGATACGTTTTTTTAAACGAAATATTGAATTTGACACGTCCTTTTCTAGTCAAGACGTCTCTTTCAAGCTTTTAAAACTTTCGTTATCCTGCGATACTCTGATATATTATCACCTATTGAACATAGGTATCATTCCTGCCAAATTTCAAAGCTTTTGGAGAAACCTGGGATAAAATGTGTTGTCTTTCTGGAAAAATTGGATGGGGGTCTTTGTTCGCAAACATGTAGAATTTTACCAGGTAAGATTTTAAGTTAAGTCATAACACTTGACTATTCCATGCAATCAAAATATTTCAAAATACCACGACTTAAGAGCACAGTGTATAACGATTATACGTTTATGACATAGATTTTTTTAAGGATTTCTCCAGACTTGTACAGAGTAAAACATTTGATCCCGGAAAATATGAAGGCCCCTATACGAGCTACTTAGAATTCTATTTATACCAAACCGGATGAAATCTACCACTCTCTCTGGCAAGATTTTTTTTTGGTAAAGACGACTTCCGTACTTTCTTAATCTTATAAATATCAAAACTTGAATTTCAGTACTCTTACACTTAAAAATAAAAAATCTACTCATAAACGCACACTGTCCTTCAAGAACAGCTCCTTCGATCATTACATCTACATCATTTCGTGGATCGAAACGGTAATCTAAATTTTTCCAAATAATAATTTTCCATATTTCCAGCTGGACGGATGTGGACGGTGCACGTGTTTGTACTCGAACGCACCTAGCTGGCGAGTGTGGTTAAATTGTTGTGGTCAATCGCATCATCAGCACATGATAAACTGGGATGAGTGGTGCAAAAACAAGTCCTTAGTTATTAGCCCTTAGGCAGAAAATATAGTGATAAATTGTCAACAAATGATAATAATTTGAAGAAAAAAAATTCCACTAAAAAGGGCCGTTTTATTGCGCATTCACTTAAAAAAAATTGCAATCATATCTTCTTTACATGTTATACAGTCTTTTATATCAATAATCTTATTTCAAAACTATTTCCAAATTAAACGTGTATAATTTATGTTCAGTTGTTTACGTGTGATATAAACTTTAATATATTTACTTAATAATTTTCTTTACTTATTTTTTTTTTATTCAAATTTACATTGTATGTACTTAATGAACTACTGTTGATATGTACTTCTCTGAATGGAATTCTTTTCGTAAACAAACTCTGAAATTTCGGTCAACTTAGGTCGTATATTGATGGTGTTTACGGTGATCTTCTGTATAAATGCTGTCCCCAAGTTGGCAAGATTTAATCGATTCACAGTGAGTTCCAAAACCTAGCTTTCATTTAGGAGCGTAAACATAAATACATAGAGAAAAAGTGTAGAGAAAGACGTGTGCAGAGAGAGAGAGAGAGAGAAAGAAAGAACAAGTTTTATATCCACTATTTGAATTCATTTTAGATGCGAAATGTACATGTGCATACTATATAATTAATAACAGTTACAACTGTACCAGCAAAACTCATTAAGATACTTGATACATATGCACTTGCACGCACTGCAAACTAACTACAGGGTCGTGCTACATTGCATTTGCAAATGTAGAGAGAGAGACCAGAAGAAGAAAAAACATCAACAAGCATCATCAGTGAAGAGAAAATAGGTCTGTAAAGTCAGGCACTCCCACGCATCAATCAATAGAGAGAAGGAAAAAAATCGTTTTATCTCTCAATGAATTCTACATCCGCAATCTACCGAGCACTGGCTGTACTTGGACACCAGAGTCAATATTTAACTCAAAGAAGGCATTCTCTGTCTTATCAAGCAGGAACGGGAAATGTTTATATAAACAGTCTTGATTTGTTTGTTTTTGTGCATGTGAAGTGTTGTTGATCATTACAGATTTGGGTTCATCTTATAAACATCTAACAAGTAGCAGGATTTTATTCAAGGTTTTTCTAATTTTAGGAATTTCCAATTAACTTACAATTCTCAAAAGAAAAAGCTTGAATACACAGTTTTATATATATACATATCATAAAGATCATGTATATTAATTTCTATTTAATTCATCTGCAAACTTGGAAATTTCTGTTGCCATTTTCATATCATCTACTTAAAATACATATCTTGAACAAACATTTACGAATGTAAAAATTACACTTAAAAATTGTCTTTCTTCCAAAAGAAGTAAACTATAAATAAATACATATATTATACATGTTATACATGTATTAAATATGTGCTGTATTTTATTTTTAACTTCCTCTTGATGTCCTTGTTTTCAATTTATTCTTCTTCATTAATACAGATTAGATTAGTAATAATTTGCTGTCCTGTTTCAAAAGGCTAAAGTACTCTGTGTTATATAGTCCACAAATCAACAAGGAGGGGAGGGGGGGGGGGCACTTCCAGATACCTTCACCTAAATACCCCTAGAGAATGATTTGACAAAACATTTTCACCCTACATAAATAAAACAATATAGAACAATAAAGAGTAATGGAACTATTTCAGGATTTTCATGAAGTCCATTCTAAATATTTCTGAATTAAAGGGGGATTTTTTTTTCTCAAAAATTCATAAGAACAAAGAACAAACAAAAAAAAGCAAATCTATATCTAGCAGTATCTAGATAAATTAATCAACAGTTTTATGCAATATATTTATTATTTACTGGCCACTTGATCTGCAGCTTTTGTTCAGATATCGTTTTTAATTTTTTTAATTTAATGACTTAGAAAACACCTGTATGGGCCTATGGGGCCAAAATTATATATAATGTGTTTTCCCATCCCCCTTTCCAACTTTGTGTGCAAAATATATTATGTAATTTCTTTCTTTAAAAATTATAATTTGGGTCAAAAATCAAATACATTTTTCTACATGCATACCTTTCAATGCAAATAGTTAAATAAAAGTGGAGTTGCTATGCAAAGGAAATAAAATTTTACTTATAATTGAGTCTCATTATCATTCTTACTTTGGCAAAACTTGTCAGTCATACTGGTACATGATGACTATTAAGAAATAATATACCAATTAACATTATTAATGAAGAAAGTGCATTTTTCAGTATTTATAGCTACTTATACATGTAACATCTGTTATTGTTATAAAGTCACACTGCAAGATTTGTGAGAATGTTTCTTAGATGTTTATCAAAAATAACTTTAATTATATACATGTATATAAATTATATTTTATAACATGTCTTGAAAGCTTTGAAAGTTAACAAATAAATTTGGGTTTTTAACTTGTTTCTCATAAGTTTTGAAAAATAAAACTAAAAAATGTACATTATATCTGTTATATAAATATAAATTGTGAAAAACATGGATATAACACATTTAAAATCTAGCTAATTCAATTAACACCACAAGTGTTAACTATTGAAATTACAACATTCATCACATAATCCCATTTTAAAAATTTTCACTTAATCTCTGATCAGATTAAAAGGTACAAATGTGTAGATTGTATATTGGTATATTGCTAAATACAAGAATTAGTTTGCATATAGTGTTGAAAGATTTAGACTGACTGACCTGTTTGAATTAAATATACACCAATTAAATACACCACTCCAGACATATGATTAATTAGGACAAAGTTTGTTGAGGTAAAATGAGTGAATCTAAAACATTTTTTCCTTCAAAATCTTTAAAAATATTTGCCATAGAAGTTTGAATGGGTTTATAAGGAAATGTCTTTTGACTCTTTTCTTTTTTAAGTTTTTCAGTAAGTTGAATATAGATTTAGATTAGGGCTGTTCTCTGGACAGGTGTCTGAGGAATCGTGGCAGAGATGTGGCTCAGTCGGATATATAGACTGATGCCTTCACTCAAAGTTCATTCCGAATATCAAGTTGAGCCCAAACTCAACAGACCTTAGGATTAGAATAAAAGGCTGCTGGGCTCCACATTTCTCTCTTCTTTTTTTTGAATTCATAATTTGGGAAAAACAAGTAACAAGAGTATTAGGTTGCTCATAATATATTGATACAACCCACTGTCCTAAAAATTGCATGAATATAAATATGTACCAAGACTCAACACAGAATAGAACAGAACAGAATATTTATTTCTGATTTAGAGCCCGAAATAGACAAATATGAAATGATTTACAATAATAAAGAGAGAACATGTTACTGAGTAGCTCATTTTAACAATGAACATGTAACAACCTTGCGATAGACCCAAACTTGGAGGAAAGAATGTCCTCATGCGAGATTCACTTTCATTTTTTGAACATACATGAAGATTCAGTTTTTGGTTATTATGAAAGCAACATTGAAAATGACCAGACAAGTGCCATATAATTTGGATTGAGGGAGGGGGGGGGGGGTGTCTGTCACACATGGAAAATGAGACCAAAAGGAATTGTAACAGTGTTTTTCCCTTGGATGTTTATAAGGAAAGTTTGTTACAAGTCCCTTTGGTAATTAAAACCCTGTCCTTTTGATCAAACCTTCTCAGCAGGGGACTGTGTAACAAATACTGTAAAAAAAAGTTTGTTTAGTTTAGATATTAAATACAGACCTTTAATATAATAGAGCTCGCCCACTTCAATTTGCTGTCGAAGACTTTTTAACACCGAGTAGAGGTTAGAATCTTTGGCTGACAGCTCCAAGTCGACTGTATCCTCGTCATACACAATGATTCGCTTAAACTCGCCATTCTCCAGCTTCCCCCTCTTCGTACAACACGGGACGATGTTCTCGAGGGCCACAAATCCCCCTGATCGGCGTTTCAGGATTGGGGGGCAATGAACGTTCGTTGCGGTGACAATATGGCCTTCGTTGTAGGAAATAAAGGGTCTGCTGTCCAGGATCAATATTTCTTCCTTGGCACTCTCTTGCCATTTTACCAGCATATCCACAGTTATTCCCTTTACTGCTAACGTGTCCATGCTAATGGAAGTTAGAATCCGACTTCACGCTTGCCAAGAATAGTATTCTCTATTATGCAAACGACTAGCTAAGCTGTATACTCATGAATGAAATGTCGTTTTGGTTGGTAAATGACCTTTCCATTGATAAGGGTTGTGAGAAATTTAAATGATTGCGCAATAAAATATAGTTCGTGAGATAATTGATATTCATGAGGAAAGATCTCACTTACTTTTCTTTAAGACTACTGTTTTATTTTCAGTGCTCTTTATCATATGTTCACCTAATTTCTTTTTAGATGCTTTTCTTTTTTCCTGATAATGAGCTATTACATCAATATCCCTACGCCGAACACATCTGACGTCACGTCGTATTTAGGAAGGTAGTGCGTAAACTCGTTAACAATTCATTCAATAAGGTCACGTGATAAACAAACCACGCCTTTATTCTCACACAGTTTATTATTACTCTACATCCGTATTAGTAATAACTATGTATAGTATGACGAAAGTAAAGACTAAATAAACAGTGTAGTACCATGTTACATGTTTGAATAACGCGCAATCAGCATAGTTTTTTAAATAAATATACAGATACAGGTATTATTTTCATACGCATCATGTTCACCATTACCATGATTAAGGTCTACTAGCTATTAGTATTAGTATTTCGGGACCTACACAACCCCTCCCCCCCTCCAAGATAGATCCTGAGCCCTTTCGATTTTTTTCCATTTTGTGAAATATTTTTATTATAACTCTATACTATCGGCCTAAGGTGTCCCTTTTCGGAGGTTAGGATGCCTGGGTTCCTCTCCTCCCCCTTTTTTTATTGAGGGGGGGGGGGGTCAAGAAGATTTTTTTCTTGTGGATTAAGGTCTTGTCTATTATTTTTCAATTTCTTGATCCATTACAACCCAGCATGTTTGTATAAAAATTAGGAAATGTGACACACCGAATTAGCATTTAGTAAATGGGTATCCCAATGTAATCTTTCTAAACTTCCCTCATGGAAATTTAAAAACGTTTTAATAGATTCTCTAATAATAATTTATTGGTACTTCTTGAGTAAACAATGAAGGTGATTCAAGGTTATTTTCTACGCAGCAGCTAAACAGCGTACAAAATTCCCACAGGGGGTAAGGAAGGGGAGGGGGGGGGGGGCAACATATTGATTTAGAGACATGAGGTTTTATTTATTTATTTTTTTTAACGAAAGATTAAAATAGAAAGTATCAGTTATTTACAGTGTAATAAATGATAGAGAACTACTTGAACCATGCAATATTTATCGCATTTAGTTTGATGAAAGAGGCAGTGTCTTGATGAAAATTGTGTGAATATTTTTTTTTCATTTCTTTATTTTTATTTATTTATTTGTTTTTTTTAAAGTCAGATCCGAACCCTTATGATAAATATACATGTTTCATTGATACCAGTGATTAAATTCTATATTTGTCTGTGAATATAGGTGAACAGTTTGACACATGTATAGTGATTGCACTAGTAAATTTTTGGTTGTTGATCCTACATGACGTAAGCATTCTAAACATGTCTATATATGGAGTAAACCATTTTATGCCCTTTGAACCCTATTTTGACATGCTACAATACACCATGACATTTAAAAACGATTATGTATACGTGGGCACAATGTGTTTTGGTTACAAATGTTTAAATTTATACATCGGTGTCCTTGTGTCGCATTACATTTTCAAAAATCAGGGAATTCCTTTTACCTATATATAGATAATTTAGGATAGAATAAAGGTAGGGTTGATTTAGACACACTAGTTCCGCTTATTTGCATTTGATTATTTTTTAAAAATTGTGTCGACTGTGTCAATTTCAAAAATAGGCGTTTTCTATGGGTTTATGATAATGAGGGTCGAAAGGAAGGGATCCAAAATTTCCCTTGCAGGAGCTGAGGAGAAAATCTTAGAATTTAACATTTATAAAATTAGTTGTAATCGCAGATTCTGACTATTTTGCCCTGGTAAATGTCTTTTCCTAATTGTGACACAGATGTCTGCATAAAGTTTCCTGTGTTAATTATCCGAATAAGAAGTTCTTATCAATTCTGCATTTTACCTCCACCTATGGTAAATTCAAAATTTTTACAACATGATAAGGCGCCCACTTATTCGTCTATACTTTGATGTGCATGTAATAGACTTCTGTCCTATTTGCATTTAAGTTCATGCGAACTACAAATGTAGACATGTCTGAATTTAGCAGTTAAGGATAACTAACACAAACAAACTTTTTGCAGAAATCAGCATTATTTCTCTAAGAATAATATTCAAATAGGTAACCTGAATGATATTTTCTGGGTAATGTGAGAGAATTTTGTAAGATTTTGTCACAATGTCAAAAATATGTGCAAAATTTTGTATAGAATTACATAGAAAACGATACAAAGTTGCTTATCTAAGCACCAAAGAAAACTTACGATTTCTTTATATTATAGGGATTGATTATTTATGTCATTTCCGTTCAAAATCAGTCCAGAAACTTATATCAATCGATATCCATGCATTGATTTTTTGTTTGTGGAATGTACCCTTAAATGTGTTCCATTGTTTAGGATATATACATTATACATTATATTATCGTATTCATATGATACATTCTTTTAATTTCTCTTGAGTGAGTCCTCAACCCTACCTCACCTATCATAAGTCAATTTCATTCCAGGGGCCCATTTTACAAAAGAACTTACGGCTAAGACCAAAAGCTTTAGTTAATTGTAAAATCTTGCAAAATTTATGTTTCTGTTAATAATTGTTTTCATAGAAATATCTTCCCAACTTCTTTTTAAAACGGTTTGGACTATTTTCAAATTAACGTAAAAAAAAAAAAAGAGTTACTCGCAAAATTACGTTTTGGTGTTAGTCGTAAGTTCTTTTGTAAAACGGGGCTCTGATCCAGATATTGTACAAGAGATTTTTTTAATACATCATAATACATACTGTCAAATTCCCTTGGGGGGGGGGGGGGGGTAGAAATGTCAGTCAAAATTGCTAATCTAAACCAGTAGCTATGTATGGAACCTCTGATTTGACTGCTCTGAAATGGTAAAATTTTTAATAGATTTCACTGAACACTTAATCGAAATGCGTCAATAGGAAATTTTATTACATTTTCAACAGTGAAATACTGTGATTTATTTATTGAATAAAAGTGATATTCTCTTACAGTGTGAAAGGATACCAAAAATGATATTCTCTCACAGTGTGAAAGGATATCAAAGTAAGTAAAAAATAATTTCTGGCCTTTCATAAGATAGAGATAGTAACTAAGCATCTTGATAGAGCTAAAACTGCAAATTTCTTCCTAAATATGTTGCTATTTAAAATCCATGCTATGTAATGTTTTCAATCTGACACACAACTTCTAAGCTATGACGTCTCAACCGCTCAACTATGACGTCAAGCCTATGACACTGTGTTAAGAAAAGACAGAGGCAAAGGGAAAATCAAAGAAAATGTAATAAACAGAAAATTCAATGTTTTGTAGATGAATATGGAATTTATTTCACTCGTGAGACAGGATTTTTTTTTATATTTTCACTCGTGCTTCGCACTCGTGAAAATATCAAAAAATCCTGTCCCACCCGTGAAATAAATTCCATATTCATCTACAAAACATTGAATATCCTCTATATATTTTACCCCATGGATCATTAAAATGGAAAACTGTTGACCCCGTCTTCCTGTCCAAACAGAAGATTATGGCACAAGACTAAGTTGGTGCACAAGAATCTATGAATTTTATCGACATTTTCAATATATAAACTGAGTATACGTCATATAAATTTATTTATTACATACTAAGTAATAAATACATGTGTACTACATTTTGTAGTTTTTTAGTAACTAGATTTTTATGAAAATATTTTTTCTTTTTTCAGGTTGTAAGACTATAATACAAAAAAGTGTATCATGATATTTACTTATCATCGTATTGCGAAAATATTCTTGAAAAGTAATTTGCTCAATGTTACATGTAGGCGCTTTGAATTCTAGAATACATACAAATCTTTATTTTAAGTTAAAGTAATGTAGAATATTAATAGACGTTTTTCCCTTCTGATATATTCAGATCAAACGAGACGCTTCGCGTCTCGTTTGATCTGATGATCCGCGCCTGTCAACTCGACGTGATACGGCTCTTCGGATCAAGTTACTATTATAATAATATATATTTATTTATTTATCAGGTAATAATCAGATGATTCAGGTATATTAAAAGGAAAAAAAAAGAGAATGTCTAAATATTGAAATACCTTTGGTAAAAATATATAAAGTTTGAAATATACATGTATTTATGCGAGGAGGAAACCGCTTCTAAGATTCTTATGTATCAATGCTTTCACAAAGCCAAAGATTGAAATATTTACGGAAGCGTATTAGGGCCGCAGCAGTATCTTTTTTTAATTTGTTTAAATAAATTATCAATTTGTTTTAACAAATTAACAATTTGATATAACAGATTAGTAATTTGTTATAACAGATTAGTAATTTGTAATAACAAATTACTAATTTGTTATAACAAATTAATAATTGGATATAACAAATTAGTAATTTGTTATAACAGATTAGTAATTTGTTATAACAAATTATCAATTTGATATAACAAATTATCAATTTGTTATAACAAATTATCAATTTGTTATAACAAACTAATAATTTGATATAACAGATTAGTAATTTGTTTTAACAAATTACTAATTTGTTATAACAAAGTATTAATTTGTCATAACAAATTAGTAATTTGATATAACAAATTATTAATTTGTTATAACAAACTACTATTTTTGATAAAGTGAAGGTGTATACAGATCTATGGAAGCCAGATCAGATCAGAAATCTTATTATAAGTTGGATTTTTGAAAACAATAAATATATATTAAGCTCAGCAGCTACAGCTTTTTGGCTAATATGTTAAACTGGATTTACATCTTTTAGCACTTAGAGTTTTCACTGTCAAACATTATTGTTATAAAGATACAATGTATCAAATTCTTTGGTTCCTAATTGCTTATTCTTAGGAGCTCTAATTGAATTCTGTCCTTCTGTGCCCCCCTCCCCTCCCTCCCTCGATTCACTTTATACATGTACCAAATGATGATCTACTTTACGTACTGCTTTTCAGTTTTTAAATGTACCATTAATTTTATGCATGTATGTACTTAGACAAATGGAGAGAGTATTATAGGCATTTATGCCTACTGTTCAATCCAGTTTATGTATAATTAATACATTTTAAACTAAACCACCGTTCCTAATACAAAAACCTGAATCTGCTCCTCTGGTGAACCTCCTTGGCCCCAATTTACATGGGGGCAATAAGGGCAACATTGACAAAAATGAATTTGTAGATAAATTATCACAGAAAAAATGATAAACACTCTGTAATAACCTTCTCTGAAAACGAAAATAAACAATATTCTTGAGTGGGTAGTACTTGCTAAAATTTGGAATCAGATACCTTGTGTTATTTTTTCATGTATGTATGTAATTTTTATAATCAAAATACGTGCCTTTTGGAATTCTTTTTGCTATTCTTTTAATTGTCTATCAGAGACATTTATTCCAAGAAACAGACTCAAAAAGAACAAAAAGAAAGCAACAACAATAAAACAAAACAAAATTTTTAAAAAACCCTGCAATTTCGGTAAGAATAAAACCAAAAATAAAGTGCTTTAATCAGAGTTGCTAATTGATCTAAATCCATATTAATAATATACTGATCAAAAGCTCTTCAAAGCTTATGCTTTACGTTTACATAAAACCAAATTAAAATAAGATTTCTGATCTGATCTGGCTTCCGTAGATCTGTATACACCTTCATATTTTGTCAAAAATAGTAATTTGTTATAACAAATTGCTAATTTGTTATAAGTTATAACAAATTACTAATTTGTTATATCAAATTACTAATTTGTTATATCAAATTAATAATCTGTTAAAACAAATTATTAATGTTATATCAAATTAGTAATCTGTTATAACAAATTAATAATTTGTTATAACAAATTAATAATTTGATATATCAAATTGATAATTTGTTATATATCAAATTATTAATTTGTTATAACAAATTACTAATCTGTTAAAACAAATTAGTAATCTGTTATAACAAATTAGTCATTTGTTTTAACAAATTAATAATTTGTTATAACATATTGATAATTTGTTATAACAAATTGATAATTTGTTATAACAAATTAGTAATTTGTTAAAACAAATTAATAAAAGATACTGCTGCGGCCCTAATACGCTTCCGTAAATATTGCAGTTTTTCAAAATGACAAGAACGAACAAATATGAAAGGATACCGGAAATCCAATTAACAGCAGAAAAACAGCTGATGAACAGCTGATGGTTCCGAGTGTCACGATATGCATTATATAGGGATAGTGTACGTTGTAATTTCACAGCATTCCCTTTATTATCTTGGAATTCTCGCTGAATTATGACTGTGATAACCCACACGATATATACGATATACATACTTCGAAAGTGATAAGGCAACACATTATCCGTTTTACAAAATGATTTACGACCACAGTTATTAGGTAAATGCAGTTTACATGCGTCTATATACTAAGAAGTGTAAATTTTTAACATAGTACATACAAATTTTATTCATAGCGTGGAAATGTAATTTTTGCAATGCGTTCACATGCACAAGCAAACTGGGTGCATGTCAATTCCTTGTTCTCCCCCAAGTGCTTACAAGAAAATTAATTATGTTTCTTCACCAATTTATGCAGTCCCCCTTCTCTTCCCCATTTCTTGCTAAAACGCTACATTATACAAGTATTGCTGTTTTTAGGTCGATACGACGATTTAGCAACCTCAGGAATACTGTATTCACCGAGCCCTCAGTGGCTAAAATATCGTATTGACTGAAAAAAACCCTGCAATACTTGTTTTATCATATGATTTTATAATTAGATGATACAAATTCGTTAAGAAAAAACATGACATCTTTCTTGATTGTTTACAATTGTAGAAGTCCTTGCCAAGCACAGCTAGAAAGGGGTGTTAATATAATCATCGCCAGATGTATTAATTTGTAATTTCTTGTAGAACAAATGATTGTCAGACATGCAGCATTCATTTTGAGAAGCTTAAAAGGGGGGGGGGTGACATCTGAGAGAGAGAGAGAGAGAGAGAGAAAAGAATTCTGCAAACTCCAAAATCTTTTGTGTGTGTGTGTTTGTGTGATTTGAATATAGATTAAAAAAAAAAGAAGCAGAAAGAAGGTGAAATAACTTTTCATAATTAATTGAATCATTATGGAAATTCTTAATCTATTTTTAGTCCAATGTAGAAAAAAATATCCGTACATTCACCTAGAAGATCACGCGCAGGTGAACATAATTAGTATTTTTTCTACAGTGTTGGATCTCAGTCAATCAAAGAGTTAGAATTATTTATTTCATATGATAAAATAAAGATGTAGTATATCTGAGTGCCCCCCCCCCCCCCCCGCACACACACTTTTTGTTGCAGTATAGTCAAATCGGGGTAAAGTGGTAATGTATGAATAAAAACTAATTTACAATAGCATTTAATACTACATTTGTATTTCACAATTATTGTTGAAAAATTCAATGAAATATAAAATACGTGCATTTAGGTTTTATCTGTAATACTTTCAAATTTAAATTAAAATCGGCTCTAAGGTACTTTCGAGAGGGTTAGAGCTCTCGTAAAGTTACTAAAAATCGTAAGGTTTCTCTTAGATGAAAATTAATCGTAAGATTTTTGTGAAAAGGATTTCTGAATTTTAAAAATTTAAATCAAAATAAGACAGTAAGTGAAAATACCAAAATAAAATGGAATTAAGAAATTTAAAAAAAAATGGGAAAATTAAAATTTAAAATCTGTTTTAGGTTTCTTTCCTTTTGAAACAAAATTGACAAAAATATACATGATCATTAGTTTAATTTAAAAAGAATACAATGCAAGAACATGTATAATTCATGAGTAGTATATTAATATGCTAAAATATAACTATATTTTTCAAAATTTAAATACTTCCAAAATGCTAAAAGCAAAAAGTAAATAAATAAATGATAAAAAAAAGTTCTGTTAAAAAAATAATAATTTAAAAAAAAAATGATCAAATAAAATTTAAACAAAGCCGCCTTGGTAAGACTTCATCCAGGGTGAGTCTAAATGCCGACGGGACAACTTTTTGGCCTAGTTCGGTTGAAGAAGGAATCTCGATAGGTGGTGTTGAAATACATTGTTTTATCATCATTCAAGTTTCGGTGTTCAGAAGATTTGTGGCATAAACTCGGACGTTCAGTCTGCACACCTGAAAAATAAAAATAGATCATATCTATTTTGAATTTTTTCTTCTGATAATTTTTTTTTTTTTTTTTTTTTTTATTAAGTTCATAGACTTATTTTCATAAATCAGTAACAATAATACCGACTCTGAACGCTGCGTTGGGTGTTTTCTTAAAGGCCCAATATATTCTGCACATTTTTATAGCAATTCTCTGTAACCACTTCAACTTCTTTGCCACGCATGGTCACCAATTTTCATGAAACTTTGCCCATTATTAAAACTTGACACCAGAAACATATATCAAATAAAATTTCGTTGCTATGTGTCTTGGTTGCCATGGTAACAGCCAGAAAAGTTGAAAAAAATTGAGATTTTCAGCTACTTTGAATCTTTATTAAGCCTTAATAAAGACTAAGAAAAACAAAAACTATTCTCACAAAAACATGACACCTTGTCGCCACTTATGCTATAAATAAACTATTTAGAATTTATCTCTAAGTAAGTGGTAACCATGGGTACATTTGGAATACATTTTAGATGCTGAAAAATGCTGAAAACTGCTCAATATTCACTTAATGATAGATGTTACATGATCAAACTCAATCAACAATCTAAGAAAAACAATAAAAATATTTGACCTTAAGTAATTAGATATTGGCAATATTATTCTAAAAATAACTTTCATGGTTGCCATGGTAACGCAGTGTAACCATGCAAAATCTGTTGCTAAGATTGGGTTAATGCTACTATCTTGAGGAAAAACAATGGAATTCCTGACTGGCACATATACATCCTTAGGACCCTGCAACACCAACAACATAAGAAATATTGGGATTAATTGTTACTTTGCAGTGTAACCATGGAAACAACGTACCAGTTGTTTAAAGTGATATTTTTTTGCAGCTTTAGGAATTTACTTAGCTTTTAATCAAGAAACATATTATTTGACTCACCTTGAATTGTACTTATCTGGTAGAACTAAAGTTGAATATCATATATTGATAAAGTTTGTTGAAAAATACAACACTGTTGCTATTGTTACCAAGAAGGGAAAATGTTCGATTTTGTTAATTTTATATCAATATTAAATCCTATGTGCCAGCTTTTTGCATCCAGTTAGAGATTGGGTGGTAGTCAAAATTGAAAGTCGGGCTAGTTGTTCATATATATCAATCATAAAAGTTTTGGGAATCTACATACAAGGGTACGTATCCAAACAAACAAAATATTTTTCAGATTTTTATGCATATTTTTTCGGTTAATTTCCATAGCAACGCTCTATTTAAAGAATTGAATTTGAATTTTTTGAAATGTGAAAATTATGGTCACACCAGCACCTTTAAAAAAATATCATCAGTTATATCAGTTATATAGAAATATTCTTTTTAAAAAGATAGGATAAGATTAAAACACTATATAAGAAAGTAAATTTAAAATAACTTTGTGGTATTAAAACCATGGCAACCATTGCCAACCTATAAAAAATATATTTCGTCCTTGGTATATGTTACAAGGATCTCTTGTCTATTATTTGCTTGCATTTCAACCTATAATTGTTTTTATTCTTAAGTGTATGACTTTATAAAAAAAAAAATGATTTACCAAACATGTTTATCATGCATTTAAGACATAAGGCCTTCAACTTTCAGCAACAGTCATTGCCACATTGCTTTGCTGCAAACGTTAACTGTGGGACTCTGAACATGTTGAAAAATGCCATTTTTTCAAACTTTAGGACATGTTGCTATGGTAACCATGACACGTAGCAACCAATTTTTGCCTGATTTGAGTTTAGGGTATCAAAGACTTTTATCATAGAGAGTTTGTAGAAATTCTGAGACTATGCGTGCCACAGCTCCTATATAAAAGTTAAAGTCATTACAGAGAATGGCTCTTAAAATGTACCGATTCGGCGATTGAACAATTTTCAGAAAGCAACTTTTATTTCATACCTCTGAAGTGTAACCTCTGAATTGACTGGAAATCCATTTCGCCGGCGGTAGGTACATAGAGTTGTTTTATTTGATATGTTTTGGCCGGAAGTGCACCTTTCCACGCTACATAATGCCCCTGATATGTGGTACATGGATGCTGATCGCCATCCCCTCCTTCATGTTTTATGATGTCAGTTCCGGTTTTTGGTTTTATAGGCATTATTCTTTCCACAAGACTTTTGGGATTTTCAAAATCAGCCTGAATTAACATAATAAATTAAGAAACATTCGGGGTATAGAAGCACAATACTTTGATTTTATCTTTACTTTGAATCACATTCAAAGTGCTTCCCACTCGTGAAAATATAAAAAAAAAAATCGATATCCTGTTCCACTTTTGAAATAAATTCCATATCCAACTACAAAACACTGAATATCCTCTATTTATATAATGGATAAGTTCACAGACATGTCATAAGAGATGATTTATGAAATATGAAGGGGGGGGGGGGGATTAGTCATGATCATAGTAAAATTATGCAAATACGTACCATATATGTGCTAGAAAAAGGCATCCCTCCCAGAGGTCTGTGGTATTCTGGCTTGATGGCCCAGGTGGGTTTCTCAATGGGGATCACCGGCCACGCTTTGTATGTTGTGTTCTGGGTGGTTCTGCCATCGAAGGGACCTAAATCGTAGTGATTATTAGAGGTAGGAGGTTTACAGATTGGCTGACGGGGCCCGCACGAGTGTTTGACGTAATCCGCCGTATAAGTAGTCATTCCATTGAAGGGGGCGTACTGCATTCTCCTTCCGTGAACCGCGATCTTAGTTGAGACGGCTTCTGTTTTTGGTGGTTCTAAAAATAAAATAAATGTTATTCTAGAATGATTTGAGTTTTTTTTTTTAAAAAAGAAAGTTTGTCTTTGAAGGATCATGGATAAAAAACACACAATTTGTTAGATCTTTTCCAATAAAAAAAAATCCTCTACGTATTATCATTCCATTTTTGTAATGGATAATAAAGATTCGAGCATGTCATAACATAATGCTGTATACTAGTAAGTTTTTATCGCCGAGTAATATTCTGTCTTTAAAGAAATGTATTTTAACCATAACTGTAAGGAAGGGGGGGGGGGGTAGATCAGGAGCGCGGATCTTGCCACTGTGACTGCACGTGTATTTGTACAAAAGACCACTTACTACACTGTTGTAACCACTGATGATATATGTACCAAAGTGGTATCTGTATACATTAATGATATAACGGAATGCGCCGATCCAGGAAATTCTTCGGAAGGGAGGGGTGGAGGCGAAAAAACTATTTATTGGGTGGGGTGGGTGTACGACAAGTTGCTTCCTTTACAAATTTGATAACTTTGAAATTCCCAGAGAGGGTCCGGTCCCTCCCGAACACCCTTCCTCCCGGATCCGCGCATGTTTACAATGGCATCATCAATCAACTATAAACTGAAAACCAGCCGGATAGTACAAAATATACCATTGATACAAATTACTTCATTAATCAATGAGTCATGTAGTAATGATACCCACTAAATATACAGTGTAATACAAAATTCAGTCCACTAATGGGGTAAATGATGCAAATGTATCATAACGTGCAGCATGCAAATTCATTCATTAATACAAAATTATGTCGATAGTGGATTTTACAGTACATGTATACTGTCAGTGGGTAAACTATATGTCAGCCCCTTCAGTCATATACTGACCTACAACCGGATCTGTGACTTTATTCTCGGGCTTTGCGTCACTTTCTGTACGAATAGGTTCCTTCTCTTTCGGTGCTTCATCAACTTTCTTTGCATCTCCTTCACCTGAAGGTTTTTCCTACATTGGTCAATAGAAATAAACAAAAATTAATAAACGTAAAATTTATACCTCTGTAGCTATTTTGACGATAAAATTAAGGAAAATTGATTTGGGTAATGTTTAGTTTTGGAGAAAACCCGGTAATGAATATTAAATTTAGATTTCAGAATTCAGATATCAGAAAGTAGGCACGATATGCTATATTGAAGTTCATTTCTTTCTGACAAGTTATCCTAACAAAAAAATTCTTAGAAGTCGTAAGTCGGAAAAAGGGGGGGGGGGACAACATTCATACTTCAGGTGCCTATGAGACAAATATGATGCCACTTAAGGAGTGTTTTTAAGTTTTGTGTGAGTTATTGGTGTGTAAATCACACAGACTTGTCACGTAGGCATATTTCATGAAGCGCGCTAGCGCTTCATGAAAAATATGCCTACGTGCAAGTCTGTGTGATTTACACACCAATAATTCACACTAAACTTAAAAACATTCTTCATATTTACATTTTACAAGTTCAAAAGCAACAATATTATGCTCAATATTTGAATTTCTTGCTGCCTTATATCGTTACATTTTTATTTACGTCTCTGTAGCCTCATTGTGACGTCACTTTACCGCGAGTTTCACCGTGTATATTTCTACGCGTGAGTATACACAGAAATGAACTTCAAATCAATTGCACAGTTGGCTTAGTAGAAAAACATAGCAAATGTAAATATTTTAGTTTGAAATTGAACATTTTGTGAAGGAAATGAATTCGTTGATCTTACCAAAACATGAAAACACGAATATTAGTGATATTGGAGTATAATATTTGATACATGAAAATTTTGGATGATGAAAATCTCCAAATGTGAACTGCTTACTCACTGGAATGACGATTTCGTACTGCGTTCGCGGAGGTTCTTTTGGTTTAGCGCTTGCCGGACGGCAGCTTTTGGCGACATCTTTATCAAAGCACTGATAGGACAAGCTGTAATTGGTCTGGTCAGAGAATTTGGCACTTGATGGGCGGTACGCTTGTATCGGCTTGAAGCTTTCCATTTTGAAGGCATTTTTGTCCTACAGAATTATTAGGATCAAGTGTAATATTTTCAAATATTATACTTTCATGTAAATTAGTTGAATCTGATTCGTCGAGAAACATTTGTTAAAAAACACTATTACCCGCTGAATAATGAAGCCACGCCCACCAGCGTAGCAACAGTTAACATTGCTTGACGACGGGTGTTATTCCAAAAAAATATTGACTGCGCAGAATTCATGCGCGCAAGGTTCACTGTAATATGTATTTGAATAAAACATTCAGTATAATACAATAAATACTGCATGTAGTTGAGTGTAACATTGAAAATTTTCACCCCTCGAAAACCATTGTCAACCTCGGCTGCGCCTCGGTTGACAATGGTTTTCTTGGGGTGAAAATTTTCAATGTTACACTCAACTACATGCAGTATTTATATAATGCGATTCAAACAAGACTATAATTTTTGGAAAATATTAATACGTATAATTATTATATCATGAGTACGAAACCAGCTGCATATTTTCTTCATTAAATACACGTTGTCATCAATTGTGAGTTGACCATTTTCTTTTTGGAAAGGCCGTGGGGTGGATAAATGGAACACCTGTATTCAAATACTAGATGAACATTTTTGGATACAAACAATTTCAGAATAACATAAAACCATATCTTCAAATTTCTCAAAAGTGTCTATTAATTAGGTATTTCCATTCTCACAATTTTATGGGTTCAAAGTAAAAAAAAAAAACGGCATTTATTTTCACTGAATATAGTTTGAATTAATAAATAATCGCAAAAAATATACAGGTTGCCATATTTTTAAGATGTAAGGCATAAATAAACAGAAACATATGTCAGCATTAAAAAATCGTACTTTTTTAGTAAATAGTATTATAAAAATTCGGTAAAAACTTCAAAGACATAATTGCGATGCTGATAGTTCCAAAATAATTGCCACTTTATAAGTATGTTTGAATTGTGAATATTAGCGAAATCATTTTACATTAGATGTACAATAAGGAAAGATACGTTAGAAGGAGTTATAGCCCTTAGCAACATTTTATTGGTTAAATAAAGAAAATAATCTTTTCTTTTTTAATTCTTTTACCAAACAGTATTTGTTATTACACCTATTGAAAAGCATTCTTCCAAAATATGTATTTCTATGGGGTATGAATTTAAAATAATTTAATTCTGATCGTAACGCGCCATTTGATTGAATAAAAAAAATACTTTATATCGTATAAATTGGGTTGCCTACGTCACAATGACTTGCGTCAAAAACGTATCGATCCGCCTGACGTTAAATTCAAATTTTGTACAATTTGAAGTCGTTTTTTAAGGGAATCATCTTTTTTTTTCTTACACTAAATGAATGAAAAATAAATTATAAGGAATGAATTTAATAGCTACCCAATTTATACGGTATAAAGTGGGCTGGAACAGTTAACGCTTTTTTATAAAGCGTAAACTGCCTCAACTCACTTTATACCGTATAAATTGGGTAGCTATTAAATTCATTCCTTAATAAATGACAGTTTTTGCAAAACCTATGACATCACAGGAGGGTGGAAATACCTTAAACAGAAAAATATTTTAAAAAGATACACAGAAGAAACATTATTTCTGAGGCTCAGTATTAAGTGATACATGTACATTAAAAAGGTATCAATTCTTTTAAATATTAAGGCCCAGAAAAAAGTAGCTTTTTGGATATTTTTGAGCAATTCTGTTTATTTGTTTCTGTGATCGGCTTCGGGCAATCACAGCTGATTCCACATGATGCATTCGGTAAATGTAACCATTCGAGCACATGGTTTTGTTGTTTGGTACTTTGTTTGCTGAGCACTACCAGCTTCATGAAAATTTCTCGTAACATATTATGTACTTAGGAGCTTTTTAAATTTTTTTTCTTTGAGACGTAAGCAAATATACAGTTATAGTGCAGACAAAATTAAGTTTTCTCTATGTGCGCAAGAATTTCACTCGCTTCCTTTACACCCTTTCTGAGAAAAGTTG
Source organism: Saccostrea echinata (assembly GCF_033153115.1). Classification (NCBI taxonomy): domain Eukaryota; kingdom Metazoa; phylum Mollusca; class Bivalvia; order Ostreida; family Ostreidae; genus Saccostrea; species Saccostrea echinata. The sequence continues at coordinate 1,347,700 of NW_026889763.1, read as the reverse complement.
ATTCGTTCATTAGTGTTTCGAGTAAAACTAACTCGCACTTTACTTTTAGTTGTTAGAAGAGTTTGTGAGAGAAAATTTGTTAGCTTTTGATGTTCTTTAATGTTCATTGTAGTCTGTGCTATTACTTACTCCACAAGTGTAACTTATGGTTAATATCTTCCCCCGATCATTTCCTTTAAAGGAATAATTCGGGATTTTGTGGTTGTTTCTTTTTTTTTCAAATTTTAATTTAAATTGTATTTTATTGCAAATTTATAGTAATGATAACAAACATATACAGTATAGGAAATATCTAAAAGGATCCGGAGACAAGTTATGAAACTTATAAATATCAATCCATCTCCTAGAATATTTGAGGATGATATAATAGATAGACCTTTATGAAGTGGTACAAAAATAAATACAGTTTAGACTGTTTGTAATATAACGGGAAAGTATAGAACAAGATTTTGTTTTTAATTTGATTATGTATTATATGATTTATGAATCTTATTTTTATTTGTATTCTATGATCAAGTGGAATTTTTTTTTTATCTAAATCGAATGCTATAAAAATTCTTTTGCTTATAAATGAGGGGAAAACATTTATCTGATACGGACCTCGTGAAATACATAATCCTTCTGATACGTTGTCAGCATCAACTTCGACAATTTTCCGTTATCCATTTTGTTAGATACCGGTCTGACGCAGTTGCGCGGTCGCTGGAATGGGTACTTTCTGTAAGCCTACCAATAAATAAAAAGATAAATAAAGAAAGACGTCTCAATAAAGAAATAAATAAATGAAAAGAAAGAAAATTTGGAGAAAAAGAAAAAAAACTTCATGGTGGTAATAAGAGTTGTCGATCGTTTGCTTAAAATGTTAAGAATATATGCTACAAACAAAAAATAGAATATTTTGGTTGTAAATGGTGCATATCACAAATCTCTTAGCTCTCTATGATGTTCAAATTTTTATCCTTTCTGCCGCCACCTTTATAAATATATACAATATTTTTGTCACTTTGAAGGACATTATTATGAAACTGAGTGAAAATGAAATTTTATGAGGCTATTTTTTCCCATTTTACTTAAATAAACATTCATTAAGTTCATTTTTTCACAATTTTGGAAGAAAAGTTTGTTTGAAACTTCTGGCCTAAATCTCACACAGGAGAAAGGGGAGGTGTGTGGGTCGAAGCTTAAATTGAGGGAGGACCGTGACATGGAAACATGGAATTTATGTATTTCATAACTTCAAATTATATGCCTATTTAAACTGTTTAATATATTGCCTGGCCTTGAGTGACCAAAAATAATTAAAAATTTAATTATGCATGTGAAGTTGAATAATCTTATATATATATTTTCCATACCTATTTATATATTTAAAAGCACTAAGTCCTAATACATGTATAAAATGAGAGGTGAGTGCCCCACCCTCTCCTACCCCCACTCACGGTATATTCCTTCATTGATGCAATGTTGAATTATTATAGGTTACTAACGGCTTGATGCTCAAACATTTCCCGAGTAGTGAGTATATTGACCCCCCCCCCTTTCTTCTGCCCCACTACCCTGGGATCTTCCTTTGATATCATATTCCTCATTATAATTAAATCTTTAATGGCTATGGGTTACTTACGGCTTGATATTCGGACATTCCCTCCGTCTTACTCATAAGATGTAACCGCCTCGCCAGTCTGTTGGTTGGATCATACTGGGGGGCTCCAGTCTTCACATCGCTATGGCATCCGTAAATATAATTAACAAATAAAACTCAATTTCAGAGGAAATTTGAAGGTGTGTTTTAGTAGCATGTATATTGCTATAAATAATGTTATAAGATTGTACGTTTGAGAAAAAAAAAAATTAAATCAAAGCACTTAATCGTTTGTTGATGGCAACTATTTACCCATCCATGAAGTGGGTTTAATTCATATAAATTTACAAATGCATATTCTACCTAAAAATATTGTCAAAAATAAATAGAAGATTAGAATTGCTTCTGTCAGTGATAAAATATGATAAAAATATGATAAAACCTTCAGCTAGACGCTTTTTCTCAAATATGACATAGACTTCAGTAAAACTTAAATAATAACAATGATAATCAAAAATATTCATTAATAATAATAATTAAAATAACTGTGACTTACCGTTTCTTTTCACTGTTAATAATTTTAGCGGGAGTAGCTGTCATCACGCGAAATAATAATTTTATTTTTATTTAAAAATTACATATGAAAATCTAACACGTTTAGCCTTCTAGTCAGCCATCTATGTTGTTACTACATAACCAAGACGACGTCAAATTAATTGTGACGTCATTCATATTACGTCATAATCGATAGTGTTTAATTTAACGCTAGATCTCTAAAAAATCAAGACAGCAGACAGACTATATACACTGTACATAGCTCTTTATGGGCGTTTTGAATATAATTTAGTACATCATTTCAAAATGGAAAACTAATGTATTTATAGTAATTCATATTTATAGTGCATGTATACAAATTAAAAAAAAAGCAGTCAAAAGATTTATCGGAACTGTGTTGAACATGTGCTTATTCAGTTCTGTCATTGATAGATATTCATGGAATCTTTAATTAGAACAAATACTCTCATGAAAGGAATGAGCATTCTAAATAACTGGAATAAGAACTCCTTTTTTAATTTTTTTTAAATCCATGAAGAAATATGAACATAATAATACCTAACGTAAAGTTTTGGACTATGTCACTCCGAAGTCCCCCCCCCCCCCCACCACCACCTCACTTTTCCTTAAGAGTGTGAAGTTGATCCTTTAAAAGAGTGCTAATTCTTACTCCTGATTGTTGAACTTTGAGGTATGTTTAAAATTGGGTCAAGGGTTTATATAGATAGAGGATGAAAGCAATACTTCTAGTAGCGGTAAGAAATATGAATTGTTTACTTCTTCTGTGTATTATTTCAGACAAAATGAGGCGTATTACACGGTTACATGGATCTAACATCTACACTGTACACGGTCTTATCTCTCTTTGGCGCGATTTTCGAAATAAACTGTTCAAATCCATGGCGTCCTGCAGACAACTAAACTGTTCAAATCCATGGCGTCCTGCAGACAACTAAACTGTTTCAAAAGTGTATCGGTAGTGAATGATTTATCAGTAATGATAAATAATAATTTAAATTTTAATTGAAGTTTAAGTATATGTTAAGCAACGTGTAAGGTATACGATCCATTAGATTTGTTTATATACGATGAAAAAGATAGGATGTGTTTTGATCATGTGTTTGTGTTGTTGTCCTCCGTTTTCGCGAAAGCGAGGGGACATCAAATCTCATTCGTCTGTCAGTCTGTCCGTCTTTCAGCCTGTCTGTCACAAAAACTTTAACCTTAGCCATTACTTTGGAATGGGAAAAGATAGGGTTTTCATATTTTGCTGGTACCTTTCCAAATATTTTGATCCCTGACCTTGACCTTGACGTTTGATGGACTTTTCAAAAAAAATTAACATTACTTTAACCTGAATTGATCATTACTTTTGAATGAGAAGACAGATGGCTTTCATATTTAACATGTGCAATACCTGTGACAAGATCTTTTCAAATATACGATGATTTTTTTACCCCGTGACCTTGACCTACGCTGAAGTGTGATCTATCTTCCAAAAAATTTAATAATGGTTATAACTTTTGAATTAGAGAAGATAGGACATGTGCATTACCTGTGACAAACGTTTCTGGATGTGCTACGATTTTTTTGTCCCTGTGACCTTGACCTTGAAGTTTGACCTTATTTTCAAAAAATTATCACTTCTGCGAACTTTTGAAGTAGAGAAGATAGGGCATTCATATTTGTCATGGGCATTACCTTTGACAAGACCTTTCCGAATGCACTCTGTTTTTTTTACCATGACCTTTTAACCTGCAGTCTTTTCCAATTTTTTTTAAAATTGGTAATAACTTCTGAATAATAGAAAAAAGGGCATTCAAATTTTATGTGTAAATTACCCAGGACAACACCTTTCAGACAAAACTATCATTTTTGAATTCATGACCTTAACCTATAAGTTTGACCTACTTGATATAAAAAAATTCTTTGGTCATAACTTTGCTCCTGAAGAGAAAGAACTTTCATATTTTTTCACATGTGCATTACTTGTGACAAGACCTTTATATTATATTGTATTATGATGTTGACCTCATGACCATGATCTTGGACTTTGATGCAGTTTTGAGAAGCTTAAATCTTTGCCGTAACTTTTTATTAATTCAACCTATATTTTTTTTGTACGATGGACAGACAAGACAGGACAAACAAACAAAGCAGTTACAATATGTCATAAATAATTGGATCCGAACCACTAAGACACCGAAAGCGGGGGACTACAATTCTTTGAATTTGCTTGTTATACATGTACATATACATGTATGTTATATGTAACTCGAGCTTGGTCCCGGTTTTTATTTTCTCTCTCTCTTCTTTTACATTAACTTTTGATAATTTTCATTTTTAAAGTTTTGTAGATGCTTACATTTTTATGTTTTCTTCCAATTTCAGTTTTGCTGTAAAGTGGCCCTCACAGGTAAGCTTCTATAAAAGTATAACAAAGTGATCTAATGCATGTAGATGTTAACTAAAGATAAATATTTAGTAAACTTGATCTCATTTAAGAGATAAGGGTTACGTTTATCTGGATAAGAACTTACCTAATTGTGCCCTAGATAATTCTGGTTTATGTCTCAGCCATGTGTCGTATTACTTGCAGAATTTGCCCACCCCCACAAGGGACTGGTTCAGATCAGGTCAAATCATAACTTTAAATTCAACTATCATAGACCGTTACGGTAGCTCAGTCGGTAGAGCGCTTGATCGGAAGGTCGTGGGTTCAAGCCCCGAGCCACTACAGACCTCAGTCTATGAAAATAGGTAGCAACTGTTCCTTTGCCAAGCGCTCGACGCTTTCAAGTGAAAGTTGCGGGTATTTCGAATGAGACCTTAAAAACTGTTGTCCAGTGTCAGGATATGCATTGGAATGAAAAAGATCCCTCACTGCTCAATGGCTCTGAGTAAAGGTCTAAATTTGAAGCCCTTCACATGTATATGGTGAAGGACTCTGTATGAGAGAAAAAGTCTCGAATGGGACGTTAATCAACAATCAACCAACAAACCTCTTCATATGTCTCCAAATCAAAAAATTCCAAAATTATTCATGGAAAATTGCACGTCGTAAAATATCTTCATAATATATAATATATATTGATGTATGTTTGACAGAAATGTTTAATTTGACTTGCCATTAATCATTCTTTGTTATAATATGTCTTTATTAGAATGTTCCACCCATTGTTACAATGTGAGTAGAATATTCAATTAAAATGCCAATATACAAGAACAACTGTTTATATGAAAAATAACCTCGCAATTTTTATACGGAAACTTTAGATAATATTTATCATATAATTAATCATTTTTTAACTTTCCTTGAAGCAGTCCAGGGATCCACTACACCAAATTACCAAGTGACTTTAACCCTTATTAATGGTATGTTCGGTTAAATAATTGTTCACAAATTTACACACCAGTATTGAGATTCATACTGAGTTTGAAAGAATATACACCTCCTTTTCACAATAAGCGGTTTCTTGCTTTCTGGGCTATACATTGTAGGTATTGATTATCCAAAACGACTCGATTTTCTTGACTCTCTCTCTCATTTATCATTTAGCTATCTTTCTGACTGAGGTGTAAGCATCCCCTTTGACCGGTCACGTTCGCCATAAGCTTTTTTATATCGATCAAGTAAAAGTCCATAGTCAGAATTAGTATGAAAAACAGAACTAAGAATTGCTATGCAATGAATTAGTCAAAATATGACCCAACGATAGATTGTATTTTCAAACAAGGTTATAATACCTACCATAGTTTTTTGCGAAATGCTTCCTTTAAACAAGATTGTAGAAAGCCTTGTAGCATTAACGTATTTGTCAATGTGCTGCGTCATATTCTTATGAAGCATAATTTATTTAAAAACTTACACAAACCTCCTGCTGTGGTCTTCAATTTGACATTTAACTATAGCGAATTTTTTTCTTATCAGTTAACAATATTTGATATATCGAAGCTTAACTTGAAAGTAAAGAAACTTCGGAGTTTGCCCCATCTGTTTTATATATGGATGTTTTACTGATTATAGACTTTACTGGCAACTAACAACTGAACTGTATGTTAAACAAGATGACCAGCCTTTCCATCTCGTCGACCTCTTCTTAAGTAGTAACATTCCCTTATCAACTGCATATAGTATTTAATACGTCTCGCAACTGATCCAGTACCCACAGCATGTTCAGAGTACGATCAATTTTTTTTAAAACTTAGGCAGGTTATTGGCAAATACGTTGAGGAAGTAGAGCTCGTTTACAACATTTTGCAAAAATAAGCTATTTATAATGACTTTGCATAAAAACCCTAAAGTTTGGTCGAATATTAAATGACATGATTCATATACCAATTGTAAGGACAATGTTTTCAAACTAATTATGACTATAGATACCTTCCTTTACCCAATTAATTCCGAAAGCTCACGGCGAGTATCACGGTGTGATTTTTGATAAAAACAATTTTAGTGACATGTTTTAGCTGACTTTGAAATATACTTTTAATTATCTGTTATTAATTTAAATATCACGAAAAACTTTAATTATGCTAATTACTATGTAACTCAAAAACGCGTCAATTTAATCAATTTACTCAACATGTCATGAGTTATTCTATCTAAGCCATCTGTCACTCATGCTCAAAATTGTGCTAATTGTCATTGTTAGGGTCTTCCGAGCTTCCTTCGGAAGACCCTACTGTTATTCTACTGTTTCTTATTATTATTTTATTTTTTTTTTCCCGCCGATTTTCAGCAGGCGATTTCTCGGAGACCTTTTGTCCGATTGCTATGAAACTTTCAGGGTAGATACAATGTATTATTGCCTAAAAACGGTTTTTTCAAATTTTTGATATATACCTCCGTTCATGAGTTATTGCCCTTTAATCGATATTTGGAGGGTCTCTTGTCCAGTAGAATTCTCAATAACGACACATGATATTTGCATGAAAACTGGAGAACTTGTAACTAATACATTGCAGATGCGCAGAACATTAAAATTGTAGGCTAATTTTTTGAAGTTTGGAAGCTATGTGACGGCAAGTTTTAGGAATTATTTTTCCATGAAATTTTGCTGCTTTTTGTTTAATAACTTTTAAACTGATAAAAATTTGGTAAGACATATAGAATGAAAGTTGTGTGTAATTACGAGAGCTTTCAGATAACATCAAGAAAAAGGGGCTGGCCCCTATATTCAGGGGACAGTAGGTCATAAAAGTATTTTTTGGATAGCTAAAAATATTAAAACATTATGAAAAAGTTTGAATGACATAATTTCTAACATATTAAATCTTGTCATGTGGTATAAAGAGAAATAAGCTCCGTGCTATATTTTATTCTATTTTATATAATAATTATTCGAGAATCGTACAGGAACAAGTTGTCTACAAACCAGCCACGCCTTTTAGGGCATCGTAACACATGCTTGTACGGTTTTAGATGTTGTGTTTTAAATAAATTGTTTTGATTCGATTTCTCTGTTTTCTGTTATCTAAATCGTTTATAAATGCAAGTTATTTACACAAGTAAAGGTAAATCAACATTTTACAAATGCATCCGTATAGAAAGAGTCCTAATCGGGGCCTCTTGTTTGTAACCTAGACGTAAACAATCACGAGCGGCATTGTGGGAAGAAGACACTAAAGACCCGATATACGGAAAACGTGATTTGATCTGATGCTTTGTTGGCAAATACTTAAAAAAAGTGTAGTTTAGTATAGCATAATGCTTCATAATCAATAATTTTTAAAAAATAAATCATGTATAACACTCAATCTGATTATTTTATTTTTTGAAAAATCATCAGGTCGAATATCAGGTTCTTTAGTATATCAAGTCTTTAGTACGTCCCCGGAAGTAGCCATGCAAGTCGGAATTACAGAAAATATGTGAAGTTGACAGTTGTACATTTTCTTAAGGTACGAGCCGTATGTAGAAATGCACGTTTAATCCACATCTACGAAGCACATAAAATCCTTGGTTGCGTACAGGGAGCATTAGTTTTAAAGGGATATATATATTCTTGCGCAAATTGTTTACGAGGAAATTCTGACGATCACATTAACAGCGATGAACAGTCTTGTGTCGGAGTTTTCTGTGATAAATGTAGCGAGTGATGAAAGAGTTCACGGTGACATTTTAATATATGATTGGCGTGGACCATGGAAATGAAGGTTAGTATTTTTCTTATCTAAAATTTAACAGCTGCTTACAGCACTGATGTTTACATGTATATGCCAGCAAATGTATAAATGTACGCACAAACACTGAAGTATGTTATCTATTTTATGGTTCAGTCTCTGTCTGTTAGCCCTGACATGACATTGTCAAATCCCCATTGCTTTTCCTTATATTTAAATGCATGAGAGCATGTAATTTCACCAATTTATTTTGAATACTGAATTTCATTTCATTTGAATAAAAACTTTATCATATTTTTCTTAAAACTAGACAACAACTTAATAAAATAAAATTTGTAAAGTAATAAACTGGGAAAAGGTATTTTTTCCTGAATTTAGGGGGTTGGATGGTCTTTAGCGATTTGAAAAAAATGTCGATAAAAAATCTCCAGCTTTGAGACCCAAACTCCAGCTGAAAAATTTCAAATCTCCAGTTGTGGTTTTTCAGTTCTGTCACATGTATGGAAGCCACTACAAAATACATGTATGTCAAACAAAAAAAGAAAGTAAAAGATATAACAAAACATTTATTGACCATGTTCTCGGGGTAAAATGCAATTTGCTGACCCCTTGAACCAAACTGTTTCCCTTCGGCCTAATGGCCTCAGGCAAACAGTTTGGTTCTTGGGTCCGACAAAACACATGTTGCCCTCGAACCCAGTTAGTAAATGTTTATTATTATTGGAAAATATCAAAAATGTCACTCAGTTAAATTGCAAAAGAAATTTGGAAATATATTTATACATAAAAGTTTGAATTATTTCTGTGATAAGACTTCAGGATTGATTTGTGTTTTGTTTATTGCCCCTTCAAATTTTTTTTAGTCATATTATTATGCCACCACTTGCTGGTGGAGGCCTGCAAATATAGACCTGTACTTGACACTTATGGCCTTTGGGAAGTGAGGGATCTTTTTCGTGCCAGCACCTTCTGTGACACAGTTCAACCTCGGTTCATACGGTTTCATCCGAGGAACCTATGTCCACATCCAGCTGTGGGATTCGAACCTGCGACGTAAGGATCAGCTTCTTACTGACACTTTGATTGATTGTGTGTTGTTTTACATCTTACTTGAGAATTTTTCTCTCGTATAGAGACATTACCACATACTGGTGAAGGGCTTCAAACATAAACCTTAATACTTGGCACTAAGGCCCATTGAGCAGTGAGGGTTCTTTATTGTCCCAACATCTACTGTGAGGTTTTTAAGGTCTCATCTGAAAAACCTTTGACTTTCATTCTATTATGCTGGGCGCTTGGTGAAGGAACCTTCATTACCTGTATGTTTATGTCTTAGGTTTGACACAGCAAATGAGAATCAAGCCCAGGCCTCCTGATTACAAAATGAATGCCCAACAACTAGGCTACCGTTACAGATAATGAACTAGATTAATTACCATGTAAAACATTGTTTAGTAAAAAATTAGTTCTTGAAATTAGAAAATAGAATTTTTTATGATTGGGGTATGTAAACTTAGAGTGGTATTTGGGTTATACAGTAAAACACGCTTACTGTGAACAGACTTAAATAAGGAATTGAAGCATATAGTGAAGTGATTTTCATTCCCTGTGGTTTTAAAACATACTGAAAACTAAACTGAAAAATGAATACATTTATAATGAATCAAAATTATTTGTCCCTGGCATTTATAAGCATGTTTTACTGTAATGACAAAATAATGGGGATTTGTTTTCACAGTGGCTGTATATTGTGAATAATTTAATAAGTCGATAGCAACTTTTCAGTTTTTAATTAATCTCGTTCAAGCAAATGCTTGTCTGTCTCCGTAAACTCCAATGAGCAGGAGTTTATGGAGACAGTTGAGCATCTGCTTGAATGAGACTAGTTTTACACATGCTATCTACATGATCTAAGTGGTAATTTTTTTAAAAAAAAATATGTATACTGGTATATTATTTTAAAAGTACATATTATACAAAAAATACCGACTAACCGGTTATGAAAATCATAACCCGTCATCCCATACTAAACCTGTTACTATATTTCTGACTGATTAGATGGTTACCCAGTTGACCATTGCCATCCCTAATAAATTTTTTACATGTATAAGTTATGTGCATTTCCTTTGTGAAATCATGAAAAAAAAAACTAACTAATCCCTATTTATATTATATTTTGTAATTACATCCTCAAAATTGACTGCATGGAAACATCTATTCAATAGAGTACTTTTTACAAATAATACACGGAAAATGTGACAGTATCTTTGAACTCTGTTTGATCGTTTCATTAGGGGTGTCAATGAATATTCGAGTCCTCGACTATCATTCAATCATATTGACTATCGACTAAAATTTGTTAAGTCGGTTGTTCGTTTAAAATTTGCTACTCTTAACTGCTTAAATTCAATGTAAAAAAAAATTGGATCTGCTCAGTTCATTTATTAACGTATCAGTGTTCAAACTCAGGGAAAGGCTTAACCAGTCTTTGTTAATTGTTCAAAGGAATTTTGTTGTTCGACAAACATGCATTGGCATACTTTAAAAGATGTCGGATCCAAATTGTAAAGTTTCAACCTGCAATTTCGTAAGATCTCAGATCTCATATAATGCAACTACCAATTAATGAAGAATAATAAAACTTTATAAATACATGTAAATTGGGGAATGGTTATGAGCATAATTCAAAGGTGTTTCTTTCTGATATTAATATCAATCATTTTTAAATTGTATTCATTTGATTGAATGCAAAAAATCTCATAATTAAAATTTTTGTTTTTATGAGTTACACTTTAATTGTTTAACAATCACGGGTCACTGACAAGACACATTCAAATGGCTTCAGGTAAGAAATCAATAACGGGTACATGTACTAGTAGCAGGAAAAGAAAGGATAAATACGAGCATTTGATGTTCTGTATATAGATAAAATGTGCAGTCAGTGATTTTTTTAGAGCCAACTTGGGGCCGAAATTCGGCCCCAGTCCCAATTGAAAATATGCCTGTATTTTCCCAAAATGTAATGGAAGTTTTCCCAAAGAAAAACTTACAAAATATGTGATCAAATTTAGTTTGTTTATTGCATGTTTTTCAAGCAGGTTTTGTCGTTCAGGTGGCAGGGGATAGTTTCGTACTAAAGACCCGGTCAAATTTCTTAAAGAATTGAGATATCCCCTGTTTGATGTGATATTTTATGTAGAAAAATGATTAGAATAATTATGGGACACATTTGCAGTGTAGTAAAGTGCTTGCTGAATTAAATGATGTGCAACATGTAGGTGTCACTATGACGCTTATATACAGAGTTGTAAATGCGAACCTAAGACACATGGTCAGTTGCAGAGGAAATTCAGCTGAAAAGCAGTAGGCCTTAGAAGAAGGTGTGTATCTCAGAGGGAAGATGAATGGCCCCATATCAATTGGTGAATTTTCATTAGGGCATGCATTGATTTACAGACTACTGGGTGTTTTATCCTGCTCGCTCGGGCCTGGGGACGGGTTGTATGGGTACGACTGAGGCCCAAATCTTGGAAAAACAAGCCAAAATTTGGGGAGACCCCAGGTGTATTTTTGGTACATGTGCACTCTACTAGGCAAATTACATGTAATTTGTTGACATAATTTGTGAGCCATGGGCATATGAAGTGTAATTAATTAGCCCCTGGAAAACTGTCCCCATGTACATGTTTTTATGGATCGCATGTATGTGTGTACCCCCTCGGCACATGTTTGGCATTTAAAAAAACTATCCTCTGCCACCTTCAAGAAAACACCAATTTTCAGAAATATGTAATCTAGTCTAATTCTTACGATGGCAGATATCAGCCTGTCTGAAATAAAATTACACGGCCTATAATTTTGTCTTTTGTACATGTACATTTCTTGAAATTTGTACATGTACAAAAATATAAAAAGTTACAATTTTGCTTAAAGACAAAATGTACATGTACAATTCTTTAAAATTGCACATGTACAGACAAAAAAATCTATAGCGGTATATAAAAGAACTTCTTGAGTTCAGATCACACCTTCAAACAGAGAATAGGAGGTAACTGAGACTGACCCAATTATTAATGAATCCTTGGCTTTAAACAGAGTCATAACGCTACATAAAACCAAGAAAACAAAGGAAATACCGAATGCTCCAATAACAAAGTATGACCCAAGAATCAAAGGTCTGAAATCCAAATTATCAAAATACTGGTCATTGGTTTTAAAAGATGAAACACGCAAATAAATCTTTCAAACAAAATTAATGATTACATATGCTATACATAAAAGTATTGGTAATTTGCTGACAAAAGCTATTTTGCCATATAGAAATTACGGTTTGATCCCTGATGAAGGCGGAACTGTGATATATATTTTTAATACACCATTACGATATCAAACCGCCGAAACAAATTGTTGTCACATAACAATTAATACAGTCAATATAAAAAAGGAAATAAAATAATCGCAGCACTGTGTCGGGTCCTCTAAATTTTGAATGGCGTGGCTGATGGATGTTGCCTAAATGCACCTGCTACAGATTTTTTTGTCTGTACATGTACAAATTTAAAGAAATGTATATGTACATTTTGTCTTTTCGCGAAATTGTAACTTTTTATATTTTTGTACATGTAAGAAATGTACATGTACAAAAGACAAAATTATAGGCCGTGTATTTTATTTTAGACAGTCTGATATCGGCCATCATAAATTCTTCTCTAAATAAGTTTATTGATGTATGCCATTTTCAAAACTCGCCATTTTCTTTTATTTGACTCTTATTCATTTAGGTAGAGAGACCTAAACACAAGGGGGGTAAACCTTTCCCAGTACACATTTTCAAAGAGTTTGAAGCATCAGCATAACAAATCTTAACAGAGTAAGGCAATTTTTGTCTGAGAAAAATTTATTTGTTTGAAAATAATAGTTTGGGCACTGTCACATATATTTTATCAAATTTTGATGCAATCACTTAGTATTAATTAAAATTAAAGGGGCTCAGTTATTGCCATATCACTGAAATTACAAATTATAAACTTACTCTTTTTTACATGTATTTTCACTAAATATCATCATTTTGAGAAAAGGATAAGTCAGTATGCAAAAAATATCAGTTCACAGAACCACATTTATTCAAAGAATTGCTGTGCTTTAATTTTTTTTCAAATTAGACCCATCTTACTATTGATAATTACATAAAAAATAATACCCCCCTCCCCTTCATTTTCCCCCTCATTTGTCTTCTATAATGTGATAGAACTTAAACTTTTCATTATTTTCATATAGATTATATATTTTTCTTTAAATTATAACAAAACAGATGGTCTTTTTGCATATTTAATGAACAAAATATCAGAAATATGTACATTTTCATGTAATTATTGGATTCTACTAAACACCTGAAATTTACTCACAAATGCCAAGTAAGGACAGGATGATCATTTTAATTATTCAGGGGAATCAAATGCATGTATTTGATCACTCAGGTACAGTGAAATTGAATGGAAATATACTCAGAAAAAGGACAGTCAGTAAAATCAGATTTCCACAGTATATTTTCTATAGAATCAGGTAATGGTTGGAGGGGCAGGGTAGATAACTGCAATTTTCAGGACACTTCTTCTTGAACCTTTGATGCAAGAGGGGTTTTTGTATATTACAATAAATATCCTGAAAAATAGATTAGGTTTTCTTTTTGGAAACAAGCTATAGATGTATAAATTCAAGCAATTAAGAGGTAAAATGGGATTTCTCAAAACATCAAAAATAGGAGAGTATGTGTTTCATGTGAGTACATTTCATGAAGGCATGCAATTCTTATTGAATTTTTTATATGTAGCTGCATTTGAAATTGATCAAAGTTACCATTAAACACTGTTTGGATAAGAAATAGATTCTTTTGGATTGTAGGAGTTGGTCATTTTTGAAGTAACACAAAGAATATGGGGTTAAGGTGGTTGACCGACAATTGGTGGGGTCACTTATTTGCCTCTAACATTTTTATTTTTCATTGAAATAAGACATATTTAGTATATTTTTACTCAGAATTGATTGCACTTTCTAAATATGGAAAGTTATTTTAATTAAAAAGCAAACTTTGAAAGTTAAAGGTGGCAGGGGATAGTTTCGTACTAAAGACCCGGTCAAATTTCTTAAAAAATTGAGATATCCCCTGTTTGATGTGATATTTTATGTAGAAAAATGATTAGAATAATTATGGGACACATTTGCAGTGTAGCAAAGTGCTTGCTGAAAAAAATGATGTGCAACTTGTATAGGTGTCACTATGAGGCTTATCATATACAGAGTTGTAAATGCGAACCTAAGACACGTGGTCAGTTGCAGAGGAAATTCAGCTGAAAAGCAGTAGGCCTTAGAAGAAGGTGTGTATCTCAGAGGGAAGATGAATGGCCCCATATCAATTGGTGAATTTTCATTAGGGCATGCATTGATTTACAGACTACTGGGTGTTTTATCCTGCTCGCTCGGGCCTGGGTTGTATGGGTGCGAATGAGGCCCAAATCTTGGAAAAACAAGCCAAAATTTGGGGAGACCCCAGGTGCATTTTTGGTACATGTGCACTCTACTAGCAAATTACATGTAATTTGTTGACATAATTTGTGAGCCATGGGCATATGAAGTGTAATTAATTAGCCCCTGGAAAACTGTCCCCATGTACATGTTTTTATGGATCGCATGTATATGTGTACCCTCTCGGCACATGTTTGGCATTAAAAAAAACTATCCTCTGCCACCTCAGCCAAGTTGGATTTCTTCATAATTAGATAATTCATACCACTATTGTTCTTGATGCAAGTAGGTAATTAGATAATCCATACCAAGAATAGTCTTGATTAGTTATAACAATTGTTTGTTAAAGAAATACAAAGACAAAAACAAAGCTTTTTGACAATGCTTTTTAAGTGATTGGGCTTTCTGGGAGATTCCCAATTTAGCCTAATTGATGCTGAAATTCCCAATTCTGAGGGCCCCAGCCCCCAATCCCAAAGTACTGTAAAAAAAACACTGGCAGTAAAAATTATATTTGAAATCAAATACATTTGATACATATATTTATTACTACAAAAATGTTAATGATTCAATAATTTGTTGTATAATGGTTATAACGTAGCTTAAATATTGTACAGGCTAGCAGTCTCTTAAAGACAAAAAGGAAAATGACATGAAAAATTAATTTAAATTTCAATGAGTACTCGACTTTCATTTGACTAAAGCCTCTGACTGTGCGACTTAGCTGTCCGAGTAAAATTAACATCACTATTTATCATTTATAAGTTGTACAGTTTTTTTTTTTTAATTTTAAATGAGAAATTTCAATTTCTTTTGGATAGGTGTGACTGCCATCTGATAACTGAAATTTGATACCAAGCATGACCATATTTGCCAGAAGAGCATCTGTTTGGAGATGACGAAGAATAAGCAGCATAGTGAAATTTAAACAGTCACCCAAGGATAAAAGTCCTTCCATCTAGGATTATGGACACATCAGGCCTTAATACATTAAGAACTTGTAATATATGTATTTTTACAAAAAAAGTTAAGAGAGAACTGCTATTTTGGCATATACAACAACAAATGTTGACATATGTGCATATTTCAAATGACTTCAGTGCTAAGGGCATGTACATGAACGAGGATTGTTAGAGAAGTTTGCGGACACATTGATTTAAGGAAAATTTACTGTGCACTTTGATAAATGACCTGTCTGAAGAAATAATTTTTTAATAGCTCGGTGTTCTCCAAGACTTTCAATGACATTGCAATTTTCAACTATGTGTTTTCACATTGATCATCTATAATTAGTGAAGAAACAGTCATAACCCCTCTAATTTAATTCAAAATTTTGCAACATGCCCTCTTCGAATATTGTAGCGACATGTAAAATATCATTAATTTTTTTGCACTACAACAGTGCAATTTTTTATTTCAAGAAATTGGTCTGATTTTAATATAGCTTTGATTACAAATAGATAACTCTAAGATACATAATTCTTTTTTATCTTTTTAGCTTTTGTGAGCCAAAGGCTCAAAGAGCTAATGCTATGGCCATTTGTGTGGTGTACGTAAACTTTTTAGCTCACCTGAGCTGAAAGCTTAAGTGAGCTTTTCTGATCACCAGTTGTCCGTCATCTGTCCATCTGTGTAGCTGTCTGTCCATCCATCTGTAATTTTTTCATATTTTCATCTTCTTCTCAAGAACCACTGAGCCAAATTTAAGCAAAGTTGGTACACAGCATCCTTGGGTGAAGGGGAGTTTGTTAACATGAAGGACCAACCCCCTTTACAAGGGGAGATAATCAAGAGAAGACAAAAATAGGATGGGGTCATTAAAAAATCTTCTCAAGAACCACAGGGCCAGAAAAGCTGAAAGTTATGTGGAAGCATCCTGGGGTAGTGTAGATTCTAAATTCTTCAAATCATGGCCCCCAGGGGTGGGGCGGGGCCACAATAGGAATCAAAGTTTTACATTGAAATATATAGGCAAAATCTTTAAAAATCTTCTTCTCAAGAACCACTGGGCCAGAAAAGCTGAAACTTAAGTGGAAGCATCCTGGTGTAGTGTAGATTCTAAATTCTTCAAATCATGGCCCCCGGGGGTAGGGCGGGGCCACAATAGGGAATCAAAGTTTAAAATATATAGGCAAAATCTCAAAAATCTTCTTCTCAAGAACCACTGGGCCAGAAAAACTGAAACATATGTGGAATCATCCTGGGATAGTGTAGATTCTAATTTTTCAAATCATGGCCCCCGGGGGTAGGGTGGGGCCGCAATAAGTATTACAAGGGAGGGAGGGTCTGGTGAAGAACAGCAGGGCCAAAGTAACTCAGGTGAGCGTTGATAGAATATGGGCCATAACTCAAGAACCCCTTGGCCAATTATTGTCAAATTTGTCACAGTGTATCCATGGCCCAAGGGCTCCCGTTTATAGTAAACTTAGGGTTGTGACCCTTATACAAGGGGAGATAATTAGGTAAATAAAACCAAAAGTACTGGTTGCTAAAAAATCGTCTTCTCAAGAACCACAGGGCAGATTATCACCAAACTTTCACAAAAGGATGAGGATATATTGTAGATTAAAATTTGCACAGGGAATCGCTCTGGGACAAAGGGCTTGGTCTCAAGGTCACTTCAAAGTTCATTTCTTGTAAGAGTATTTTTCTACTTACTGATTGTCAAAGAATGGATATCCTCAATCAGTAACACATTTGGATTACTTACTATGTAGTTATGCTGTGTAAATGTTTTGTCAAGCAATTATTATGACAGTGATGTAGCAAAACACTGATGATTCTGTAGTATGACACGTGTTACTAACATGATTGCATCAGAGATGTTAGATGAATAGAAAAGTCTAGAAATTAAAAATCAAAAGTCAAAGTTCAAGAAATGAGGGTCTGGGAGTATTAGTGTTTTGGATACAATTTCAGGAGTACTGTTGGAGAGAGTACAGTTGAATTGTATATCCTCATGCTCACTCCAGATTCAGAGTTCAGGAGATGAGGTCTCTTGATATTTTGGTCAAAGAAGAAAGAGAATGTTAGCAAAGTTGACAATCTAAACAGAAACATGTAACCTTTAGATGGAAATTAAACAAATATTTATCCTTTTATTACGACGTCAACTTAAAAGCTAAGAAGGAAGACCCACTCGTTGCTTTGCAACGAGCTTTGCTCTAGTTATATTTTATTATTTATATGTTACATGCATCATTGTTAATCAGTTAAGTCCTAGGCTTCGGATTATTCGGGTGCAATTTTTGGATTTCCAGAATTCGCCCTACCGACCTAAGTTATAATAAAGTGCTATTCCATCGTTAGCATTTTTATGTTTCATTGTTGCCGGAAAGTTTTTACACTAATTTTCCCCGGTGATAATTTGGTGGAGATATCCTAAGGGTATAACACCCGGGACTGCTGCATATATTTTGTAGCAGTTTGATCCTGAGTACCAGCAACTAAGCGAGTTTCCCCAAGACGACCAACAACAATAACCTCAACCACACCATGCAAACCCGGAGAAAAGGATTTTACCGCTCCTTCCCAACATCTTTCCAGCGTCATTGTCTTTCGCGTCTTTGGAATACACCAGGACCAGCACGAATTTTCTCGACACGGGATCCAGTCCACGGTGCTATAGGTGCGGGAAAACTTTCTTCCACGGTCACCTTTTCACGTGTCCAGCTACACATTCCGAGTGTTTCGTGTGCGGAAAACTTGGTCACCATGCGAAAGTATGTTTCTCTTCTGCAACCACACCTTACCGTTCCTCCCAAAGGAATGCATTTCCATTGGCGTCCATCGATCATTCAACGATCAAAAAGGATCAAGCCAAGGGGTCAGGACGGGCCTGCTTGAAGAGAAACCCGGGAAACCCGTCTGTAGGATCGTCTGACAACAAGTCGTCAAAATGCGATTCTACTGCAGGTATGTGTATTTCTCGGACTGCTTCCAAAAACAGTCCGAAGAGTTTGCTGTTGTGGAGACGCAAAGGAAGAGTGTACTTTATCTGCAGACTAAGTCCGTAAGCAAACGGCGCAGGGATTCAAGAAGAATAAAGGACTATTATGATAGATTGCAGTTAGTGAAATCTTTACCATTCCAAGACCTAAGTTCTGAAGATATTTGCAATTTATTTAAATCAACAGGCTATACCATCCAACTAACTGCACTACAGAATAAAAAACAAAGACCTTAACGAGGTTCGCTCCTGAGCTTTTGAGCAGATTTTTATCTTAACCTATATTTCAAAAATTCTGCATAATGTTTTAATTCTTACAATAAATTTGGATTCTACAATGCCAATTTAACTATATTCAGTTAAAACTACACGATTAAATTTCATACCAAAAGCATTAAGTGAGGAACTATATTTTGTGGCGGAAGGTTTTCTTAGAAGAAAATGATCATTTTTTCTCTTTCAAAGTACTCAAAGTATGTTAAGTTTGGATTCCTATTTTTACATGCAGTCTGCACACATAGTTATTTTGTGCAGTGGACTGTTTTATACTGGTCCTAAATTATCTATTAGATAAACTGTCATGAATTCTATCATCATATTTGATAAATATAGCAAATATTTTGTGAAAATGAAGAAAAAAAATAGTCCTAATTTAGCTTAAAATTAGCACTATTTTAGTTATATCTAAAAATTAACATCACAGACCCTCAATTTTAATTTTCTTTTCTGAATATATACGATACTTTTAACCATTAATCTTAAATTCAGAAAAATATCATTACTTTCAGATGATTTTTTTGCTTGTTAAATTTTTAATGCCAGAAAAATGAAAATGTTTTAGTGCAAAAAAGTCAAATAATTGAACAT
The DNA here is from genome assembly GCF_033153115.1 of Saccostrea echinata. NCBI lineage: Eukaryota > Metazoa > Mollusca > Bivalvia > Ostreida > Ostreidae > Saccostrea > Saccostrea echinata. The sequence continues at coordinate 1,328,099 of NW_026889763.1, read as the reverse complement.
GCGGAGTAATTTGAAAATTTCTTCATTGTCACAAATTTTAATGTGTCTATTTCAGATGAAATAAGACTGTTTTTGTTCCCATAATTTATTTGAACAAAAAATATTGGAGGAAAAACTTTAAAAATTGATTTATGTGTAAGACGTATTTACAGTGCAAAAAGGTCAAACTAAATGCTCTGTAGCGCCAAAGGAAGTGCATTGACCCTCATTTTTTGTTTTGATTTTTAATAAAGCTATGTGTATAAATTCTAAAAATATACTTGATAAAAAATTCTCATTACTTTTGATGGCAGGATCCAACCTCCTTAAAGACAAATATTAGTGAATTAACGAGAAAATGTGAAAATCTTCAAACAGTGACATCCGCCCTTCATAATCGCATTTCAAAATTTCAAAGCAGCCAAAAATCAAACGAACAACGAACGAACACCAATCAAATCAACCAAACGTATTACCAAGCAACATCAATTCCAACCGCTTCCTACACCACCAATCGTTACTGGAACCCACACCCCAGTGCTCCGCATTTCAATTCCTGGTGATTCTTGAGACGAGGACGTCTCATTTTTCGAAGCGAGAGGGAATTACACGGTGTGATTTTTGGTAAAAACAATTTTAGTGACATGTTTTAGCTGACTTTGAAATATACTTTTAATTATCTGTTATTACTTTAAACATCACGAAAAACTTTAATTATGCTAATTACTATGTAACTCAAAACGCGTCAATTTAATCAATTTACTCAACATGTCATGAGTTATTCTATCTAAGCCATCTGTCACTCATGCTCAAAATTGTGCTAATTGTCATTGTTATATTTTATTATTTATATGTTACATGCATCATTGTTAATCAGTTAAGTCCTAGGCTTCGGATTATTCGGGTGCAATTTAATATAGTGCTATTCCATCGTTAGCATTTTTATGTTTCATTGTTGCCATAATTATGTTTCATTGTTGCCGGAAAGTTTTTACACTTATTTTCCCCGGTGATACGAGTGTGACCAGTCGACAGAGGATGCTTTCTCCCCACTGGCACCTGATCCCATCCCTGTGGTTTCAAGAAGTCAGCGATATTGCCCTATTCACATTTGTTTTGTTAATACGATTTGTGAGATTGATAATTTTTTTTTATCTTTTTTTTTTTATTTTCATCCTTTTCGAAATCCTTATCATTAAACACATAAGATTCATATTCTTCAGACACATTCCGGAAATCCAATGTTAACCTTCCGTTCAGTAATTATGGAAGGATCAGGATATATAATATGGAAGTGTGTTCTGATGGTTCGTCTGTCAACAGAATTATTGGTGAAGCTCTTTGTAGCTCAAAGGGTTTAAACCTAGGTGTTATTGGAAGGTAAGAAAAAAATAATCATGCAGAAAAAATATAATAATGAATAATAAATTAATATGGCGATTCATTCTCAAGTTCAAGTATATTTGCAAATGTATATACAATTTTTTTTGAAATTGAAGTTTTTACCATAAAAATTGTATGCCACATACAGTAACATGCCATCCATGATTAAATATTTGAACAAAATATTTTTCTTTAAAACAAATTTAAATTGATAAATCAATATTACGAACATAAATTGTCAACAGAACAACTTAATTAAAATAATATATTAGTATTCTGTGAAAATATTTATTTTTAATCTCGGGCATTATTTCTATTTTATATTTGCAACATATGTATTATATTTTTGAAATTTTCTTTCAGGGATAGATTAAACACAGATAATTACAACACACTAGACATTTCTTGTTCCTCGGCAAACATTACTCATTGTAGAGTTACTCAACACATCAACCATTGTTCATATGTTGTTTATTTGTATTGTGACGGTATGTAAATTTTTTTATTGCATGACGAAAAATAAAACAACAACAACAAAAAATCAAAGCAAAACCAAATCAAAACAAAACGAAAAAGAACTATTATAGGATGCAAAACAAAAGCAAAATATTTATATAAAATATACGTTCGATATTAAGTTCCACAGAATAGATGTTTTTTACCCTAATTAGATAACTAATAATAAATGCAGTATTCATCAAGCGGGACTATACATGTACCTTAACTATAATCCCTTCATTAAATTGAGATACTCTCAAAGATTTCAGTAGTTGACATGTATTCTACGTCAAAATATTTTTTCATAAGTTGCGATATCTCTTTAATACTAGTAATTAGGTTCTTATCCGCATTAACTGCAACTTGTGAGCAATGATATTGTCAGGCGGTTCTACTTTAAAATAAAACGAAGAAACATGTTGGAAGTCAATGGATAGTTAGAATGTAAATAAAAGTAATGTATTTTAGATTTAGAAGCTCATGGGGGTATGACATGATATTTTCCATCCTAGCATATCTTTCAAGAAGCTCTTACACGCTTGATGAACTATCTGGGTAAAAAGGTTTAGTTCATACCTTCATGAACTTGCCAAAAAAAAAAAAAAAACACTCTTAAATACGAACATATTTAGCAGTTCATGTTCATTAAACTCATCAATTTCCTAGATAAAGGAGCTGTTCACTCATCCCACGCACCACCGTCCGGTCCTGTAAGTCACGTGACGAAGACAACTACTATTGGTGAGTGAATCACATTCACATGTCTACATAATTTGGTACCGTGTAACTTTTTCTTTTTTAATAATCTGTATTAGTTTATGCATATCGTTTCCAGTCTATATGAATCTAAATGTGTTTTAAAACGTATTTTAAGTATAATTTCGACGTCTCAGAAAATAGATGTAGAATCCAAAATTTGTTCATGTCTTCTATTTGAGTTTTTCTTGCCTTTTTGAGTAATTATATTTTCATAAAGAAAATTTGATTGGTTTACAGGAACAACAAGAAAACTAGGTAGATGTCATTTTGATGAATCCTTATACCCCTTCATCATAAATTTCATATTTTTCGTCCCAAAGATTTGTGGCGTTCCATAGAAAAAAAAAATCATTTTATTTCCTGCAATGATATCGTGTTAATGTTGATACTAGTTTTAAACAGTTATGCATTCTTGATTGACCACTATAGAATTACAAATGTGTACAGAAGAATTCTGTAATATTCGTGATTATATTTAATTTTTCAGTGTTATATGACATAAAATTTGTGTTTACACAAGCCGGGAGAGTGGAAGTTCGGGGTAAACAGATATGTTTTGACACATTCACCTCAACTGCTGGCAAGGCGCTGTGTTCAGCTAAGGGCTTTATATATTCTTCCCATGAAAGGTTTATATATTTATATAAAATTTGTTTTTCTTCCTGTTACTGCTTATCAAAGTCATAAATAATAATACATCTTTTCAAGGTCACTTGCCAAAAAAGGTTAAATTATTGTAAGTAGGCCATACTTTCTTACAAGTCTAAGGGAATGTATTTGAACCATTGATTACTTATGTCCACAGTTTCATAACAAACATTATAATTTTCAAATAACATTCTGTCAGGTTCAAGGCCAATCACTTTTTATACATTTACGTCAAATAGATTACTGAGTTTTCTATTCACATGGTCCATATTCTTCGAATATTTTTATTTCATATAACTACTAACTTCAAGTTATACATGTAGAAATCTTCTTATATCTGTAACAGATAACAACATAAATAATTTTATTGGTTTATTGCAAATGAAATTATTTATTTTCTTTATTCAGTGCCCTTGTCTACCTAACGATTCCGTACGCAGATATATTTTGCTCTGCACCAGATCTGACTTCCTGTTCATTAAAGACCCCAAAAACCTATTGTCGTAATGTTGTCTACATCCACTGTTCTAGTAAGCAAATCTATTAAAAATTTATAAGATTTTCTTTAGAAAGCACATTTCTAATTTATAATTCCGAATTCGAAAATAAAAACCACTTGCAATTGCAAAAAATGTCTTTGAATATGATTGTAGACCTTTATACATGTATATATATTTTTTTTCTTTTTCTGTAAAATTTGTTCATTAACACACTTTTTTCATTTAAATCAAAAGCAAAATTATTTTGTTAAAAACATTCTGATTTTACACAAGTTCTCCGAAGTTGATATTTAAAAGATGCTTGAGTTTCTGATTGACAATATGTATGTAGTTTTTCGAGATCAAATCCTCCTGCAATCTGTTGGAATTCGCGAGGGTACTAATTGCGCCCTGCTGTTAGCAGACCCATTTTTTTCATATGAAACAGAATTTATTTAAAAACTACATGAAAAGAAGAAGTCTCTTGCTGTAGGCTTTAATTCGACAATTACATGTAGTTATATCAACAACGTTTTATCAATTAACAATTTTTACCAATTAAACAATTACGTTTTTTTTTATTCCTACGTTGATTTGATATATCCCTTTGAAATTGAAATAAAAGACGCCACAGAGTCTGACACATTGTTTCATTTTTAGATATTTCACTAGAGAAAAACATTAATGGCAAACTAACAACCTAACTTTATAAAAAAGTGATGACTTCAACTTTTCTTTGTCATCTTCTCTTATTTATGTAGCAATATACCATTACCACCTGAGTTTGTCTCCAAGTTGATTCAATACGCAACAGCATGTTCTATGAAAGAACACTTTGTAAAACGAGGCAAGCTTAGTTGATGATACAAGGATACGTTGATGATACAAGGATAACAACAGTCTCGTTTAAAGTCAACCTTTCGCAAATTCTATGGTTAATTCGATGACCTTGTTGGCAAATACAATCTATCGTTTAGTCGAATGTTGGTTTTTTTTTCATACAAATTGTTAGGCCATTATTTTCACACTGAACTGTCTTACGGATTTTTCCGTTTACGAAATAATGGCAAAGAGACATGGGGGTGTGACCGGTCGACAGGGATGCTTACTCCTCCATGGCACCTGATCCCACTTCTGATGATTTTGAAGATAATTGTTTAGTCTGCTCCCAATATGTACTGTTCTGATGGCCTTTTGTGCTTGATTACTGTTCGTTATCTTGATATTTCATCCCTTACAAAATGATAAATAATCGGTTTCTATTAGTAAATGAACAATAATTGGAATATAAATTATATCATTAATTATAATATTAACATGATTTTTAATATCATTAATCGACGATGATTACAAACAGCACAATTTACATAGCACGTTTTGGACAAATTTGCAATACTATTTTGTAATTTGGATACTATTGAGAAGGAAACTGGATATGTATTTTGTGTTCAAAAAAGCTTTCTCATCCTGTGAATTATTTCATTATACTATTCTGTTTTTGTACTTTACAGCACACACGACGCTAAAACCAAAATCAGAATCAAGTCTTTTTACTTCAGGAATCACAACGACGAGCTTTCCGGGTACTTACACATATCAACATATAGAAAAACTAATATACAATATAGAAATAATAATGTCCATTTTAATATATACACATGTATCTTTTTAAATATAATTTTTGTAGTTCATGGTGTCACTGTCGGTAAGTCAATTTTATAAGTACTTCAATAAACAGTGTAGAGAAATTTTCACGTTTTGTGCCTTTATAGAGATTTGTGGTACTCTTCAAAGCTACTGGTTTTCAAAATACATGATTTTTTTTTATTTGTAATGTAAAATGTAATAAGCAATAGTAGGTATTTTGTAACATATGTATTTTGGTAATTTATTGCGCTATTTAACATTTTTTGTACGACATTTTATTCTATCCTTTGGTCGGGTTAATTTGTTGCATTCAATTTTTGGAAATGATAATTGTTGAATTGTTATCTTCAGATGTTTGCCTTCATTCATGGTTTAAAATTTTCATAGTAATGACATTCTACTACATACGTCTCATGCATGTTAGCTTGTCATAATAAGCAAAAACGAATGACTTAGAATGTTCACTCTGTCTGTATATATATTTTTTGTATGACATATAAATGTGATTAAATATGAATGACTTTGTGAAATAAATTCATGGAATATTTTTTGAACACTCTTTTTAGGAGCGAGGGGCATCTTTTTTGCTTTTCCATACGGCGGAAGGGTAAAAATTAACTCATTGGAGATTTGTTATGACACCTTCACAGAAAATGCAGGAGAAGCACTGTGTCAAGCAAAAGGCCTGCACTACAGTTCATTTACCAAGTAATATCCAATCCTATATTACCAGATATGAACCGACCTTCATCCCTTATTTCTTTTGTCATAAAATATTTATTTTATATAGATGGTTAAATGTAATTTTAATGAAAATTGCAACGATCTAAATCAATTTTTGTATTCAAACGGCATGGTATTTGAACATGAAAAGTATCTGTAATTAAGCGATGATAATTGTATATACTTATATATTTTTATTGCAGGGGTTTTGCATACAATCGATATCAAACAGAACGTATAAACTGTAGGACAAACTTGCTGTCTTCCTGCTATACCGTCTCGCATATTTGTATCGAAGTGGTCAATATTCACTGCAAGGGTGAGTGCTAAGCAACGTATAGAGTCTATTAAAACAAACCCTAAAATAAACAAAAATATCATCAATAACTTTTGTTTATTTTGAAAAATTTATCAAAGCTTAATTTAAAAAAATCAGAGAAAAGCAATTGAATTATTTAAAAGTACAACCTAATTTCTTCAACCAGGACTTATTAAAAAAAAAACTGTTTCATTAGATCAGTTTGAAAATAAAAATTTCAAAAGAAAGAATTTGAGATATATTTTGACCGGCAGGGGATGTTCACTCCTTCATGGTACCTGATCCCACCTCTTAATTTTTGAGGTCCGTGTTTGCTCTGCTCCAAAATTGTACTGTTTTATTAGACTTTCGAGATTGAATACTGTTCGTTATCTTCATATTTCATTTTATGAAACTTTTCTTGCATTTCAACATTATTAGGACCGGTAATGACAACCACGAGTATTGGGTGTCATAACAATCCCTGTCAAAATGGTGGAAGCTGTCATCAAAACTCACCCTATGAGGCCTATCACTGTACGTGTTTGGATGGTTACATTGGGGAAACCTGTGAAAACTCTACTAGTGAGTTGAATTTTAAAAAAAAAAATGTGAAAGATTCCTTATTTGGTCAGACACCAGAACAGCTTATCCGTTGGTAACGAAGGTGTATTGCCGTCTTCATGCTTGTTTGTTTGATTTTTTCCCCAGATGCTACTTCTTGTTCAATTTTAATCCAATACTAATCGAATTTGGTGCGCAAATACACTAAACAGAGATTCACTATTCTTTATATCAATTTTTTTTATTTGTTCGATGTTGCTGTTTTAAAATAGAATAATATGCGAACGACTTTCAAAGTGATGCAATTTTATTTAGTTTTTTTTTTCAAATATACAAATGGAATACATCAAGATGCATAGTTCTGTTTGTTTTTTATTTTGATTACCAGTGTTACTATAATTACTAAAAATGAAAACCTTTGACACATGTTCGAAACGGCATACTTCCTACAATTATTTTCCTATTTCAGTGAAACTTGGTAAACAAATACAATGTAGACTATCAATGCACATTTTTACATGTCAGTCTTTTTTTAAATTACAATGAGCGATGTTTCCTTGATTATTTAACATTTAATATGGTGTACACGCTATTTCAAAATATATGTATAGTTTAATTTCAATAAAACCTGGTACAAAAGTTGACCATCAACTAAATGAAATCAAACCAATAGGGCTTCTTTCTCATCTTAGACGTCTGGGTTCCGTCTTAGAAAAGAACCAAAACCTTCTGATGATTGGAAATTCTTTCAAATTCAATTATTCTATCCAAAAATATTTGCTTGCATAACATTTCTTTCAAAATTATTTTTAAAAGATTACTACTATTTTTAAATTAGAGTAAAACACAAAGTTACTCCTAAATAACGTTTGGACTTTGTCGTAATTTCTTTCGTAAAACTTGGACAAAGTTCTTTTACTTGCGCAACATCGGGAGGTAAGTTTACGAGGGGTATTTGAAAAGTTCTGAGAAATGTTTAAATAAAATATTAACCGTTTAACAGAAATTAGTGAGTTTTATATTGAAAAGATCAGAAAAATATACACATACTGTGACGTTACTCCGAAAATGACGTCAGAATCCCTGTGTAGCACACTGATCATCATAAATTAACGAGACACTTTCAGCAAATTAAAATTTTAAACTCAACTTTTGTTCATTACTTGGATGCACGCTAACGAACACAATTGCCAGTTGAGAGAATGTTTACAGTCTACAGTCTGTAATACGGAGTTATATTCAGGAGCTCCTATATTTCGTAGGTGGTTTAAGAGTGTGTCAAACATAGCATGTTATTAAAAGCAATAATGAGTTTTGGATCGCTCAAGTTGGAAAAATATGAAAAAAAAAAATTACGCACAGAAACAAGTCTGAAAAAAGACTTTTGTACGTTTTATTCATAAACAGTAATGGTCCTGATACTCAAGATACATTTGTGGAAAACAGCATTGCTACACTTCAGTTTTATACAGAATATGTTTTGTTTAATACAGTGGAGAGCTATATGATAGACCTATAGCCCGGTTACATCATATGAATAAATATATTTTATGAATGTCTGTGATAACGTGACCGGTCATAAGCCGTACTTATAAACCAAACATAAAATGAAATGTGGAGTTGCGGATTTATACCATTCTTACAGTCATACTCTAGCTCCATGCAAAGTTTCTTTGAAAATTTTTTTCAAGGAGTCTGTTGACAATCCTATTCCGTTGTTCTCATGTGGACAAAAAAAGCGACATTTCATTATACTAAACACACGGGATTCTGACGTCATATTCGAAATTATTACGTCATAAAGATAACAAAGTGACGTCGAAATAAGTGCACATTTTCCAGCTCTTTTCAATTATATCAAACTCATTAACTTCCATTAAACAGTAAATATCTTATTTAACAGTTCTCTGAACTTTTCAAATGCCTCTCATATATGGAAATAACGTTGCTTCTAAAAACTTAATTAAAGTGATACTCTCCTTTTGCCAATATTTGAAAATCTCCTCTCTCAAGAACACACACATTTGCGTGAATGTGGAGAAACACGGATTACAATTGTATAGTGTTAGCAAATAATTACATGTAAAGGCCTCGAATATCTACATTTGATATTTTTGACAAATAGAAGAAATGACCTGTACTTTTCACACTTTTGTATCATGTGAAAACTTCTTTATGCTATTCTGTTCAAAGCCAGAAGAATTTTAACACTGTCCATACTTGCTATACTTCATTTTAATCAACTTTCTTCCCTTTTTGTAATGGGATCTAGGCATTTGAATTTTACAATAATCAGAATCAACTTCACTTTGGTAGAGAAGGAAATTAACACTTGAATGATGAGTATTTTTCTTTACCGATATAATTTGCATCGTAAAATTATGCAATGATTGGTTGAAAAATCCTCATAGGTTAATAAATAACAGATATTTTTGCAGTCTTTGAGCCAGAAAGCGTTGTGACGGTTGGATGTCTTGATGATGCATGGAATATTACTCTTTATCTTCCAAATATACGTAATGAATACCCAGATTTAAAGGTCAATGATATCTACATTGGACAAGATAACGAAAATTGTACCGGATTTGTAAATGGAGACTATATAATTTTTCAACAAGAGTTCACTGGATGCCAAACAAAGGAGATGGTATGTAATCAGATAAGATTAAATTATATAAATTGTTTACTTTAAATCTTAAAATGCATAATGATTTATCTTATTATTCAGTATATAGCAGAAGGGATCAATTACCAGAATGTATTAGTCTACGCCGTTCACGATAAGCACTATCATTTCATCGTTCGTGAACACCGATTTCGTTTGACAGTCAACTGTACAAAAGTATTTCCAAATGGTCCATTTACCAACAATGCTTCCATACATTTTGATCAGCCTTTACATGTTCAGTTCTTTTCTGATCCTTCCTACTTGCATGTAAAAACTCTGAACAGTTCGAAAGTTGGGGAGAAGGTTTATGTTCGAGCATACAGTGACGACAAGGACAGTCATTCTAAAACGAGGCTATCAAACTGCTATACAACACCAGCATTATCAACTGATCCAAACATGGTCTATTTCATCATTAAGAATGGGTAATTTTTTTCAAAATATTTATTATGACCTGTTTTTATAACAATCATGTAATCCTCTATATTTTGTTATCAGTGTTTTAAACTCAAATATTTTTCAGATGTGTAATAGATCCAAATGCTATTCTTCTGTCTCAGAGCGCCCATGAGACCCATTTTGCCTTCCAGTACTTCGAATATGCATCAAATGAGGGTTCCTTAGAACTGCATTGCACTGCCACTGTCTGTCAAACGAACGAACTTTCCCCTGCATGTGAAACTAGATGTCACAACAGCACGATGAAAAGGGTTGGAAAACCTTTCTAGGATGAAGTGTTTGATGAGCAAAGTAAACAATGGCAAGTATTTATGCATTATGTTTCTGCAGTTATTTCAGTTTTTTGTACGTACCTATATAAAAATGCCCCTCAATTGTACAAAGCAAATTGAAATCCTCTTTTAGTATTACTTAACGGACAATATCCTCATATTGCTTTTTCAAATTTTTTCAGATAAAAACCACCAAAACATGGATTGATACTATAATTTCCATAGCTTTGGGAGTTGCTTTTTCTCGGATTGATACTATAATTTCCATAGCTTTGGAGTTGCTATTTTATCAGATTGATACTATAATTTCCATAGCTTTGGGAGTTGCTGTTTTCTCGGATTGATACTATAACTTCCATGGCCTTGGGAGTTGTATTCTCCGTGGTTATTTCTCCCCTTGTATTTATAAAAATAGGGAGACAAAATTACAAAATATACATTTACAATTAAGTAACAAAATATATATGGTACGAAGACTCTTTTTTTCTTTTCAGTAGTTAGAGTATATTATAACTCTAAGTCTTCTCAAAAAATTGTTATTACATGTTTCGTTCTTGAATTCTGTTATTGTAACGAAATCTTAATATTCAGTTAGTTTACAAAACTGACTGTCAGTGTCATACTTAAAAACTCTCCGAATCCTTAATTATGTACATGTAACTATTTAAAAAAAATTATTCTATACATATGGAATTAACTTGATGTATGACTTCAACAATAGATGCAACCATTCTTAACGATAAATAAAAAAAACAGTCTTTCTGAACTGCTTTTTCAATAAAAATGGAACTTCGAAATGTACATATCTTACGAAATTGATGTTAAAATATTTTCATTCTATACAGAAGTACTCTGAAGGGATTATTAAGAGGATGCTTGAGTTCCTTATTATCTATGTAGATTTTGAAGACTTGGAAATCTGATGGGTAATAGTTGTACCCTTTAATGGCCGACTTTTTTCAGTATTCTATTTTAGCAGAATTTATTCAAAATTTCTACATGCTCTTGCTGTGGCATTGAATTCGACATTAAGATACCTGTACATTGACTTATCAATTAATGGTAGTTAATTTCAATCGTATTTCACCGTCACGGTAGCTCAATCGGTAGAGCACTCGCTCCTTGATCGGAAGGTCGTGTGTTTGAATAACTGAGCGACTGACCTAAGTCGATAAAAATAGGTAGCAACTGTTCCTTCGCCAAGCGCTCGGCACTTTGAAGTGAAAATTGCGGGTCCTTCGGATGAGATCTTAAAAACCGAGGTCCCTTGCCACGGTAAGTGTTGTCACGATAAGGAACTCTCACTACTCAATGACCCTGATTGCGGAGTAAAGGTCTATATTTTAAGCCCTTCATCAATATATGGTGACGTCTCCATATGAGTGAAAAAATTCTCGAATGGGACGTAAAACATTTTATATACAATCAATCAATCGTATATCGACTCGATATATCCCACTGAACTCAACACAAAGTCTTCCCCATCTGTTTCATATTTGAATGTTTTACTACCAATAGACGTTAATGGCCAACTAACATATGGATTAAATAACAACCGGGGCAACTTTTACTTTTCTATCGTCAGCTTCCCTCATAATGTAAAAAATATTACACTATAACCTGCATATGGTGTTTATGTCTCCCAGCGAATTCCGTACGCAGGAGCATGCTCCGAGTACAATCTTTTTTTTTTCAACCGAAGCAGGCTAATAAAAATTAGCTGATGCTTTCTTTAATAATCTCAATTTACATATTCTCTGTTTTTTTTCTTATGACCTTTGCAACCTATCAATCTATAGTCCATTACTTTCACATTGAATTATCTACGGATTTTTCCGTTTACCAGATCATGATAAGGGGCAGGTTTAACCGGTCGAGACCCACCTCCTTGCTGGCTCGGCTCACAATTTGTATTTTAGTAGAAAGACTTTGAACATGATCACTGTTCGATATCTTCACATTTCATCGATCATTATTTTCTCCTTTTTCAACACAGTACATGTAGTTTTTTTTTGTTTTTGTTTGTTTTAATTTTGATTTGTTTGCTTTTTTCTGTTGGTTTTGTTCGAGTTAAACCACCATGGCTTGTCAATATTCCGAGTATTTTTTTGAACAAAGGCAAGTAAGCGATAGAGTGTGGATTTTTTTAAATGAGTTGGCTTTTGTTTTCAGTAAAAGGTGAAGATAACAAACAGTGATCAATCTCAGAAATACAGTACTATAATCAAACCATGAACAGGGCAAAAACACGGATCCCTGGAAACACCAGAGATGGGATCAGGTACCTTGGAGGAGTAAGCGTCTCTTGTTGACCGGTTACACCCACAGTGAGCCATATGTATTGATCAGGTGAACGGAGAACTCTATTGTCAAATTTAGTATACAAGCAATGACCTAACAAATGGTATGAAACATTTCAGACAAGATAAGACCTAATGATAGGCTATATTTACAAACAAGGTTATTGTAACGACCGAAGGATTTGCAAAAAGCTGACATTAAACGGGGTTGTTGAAAGCCTTGCAACATCAACTTATTTGTTAGTTACTTGCCTCAGTTTATAAGTAGATCGTACTCAGAGCATGTTCTTGCTTATCGAATCAGTTGGGAGACATAAACGCCCCATGCATTTGTTTTTAAAAAAGAGTTTCAAAATTTTCTGATTGTCCTTCACTGTAAAATTCAGGTGTCTGGATCCAGGTATGAACTTATCAAGGAAAGTTTTATTTGTCAACACCAAGAACAAAAAAAGGCAGATGGATAGTATAGAAATGTAATCTGGACAACTTTACTATGCCTAGGATATATGAATGATATACATGTATACACATAAAAACTTTCAAAATTGCTTTCAATATCTGAATGCATGGAGATTTATACACGTAGAGTACTTGATTTCAATGCTTCTTGACATAACTTATTAAAGCGTGTTAAAAGGTTCAGAATGCACTGATGCCGTTAAAGCGACCAATACATTTAATTTTATTATCGATCTTGGTCTCTGTCTCTGAGAAATATCGAGTCATTTAAAAACAAAAGGATTCTCACTGTTAACAAATATGAGTTATTTAATCAGATCTCTCTCTCTCTCTCTCTCTCTCTCTCTCTCTCTCTCTCTGTGTGTGTGTGTGGGGGGGGGGGTGTTATAATATCAGGCTTTTACAATTGCAAAAGAAATACAACTTTTGATGACTGAAACTTTTAAATTAAGATTAAGGTCTTTTGAATTAAGAGGTCATCCACTAAGCGTCAAAACAATGCAGATACTGAGAATGACCTACTAAGTGTGACCCTCTGTCGACTGAAGTAGACCGTTTATCGGATGTCTGATACCTTTATCTTGATGTGGACACTGTTTGATAAGTTATTGACATCGATCAAGACACGTGTTACAAGCCTGTGTATAGGCAGCTGGGAGTTTTCTACAATAAACGCAATATACACTATATCTTATGATATTTGTTCAAATATTCTGTTTCAGGAGAAATTTTAAAGAACATTTTAACAAGCTGATATTAAAGAAATATGTTAAAAAACATCTGTGAAATTTTCTCGGAGGTACCAGAAGTGTGTATACCTACTATTATTCATTAATTTTTTGTAAAGAATATTTTATTTCTCTGAAAACATAGCAGCGAATAAATAGATATTAAAAAAGAAATACATAGTTAAAATCATAGAGAATAGATTATTACCAAATTTTATGATGATTTTGGGAAATAGAAAAGTAATTTTGTCCAAGCTATATATACAGGTGTATGCAAATGTTATTAAACCAGCGTGTGATAATAGGACATTGCACAATGTTAATCTCTTTGAGGTAACTCTGAAATTAGCATTCTCGAATTCCTCCATTAAATACCCTACTCACTCTACGATAAACATCTTAACATGTTAAATATTGATATTTACATAATTGAAATGAAAATTGATTAAGACCATAAGCAATGGAAAGGACATATTGAAGGAATTTTTAAAGTACTTTTATACATTAAACATATAACATTTGATAATACTTTAGGACCCTGTATTACGAAAATAATAGATCATTTGTTGAAAAGAATAAATAAATAAACCAATTTGGAAAACAACTGCGTCTTGCGAAAGAAATATGGATTAAATTCAATGCTCAATATTAATTGTTTATATGGTGTTTCCCTCGTTACAATTTAATTTTTGATGGTGCAAATTAATTTATCAATAATGCATTAAAAGAAAAGAAGATTTGAAATAATTAGTTGCTTATGATCAGCGTTTAAAATATGCTTTTACAGATATTTTATCAAAGGTTGCAAGTTACTTATGACGTTTAGAGTTATAAAATAGACATTTTTGTTATATATTTGATATATTATATTTTTGTTTCTTAATGTAAGGATGCTAGAATATTACAAAATATTTCAAAAAGTAAATGATGAATTCAAATATATTATGATCACATAAATGAGGAACACCTGAACAGTTCCTACAAGTTGTCCAATGTCTAAAAGATGCATGTTATCGTTTTATTTATTTATTTTTTAAAATAGGACATTCACTTTTTTGAATAAGATATTTTATTTCCTTGCGAAAAAATCCCTTTCACCAAATTTCATTATCTTTGGGCAAGTAAACCATAATCATTTATTATTTTAAAAAAGTAGAATATAACACAAAATAAATTGTCTGTGACTCATTTTTTACAAGACTAGGAACTTTTTCCAGTTAGAATAAAAATATGATCACAAACATAATGTTTGTAACAATTTATATTTTTAATCATATATCGATTAGATTGCTCTTTACATTTATGTTCCACGGTTAATCTAGCATCTTATCTATAGGTCTTGTTTTTACGTTCTGGATATTATTGATTGTTTAAAGTCAGATGGTATAAAAAAAAAAAAGGAAGTCTGGATTGGTATATATTTTTGGACTTATTTTGGTTGTAAATGTTGCAGATTTCAAATATATTCAAAAATTAAGAAATTGTAGATTTTCTATGATGTTCGAATTTCTACCTTTCTGCAACCATCCTTATAAATCTTTGCAATTTTTTTAATCACTTTTTAGGACATTATTGTAAAATTTTGAATGAAAAATTAAATTATATGTGGATACACTTTAATTTTACTTATATACACATGACTCAAGAGTCTGACACATCAGTTTCATATTTGGATATTTTACTAGAAAAAGACATTAATGATAACCTAACAACAAAACTTTCTATCGTCAACTTCTCTTACGTTAGTAGCAATATACCCTTATCACCTGCATATGGGGTTGATTCGATATGCAAGAGCATACTCTACGTACGAACGATCTCTAAAACGAGGCAAGCCATTGACAAACAAGTTGATGAAACAAGAATATCAACAGTATCGTTTAAAGTCTTCATTTCGCAAGTTCTATGGTCGATACAATGACCTTGTCAGCAAATACAATCCATCATTAAATCGAATGCTGACTAACGTTTTCCATACTAATTATTAGGCCATTATTTTCACATTAAATTGTCTATGGATTTTCCGAATGCCCCATCATGACAAGGAGCACACGGCGGGTGTGACCAGTCGGCAGGGGATGCTTACTCCTCCATGGCACCTGATCCCACCTCTGATGTTTTAGAGGTCCTTGTTTGCCCTGCTCTCGATTTGTATTGTTTCAATGGACGTTTGAGCTTGATTACTGTTCGGTATCTCCATTTCATATAGTTAAAATTCACTTTACGTCCAGATTGAAATATATAACTACGTTTGAATGGATTTATTGCAAGACTTTCTACGTCCAAGTGAGAAATTTATCACTTTACAAATGCAAAGCGTTTTAAAAGAACAATAATCACCATTTTTTTACGAAGAGTAAAAATCTGACTTGCTTCGGAGACAAGAAATCAACGTTAAAACGATTTTCTTCCATTTTTAAAATACTTATTTGTTTTAGTTGAGGCCTTTGTCTTCTTCAGAAAAAGGAATTTTGTTTTTCAATTGTATTATGGATTGTTATGAATAACCTTGATACGGTGATAATGTGCTCACAGATCTTTATTTCTTTTGATAAATTCGGGTCCAGCTAAAAGTGCTTTGATAAGGTGGGTTTTTTTTCCATACATAATTTTCATTTAAATGTTGTCGATATGTTATTGCATTTAAAATCATTAAAAGAACACGGAGAAAAGAACCTACCTGAATGATCTTATTTGATAAATTGTAAAAGAATTGTAAAATAAAACAGACCTTTGCCATCTACTTCCATGGAATATAGATGTATTCAAATACATTCTCAAGTCACGTGGTAAGGGATTCAATTACTTGAAGTTTGAGTACATTATGTAAATAAGGACACGTTATTAAGTGACATATCAACCCAGAGTTCGGTAAATCAATTCAGTGTGATCTTAGGATAAAATGATGAAACTATTTCTTATATTCATGGTAAGACAATTTTATAATTACATTATACTCGAAAACTTATAAATTTGAAGAAAAAAAAAATCATAAATAGAGGTAAGTCTAAGTTGCATAATAAACGGATTGTTTAAAATTTATTATTCGTTTAATATATATATATATATATATATATATATATAACTTAATTTATGGAATAAATTAAGTTTGATTATATTTATGTTTGCTGATCACATCCAATGATCTTTTTAACAAGTATTGGAGAGAAATTTTTCAACGAGTATTTTAAACAAATTATGCTTATTAAACCGCATCTGTCAAGTTTCCTAGTTTATACTTAGTACTTGTACATCCGTAAAAAACAAATTTATGAAGATATAAAATGTAATAGATATTAGATATAAAGGGTTTTTTTCTCAATTTAGGAAGAGTTATATAAATAATAACCATCAAAAAATTGAAGAAAATATCCAATTTGTAACATTTAATCTTTATAAACATGGTTTGATCGACAGGATCCATTAATTAATTTGTTTCTCTTTTCAGCACTCTTGTTTAATCCAGCACATAAGTATGAACTCTTTTTAAACTTAAATTTTACTCTACATTTTGTAATTAAAATAATGAGTGTGATAATGTTTTGAAAACAAAAGTTGAGTTTCTTGACGTATAGTGTTTTTATATTGATTGTTAATTTCTAGGTGCACAAGGGGTCTCAAAACTACCCATTTCAGGTAACCTCTTTTTTTTAATATAATTTATAAACTTTTATTTCTGAATCATGCCTATTATTTAAAAACATAACACTAACAAGCAAATTTTTCACTTAAATATGAACTGAGCAGAGTATCACGATAAGGAACAACGTTTTTACATGCATATTGCACTATTAAAGCACATGAATCTAAATCTTATCACATTTGAGTATAGACACGTGGTATCATCTGTCATCGTTAAATTCGACCTCCCCCACTTTCTTATCACACGGTTACGAAACAACCAAGATATCACAAAAATAGAGTGGTTTTGGCTTGATTTTATTTATCAAAAAAATCTAAGTTTAGTTAGAAACTTTAGATAACTTCTTTAATTAAAAAAAAACAAATCAATCATTTTACTGTGCGCAGAATTTCATCACTTAATTTTCTGCCAGAATTACTTATAGTGACAAATGCTAATAATTAAAATGATCGTTAAATCGTCTGTTTATAATTGAATTGGTAACATATTAATATAAATCTGATATTATGGAGCCATCACAAGTTAGTAACAGTAAGTTGGCATTCACAGGTTAATAACAGTCTTTAGACTGCTATTCTTAAATAAATTGATGAAGCCTAAATATTTTTTGTACAAAAGTTGCTGTGAATCACTCCATGTTCCATTTATGGTTCTTGTAAAATTTACTTTTCTATTTATAAGGAAATCTAAGTGGAGGAAATAGCCAGTGATAGAACTTATTTCTAATTCTTTTGATTTTTCATGTTCAAAATAAAGGTTCTGAGAATCAAGAACAGATGATAAAAAGAGAAAAATGATGTCTGGATTGATATATATTTTGGGCATATTTTGCTCGTAAATGATAAAAATATAAGGTTTCTTAAATATTAATAAATGTCAACTTTCTATGATATTAATAATTCTACCTTTTCGCCGTCATCCTTATCAGTCTATGTAAATTTCTATCACTTTATAGGATATTTTTGTGAAAATTTGAATGAAAAATTGATTTTTGAAGAAAGTTTGTTTGTATCATCTGTCGTTCAGAAAAATACTATGAATATCAGAATCTTAATGAAGGAGGGGTTCTTGTCTAGTTTCTGACTATATAAAATATTCAAAATAAAACAGCTTAAATGTCCTTAATATTAAGATGTTAAGGATTCAAAAGAACAATTTAATTTCCTTTTCATAATTATACAAATTTAAATAGAAATGGTAAACTGAATTTGAAATCTAGTAGGGACTATATTTTAGTGGAAAGGCGGCGTATGAAAATATTTCCTTTTCTGCCTCTCAAAATAACTACAAAAAAATTAATTTATAGTCAACTTGTTTAAAGGAATTTTCTGAGGTTACTGAAAATTCGACCTCTAAAGGTTCAAAATATTTCAAACATATACAATTTCCCAAACAAACTACAATTTTGTTAGCTTTTGAAAACTTCTTCAAACTCAGAACGGATTTGAGCAAAAATTCAATGAAAAGTGTTTCTCTTTTATTAAACAGTCAAACCTTTTGTGTCAATATCATTTTGCTATTCATTATCTGTAAAAATAAAGAAAAATCGAAATATACGAAGTATATTTTTAAAAAAATATATATTCCCTGAAAATTTAAGAAAAAAGAGAAAATTTGGGTTAGCCAATATCAATATTTCAGTTAAATTATTTATCTAAATTTGGTGGTATCATCTGATGGACTCTATGTAATATTAATTTTTTATGCAAAAATAAAACATTGAGTCTTTTTAAATTTATGAATGGCAAAAGTAATATTTTATTCTTTATGTCAAGGAAAAAAATAATGATTTTGACACGACCTTTCTCCTACAAACGGTCAAATTTAATCCAATACTGAATAATTCTAAAATGTTGATCTATGAAAATTTCCTCAATTTCCATATACATAAATATAAGCACCCTCCATCTTAGATTAAAATAATTTTGGGGGTTTTATGTTTAAGTCTCAAAGCCGTTTAGTTTTTAGTTTTTATTATTCATGTATACAGACAAATGAGTTTCAAATTTTAAAGCAGATCAAAAGTTCAACCAGTTCGAATTTTTGAAAGGTACTCTTCAGAAGACCGACGTGTATTTTCTATATGGAAACTATGGCCGTGTTCGACTGTTTAATATGGAGCTCTGTTCTGACGTCACTTCTAGAGACAGAACAGTTGGTGAAGCACTCTGTCGTTCAAAGGGTTACCATCTTGGTGTTGTTGGAAGGTATTGGAGCTCCACTCATTAGACTTGTAATCAGGTTTTACTAATTACCGTATAACGGGTTATTTTAGCGACCGGCAAATTAAGCGATTTTTTTTCCTAAAAGAACGTGAATAACTTTTTGCGATATGAGGGATATATTTAATATTCATTTCTTGAGAGAATATTTGTGATATGATAATAAGCGTCATTGTTTCTCGTAGCCTTGCCAAGATCATCGCTAATAATCCAAAATTAGATGGTCGCTTAACCGTTTTACGGTATATTAGCAAGGTGAAGTTTCTTAGATGGCAATTCCTCTGAAGCTAGATTTTTATTGTATAAAATATGAATAATCTTAGTTTAATTGATAAATTCTTATTTTCTACAGTGATAACGCAAACATTGATCATGGAAACACAGTAAATATCCAGTGTTCTGCGCCTGATATAATGAATTGCAGTGTTACTTTTAATACTGCAAACTGCTCTCATGTTGTCTATCTTTATTGTGACGGTACGTTCTATTCTTCATTCTCTTAAATTATACATTGTATTCTTTTTACTTATTTTCGAAAATGATTTGACACCTGACAGATTTCCTTTTAAATTGTCATTCCCTTTAAAAAGACACCATTTATACTTTACGTGTTTTTTTTTTTTTTTTTTTTTTTTTTTTTTTTTTTTTTTTTTTTTTTTTTTTTTTTTGTCTGTTCACAGCGTTAATCTTGCTCATTAATTTTGAAACAATCATAATGCATATGAAGATTAAATACTTGGAGAAAAAATTAGCTTATAACAAGGTCATGTGAACAAGGTCACGGGGATTGTAAACATGCATTCAGTCAATAAATTTTTAAAGACAAAAAGTTCCAAGGTTAGTTAAACAAAATCAATATCAACTTTGTCTAGATTACAACAGTGTAACGCTCAGAAGTATTCTTAAAAAAAAATCAAGTTCTTTTTTTTACTGAAATCACTTTCAGATCATTCGGCAGTGCTTCCCTCTCAAGGCCCTCTATCAAGTGGTAATGGTACCAAAACAACTACGCTTGGTAAGTGTAATGCAGATATTTTAGCTCACCTGAGCCGAAGGCTCAAGTGAGCTTTTTTGATCGAAATTTGTCCTTTGTCTGTCGTCGTTGTCGTCGTCGTCGGCGTTGTTGTCGTTGTAAACTTTTCACATTTTCATCTTCTCCAAAACTACTGAGCCAATTTCAACCAAACTTGGCACAGAGTATCCGTGGGTGAAGGGGATTCAAGTTTGTTCAAATGAAGGGCCACACCCTCTTTCAGGGGGGGGGGGGGATAATAAAGAATTACTGAAAAATTAATAGCATCTTTAAAAATCCTCGTCTCAAGAACCGCAGGGTCAGGAAATATGAAACTCATGTGGAAACATCCTCAGGTAGTGTAGATTCAAGTTTGTCCAAATCATGACCCCCGGGGGTAGGGCGGGGCCACAATGGAGGATCAAAGTTTTACATAGAAATATATAGGAAAAATCTTTAAAAATCTTCTTCTCAAGAACAGCAAAGCCATCATGAGTCATATTTATATGGAAGCATCTTCAGATAGTGTAAATTCAAGTTTTTTCAAATCATGACCCCTGGGGGTAGGGTGGGGCCACAATGAAGGATCCAAGTTTTACATAGAAAATATGTAGGAAAAACCTTTAAAAATCTTCTTCTCAAGAACAGCAAAGCCATGATAAGTCATATTTATATGGAAGCATCCTCAGGTAGTGTAGATTCAAGTTTGTTCAAATCATGACCCCGGGGGTAGGGCGGGGCCACAATGGAGGATCAAAGTTAAAGAATTATAGAAATATATAGGAAAAATTTCAAAAATCTTCTTCTCAAGAACAACAAAGCCCTGATTTATCATATTTATGTGGAAGCATCCTCAGGTAGTGTAGATTCTATTTTGTTCAAATCATGACCCCCGGGGGTAGGGTGGGGCCACAATGGAGGATCAAAGTCTTAAATAGAAATATATAGGAAAATATCTTTTTCTGAAGAACTGCAAAGCCATGATTAGTCATTTTGATAGGGAAGCATCCTCAGGTACTGTAGATTCAAGTTTGTTAAAATGATGACCCCTGGGATAAGGTCAGGCCACAATGCGGGATCAAAAATTTTACATAAGAACATATAGAAAAAATATTTCTTCTCAAGAACAGAAAAGCTATGTTTAGTCATATTGATATGGAAGCATCCTCAGGTAGTGTAGATTCAAGTTTGTTCAAATCATGACCCCTGGGATAGGGAGGAGCCACAATGGGGGATCAAATTTTTACAAAGGAATATATGGGAATTTTTTTTTTAAATCTTCTCAAGCACAACAAAGCCATTTGTTATATTGACAACCCCCCCCCCCCTCCCCGGTAATCTTTTCAATACTGATTTGTGCTTTTTGCCAAGCCAATGTGCTCAGGTGAGCGATGTGGCCCATGGGCCTCTTGGTTTCAACATAGATCGCGTTATGTACAGATAAATGTGAGAGTACATTTATTTCTTTATTTCTCCAACTTTGCAGGAATAACAAAGAAAATCAGTAAGTTTTCAATGACGAAGATTTTATTTCTTATAATTGACTGCATTTCTCTCATTACTACTCAGTTGCATGTATTAAGAATTTACAAACCTGGATTACTGCTATTATAGTTTATTCATTTATCAGTAATTAATTTTATTTAATCAGTATATTTTATTATTAAGAGATTCTTTACATAATTGGATTGCACATCATAATCTGCATTCTACTTTAAAGTCGGATTGGGTTCTTTCAAATATTCATTCGTTTAATAAATTCGTGTAAATCTGAAGATTTCTGTTGTGTTTTTTTTTCAGTATATTTTGACATTAGTTTCGGATTTTTACAATCTGGGCGGGTAAGAGTACATGGTGACCAGATATGCTACAATACCTTTACCTCGACCGCCGGTCAGGCACTATGCGGCTCTAAAGGCTTAATATATGTTTCCCATTCCAGGTATAAAAAATTGTAGTACTTACTTGTGAATAATATAATTTGATAAAGAAAAATTCTCATGAATCCCCCCTTCATTTTTTAACAAAGATATTATTTAGTGATTCGACTCTTGTACACAAAAAAAGCATTTTTTTGTATCAGATAACTTGGAAATATAGATTTTTCTTCATACCTTGATTTTTTTTCTCTCTCAGCACACCTGCTTACAGCAAGTATCCTACTGCCGAAATCACCTGTACAGATTCTTATGTATCTTCTTGTTACTTGTATATCTCTGCAAAATTCTGCCGTGACGTCGTGGATATCAAGTGTGCTGGTATGTGTAAATCGTTGTTAGCAATTCTCATCGAAGTAACAAGAACTTGAAGTTATTCTCTACATCTCACCCTAATTTAGTATCACAGGTTTATAAAAAAAAAATTGATCTTTAAATTTCATAAGGTTTTTCCTCCAATATCCATCTTTGCCAAATTGAAAAATCTGTAGACTATTGCCAACCTACCACAAACAGTGAAATATATAAAGCAGAACACTTCAAACATTTGTCTCCTTTTTGACTATTGTTCCCACGTTTGTCAATGGCTAAATTTTACGTCTTATAAATATTATTGATGACGTTTACAATTCAGAATAACATTCCTATTATAAGTTTTTTATTACTTTTCTCACATGAAGAACACACAACGATGAAAACAACACCATCATCGAAACTAACGACACAAGTGACGACCTCCAAGATGAATATTCCAGGTTTGTATATAGAGGATATGATACGTAACTTTGCATATATTCTTTTTATATATAATTTATTGAATAAGAATACACCACCAATATTCTTTTTTTTTCTTTTATGAAATGTCAAGGTGATTCTAATAACTGAAAAAAATAAACTTCGAGCGGCATCTGAATAGGAGAAACTGGGTTGATTAAAATACATGTTGAAGATGTCGGAAGCAATAGCGAATATAGAATCTATTAGAAATAAAGCGATTTCTTAAAATCCAGTAAAAATTGAATTTAAAACTGGTCACATGCAACACAAAAGCATGTCTTTCCGAAGATTTCGTCTTTTTGTCGGAAGGATGTCAGATGTGAACAATAGAGGACTTTCGATAATAAATATTCATGAAATCTTTGTTCACCACACACTCTTGAAACTATTAATATCTTGATTATACATCCATCTCGAGAGAGCCATTTTGCAACCTACCTTAACTATACTGTACAGCAGGTTAAAATCGCGGTCGGAAAAGATCGCGATTTGTTCAATTTGCAGCAAATCGCGGTCGTTTGAATTCGCGGAAAGGAAAAATTATACAAAAACTTTTTCAGCACTGCAAATATTTTTCTTGCGTATTGTGTCGATTATGACCCCGATTAAATAGAACGAAACACCGTGCTGATCCCGATTGGATTAGAAGATAACATATCATACGATGTACAATGTTACGCATTCAGATAAATTTTCTTCTTTCTTTCTTGTGTTTTCTTTCTTTTTATTAAATATTTTTGAAATACATATGATTCTATACTCGAGTGATTTATTCAAGTGATTTCAAGTAGTATTTAAAACATTCATGTAAAAAAAGAAGCCATTTGGCAGGTGTTCGTTCATAGGTACGTTTTGAGTAGAGTACAGAGTAGTATTTACTGCAGTATATTTAAATCCCTTTGAATCTAAATCAGTTGTCACTACCGATAGTCAAAATGTTGAACTGTTGATAAAATTTAATTAATGTGTAACAGTGTTGTCTTTACAACGTAAGTGCCTTGATTAAAGATAATACATGTAGGACTGAGTGATACGCACGGGTGAAATCTAACAATACATGTTTTATAGATAATTACATCGCACCTCTACTGGGTGGCAGAATTAAATGTTTTTTATAGATGTTTATTTATCAATTGTTAACGTCTTAGTAATTAATCCGTACACTCGCATAATTAGGAAGACAGTCTACATCTCCTCTATATATCAATTACTGCTTTTATGTTTGCAAGGAAACACAAATAGAGTTACCGAATTTAATCTCAGATATCGGTAATATTTCAATTTATCCTTATCAATTTTTGAAGAATTATTCACTGTATGTTGAATTCACGGAATTTTTATTTCCGCGAATATAGCGAATATTAACTCCGCGAGTTAATTTCCTGCTGTACAGTATGTGAAATATGAAGATGACAAACAGTTATCAAGCTCAAACGTCCATTGGAACAATACAGATTTGGAGCAGAGCTAGCATAGACTTTTAAAATCATCAGAGATGAAATCAGGTGCCATGGAAGAGTAAAGATCCCCGGTCACAGCCGCCGTGTGCTCCTTGTCATGACCGGTGTCGCATAATTTAGTGTGAAAATAATGGTCTAACACTTTGTATGAAAACGTCAGTCAACATTCGACTTAACGATAGATTGTATTTAACAAGGCGATTGTATCGACTATAGTATTTTTGAAATCTCGACTTCAAACGAGACTGTTGATATTTTTTTATCATCAATTCACTTGTCAATAGGTTGCCTTGTTTTAGAAATCGTTCGCATGTAGAGTATGCTCTTGCGTATCGAATCAACTGGGAGACATAAACTCCATATTATGCAGGTGATAATGGTGTATTGATACATAAACAAAGGAAGTTGACGATAGAAAAGATAAAGTCATAAAGTTTTCTTGTCAGATTGCCATGAATGTCTTTTTCTAGTAAAATATCCAAATATGAAACAGGTGTGTCAGACTCTGTGTTGTCTTTTATTTTGATTTCAAAGGGATATGTCGAATAAATTAGAGATATAGTTAATTGATATAGCGTCGTCGATGTATCTAAATGTCGAATTGAAGGCCACAGTAGAGACTTCTTTACATATAGAAGTTTTTTGAGTAAATTGTTCATATGAATACAAATACAGGCTTGGTAATAACGGGGGGCTTAATTAGTACCCATGAGAATATGAGAATTCCAGGAGATTGTCAACGTATGCTCAAAACTACTTTGAGATATGTTTTCAACATCAGGTTTGTAAACACAACTTAACATATGAAGAATTAAGATTTTAATTTGATTAAAATTTGATGTCGTGAAAAGTGTAGTTTTTTCTAATTAAATGAGAGCAACTTCGTTAGCACTTCTACTTCTTTTCTATGTTTTCGGGGTTAGTTTTTCTTTGAGGGGGGTGGTGAGGGAGGAGGGAATATCAATCTCCTTTTAAAAAAAAATAAATAGGTACATCAATCTTAGTTAGGTTCATTATTTATATATCATTTGCGAGTGTTATATTTTCTTTCTATACCTACAGTTTATGCACGTACTGTAGGTAAGTATTTTTTTTTTCAAAGTATTAGTGAAATACATACACACCTTTTATACTTATGCAATGTATTGCACATTCCTTTGTTTATTTTGCATATAACTTTCTTATCTAAAAAAGTTGACACTGATTTACTTAACAAGAAAGAAGTAATTTTGTTCATTAAGATGAGTAAAATCTTGTTAAGCCACATATATTTGGTTTTTTTTCTTTCTTACAGTCTATACTCATAACTCCCAACAGAAACTATCATTGCAATTTTTTAATTATATCTCATAAAGTTTATATTTAAAATTATGGATTGTATAGGATATAATTGATCTCATAATACTTAATGGTACAGGCGTATTTGCTGTCCACTTTCCTTACCGACATGGAGGGCATGTGAAGCTCAATGGCCAAGAGATATGTTATAGTTCCTTTACAAAGACTGCAGGAGAAGCCCTGTGTCATTCCAAGGGTCTGAAATACAGTTCATATTCGAGGTATGTAAATCATGTTTATTTTGAGTACAAGGGACCTCCTTTCCTATTGCAATATTTTGTGATGCATTTCATTTCTATGTTTAAAAGAAATGTATGCCTTTGAAAAAAAAATCGGCATGACATGTTTTTTTTTAAATAACAACTCTCAATTATTGAAGAAGTGATATATGAGCCAGTAGAGGGTAGGAAAATTAAGGGATTTTGTTTTTCAAAAATTGTAAATATTGAGAATATTTGAGTGTCTTTGTGTTATTATGATGAAAACAAGACATACATATTCAAATATCTTCAGCAGAATTTTTTATGATCGTATAAACTATAATACTTTTCTGCATTTGTTTATTCAATATTTGTAGGAATTAAAAACCCATATTATATTACTTTGTCAATTTTTTTTTCAAAATTCACTTACAACTCTTTCGAAAATCAATTGAAAGGTTTTGACCTGAAATTCGACGTGCAACTTGAGTTATACATCGACAAAATACAATGAAGTATGTAGAGATAACGCACAGTATTCGAGCTCAAAAGTCCATTAAACATTACAAAATAGGAGCAGAGCAAACACGGGCCTCTAAGACATCAGAGATGGTATCAGGTGCCATGAAGGAGTGAGCATCCCCTGCCGACCGGTCACTCCCGCTGTGTGCTCCTTGTCATGATCGGGAAATAACGGAAAAATCCATCGACAATTCAGTGTGTAAATAATGGTCTAACAATTAGTATGAAAAAAGTCACTCAGCATTTGACTTAATGATATATTGTATTTGCTGACAAGTTCATTGTATCGACCATAGAACTTACGAAATAATGACTTTAAACGAGACTACTGATATTCTTGTTTCATCAACTTGTTTGTTAATAACTTAGTTCGTTTTAGAAATTGTTCATACGTAGAGCATGCTCTGGGGTATCGAGTCAACTGAGAGATATAAACCCCGTATGCAGGTGATCAGGGTATATTGCTGCATAAGTAAGGGAAATTGACGATTGAAAAGTTAAAGTCATCATGTTTATCATAAAGCTTTGTTGTTAGTTTACCATTAACATCTTCTTCTAATAAAATATCCAAATATGAAACAGATGTGTCAGACTCTGTGGTATCTTTTATCTCAAGCTCACCGGGATATATCGTGTCGACATAAGAGTGGAAATAACCATTGTTAATTGACAATACGTCGTCGATATATCTAAATGTCGAGTTGAAGTCCACAGCAAGTGTTTTCTTCTTTTCATGTAAAAGATTTTGAACAAATTCTGCTTCATATGAATACAAAAATAGGTCTGCTAACTAAACTCAAAGGCTACAGTAATAGTGGAAAATACATTCCGGAGTGAGAAAAGGAGAACATATTCCTACCTCTTTTACTGTTGCCCTGCGGGTACACTGATCAACACATTAAACAATTTTTTGAATATGAGAAAAAAATGGTTTAATTAATAAGCATTTTTTACCACCAAGTTATTTCATATTTCAGAACCTTTGCTTACAATCGCTATCGGTCACAGCTGATGCATTGTTCTTCCCCCGTGCTGTCATCTTGTTATATCTTTCAACGATTTTGTGATGACGTTGTCAATCTTCATTGCACAGGTTTGTTTTTAGTATTGAATAATTAGATCTATGTAATCTCTGGAAACCAAGTTTTCCAACAGTCTATTGGAATTTCCATGTGCACTTACCAGGTTTTCCAACAATCTTTTGGAATTTTGATGGGCTCTAAGTGTGCAGAACTTATCCAAAAACTTCAATAAGAGAAGGTAGACAATTTTTTTGTGTCTTCCATTTCGAAAGTTAGAAATATCAATGGCATTTTACCAAGTTATTTTCATTCATATTTTGATTCGATTTATCCCAGTGAACTATAAATGACCCCACAGAGTTTTCAACATGTTTTGTATTTGAATACTTTACTGACTATAGGTTAATTAACAATTAATCTAACACTTATATTATATGACAAACGAGATGATTTCATCTTTTCCATGGTCACATTCCTCTTTTTGTATACAAATGTTTATTATCACCTGCATCTGGTGTCAAGGTCTCCCAAATGATTCCCTACCGAATAGGTTCAGTATTTTAACCGAGGTAGTCTACTTATGAATTAGTTGATGTTACAGGGCCTGGGCTTTTGCAAATCTCATTTAAAATATATTTTAAAATTCTCAAATTCTTTGGTCGTTATAATGACCTTGCTAGAAATACAGCCTGGGTCGTATTTTGTCCGGCATGAATCAAATCATATATTAGTTCATTTGACAACAAATAAGTGCAGGTCACCCGCGTGGCGCAGTGGTAGAGCATCTGCTCTAGAGTCGCGTAGTAAGGAGTTGATCCTTACGTCGCGGATTCGAATCCCACTGTGGGACGTGGAGACCGGTCCTTCGGATGAGACCGTATAAACGGAGGTCCCGTGTCGCAGTAGGTGCTGGCACGAAAAAGATCCCTCACTGCTCAATGGCCCTGAGTGCCGAGCATAGGTCAAAATTTGCAGCTCTCCACTGGAAAGTGGTGGCATCTACATATGAGTGAAAAATTCTCGAGAGGGACGTTAAACAACAAACAAACAAACAAATAAGTGCATATACCTGACCACTTCAGAGGGTTCAATACGGTTGTAACCGGTCGACAGGGTGTGTTTTCTCATACAGAGCACCTTATCTCGCCTGTGGGGATTTTGGCCCGTTCATAATTATATTATTTACAGGACTTCACTCTTCATTATTTTCATAATTTTTTCATACAGCTCAAAAGGCTCTTTTAGCCATACATGCTTTTGTGAAGAAATTAGATTCAAATTTTGGAAAGAAATGAATTGCTACTTAACAAGTAGTTGATATAAGTTATTTTGATTCATATTTAGTGGGAATGTTGCTCAATTCAAAAAGAAAAGCTCTGAGCAAACTTAAATCATAGTTTATTGAGTTGTATAAAGGATGTAATTCCTGTAAGAGGAAGAAGAACAAAATACTAAAATGTAAAAAAAAAAATTCAATAATGAATGTTTAAAAATACGATAAGATAACAAAATTTATCAAATCCTTTGTTTGCGTCTTTGATTTGTAGCAAAACATTTTCTTTCCAAATTGTGTATTTAATTTGTTCACAAAGGTATGTTAGGCGATAAAAGTTATTTGAGCTGTACATATATAACTAAAATCAAAACAGAATCAGAAACATTACCATTCTTCTTATGAATTGTAAATCGCATTTTATTTACGATGCGAAAATAAATTTATTGTAAATGATAACGCTAAGAAATTTTTAAAATGAATTCTAGTATGGTTCACACAAAAATATATCTTTTTTTTAAGGAATTAAGAGATGTAATCATAGTCATTAGAAATACTTATATTTGCTGACTAAAGGTAGATGAGGTTTTTATGATGCTTTGATTTTATAAATTACTTTTACCACATCAACAGCCACTGTTGTACTTAGCTATTTTTGATTTTCTATTTATAGATATTCTTTTAGAAAGAAATGGCTAAAGCGTAATACTGATTAGTCTTTAAAATAGTATAACTCCTGGAGGTTTTCTTGCGGATAGAAATAAAAATAATTGCAATTTTATTTGCATCTATCTAATTAAACCAAACGTATAGACGGTGCCTCTAAAATCTCTGTTAATCATAAGTAACTGATGAAAAAAGAAATCAGTTTTCTTCTTGAATCATCGATCAGGCATATATTTCCATCGTTTCTGTTTGATACTAATGACACTTAAACACTTCACCGAACTAAGACGAGAAGAAGTTAGTTGTCGATGGAAGTCCCATTAGTTTGATTTCTTTATAAGGAGTATTATATCTTTATGTTAATTAGTGGTACATTTCTTCCTCATCAAATGAACTTTGTAATGAAATTAACTTTATTTTGAAATAGGTTATTCTACAGAGCCAATTGGTAAGTGAATATGATTTTAAGCATATTTCCTTATTAGATATTTAACCTGCAATCCTTTATAAATTTACTTACAACGGATTAATGATTTCTTTTGATTATTCATTTTATATATTTAATTATCTTTCACAGTTACAACAACCAGTGCGCCAACACGTGAGTTTTATATCTAGTCTTCAAAATGAAACTATCGAAACGATTCGAATAAATATTTAGGTACACATATAGATAATTCATTATGTTGTATGAACAAAAACATGTCAACAAATAAAAATTTATGTATTTATTCTTGGTCGACATTACTATATATAGATAAATAAACCTCAGTCACATTTATAACCCCACATATATTTTTAACTACATACCGTATAAGTGGAATTTTTAGCGAGACACAAATTTAGCGATTGATTCCCAAAAATTGGTATATATTTTGGTATATATTTTAGCGAGATGTAATTTTAGCGATTTTATAATGTCAAGAATGATAGATATAACAACCGATACGATATAAATTGTAAGCGATGTTCAATTTTAGCTATCTCAAAACCCTCGCTAATAATGCCAAAATTAAATCCTCGCTAAAAATTCAGCCTTTACGGTAGTTTTTTGTTTTAAAGTTGTGCGACTCGTGAACGGAAGACTTGAAACTGAAGGCAGAATAGAACTGCTGCATGATGGGAAATGGGGAACGGTCTGTGATGACGACTTTGACAATCTCGACGGTGACGTCATATGCAAAATGCTGGGATATAGAGGGGCCAAGTAAAAGAATTTTTTCTAACTCTCTTCAAAGGTTTTTTTTTCTTTTTAAATAAATATTTCGGGTTTCCAAAGTTTCGGCATGAGCATCACTGAAGAGACATAATTTGTCGAAATTCGCATCTGGTGCATCAAATTGGCACCGTATATGATTTACATTATGACCCCTGGGTCGAGGCCTCTGCTGGTGGACTGTTAGTACCCGAGGATCTCTACAGTCCAGTACCTAAGTACTTCGGTACTAGCTTGAAAATACGGATATATATTTAATTGCTTTGGTAAAATTCAGAAATTTATTTCAAAATAAGTAAGTATTATCTCCCTCATGCATATCTCTGATCCTTCGATGTATTTGGCTCCATTCTTTGTAACCCCCTTTTTCAGCTCTTCAAAGTTTTTTTTTCCCTTTATATAAATATTTCGGGTTTCCAAGGTTTCGGCATGAGCATCACTGAAGAGACATAATTTGTCGAAATGCGCATCTGGTGCATCAAAATTGGTACCATAAATGATTTACATTATGACCTCTGGGTCGAGGCCTCTGCTGGTGGACTGTAAGTCCGCGAGGGTCTCTACAGCAAAGTACCTAAGTACTTCGGTACTAGCTTGAAAATACGGATTATATATTTAATTGCTTTGGTAAGATTCAGAAATTTATTTCAAAATTAAGAATTATCTCCCTCATGCTCTGATCCTTTTATGTATTTGGCTCCAGTCTTTGGCACCCCAATTTTTCAGCTATCAAAGATTTTTTTTTTCCTTTTTATATAAATATTTTGGATTTTCGAAGTTTCGGCATGAGCATCACTGAAGAGACATAATTTGTCGAAATGCACATCTGGTGCATCAAAATTGGTACCGTATTTGATTTACATTAAAAAAGTTATTTTTCTCAAATTTTCATGATATCTCTTTATGCTTAAATTATTCTACTGAAATATTGTTGCGCTTAGCAAGAATTTTATTCTCGATGCATTCTGTTTAAATTAGTATATAACAAGTTAGTAATTGAATTTTAAATGACTTAAAATCACATATTCCTTATTTGCTGTTTTTAAAATTTGTTCAAAATCATGTATAATGTTCCTTATGTTAAGCAATCAATCAATACTAAAAAAAAACACCTTTGAATGAACCGATGAACTTATCTCCTTTGGGAAAACATTTCAACAATAAACCTTTCTTAGTTTCATTTTATAAATTCGCGTTTGAAGAAGAGTTTGCGAGTAGTAAAAAAAAGTATTATACTCAAATTTATCACAAAAATGTAATTCACAGTGGTCTGTGCCCTGAAAAACATTCATTTAACATTAAGAATATCATTTAAATTGCTGCAAACACAATTTACTGTTATAGCTGTAACTAGTGTATAGATTTTTATTATGTTTTATACCGTGTAATTTCGTTAACAGTCGTGTATTTGGGACAGCTCATTTCTCCAATGGCTATGGCCCTATCTGGCAGGATAACTTACACTGTATTGGCAATGAGACAGATATAGGAGACTGTCTTTCCAATGGTTGGGGTAACACAGACTGTGGTCATGGAGAGGATGCTGGCGTTTCTTGTGGTGAGTAGTTTTGTCACTGAATCGGTGATGTTCTAAGAGACTGTGTCTCCAATGGCTGGGGTAACACAGCCTGTGGTCATGGAGAGGATGCTGGCGTTTCTCGTGGTGAGTAGTTTTGTCACTGTATAGGTCATGATTTAGAGACCTGTGTCTCCAATGGTTTGGGTAACACGAACAGTAGATGCTGGATTGTAATATGGTGAGTAGTTTTGTCACTGTATAGGTAATGATTTAGGGACCTGTGTCTCCAATGGTTTGGATAACACGGACGGTGGATGCTGGATTGTACGAGGGGTGATCAAAAAGTTCGCGAACTATTTCTATATTTAAAAAAAAACACAATTTAGATCAGAATGAAATTTGGCACACATATAGTCATACACATGTTCTATAAATAACAGATGTTAAATAATGTTTTGCTCCGTGTTTGTGACGTCACAATGTGAAAATGACGTTAATATGTAGGTCACTTGTGACAAAAAATGGTTGACTCAGTCGTACTCGAGCAACGAACGGCTGTAAAGTTTAACGTATATCTTGGAAATTCCTTTACAGTAGAATATGATAATTTGTACAAGGTTAATGAAGATAAAAGACTTACCAGAAGTTCAATCACCAATTGGATTGATTGTTTAAGTGAAGTCAGGGAGATGGTTAAAAATGATGTTTGTTCTGTTGCCCAGCGAAAGCAAGCCGGGGAAAAGTTGTGTCCTTAGTTGAGCAATTTGTTATGAAACATCGTCAAGTTACAATTAGAATAATGGTTGAATATCTTAACAATAATATAATTATTATATCCCTAAAATATCGTTTACTTTAGACTTTAAACATATGAGATATGATAAAAAGAAGGCGCCCATACTTTATCCACATTGGATAAACGACGTTCCCGAGACAGAGGACTCGGGTTGTGATGGGTCACCATACTAACTGTGGGAAGGGATATCCTTATCCACCCATCCTATTGCCGAGATTTGGCCATTTCTGACAGATGGAATGTTCTTGTTATAAAAAATATCTTGCATGGTAAGAAATACAAGACTCGGAAAAATCTTTTAGCTTCTCTGAACAGACTGCTACAGAGCATGTCACGTGACTGCCTGGATCACATGACTCGCGCATGGGCAGAACAATGGCAGATGTGCATTAAAATCGGAGAGGACTACTTTAAAAAATAATAAACACTGAAACCTCATTTTATTTCTTTTAAGGAAGTTATTCAATTAGTTCGCGAACTTTTTGATCACCCCTCGTAATATGGTGAGTAGTTTTGTCACTGTACAGGTAATGATTTAGAGACCTGTGTCTCCAATGGTTTGGGTAACACGAACAGTAGATGGTGGATTGTCATATGTTGAGTAGTTTTGTCAAACTAATGAGACAGACATAACTTTTATTGAGTGAGTAGTTTTTGTCACTGTCACTTTACGTTTAAAAAATAAACTTCATGAACAAGTTGATAATTTATGCAAATGTATCCGTACCCTTTCAAATTAAATTCAACATCATATTTATTGTATTTTTCCTTTGTCATTTTAAAATGGGTATATGCATATTTTGTTACCCTAACCTTTAATCTATGAAATAGAACACTAAATATTTCATAAAGAATCAATACTATCAGCAATAATATGTATATCACAATGTCATTTATCTTAGATCCCTACAGCTTTGGACATTTCTCTTCCTTCCAAAGAACAACAGTGGGTAATCCTTGTGTTTTAACATCTACTCCCTGCCTCAATGGCGGGACATGTATTGTCAACGCTAACTATGGATATACATGTCAGTGTGCGCAAGGATTTGGGGGACCGTACTGTCGAAATGGTAAATATATATTCTTGTACGAAGCTTTTCCTACATTAAAATTAATTTGTATCATTGCTGCGGTATTTTTCCTTTGATGTCCACTGTGTTTTTATTTTTGATACACCATGACTAACTGTGCTCTAACAACCATGCTCTATCAAAATAGAACACACCAGGGTAATGATGCAACAATTCTAATGACCTTTGACCTTACATTGATAAAGAAAAAGAATATAAACAAAGTAGCTGACTTTATGAGCAAAATACAAACACATATAAACATAGTGAAGGTATACCTTTCCTTAGGTCTGCATAAAAAATTCTAAATTTTGCACGTCAATTTTTTTAAAATCCAAAACGAAATTCACACAGTAAGCACATTTTTATAAATGAATGTTTTCGTCTCTCATAAACTTGAAGCGTAACAAACCACACACAATAGTACATCATGTCTAAAATGTCTCCTATATCGAAATCCATAATAGGTTCAATTTTTAGTTCTGGTAGATTAAACGTCACGCTTCCAAAGAATCTTCAACCTACATCTGGTTTCCTAACTGATCTAAGGAATTTTCCTTCATAATTTCGGTTTCCGTGTCTATAAGAATTGCGAAAGCATAAAATCACAACCGTCATCCAAGGCGTTCAGAATATGAATGGAGGTACTAGAAAGTTCAAGAAATACAGCGCGCTATACTTTTCGAATCACGTGCTCTTTTTTCATTGGTATGATGAAATTTTGATAGATCATTGCTAATTCAGTGCATGAGAATATGTAGTTGAATTAAGTGCTATTAACGTGAATTTGATAGATCACGGGTAGCTCAATACCTGAGAACAATGATACAAAACATATAGAGTACCTTGTAACTCGTGCATCTTCAGATATCAGAGGACAAGCCCCCTCGTCTGATATCTGAAGATACACTCGTTAAAAGGTACTCTATATATTACATATCCTATAGAGACAGAACCCTCTTCTTTTCATGGGAGATGTGTATACAATCGTCAGCAAATTTCACAGGTTATCTAAAACTTGTGCGGAATTTCCCTCGTTAGATAAGGTTAAGTTTGCATTGTGAACATGTTGTAGTGCGGTCAGGTGACAGGGAGAAGAGGAAGGTAGGTTTAGTGAAAGATGCAGACTTAACAAAAGATTCAAAGGGGATTTAAGATAAAGTATTCAGTATTGTCATTTTTGCTTCTTTTAAGTTACAGTTATTGGTTCTTGTTAATGTCTTTGACACGTCAAAGGAGAGAAACATATGTTCAGTAAATGAATTGTTTTCGAAAACTATTGCCAACATGTCGTGGACTGGTCCTTCAAGATTTGCTAGACATACAATCATTATATTTTTTCAAATATAACCTTTATTATCATACTGTTTTCACTTTAATATTTCCTTGTACTTTTTGCAATATGGATTTTAGAAAGGTACTTCATATGCATTTATCTGAGCTTCTTATTTTATTCTATTTTTAGGACTTGCACGAACAACACCAAAGGACGCTTGTCATAACAACCCTTGCCAAAATGGCGGCACTTGTTATCAAACTAGTCCCCAAGATGGTTATCATTGCCTGTGTTCGAATGGTTATACCGGGAACTCCTGTGAAACTATTGGTATGCAACGTAATTCCAAAATTAATGTTTTTAAGCCATTATATACCATCATTTTAAACTTTTTCTACAAACTCCGATTTATTTCTTCTGAAAGTTTTGTCTACTTCTATATATATGTGAGTTGTAAAATAAACTTTATTTTGAATTTAAATATTTGATGCTAATTTTGTAACCCGAATGAGGTAGGGAAATATTGTTATTGTTCCATCTATAATTGTGTTCACAGGTATTCTCACCGAAGGTTCGGATAATCTTAATGAAACTTTACAGTATTAATCGTCATCAATTCTAGTTGTGCATGCAACATTTATAAATTTTAAGAAATATGAAAATGTTAAAATTTAAGTGTCTCCCTAAGTTTCTGGGATTTATTGTGTCCTCTCTTACATTTTCAAGGTAGAATTTTACTTGATCTCATTATCATTTCAGATATCGACCCGAAGTCAATCGTCTCGGTTGGGTGTCTTGACAGCGCATGGAACATTACTGTACACATTCCATCTTTACAAGCAAAGTACCCGGATTTCAATCCTAGTGAATGTTACATAGGCGTAGATAATGTAAATTGTACAGGACAAGTAAATGGAAGTTACTTATACTTCAGGCATGATTACTCAGAATGCAACACCAAAGAAAAGGTAGATTTTAAGAATATATAGTTTAAATTTAGTGTTCAAAAATAAACTGTTATAATTGAATGCCATAACAAGTTAAAGGGGAAGCTGCAATTTAATAAAGTAATTAAGTAATAAAATACATGTCATCTCTTTCGATGTTATATTTCTGAGGACATACATATATATATATATATATATATATATATATATATATATATATATATATATATATATATATATATATAAGTATTAAATTAAGGCAAATTTAAACTTAAAACTTTAAACTGGTCAAAGTTTGTCAAATTATTAATATTCCAGATTGTAACAGTAATTCAGTTAGATTAATTAATACAAATCTGCTTCCAGTATGCCTCTTGTATCTTCAGAATTCAACAGAAGGTGTGGAATACAGAAGTGAACTGGTTTGTCCCCGTCATGATCGACTCTACCACTTCATAATTCGAGAAATTCGACTCCGCAAAAATCTTCTTTGCAAATTCTTCTCCATAAACAGTGCTTCCTCCACACTAAGGGATCGACTTGTCCACCTTCAGTTTTTCTCTGATCCCTCACTCTCACGTTCTAAGAATTTCCACAGTTCTAAAGTTGGAGAAAAACTGTATGTAAGAGCATTTAGTGACGTCACAGATAGCACTCTCAAAATGAGGCTGTCACACTGTTATACCACACCAGCAATCGTTACCGACTCGAAGATGCAATATTTCATCATCAGAAATGGGTAAATTATTTGATTTTTGATTCTAATTCTAAAGAATTTCATTGTCTATCAAAATAGAAGAAAAATAGATACAATTTTTATCTGGAACCTTACATTTCTAGCTCCAATTCAAAGTTTTAAGGGCACGTATTTAAAGATAAACTTATAAACGTGACCAAATAATGTAAAACTCCTTTCCAAACATACTTTCGAATATTTTTTGAACTAAAATGAAAGTTATGGAGATAACAAACAGTATTCAAGCTTAAAAGTCCATTCAAACAATACAAATCAGGAGCAGAGCAAACACGGACCTCTAAAACATCCGACTTTTACTTGATAAAAGCTGTTACTTTTCTTGCAGGTGTGTAATTGATCCAAATGCAGTGATTTTTTATCAGTCTGCTCATGAAACAAGGTTCTCTTTTGAGTATTTTGAGTTTACCACCAGTCATGACTCTATGAACCTATACTGCAACGCTACCTTCTGTCAATCTAATGATCATTCTCCTGCCTGTCAACCCACGTGTCATGCCCACGTGATCAGAAGACTGAAGGGAGATAAGGATGAAATCGATTTATCAGATGAGGATGGCACTTTCCAAGTAGATATGGGTATGTTTAACAAGAATATATAGCAAAACATTTATTTTTCTGATTGTTAGACATTTACTATTAATTATCCTTTTACAAAGGAAGATATGTAACAAAAATGATAAAACAAAGACTTAGACAAATGTCACCTAACATTACCGATGACCCAGAATTAAGCATTCCCTCATTCCATCATTCCATTTTGGAATGCAATGGAAAAACAGTTCTCCCTTACGATGTGTATAAACGAAATTTCTAATAGTTAGATGCATATAATATACTCAGTCTTTGTTACTTGTAGATAACAAACAAGTGGCAAAGGTCAAGTCAAAGAAGACCACAGATCTGACGCCAGCTACTGTTATTTCTGTTATAATTGGAGTCTGTGTTTTAACGTTGTTAGTCATTGCAGTGGCAGTAAAAACAAAACGGAGCAAGAATATTCTGAAGTTATGAAATTCCTACCTCATTCCTCCTCATTCCTACCTCATGTCTTGCAAGACCATTATTTTTCCAGTTTATGGACCATAGAGGCAAATAGTCTAATGTTTATCAATAGTGGGGCAGGAGCATGTTTGCACTTTAAATCCATAGAAATGCCCTTTATATTTGTAAAAGAAGGTGTAAAACTGGATGCCTCACTTCAAAATACATGTGTAGTGGTTGGTTTGTATTTATTGTCAACCGCAAAGGGACATGAAATCTCATTCGTTTGTTAGTCTGTCCGTCTGTCGCAAAAAACTTTAACCTTGGTCATAACTTTAGAATGAACAAAGACAGGGCTTTCATATTTCACCTGTACACTATCTGTGATAAGGCCTTTCCAAAAATACCATGGTTTTTGACTCCCTGACCTTGACCTTGAAGTTTGGTCTACTTTTAAAAAGTTTCACATTAGTAATAACATTTGAATGAGAGAAAATAGGATATTCTTATTTGATATGTGCACAACTTTCCATATATAATATGATTTTTGACCCCGTGACCTTGGAGTTTGAACTTCTTCTCAAAAAAATGTTAACATTGGTGATAACTTCTGAATGAGAGAGGACAATGCATTCATAGTTGATGTGCATTACCTGTTACAAGGCCTTTCTGAATGTACTATGGTTTTTGACCTCTTGTCCTTGAAGTTAAACCTATAGTATTTTTCAAAAATTTTAACATTGGTCATGAATTTTAATTGAGAGAAGATAATCCTTTTACGTTTCATATGTACATTACCTGTGACAACACTTTTCAGAAGAAAAAAATCTCTTCATTATCATGACGTAGAAGTTTGACCTACTTATTTACATATTTAAAGTTAATCTAACTTTGACCATAACTTTTGCTCTAATAGAGACAGGGCTTTCGTATTTTTTCACTTGAGCATTTCTTGTGACAAGAGATTTCGGATTGTATTTTGATATTTGACATCTTGAAGTTTGGTGCAGTTTAAACAACTTTAATCTTGGCCGTAATTTTTATTAACAATTTAAATCTTTTTTATCTAATGGACAGACAAGACAGGACACACAGACACGACAGTTACAACATGCCATAAATAACTGCATTCCAACCACTAAGACACCAAAAGCGCCTGATTACAATTCTTAAAATTTGCTTCTTTTTTTATTTTGTATTTATATATATGGTACTTGAGTTTTTCTTATATTGAAATTTATCTTTGTAAATAAAGATGTTTTATTTAGGAATGACTCTAATTCTTGGCCAAATTATTCGAGTATAACCTGGTTTGGGTCAGTTTACGCTTTTTACGCTTTATAATCCGCGAAGCGGATTATAAAACAGCGTAAACTGACCCAAACTAGGTTATACTCGAATAATTTGGCCAAGAATTAGAGTCATTCCTTATAATTTAATTTTAAAATCATTAAATAACTATGGGTGTAAAATTTCGTTGCTTTTTATTAGTTCAAATTTGCCGCTCAATAATACAACCGTAGTAACGGAAGTGATGGGAAGCAAGGGGAGGTAAAAACTGATACATAGGCCTAGAAGCCTTGTTGTTTGTTTACATGCGGTAAGATCGAATTATTGTTTGAAGTTAAAGGTACATTTATTAAATCTTAATTTTTCCATGAATCCCGAGGACTGGAAATGAGAGGATTGTATGGATACAGATGATTCAGCTGGTTGTCGGGGGAGGGGGGGGGTGTCCCCATACCAAACCAGGTTATACAGAAATAATTTGTGTTCCTTTTTGGATATTAACCAATCAGAGGCTAGAATACAAACAAAATTAAATTATTTCTATATCCATACCAAGCATAGTTCGGGGTATAAAGAAATATCTTTGTCCTTCTTTCTAAGTGCCTGAGCTTTAATATTTCGATAGAGAAAATTCCATACTTGGCAATAGGGTTACTTATGACTTGATGGTTTGTCATGAACCTAGGCCAATATTATTTGGACAAGGACACAATTCAGTCTGTGCTTGTTTTGGCTATATATATGGACCGTGGATATCGGCCGGGATAACTATGTCGTTAAAGCACCCGACTTGTAACGCAGGGATTCTAAATTTGATTTCCAGCCCAGCTATAAATTTTCTCCTTTCCTATTGCAAGGTTAAAACCCTCTTCTGTGCCACAAATTACAAGATAATACTGTATACGTGTACATAAATTGGCGTATTCAAAATTTTGCGCAATCACTGGATATTGAGTTGTTGGCGTATTCATGAATTAGCGCTACACACAAACGCGCTATATATTGTATTTATACACGATTTATTAACGGTATTCGTGAATTAGCACATCGTTGTCTGCGCCAAAGCTGCTAAAATATGAAGCCCGCTATTTTAAGTACACATACAGTATTAGACATAAAGGCTACTTATGATCCGAGAGTGTAATTTGATAGGCCAGATGGGCATGGATCAAAGTTGCAATTTATGAAACCCGAGTCAATGTAATGTAGACATTGTAGACGCTAACATTTGAGATTGCTTTAGGCATATAACCAGATGA
Source organism: Saccostrea echinata (assembly GCF_033153115.1). NCBI lineage: Eukaryota > Metazoa > Mollusca > Bivalvia > Ostreida > Ostreidae > Saccostrea > Saccostrea echinata. The sequence goes on along the minus strand of NW_026889763.1, from coordinate 1,287,052 downwards.
TTTGTCGTAACTTCAAATCAATTAGACATGGATAATGCCATGATCACATCATGTGGCCAAAAACAAACAAACTTTAAAAATGACATTTTCTTTGAGCCATATATACAGCATTCTAGTTAATTTAGCTAGCATTTCTTTGTAATTCAGATCGGAAACGGAGTTCCAACAGCCATCTTTGTCTTTAATCACTATAACGTGTGCTTTAATTTTGCAGTATTTTAATCCACTGCATATACAAGGGAATGTTGCCTTACATGTAACTAGTTACTAGTGTGTAACGGGGGGGGGGGGGGGGGGATTGCATCAATGTTGACACTTATTACATGTTTTGATATATATTTTTCAATAGAATGTACAGAGAGATCCAGGCGTTTACAGAGTCATATTGGTCCAACACTTTACGTCACAATATATTATCTCGGCTCTCCATTCTTAATAATGACATCAGATGCATGTGCATTTCAGTTGATATACAGGGATCCCCGACCTTTCAAACGGCGACAGAACTTCATTTCTATTATGAATTATGTCGAAGATTATGTCAGACGTTGGGCGAAATATGAAGAGGAAGACCTGAACACTTTGTCAGAATGGATTAAGTGTTATATATATATATATATATATATATATATATATATATATATATATATATATATATATATATATATATATATATTAAAGAATCGTGTTAGAAATTTAAAACCATCTATCCTTCCATTTTCACTAAGGAGGGGATAAAAGAATTTGAAAGACTACATGAACAGTATGTTATGGTTCCAGCAGACAAGGCTTGTAACAATATCGTCTTTGTTTGTAAGGCTCATTATTATAACTGTGTATTTTAGTACTTGAAATCTTACTCATACTCACTTTCTAAGGATGAAATTCTTCAAAATCACATTTCAGTCTTCAATACTTTCAATATTCTAGTAAACGAAGGATCGTTTGACCTATCCTATCTATACTGGATTCCTAAACTTCGCACAAAGATGCATTGCCGGGTCCAGCAAATGCTCTACCAACCCCCTATCTTAATTCCTCACAAAAATAATAACTGCTGCAAAGGAGAAATTTCAGAGGTACTGTGCTACAGCAAATTCTAGAAGTGGTGTAAAATTGGATTCTCAAAAACTCCAAAGATCTCTCAGAAAATGAAATCACATTTTTTTTTCTCATAGTAACATCAAAGCCTATGACTTTTCTACACTTTATACAACCATTCTTCACAATAATTTAAAAACTAGGGTTTATGATATCATAAACATCTGCTTCTTCCATAGAAATGATCTTGAGATTGGTCATCAACAAAATTACCTTGTTAAAAATCACTCTGATTCTACGCACAATTACTTTGAAGTTGGTATCAAAAAGATGCTGGAGTTCCTCATTGACAACAATTATGTAATCTTTGGAGACCAGGTCTTGCAACAAACTGCTAGAATTTCGATGAGCTCTAACTCTGCTCTTTTATCAGCCGATCTGTTTTTATATTCCTTTGAAGCAGAATATAATCAAAATCTTCTACATGAGAAGAAAACACTTGATGTAGTCTTTAACTCGACATTCAGATATATCGACGACGTTTTATCGATTAACAATAGCTACTACCATTATGCCTACTCGATTTATCCAAGTAAACTTGAAATAAAAGACAACACAGAGTCTGCCACATCTGTTGTATATTTGGATGTTTTACTGACTATAGAAGATAAGGGCAAACTATAACAACTAAACTGTATGACAAACGAGATGATTACAGCTTTCCCATCGTCAAGTTGCCTTATTTATCCAGAAATATTTCGTTTTCACCTGCATATAATGTTTATGTCTCCCAGCTTATTCGATATTGAAGAGCATTCTCCGAGTACGATCAATTTTTAAACCGAGGAAGGCTTCTGACAGATAAGTTGGTGTTACAGGTATTTCAACAACCTCATTGGGTCGTATTTTGCCTTTGCTTTTACTCTAAATTTGACTACGGAATATTTCATCTACCTGATCAATAAATAGGGCCCACAGCGGGTATGACCAGTTGACAAGGGATGCTTTTTTTCTCCTTGGCATACGATCCCACCTCTGGAATTTCTGGGGTCCGTGTTTTACCGGTATGTCCTGTTTAGTGATTTGTATTGTTTATAGGTTGTTGTTGTTTTTTTTTAGATCGATCACTGTTCGTTATCTTCACCTTTTTTATTGACCTGGCCGTTACCTGTAAATATTGAATATCTGTAGGCTGTAGTAAATATACAACTCGTGAAAACTACGCCTATGAAGATTGTTTCACTCAGCCATCTTTAATACATAGAAAGCTGCCTGAGTTAGGCTATATCAAAATGAAACAAGTTAAGTTGACGCAAAGCATCAAATCGGCCACAAAAATATATTTAGCATTTTAAAGTATTTCCACGAAAAAAAAGAGTCCAAAGAAAAAATTCAACGTAGAAAAAGTATATAATACATTTTTTTATAACTGTACGATTGCCTTACTTTCAGTGCAATTTTTAAACTTAATTTACAGTGATTAATTGTTAATCAAAATTAATAGATTCATGGATATGAAAATTGGACTGAGATAAAAAGATAGGAATGTATTATCATCAAATTATTTGATTCAAAGGCAAATGCAACAATATCTAAAAATAATTTTATATTTAACACAGGCCCATGTTGGGGGGGGGGGGGGGGCAGTCCATGTTACAACTTTTTACAAAATCATAAATTAAGAAATATCTGATGAGAAAAACAAATTGAAACGTAATAACAACCATTTAGACTTAGTATTAAGCAAATTTTCAAAACTATTATTCATAACTTTTATGCATGTTATCAATAAGGAATTTTTCCATCGAAGCAATGATAAAATAACATCTCATTTCTCCACCTGCACATTCTAACACAACCACAAATAGATCGGTTGCCGATAATGATGTTATAATAAAGGCCCATGGGCCACAACGCTCACCTGAGTTACTTTAATCCTGCTGTTCTTCAAAACATTGAGATTTTCATATTCCCATGAAAAATTGAGACCCCATATTATGGCACTACCCTAACTTTACGTGGTCTTTGAATCCACACACCCTGGGGTACTTCAATATCAATAATGACTAATATGGCCCTCCAAATTTGAGAACAAAAATTCTTTTCCTGCATTATGTAAAACTTGATCCTGATTTTAGCCAACTCTTAACCCGTCAGGCCCGTAGGAAGCAATTTCAGTTTGGGGGGCACAGCCATACATTTTTCAGTTGACGTTGAGGGGGCACTACCAAAAATTTCCTGACAAGCAAAAAAAAAAAAAAAAAAAGGTCATCAGACGTTTTTATTGAGGGGACACAAGCACACGTTATCTATGTTTACTATAGTAATCTATGTATCGGCAAAATTATTGGGGGAGCACCCCCCCCCCCCCCCCCCCCCCGGTTCCTACAGCCATGCCCGTGTCCATGATTTGATGAAAAAAATATATAAATCCACAGAACTTGGAAATGTTTGCAAATTAATGCTTTCTATGGTCTCTTTAGATTTTTTTTAATTAATAAAAATTATTATGTAATTCCATGCAAAACTTTGATCCACTATTGTGGCCTCACCCTACCCAAGGGTTCATGATTTGAAGAATTTAGATTCTACACCACCTGAGGATGCTTCCATATTAATATGACCAATCAGGGCTTTGCTGTTCTTGAGAAGAAGAATTTCAAAGATTTTTCCCATATATATATTCCTATATTAAACTTTGATCATCCATTGTGGCCCCACCCTACCCCTGGGGGTCATGATTTGAACAAACTTGAATCTACACTACCTGACAAAGAATCCACATGAGTTTCATCTTTCCTGACCCTTGGTTCTTGAGAAAAAAAATTTTCAATGATGCCAATAATTTTTCGCTATTTTGTAATTATCTCCCCTTGGAAGAGGGCCAAATTTGGTTGAAATTGGCCCAGTAGTTCTGAAGAAGAAGATGAAAATGTGAAAAGTTTACAACAACAATGACAAACAATGGACAAATTTTAATCAGAAAAGCTCGAGTCTTCGGCTCAGGTGAGCTAAAAACAAGTGTTAGAAAGCTCAGGTGAGCTAAAATTTTAAAACATATTTTTTGGTAATTTTATTTTGAATGAAAAAGTCTGGACTACATAACTCAAATTTACAAAAAATGAAAATTTATTTTGATCCTCATTAATCCAATTGAATTCATCCATTTGAATAATTTTTTTAATATCAGAATTTAGTACAACAGAGTACGTCTAGATTTTTCCTTAATCATGATGGACAAAAACATCCAAAGGTACTGGGTACAGGATGGATTTACAGCACTACAAAAAATTGTCACTCAGAACATTTAACAAATTATAATGACACAATGCTAGTTAAGAATCATGTCACCAAAAGATTTCAACAAATTACAATTACACAATAATAGTAACTGAACATGCTGTACAATATCATTTATTTGAAAAGAGAAATATATACATGTATTTAATGCCAAAAAAAATTAATCGATAGTTTCTCAGGCACCGCCGCATCGGGTCAAAAACGGCCGCATTGATCAATTTTATTGACATTCTGAAAAGGGAAATAACTTAATTTTCTATTTTTCCAAGTTGAAAGAGAAAATTGAGTTATTTCCCTTTTCATAACAAGAACAGATAGACGTCTATACAGTCCTTTGTGAATCAACTTTTAAAGAAGTGTTTAGAATAACTTAATTTAAAGTTGAGTACATTAAAAAAAAGTACATTGAGAGAACAGAAAAAGTAAGAATCAGTTAATATCATCATTTTGTTGAACGACTGACATGAAAAAAAAGATACCCGCTTTAAAAAAAAAAAAAAAAAAAAAAAAAAAAAAAAAACTGCCTGCCTGCCGCATTGAATTTTGAAATTTTTGGCCTGAGAAACTATTAATTAATTTTTTATAGCCTAAACTCTTCATATATATTACCTATAAAATTTCTAATCCATAGCCATGTACTGAAACAAAACCTACGACTTCATCAGGAATACAAACAATTTGTATGTGTACATTCTAAAATGACCTATGGCAACCATGAACAATGAAACACTTATTACGGAAAAAAATCTACATTATTTAAAAGATGTTCAGACACTGTATGTATACTTTCCACTTTTTTTAAAACAAATGTACCAGATTATTCTAAAAGCTGCAAGAATCAACACAATAATTAGTTCTAACACTATCCTTCCCCCATACAGTGTATTTCTCTCATGTTTACTTCTTCCTTCCTCCTCTCTCCTTCAGCTGCAGAGAGATAGTGCCTCCCTGGACCACATTGTAGTAAGCCAAAGAATTGGAATCTTTTACAAAAATACCCTGAAACAAAGAAGAACAAATGACAAACAATAGAAATACAATATACAGGAAAATTTTTGCCCTCATTTCAATTTATCCTCCTTCCATCCTCATCATCAGTGGATGAATTCAAAATGTGTTGATTTTAATGAGACCGAGTTATCTCTCTTTTGACAAAATTGTATCTGGACAAATTAAAAAAAAAACGAAATTGTCTGCAAGTGTTAAACAGCAAATACACCTGTAGGTGAAAATTATCCTGTTGGAGCAAAACATGACACAGGGCAGAAACAAGGTACATGTACATATGTACTGATAACCACTTTTCTGGCCCCTTTTTCTGGTGTGTCAGAGGATATTATGTCTGTAATTTGCCATTTCCGAAATACGTTTCTGTGGTAATTTCAATAAATAATTTAATTCTTGTTCTATTGTGCCATTTGATTGGATAAAAGAATCAGTATATCCTATATGTGTTGCCTACATCAAAATGAACTGCATAAGTATATCAATATACTTGAGGTTATATTTAAAATCTGTACAGTTTGAAGGGTTATTGTACTGTTTTTTCTTTTATATTTAATGACAGAAAAAAAATATATAAGAAATAAATTTAACTGCTACCCAAGTTATATAATCTGGGAAGGAACACCTTTTCATAAACAGCTTCACATTTTATAAGGAGTAAACTGCCCCAACCCAGGTTGTACAGTATAATTTGGGTAGCTACTAGATTCACACCTGAAATATATATATTTACAAACGAAAATATAAAAACATGAAGCTGAAACCTTACCTCATATTGCAGTTTTTGTTTACCAGCTGGAATTCCAAGGCTTTCATTCAGCTTGGCTTTCATTACAGATATCTGCAATAAAAGAATTTTTGTGAGCATTATAATTTCTACTGTCAAAGATTTTAAGAAGAAATCCTTAAATGAACACAGTATATGTACTTATTTTAAAGGAAATCACATTTAAACATATTGCGTCAGGGTTCGATACTAACTTTTTAAGGCTTTAGTCCAGCCGGACTAGTGCTTCATTACTTTTACTAGTCCGCACGCGATTTTATAAGTCCATCAAAAAAAAAAACAACATCAAATTGATGTTTTTTAACATTAATTTAACGTGACAATTAAAATACGTATTATTTTTTGAAATAAACAAAGTATATTTACGTGAAATATATTATTCCACAGATTCATTGAAATCTCGCAATCGGCAAGTGCGATCGTATTTCCGATCTCGTTGGTTTTATTTTTTTTTTTTATTTTTTATTTATTTTTTTTTTTTGTCTTTACATTACATCCAAAACGTCCAACATCTTTCTTAAAAGTGTCATACTAAATCATGATTGCTAAAACCTAATACTTCGATCAGTCGAAAAATTAAGCGCTGAACTGACCCGGCATTGCGTAACTACCCGCCAAAAGCTGGAAATCTAAAAATACACGCCGGGTTTTCCAGTAAAAGTTGTCGGATATCGGTAATTTATTCATATTGTTTTTCATAAATTTTTATTGGTCCGTTCGGACTAATTAGCCACATATTTTATTAGTCCGAATGAAAATGTATTAGTCTGAGACTAACGGACTAACGTTAGTGTCGAACCCTGTGCGTGCTCTCTAAAAATCTTATTCAAATTACTCTCATTAGTTCACAACCTACAAATACCCTAAATAAGTACATGTACAGTATCTTTCTGTTCAGCTTTAATTTTTAAATCAGAATATCCATCAAAAGAGACTTATGAAATGAGGAATTGAAAGTCACACCATAACCATGATAACCTTGAACTTACTGTGTCTGTAAGAGGCAGGGTGAAGGACACAGTCTGTCCTTTAAGATTCCATTCTGGTTTATCATCCACCTTAGGTACAGATACTTTGAATGTGACAGGAGCCTTAAAAAAGTAAATAACGAAAATTAGAACATCAATGCATTACAAAAAGTATTGACAAAATCGCTGGGCAATAAAATGTTAACATTCAATTTTTAGCTTGTAAATGTATATGTACATGTAAAGACTTGTATGTAACAGTTTATAACAGCTTTTCACATAAATGTAATCAATCCCAATTCAATAAGATCCCTGTTTTTTTTATGAATAATCTTTCACTCTTATATAGCAAGGGCCAACAGTTACTATTAGAAGGTAACTGCAACAAGAATTATCTTGACACAGCTTAAAATACAGAATACATGCAGGCATTTTATAGAAGCTGGAAAAATAATCTGTAGTTAATTACTGACCTTGTTTCTGGACAAAAAGATCTCCTCTGGGATCAGCTGATCCTCTGTCTTCTGTTTCTTTGTTGGGGGTTCATCGTCCTGTGGGGGTGGGGGGATACCAGGGGGAGGGGCTGCCCCTGCAGGCATCATATGACGAGGGAAGCCTGGGGGTTGTGGGGGACCTGGCATGAACTGATGTGATGCTACTGGCATTGGAGGCTGCATACCTGTATACCATAGGGAAAATATATTTAATCATAAATTAAATGAGTATAAAGCAGCAGCAATATTTTGGGAATGCATTTGTAAGATTTCAATGGACATTTTACCTGACCAAAACAAGAAAGAATCATTAATATTTTACTTACGAACTATTGGCATTGGGGGTCTTGGAGGCAATACCATTAGTCCCGGTCTTTGGGGTACAGCCTGTGACATCAGGGGTGCTGGGTTGAGTTGGGCTGTAGCTGACTGGGGAGGGGGAGGGGGTGGCTTAGCCTGCTTAGATATCGGGGGTGGTGGTGGTGCAACTTTTGGGGGAGGTGGAGGATTCTTAGGAATATTAGGTCCAATCTTTTCTTTCTCTGCATCTTGCCTGTGTAAAGAAGCCAAGAATTACATGTAGCTGAGTGAAAATCGATAACAATCTATGAAATCCACTTTTTTATTTTCTGAGTTGACAGTTTTTTTGCTTTGAATGTCAGAAGTTACCATTATTATAACGGTAATTTTTGCCATTCAAAGCTAATATTTGTCATCTCAGAAAATTGCAGTTTATGTGTCAAATAAAATCAAAATCCAATCCTAACCACTCCCAGCAAGGCAATACTTACATGAAACCTTTGACTTTATGGATAGTCTTGATCTGTTCCTCAATGGAGATGTTTTCTCGAGCTTTTTGAGTGACCTTTTCCATGGATGCAGTGTGTCCATCCCAAACCACTTTCTTGGGTTCTTTAGTTTCCTCCTCTCCAATCTAGGAAAAGACACACCATAAAATTCTGCTATCCATTCAAAAACACAGTGTTCAAATAAAAATAATAATGGTGTAAAAACTAAATCTTTATGAACACTGCAGCTTGCAGTTCACAGATCTTAGGAGATGGTCCTTGACTGATACATAGGTTATACAGCTAACCATCAACTCAATTTGCCCTTTACTTATGGTGAACGATTTGAAATTATTACACATACGGATTAGTTTTGCAATATACAAATTAAAATCCTATAACTTGATACGACTCTGTCATAGAACAAATATGAATAAATTCAGACCAATATTATACAAATCAGGCATTTTTTCTCCTATAAAGCCAAGGGTTTCTAAGAAGAAGAAAAACAGAGATAAACTGATTAGTTCAAACTCTGATAAGCAAAGCTCTCTTATTTCATTTACTAGCAATCTAAAATTTGATCACTTCAAATCGTTTTTTTTTAAACCTTACACAAAGAGCAGGCCTTTACCTTTTTACCAATCTGAGTTTCCTCAATGCCGACACCAAAGATATCGGTACGTCTCTCAGCGAGTCCCTTCAGACTCATCTCGATGGAGGTTCCCGGGGCGTACACCTCCTCCTGCTCCTGTTTCTCTTTGACCACTTTCTGTCTCTCTTTTATCCAGGCAGGATCCAACAAACCTACAGCAGAGATGCTTCACTGATTAGTCTAATAATTAGGCACAAGAGTTTAAATTGGTACCTTCATTTCACACTAACTTTTGCAGCTGTGAAATCATGTCTTTTTCCTTTTCATTTAATTTATTTATGGGTTGGTTTATAAAAATACAAGTATAAAAGTGCTGATTTCTAAATCCAACATTTCATTAAACTTTGATGAAACAAAAATATTCTGTTGTATCTCTTTCCTACTCTTCATTAGTGTGCATATACACTGTATCAGCAATTAACATTAGAATTTTTTTATATGAATCCTATTTTGTATATACATGTAATAATAATATTAATGTCTCACATTTTTGACAGATTTCTTTCTTTGAGCTTCGAAGCTCTAATTCCACTATTCCACAACTCTTGTAAGCCTTTCATCTTTAACCAATATTAAACATTTTTAAAATATCAGGTGAACTAAAACAATACTAACCAATCCTCATGTGCTCCTGGACCTTACTGGCTGGTATTTTCTCTCCTGTGATTGGTGACACCATGAACTGCTCCGCACCAGTTTCTGGCTGTACAGCACGGGCTTAAAAAGTCAAATCAAAAGGCTCTTATGACAATACTTTGTGAAGGCTTAAAATTACAAGACAATGTACAGGGTGGTCATAAAGTCACATATAGGCTTAATGTCATTTATAAAAAAATAAATCTTGTTTTAAAAGGCACTTATTGATTTGAAAATTTCAAGAAGAGAAACTGAGTGGGTTATGTTATGGAAGTATTTCTCCCACTTATTTTTCTGATCCTGAGTGTGCCTCACCTTTGGGGTCATAGTTTTTCCGGATGATGACCTGGTCAGGGGTGGGAGGGAGGGGTGGGAGATTATCCGTGGGAGGGGGAGGACCTGGTGGTGGAGGGGGTTGTTGTGGGGGGTGAGGTGCCTTTCTGTGTATGGGCATCTCCTCCTCCTCATCGGAAGCTTCCTCCATATCCTAAAAAAAATACATGTAAATTAAAATGAAAGTCACATGTATTACATGATGTTCAAAGATATCATGAAATCAAACAATTGATGTCAAAAAATATAAATTAAGAATTTTTCATTCTGCCCAGCTTGTTTTTTTTGGGGGGGGGTGGGGGGGGGGTGTATTTGTTCTTTAAAAAATGCCTGAAAACTCAACTCATGTTTAAGAAGAAGTTTCATTTTCCTCAGTATGTTCCATGGTCTTCACTTTTACCTGTATCTGTGTGTTGGCTTGTCACTTTTACCTGTATCTGTGTGTTGGCTTGTCACTTTTACCTGTATCTGTGTGTTGGCTTGTCACTTTTACCTGTATCTGTGTGTTGGCTTGTCACTTTTACCTGTATCTGTGTGTTGACTTGTCACTTTTACCTGTATCTGTGTGTTGGCTTGTCACTTTTACCTGTATCTGTGTGTTGACTTGTCACTTTTACCTATATCTGTATGTTGGCTTGTCACTTTCACCTATATCTGTGTGTTGACTTGTCACTTTTACCTGTATCTGTGTGTTGGCTTGTCACTTTTACCTGTATCTGTGTGTTGACTTGTCACTTTTACCTGTATCTGTGTGTTGATAGGGATGTGCGATTTTATCGGTATACCAGTATATCGCGATTTTTTATTGCATGATACGTATCGTGATACGGAGACTAAAGTACCGGTATTTGGTACATAATTATAAATTCCGGAAATTATTCATTTATTTGTTCAAACTATTGAATGACAATTACAGGGAATGTAAAAAATGTTGAAAACAGTTAAACAACGGAATCCAAACATGTTTACATTAAATAAATAAAAAAAATTAAAAGGTTAAGTTATGTTTTTAGAGCATATTTTAAAGAAATATTATGGAAATTCTTTTGAAATTGTAAAAATTGTGTGTTTAAAAATATCACGATTTATCGTGATATTTTTGGGGGAAAATCGTGATATATCACGATACGAAATTTTTGCCGATACCCATCCCTGTGTGTTGACTTGTCACTTTTACCTGTATCTGTGTTTTGACTTGTCACTTTTACCTGTATCTGTGTGTTGACTTGTCACTTTTACCTATATCTGTATGTTGGCTTGTCACTTTCACCTATATCTGTGTGTTGACTTGTCACTTTTACCTGTATCTGTGTGTTGGCTTGTCACTTTTACCTGTATCTGTGTGTTGGCTTGTCACTTTTACCTGTATCTGTGTGTTGGCGTGTCACTTTTACCTGTATCTGTGTGTTGGAATGTCGCTTTTTACCTGTATCTGTGTGTTGGCTTGTTACTTTTTACCTGTATCTGTGTGTTGGCATGTCACTTTTACCTGTATCTGTGTGTTGACTTGTCACTTTTATCTGTATCTGTGTGTTGGCTTGTTACTTTTTACCTGTATCTGTGTGTTGGCATGTCACTTTTACCTGTATCTGTGTGTTGACTTGTCACTTTTATCTGTATCTGTGTGTTGGCTTGTCACATTTACCTGTATCTGTGTGTTGGCTTGTCACTTTTACCTGTATCTGTGTGTTGGCATGTCACTTTTTACCTGTATCTGTGTGTTGGCATGTCACTTTTACCTGTATCTGTGTGTTGCCTTGTCACTTTTACCTGTATCTGTGTGTTGGCATGTCACTTTTACCTGTATCTGTGTGTTGGCTTGTCACTTTTACCTGTATCTGTGTGTTGGCTTGCTCCATGGCTTTAACTGTCACTCTCTCCTCCTCATCAGACTCATCTTCTTCATCAGATTCCACTTCCATTTCATCAGCATCCAACTTAAAAATTAAAGAAAATGTTTTCAAACTTCAGTCACATCACACTGTCAGAGCCAAAAATAACATACATACTGTATGTATACACCAATTTTTTGTGTTGTATTAGCATACCAACTTAATAATCTTTTCTCTTGGTTAGACCAAAGTTAAAATCTGGTATAGATATGTACTTAGTAGTGTATCAGTTCTGATATTTTTAAATTTGCAAAAACAGTTTCATGCCCCTAAGGCTATATCACTCTCTAATTCCAAACCATTATTTCTCCTCAATTTATGAAATAAAAGCTAAATTTTTAACAGTACACATGTACATTGTACAAGAAATTTTACTTAGTAGAAAGAATATAACTTTTCTAAAGGACTAATTAAATGACTCTTTTTTTATGCTTACCTCTCCTCTGTGAATTCTTTCTTGTACCAACATCCGTGCCCCAACTTCACCTGGTGTTGTGGGAGGGGGAAGATTTCCTACAAAGTCATAATTAAATATCAATTTCATGTATTATATTTTTTGCACTACTACATATTCGAAAAGCATTTCTTCAATTTTTTTTTTTGGGGGGGGGGGGGGGGAGGGGGGGGAGGGGGGGGTTGTAGGTGTTCATGTTCAAAGCACTGGAAACAATCACAGTTTTACAGGTCCATGTACATGTAACAAAAAAACTTCACAGCTGTAGTACAATCATGTAAAACTATTTTACTTCATCTTTAACAAACCAGTTTAAAAATGTATTAAAATATTACAACTCTACAAGAAATGATCATCAATCACTTATTCAAATAACTGAAATATCAGGTTTCAAGTTGTTGCAATGACAACAGAGTTGTTAGAAAAATATCAGTTACTCACCACTCTCATTTGGCTGGAAGTCTACAGTCTCCACAACGACAAAGTCATGCCAATCAATCTGAGCGTAGGCAACTGTGTTCAAATAAAGTCTAAAATAAGTTTTCCATACACAAACACACAAAACATTTTCAACTTATCATTTTACCAAAAATATATAAAGTCTTCAATCTTCATAAAGCAAACTGATTTCACTTACCAAATATACATGTACTTTGTTTATATGTTTATATACTACTCTTCACTGAATTACAGAAATCTATTGGCTCTGCTTTATGACATTACTATTATCGACATGACAAACCTCTTTCCCTCTCAATAGCTTCTTCTTCCTTTCTCTTCTCCCTGTCTTGATGCCTCTGCCATTCCACTCGGTATTTCACTTGATTCAACACCTGTAAACAACATACACATAAGCATTATATTTATTGTAAACAACATTCTTACTCTGACAGCACATCATCCATTGCAACAACAAAAAAACTATTATAATTTTAAAATTCTCTGTGCACAAGAATTTTTTAATAATCAAAACTTTTTCAGGATTAAAGCTTTTTTCACTTAATTTTAAAAAAACTGAATTATTGACAATTTCCACTGATAAACATTTTGATGAACGTGTTTAGCTGCTCATTTCAGTTATTCTTTTTTTTTTCTCAGCTGATTTTCAATATTATAAAAAATTCGTTTTGCTCTTAATTTCAACATAACTATGCAAATGTTTACAACTGCATCATACATGTAAATGGTTACCTCACAAAGTACATAAAGAATGAACTGGAAACTTACATCTTTGTAATCAAATGACTCCTTCTGTAATTTATCCAGCAAGTCCTTGGGTGGAATAAGAATCTGAAAATGGATTCATACAAAGACTAAATAATTATCAGTCAAATTCAAATTAACCCTTGAAAAATTTCAAAAGAAAAACGTGGATACAATTAAATAAATTTAAAGTATATGTAAATAACTTGGACACTTAATAATCACTCTGACACCGATAGAAATGCAAAACTATATCTGAGTATTTAACAGAATGTAGAACATTTCAACTTGCCTTGGTATATTGTTCCACCAGTTTAGTGAAATAGTTGAACAAGCTGTGCTGAGGTCGTAAGAAATCAAACTGATAATTACGCTGCTCTCGATTCATTAAGTTAGTCAGAAACTGCCGTCCATTCCTGGCCACAAACTGAGCCGTCAATTTCACCACATCTCTACAATGTGTCCAGAATATCCAATTTTATAAAAGAGAGACATAAAATGATTCCATTTCTTCAGTTAAAATCTTGAAACGCATTTCGCTTTATCCTCAAGCTTAACATTTTGATTCAAGGGAAACTAGAAATATGTCCATAGAACATGAATGCTAAAAAGGTAACAAAATTTAGGCATGATTTAATATGCTCCAGAAATTTGTGTTCAACAAATATGATGGGGTTTAAAAAACACTGAATACCATATGATACCATTATGCATGCTGTGCATTAAACAAGAGAACTTACAAATCAAATGCAGATATGGATGGTGGGTCAGCAATAAACTCAAATTCAGGAGGGGGCTCCTTAGGGACAATTATTTCCTGCATTATCTTTGCCTGCTCTGCTGGCTTCTGTGAAAATGGGGCCCCCTGAGCTGGCTACAACAATTAATTTTATAGCTGTTAACTCAAAATCCACTTTTTAAGGCTTGTGTAATGTACATGTATATTTGGATTCCTTCATTTAAGAAAGAATAGTCATCAAAACACAATGCGAAAGATAAAAAAAAAGTTTAATTAATGTTAACAAATCTATATTTTTACTTGTTGACATCAAACATTAGCTGACATGTGTCACTATGTTAAATATCGTTTGCAATGTAATAATACATGTACGAGCTGGGAATCGAAGTAGTACAACTACTGTGTGTAAAACAAATTTAAATAATTTTTTTTAAAAAACTGTTTTAATATCATACCTTAGGTGCCACTGGTTCCTGTCCTGTAATTGAAAATATTTTTTTTTAATTTTGCACAATATATGTTTTTTGAAAATAATTTTAAAAAATTCACTTAGCAGAGTACATGAACAGTTGAAACATTCTTATAAATTTTCCAAATTGTGATCCATTTATTGCAGGTGAATATATTTACTTACCCCTTCCTTCCTTGAACTCTCGCACTTTGTGTTGATAGTATGCATGATATGGGTCAGAGGGGTTCAAAAAGTTAAACTTGGCATTGTTCATCTCATTTTTACGAATACGGCTCTCAAACTCGGGTCCATTCCTGGCAACAAAACTAGCAGTCTTGTCTACAATGTCTATTTGTATGCTAAAGAAAAATCATGAGGCTATGAAAAAACTATAATAATAAAGTGTTCTAAATGACATAGGCAGATTTTAGGCAGGTACTGTTTTCTGAACTCAACTTTGCACAAGAGAAGGATTGCCAAACTAGTTACAGGCATCTCAGGAAAATTCTATCCCAAGAGAGGAGGGGTACAGAATGTAATTGTAAACCTGCTTTACAATAAATACTTCCCAAGGAGTATTAATACAAACTTCCCAGGGAAAGACATCAACTTTCAGATCCATTTGCCCGAAATCAAACTTTGACTTGTCTGAATGCAAAAATTGGTTGCCCAAAATTAAGAAAGAAGAAAAATAACTTTTTATTTTTTACTGTAAATGTTATAAGAAAAACTGTGAACAGATACAGTACTGTCTAACTGACAAGTTGAGGTGCCAGAAAAAAAAATGCCTATGCTATGTTTGTACATAAATGTATATCACTGTCCATGTCAATTTATCCTGTAACTCACACTGCAATGCAGCAATAACCCCCTGTTTCCTTTAGAATAAAATTCATATTTTTTTAAATATTATTTTCAGTAGGATACTTTAATTAGCGAATTTCGATTTTTCAGAGATGGCTGTGAAGCATTAACGCTTAAGGAAGATGTTTGCTACAAAGCATACATGTAGATATCTTGAACAGGATACGTTGAGTAATTAAATAAATAAATAAAATTTCCTTATAATTAAGAAACAAAGTTGTTAGATGTATATTACCCTATAATATTTACCAGGATAGAGAACAGAATAACCAGGGACCTATATACTAATGGGGATAGGCAACTCTCGCGATATCTTGTAGGTTGCGGGATTTCGTAAGTCAATTTTAATTAAATATATCTCTTTTGCAATCAAATATTTCAGAATAAAATCTTAATTTATCTATCAAAAAATTATTTAAGATTTGTTATTAGTACTGTTTTTACTCATCTTAGAAGTAATTACGTTTAATTAAAAATCAGTGCGTGTCCCTGATCGGCCGTATTTCCGAGAAATCACCGATTTTTGGTGGTTGTTTACTTAATATCGAAATTATTTTATAATATGTGCTTTCAAATTTATTATATATCCATTCCAATACACAAAAAGAACAGAATACATTAATCAGCAGGGCTCGACATTAACGCTTGTCCGGTACCAGTGAAAAAAAATTACGGACACGTGAATATTGCTGGGCACTTGTCCGATTGGACAAGTGCATTTTAATGTAAAGGAGTCTCTAAATAATTTAAAAAAACGACTGTTGAAAGTTAATCGGTAGTTTCAAGACGGAAGCTGTACATAAAAACCGGACTTCGATCCCGATAGGGATCGCTATTAATTGAGTTCACATTCGATCGTGATCGAAGTTCACTAATTGCATACTACTGAAAAGGCATGGAACTTATAAACTTAACCAAGTTTGGTTCACTTGTGGACATTTATGTTGTTGTCAGACCAGAAAGACTACATAAAATTTCGTTTTATGTGTTTGTTGTATTTATCAATAACATCACGAATCAATCAAGCACATGTCATGTGTAATGGATTTTTTTTTATTTTTTTATTTTAGTTTTCCAGTTGACAGTATTAGATATTTATTGAAAATTTTTCGGACAAGTGAAGTTGAAGTTCGGACAAGTAAATGTCTTGTTCACTTGTCCGAATGGACAAGTAGGAAAAAAAGTTAATGTCGAGCCCTGATCAGAAAACAAGCTTTTTCCTGGGAAAAAATGTAGTTTGAAAAACTTGCAGTGTTGTGTGTGCCGTTTTGGGTAAATAAACATGGCGCTGAAGGAGTTGCCTATCCCGTTAGTATTTAGGTCCCTGGAATAACAAACCCAATTTTTGAATGAACAGTACAATATCTGACAGACATGTCCCCAGCGGAAATCAAGTGTTCAATTTATTGTTTTATTTATAAACGGGTAATGTAAGCTAGATAACAATATATGTTTCTATCAGAAATATTCACTCGATCGGACAAGTACATTGACAGTTTCGCATGGGGCAATCTCATACATGCCAACTTTTGAAAATTCCCATGGGGGATTTTGCGCATGACGACAATTTATAAAGCTTTAAGTTCGCAATCTGACAACCGTTAATATCAATCCCTGCTGCCTGAAAAAAAAATTTAGGAACACGAGGACTAACGTCATAATATTTTCAAACTATGCATACTGTTTAAATAGGGTGGGATCTATTTGGGCAATTTTCCAAATTTGTTCAGTGTTCACAAATTACACGTGTTCATTAAGGCTTAAATATTTATTTTGAAGCCACCAGCCCAACAGACAAGTATCTAAAAAAGATTTTATTAAAAGACTACAATATGTTATTTAGGGTTGAACCGGTTCTTTAAAAATTTTGAGACTGTCGACAACGTTGGGACTGCGCAAAGAAACTGACTACAGCTAGAGGATACTCCTGACTTCCGGAGGAGGGTAGATGATCCCAATCACAGGTTTAGCCACAGCAAGCTCCTCTTCCGTCTTGCCATGATTCTCTGCAGGTAAATTCATCGTTACCGGAGGCATTTTTAATGGATTCGTTCGGCTTTCGCCGCTTTGAAGCACTTAAAAATGGCTGCCAAGGGCACACAACTCTGGACAAATATATGCTAACTCGTACACTAGCTGATTCGTAGTCTTGACATATGAAATCACTCTCTACCATCGGCTCATACTACATTCACAGTGTTAAGCACGAGAAATAGTGCGTTTCTTTGAATTGTTCCCCGCTTTCACTGAAAGTGGGTGATATTAATTTGGGTCTGTATGTCCGTCTGTATTTCTGTCTGTCTTTAACACTTTCGTTTCCGCGCGATACCTCGAGAACCCTTTGAGCTTTCGCAATGAAATTTTGCATAGCAACTCCCTATGGCTTGAAGAAGAACCCTATTGATTTGAGGTCAAAGGTCAAGATCATAAATTCATAAATTCTGTCTGTTTTAACACTTTCGTTCCCGCGCGATATCACGAGAATCCTTTGAGCTTTTGCAATGAAATTTTACATAAGGCCATTCCAAGTTTTTGTCTATGTTTAGCGTCCGCGTGCGCCTTGGTTTTTGACACTCCATATCAGAAAAAACAAACAGAATCAGAGTCCTGAAATCGGTTATTCTGGTCAAAATCTTTGAATTCTGTCAATTTCTATAAATATTTGTCTACAATATGTCATATTAGGAATATTTTAAACATTTTTAAAATACCTCGGTTTTGCTGAAGAATTGATCTTTCAACGAGGAAAATAGATTTATCAAATTAAATCTTTTGAATGACTTCATTTTTACGACTATAAAGTCTTTGTTTTATTTTTTTATTTTTTTTTTGAGGGGGGGGGGGTGTTTTTTGCGAATAGGTATAGGTAGGTTTTTGAAAGATGGGTGGACGCTAAACGGAGAAAAAAAAACTTGGAATGGCCTAACAACTCCTTATGGCCTAAGGAAGACCCCTATTGATTTTGAGGTCAAAAGGTCAAAGTTCAAGGTGGTAAATTCACACATTCCGACTGTGTGTAACACTTTCGTTTCCGGGCGATATCTCAAGAAGTTTTTGTTGGCGGACTTTATATTCTAATTGCATCTATTAGAACTGTTTAGTTAAGGCTTAATTAGACACCATGTATTGTGTTAAATTTTGACAATATCGAACGTGAATATAAACATTATATAGTGACCTTATGTTTGCATTTAATTTGATGTACAATCAAGTGCCTCCGTGGTCTAGGGGTATGACTCTCGCTTAGCATGTGAGAGATGCCGAGTTCACATCCCGCACGTTTTTTTTTTTCTTTTTTTTTTTTTTTTTTTTGGAATTATTTTTTGGGGGATGAATCGAAATTAACAATCAGTAATTAAGTCGAAGGACTTTCGCAAAGTTACGTGTTACTGTTTTTTTTTTAATCGAATGATTAGTTTGAGTAAAATGAACAAAAGAAATGAACACTCCTTTTTGACTGATGAGTGGATTTTTTTGTTTGCAAGAGAATTTATACTGTTTACCATAATAAGAATTTAACTGCATTTCATTGCACTGCACTACAATGCAATGTCATTCAATAAAATGAAGTCCACCTTTGTTTTACATCATGGTATTGAAAATAAGGTGTAAATTAACATATTTTCTAATAAATTTTTATTTTTAATAAAAGTTTTGAAAAAAAAGACTGGATGGAATATTTTCATTCACATTTTCTGATACTGATTGTTCTCTTTCATACGAATCTAAATTAAAAATGCAGTAATAATGTCCAAGGATTTTTCGAATAATTTTTCCATTGCTGTTTATTATTTTATGCAACGCCTAGTTTGGGTATATGAAAGATTGAAAAAAGAGAGAAATCTCGTGTTTGACTGATGAGTGTAAATTTTGAGAGTGATGCAGATAAGCACCAGGGAGGATAAACAGAATATATTCTGATAACAGTACTTAGAGCTAAGTTCTCATCAAAGAACAGTTACTTCTGCTGATTTTTTTTCTTTATTGAAAGACTGATATGGATATATGCGAAACATCCCGAGGAAAATTGGAGTGTCGAGTGAAGTTCTATAATTGCAAGCTAATTAATTTTGCTTTTAAATAGAAATATAACTGTCCTACAATACATTGCATTGTAATGCTTGATGTACTGTCTAATTAAAACATACTTGGTCAATTTTTATTATTAGGCAAAACAGTGAAAAAATATAAACTTTTCTTTTTGACTGATGAGTGAATATTTTGAGACTCAAACAAAGCGCCGATGGCTTTGTAGAACAATCAAAGACGCTTTTCAATATTGCTTTGCAGTACTTGTTTAGTGAGTTAAGCTCACACTAAGTCCTTTACACGCCACATTACCCGTAACCGTTATTTACTCTGAATTTAACACATGGTCATTTGTGAATATCTCTCTAACGTCTTATATATAGTATACAAGCCTGTTACTCGTTAGCATTGCTTAAACATTTACATAATATAAAGCAGAAATCAATGATCGTTTTGTCTACGTTGTTCAAAGGGACATAATTTGAGTTCTCGAACTTTGAAACAAAACTTACATTATGCAAATTTCCAAATAAACATTCAATCACAAGGACAAATTGTATATCAAAGCTGTCTTTGGAGGGTGGATGGTGGGGGATATTTCTAATACATTGATAAGTAAAACAATTGTACTTGTATAAATACAAGTAGAATTGCACCATACTGCACTCTGCTTTGATTGTAGTATGTGAAGTAACTTTTTCTTTTAAAAGCACTGGTTTTATCTAGTATCTAGAAATGTCACGAAGAAGGGGTGCACAACCAAAAATATCAAACGGGAGGTGTGCACTATCAAGGAAATTTTTTATCAATCAAAAAAGTTAATATAAATATGTTATTGTTTACATGACCTTTGGGACACAAGCATAAATTAAGTTAGCATATAATTATATATCGGCAAAATATGGGGGGGGGGGGGGGAGGGGGGGCTCTTCTTCATGGTTCCTACGGCCATGAAAAAAAGAAGAAATTACAAGTCTGTATGTAGAATAAATTCATATCCGAATTTTATTTCATGTTGATACAACTGGATTGAACTTTTGGTACCGATCTTTTCTTGATTATTAGCAGAATAATTTATTTCTGGACTCAGAATTATGTTTATCACACTGAATTCAACTTTTCTTAGTTCTTCCTATAATAATAAATTTTGCTCACGTCAGACAAGCTTTTTAAGAAAGCTAATACTTGTAACAGTACTTAGAGCTAAGTTCTCATCAAAGAACAGTTACTTCTGCTGATTTCTTTTATTATTGAAAGACTGATTATATATATACGAAACATCCCGAGGAAAATTGGAGTGTCGAGTGAAGTTCTTCAATTGCAAGCTAATTAATTTTGCTTTTAAATAGAAATATAACTGTCCTACAATACATTGCATTGTAATGCTTGATGTACTGTCTAATTAAAACATACTTGGTCAATTTTTATTATTAGGCAAAACAGTGAAAAAATATAAACTTTTCTTTTTGACTGATGAGTGAATATTTTGAGACTCAAACAAAGCGCCGATGGCTTTGTAGAACAATCAAAGACGCTTTTCAATATTGCTTTGCAGTACTTGTTTAGTGAGTTAAGCTCACACTAAGTCCTTTACACGCCACATTACCCGTAACCGTTATTTACTCTGAATTTAACACATGGTCATTTGTGAATATCTCTCTAACGTCTTATATATAGTATACAAGCCTGTTACTCGTTAGCATTGCTTAAACATTTACATAATATAAAGCAGAAATCAATGATCGTTTTGTCTACGTTGTTCAAAGGGACATAATTTGAGTTCTCGAACTTTGAAACAAAACTTACATTATGCAAATTTCCAAATAAACATTCAATCACAAGGACAAATTGTATATCAAAGCTGTCTTTGGAGGGTGGATGGTGGGGGATATTTCTAATACATTGATAAGTAAAACAATTGTACTTGTATAAATACAAGTAGAATTGCACCATACTGCACTCTGCTTTGATTGTAGTATGTGAAGTAACTTTTTCTTTTAAAAGCACTGGTTTTATCTAGTATCTAGAAATGTCACGAAGAAGGGGTGCACAACCAAAAATATCAAACGGGAGGTGTGCACTATCAAGGAAATTTTTTATCAATCAAAAAAGTTAATATAAATATGTCATTGTTTACATGACCTTTGGGACACAAGCATAAATTAAGTTAGCATATAATTATATATCGGCAAAATATGGGGGGGGGGGGGAGGGGGGGCTCTTCTTCATGGTTCCTACGGCCATGAAAAAAAGAAGAAATTACAAGTCTGTATGTAGAATAAATTCATATCCGAATTTTATTTCATGTTGATACAACTGGATTGAACTTTTGGTACCGATCTTTTCTTGATTATTAGCAGAATAATTTATTTCTGGACTCAGAATTATGTTTATCACACTGAATTCAACTTTTCTTAGTTCTTCCTATAATAATAAATTTTGCTCACGTCAGACAAGCTTTTTAAGAAAGCTAATACTTGTAACAGTACTTAGAGCTAAGTTCTCATCAAAGAACAGTTACTTCTGCTGATTTCTTTTATTATTGAAAGACTGATTATATATATACGAAACATCCCGAGGAAAATTGGAGTGTCGAGTGAAGTTCTTCAATTGCAAGCTAATTAATTTTGCTTTTAAATAGAAATATAACTGTCCTACAATACATTGCATTGTAATGCTTGATGTACTGTCTAATTAAAACATACTTGGTCAATTTTTATTATTAGGCAAAACAGTGAAAAAATATAAACTTTTCTTTTTGACTGATGAGTGAATATTTTGAGACTCAAACAAAGCGCCGATGGCTTTGTAGAACAATCAAAGACGCTTTTCAATATTGCTTTGCAGTACTTGTTTAGTGAGTTAAGCTCACACTAAGTCCTTTACACGCCACATTACCCGTAACCGTTATTTACTCTGAATTTAACACATGGTCATTTGTGAATATCTCTCTAACGTCTTATATATAGTATACAAGCCTGTTACTCGTTAGCATTGCTTAAACATTTACATAATATAAAGCAGAAATCAATGATCGTTTTGTCTACGTTGTTCAAAGGGACATAATTTGAGTTCTCGAACTTTGAAACAAAACTTACATTATGCAAATTTCCAAATAAACATTCAATCACAAGGACAAATTGTATATCAAAGCTGTCTTTGGAGGGTGGATGGTGGGGGATATTTCTAATACATTGATAAGTAAAACAATTGTACTTGTATAAATACAAGTAGAATTGCACCATACTGCACTCTGCTTTGATTGTAGTATGTGAAGTAACTTTTTCTTTTAAAAGCACTGGTTTTATCTAGTATCTAGAAATGTCACGAAGAAGGGGTGCACAACCAAAAATATCAAACGGGAGGTGTGCACTATCAAGGAAATTTTTTATCAATCAAAAAAGTTAATATAAATATGTTATTGTTTACATGACCTTTGGGACACAAGCATAAATTAAGTTAGCATATAATTATATATCGGCAAAATATGGGGGGGGGGGGGGAGGGGGGCTCTTCTTCATGGTTCCTACGGCCATGAAAAAAAGAAGAAATTACAAGTCTGTATGTAGAATAAATTCATATCCGAATTTTATTTCATGTTGATACAACTGGATTGAACTTTTGGTACCGATCTTTTCTTGATTATTAGCAGAATAATTTATTTCTGGACTCAGAATTATGTTTATCACACTGAATTCAACTTTTCTTAGTTCTTCCTATAATAATAAATTTTGCTCACGTCAGACAAGCTTTTTAAGAAAGCTAATACTTGTAACAGTACTTAGAGCTAAGTTCTCATCAAAGAACAGTTACTTCTGCTGATTTCTTTTATTATTGAAAGACTGATTATATATATACGAAACATCCCGAGGAAAATTGGAGTGTCGAGTGAAGTTCTTCAATTGCAAGCTAATTAATTTTGCTTTTAAATAGAAATATAACTGTCCTACAATACATTGCATTGTAATGCTTGATGTACTGTCTAATTAAAACATACTTGGTCAATTTTTATTATTAGGCAAAACAGTGAAAAAATATAAACTTTTCTTTTTGACTGATGAGTGAATATTTTGAGACTCAAACAAAGCGCCGATGGCTTTGTAGAACAATCAAAGACGCTTTTCAATATTGCTTTGCAGTACTTGTTTAGTGAGTTAAGCTCACACTAAGTCCTTTACACGCCACATTACCCGTAACCGTTATTTACTCTGAATTTAACACATGGTCATTTGTGAATATCTCTCTAACGTCTTATATATAGTATACAAGCCTGTTACTCGTTAGCATTGCTTAAACATTTACATAATATAAAGCAGAAATCAATGATCGTTTTGTCTACGTTGTTCAAAGGGACATAATTTGAGTTCTCGAACTTTGAAACAAAACTTACATTATGCAAATTTCCAAATAAACATTCAATCACAAGGACAAATTGTATATCAAAGCTGTCTTTGGAGGGTGGATGGTGGGGAATATTTCTAATACATTGACAAGTAAAATAATTGTACTTGTTTAAATACAAGTAGAATTGCACCATACTGCACTCTGCTGCAATACAATGCGATACATTGTGATGCCTGCCAAATTGTCCAATCAAAATTAACTGAGTCATTTTTTTTCTTAATTGAATTTAAAAACCGATTGAATACACACACTTTTTTTTTCATTTTATGCTTTAAAAAAAAGGTTTCAAAAACAGACTAGAGAGCATTTCTTTTATTCTCATATTCTTAAATATTTGGGTTTTTTTTTAATATGAATCATAATTAACAATCAGTTATTAAGTCGAAGGACTTTCGCAAAGTTACGTGTTAACGGGTTTTATTTTTATCGAATGACTAGTTTGAGTATGCGCAAGAGATCCAAAAGGAATGAACACTCTTTTTTGACTGATGAGTGGATTTTTTTGTTTTTCATGAGAATTTATACTGTTTACCATAATACTAATTTAACTGCATTTTATTGCACTGCACTACAATGCAATGTCAATTAATAAAATGAAGTCCATTTTTGTTTTACATTATGGTATTGAAAATAAGGTGTAAATTAACATATTTTCTGATATATCTTTATTTTTAAAAAGTTTTGAAAAACAGACTGGATGGAATATTTTCATTCACATTTTCTTATATGATTGTTCTCTTTCATATGAATCTAAATTAACAATTCATGCAGTAATAATGTCGAAGGATTTTTCGACAATTTTTTTCATTGCTGTTTACTATTTTATGCAACGCCTAGTTTGGGTATATGAAAGATTGAAAAAGAGAGAAATCTCGTGTTTGACTGATGAGTGTAAATTTTGAGAGTGATGCAGATAAGCACCAGGAAGGATAAACAGAATATATTCAGCTGATAACAGTACTTAGAGCTAAGTTCTCATCAAAGAACAGTTATTTTTGCTGATTTTTTTTCTTTATTGAAAGACTGATATGGATATATGCGAAACATCCCGAGGAAAATTGGAGTGTCGAGTGAAGTTCTTCAATTGCAAGCTAATTAATTTTGCTTTCAAATAGAAATATAACTGTCCTACAATACATTGCATTGTAATGCTTGATGTACTGTCTAATTAAAACATACTTGGTTAATTTTTTATTATTAGGCAAAACAGTGAAAAAATATAAAACTTCTCTGTTTGACTGATGAGTGAATATTTTGAGACTCAAACAAAGCGCCGATGACTTTGTAGAACAATCAAAGACGCTTTTCAATACTGCTTAGCAGTACTTGTTTAGTGAGATAAGTTCACACTAAGTCCTTTACACGCGACATTACCCGTAAAGTTCCAATTTTTGTCGTAAATTATCACAAAAGCAAAGATTAATTAAGTAGATTGTGATTTTTTAAATCCGACTCATTTCTGTTTAAAATCTTAAAAATCTTTCAGAAAATTCTGGAAACACATTTTTATAGGACATGTTTTTAAAAGAAACAGATTATAGCAATTTCCTGTTTACTGCCAATTTTATTTATAAAACCGGTTCTACCCTATATCAATAGAATGGGTCAACCTACACCACGTGTCTTGAATCACAATAACATTAGTAGGGGTGCAGCATGTCAAATGAAAAAGTTATGATGTCTGGCATGTGCAAACTCATAAAATCATTATTACAGTGTGACAAATATTCTGTACAAAAAGAATCTTCTATATACATATTAAAGAATAAGCAATCAAATCTTTATATCCATATTGGCATTTTTTATTTCCTTCAATAATATGCATGTTTACATTTAATAATTCTACAAATCGGGGGGGGGGGGGGGAGAGAGAAGTCCCCCCCCCGAACTGCGCATGCTCTTCTTTTTCCCCTAAGCGGGGGACACAAATTCTCTGAATTAGCTTGTTCATTATGATTAAATGCCTGAGCTGACGATAGTCCTTAAAGATAGATATTTACTAAATAGATCTAATACTATTAGTTTAATTTGAAATAATCCTTGAAATGTTATGATTTTTACGTTATGTCAAAAATCTTGACGCGAGCCCATTGCAGAGGTGTCTGAGAGAGGAACGAATGACAACTCTGCATATAGGAGATTGATATGATATGTTCGGTTAGATAATAAACACAAATTTGTTAAAATCTTTTTTGTGACTTTCTTCCCAGTCCTAACTGACTCCTGCATGCGTGTGAATTGATAAAAAAAGATGATTCTTTCAGACTTCTACTGATTTGATTAAGATACACTTGACAAATCTTATTTACTTATTAATATGCATTTGAAGGAGGAATGCTACACCAAAATTTTATTCCATGGATTTTTAAGACATCTCATTTAGACGATGGAATTGACTTTGAAAGACTTATATTAGCTCTTATTTCAAAATGCAATCGTGCAGAAATACATAATCAATGGAAAAAAATTATATCAATTTAAGAGTCTACCTCCTGGCAGACTGTAATCGTGATTTTAGATTCAGTAAAAATTGTAAATCAGTGTAATACAGCAAAACTAAGTTATAAAAAAAAAAAAAAAAGCAAATCTTTTTTCAATTGTAGACTTCACACTGTGTTTTTTATACTGATGGAAAGAATCTCATTTAAAAAGAACCAGAATTTAAAGTCCCAGTGACTTCCTTATCAGAAAATTTTACTGTAGTTTTATTCCTAATCAAGTACTTGATCTAAATAAGACACTCACATTAATAAATTTCTGCTGACACATAAGCCGACCAGTTATATTACATGTACTAATTATTGAGCAAAAACGTGATTTTTTGAAAACTTAAATTCAAGTTTTCTCTTTATTAAAGAAAAAAAAATATGCACAAAACAAAAAGGTTTCTGATTAAGTTTTTTTTTTTTAAATATGCAGAGTAAATCAATGTATATGTAGCTGTCAAATTAAAGGTAAATACATGTATTAAACAACATGATCAAAAGAAAAAAAAATCTTTAAAATTATCATGCAAGTCTGATCCATCTATTTGCATTGGATCCTCAAGAAAAAATATTGCTTTGTCCACCTGCATGTATATATACACCATTTCTAGTTATTTGCAACATCAGGAAATGTTCAGTGTTAATCTCATCACAATTTTTTTCTCCACTACGATTTTGTAACATTCTTGAGTCTGCTTTTAACACCAGAATACTTTTCAATCTAACACAATAACCTTGCTGGAAGTCAAATCTTCCTGATCATCTAAATCACACAGATCAATCACAATGTCCGTTCCCAGAAATGTAGCCTCTTTCTTAACCTTCACAGTCTCATTTGAAGTCCCACTTCTCTGTGATGTCACTTCCACGTCTTCTTTAACGCTATCCAAACTTCCCGGATCATTATTCCCATCCAGAGTCACAATGTTCGAATCAACGATTATTTTTTCTCCCGTCTCTTCCCTGTTACCTCCCTTTGTGTCATATTCTGTTCCGGCAAGTCCTTGAGATAAATCTACACTTTGTCCTCTAAGTTCCCTCCCTTGATTGTGGGGGAGATGTGCTGGGTATGGAATAGGGATCACAGCCACACCCATATCTCTCAGGTCCTGAGCAGTGACATATTTAATGGAGAGTTTACTTCGGAGGGAATTAAGGTCCCAGTAATCTGTCGAACGATAAGCATTCTTGAGCTGTAAGACACGACCTGCCTTAGTAGTGGTCATCATGTACTTGCCTAAAAGTAGAACAAGGAATTGGACTACACTACTTTAAAAAAAAAATTCATTCTTTAAGTGAAATCTACAACACACACTCATTTGCAAAATTGAATCCTAGCCCCCCCCCCCCCCTTTCCATAAGAAGCCCTCAATAAATTTTTAAAAATCCAATCTGGTAGTTTTCTTTTTTATATATATGATTACCTTAATTAGAAGATCTAATTTACAGGTACAACTATATGTTTCATCACATGTGATACACTAGAAATCACTCATTGTATTTGATTATCTGAATCAGTGGTTCATAATTTGATATAAAAGTTTTTATATCAGATGTAATCTACATCTAGACACAACTGATATCCTCTGAATAATGTAATACAGTACAACATGATTATTATTATACCAGTTTGATATTAAACATCTTTTATTATCAAAAGATTTTTGAAACACAAAACCATTTCCTAATACAATGAACATATAAAAAACATACATCTAACACAGAAAAAAATTAAAGTATGAGCATACACCAGCCTCTTAGCATGGGATCCATCTGTCTGAGAGCATTCAATAAAAGAAAGCTTTCTCTAACCTTGTGTGATTCTCAAGCTGTCCTTTTTGGAGCCTGATGTAAAATCCAGACGGCGATTTCTAACTGATCTTTTTGTTGCCTTCAAGGTGGCATTCCAACACTCCACATCGATCCACCCCACACGATCTGATGATGGAGCCTCAGACTAAGGTAAAGGTAAGAAACTAATGTAAACAACAGGATTAACGAGAAAATTGTAAATTTACACATATATCACCATATAAACTAACACTTAAATAAATTATACAAAAATTCTTTAAAAATTTATTAGGAGCTATCATTGTCATCATTTTAGATATGCCAATAATGCAGATGCACAATTAAATATCCTCAATAAAAAAATTATGTCTTCAAATTCCAAGTTTAGCTCAATATTTCATTCATATTTATGTTCTTTAAAATTTAAGTTTGGCTCAGGAAAACTTTCAATGGCATGTAATTAAAACTCATATTAATACACTGTATTTCTCACATGGATAAAGAATCTACCGTAATCAACTACATATTTAACAAACCTGTGATTGCTTCAGACTGGGCATCGAAAACAAAAACTCTTTCACCATAATTCCATCTCGAAAGCCTTTGATGATTCTGAAATGAAATGTTAACCTTTATTAACTGAAAAACTGAATGATTACTTTGAAGAATTTGTAAAAAGAACCCTAAGTATATGTATTCATAAAACCTAGACACTTCCCTCCATACATACACATTTTCTTGAAATTGGACCGACATTGTAGGAGGAGTAGTGTTTAATTGAAATTGGAAATTGGACCAGAACTATAAAAGCCTACAGGGGAACGGTTTTGAGAAAAAAAAACACAGAAAAAATATGCATCTATTTTTATTAACCATGGCAATACTGTAAATTGAAATTAAAAACCTATGTATAGCATGTGCAGATCTAGAAACTTTTTCCAGAGGTCCACACCAACTCAACCAAACATTGCACTCGGAAATTTTTTGACTTGTCCACACTTGAAAAACTGATTTCACGTGTGTGTGTGTGTGGGGGGGGGGGGGGGGGGGGGGGGAAGGGGTTGGAGACATGTCACTTTTCTTAGTCAATTTTCTTCAGATACATAGCTCTCCTTACCACATAATGTCCATGTTTCGGAGGAGGGGGGTGTTCCAAGGTCATTTTTTGGTAAGTTACTTTACATAGAAATTTTTTCACTCTGAAAATCTGAGGGGTGGGATCTAGACACCCCCAACCCCCTAGATCTGCACATGTACAGTCTACACAAGTAAACTACATCAAGATGTGCAGAAAAACATACATTATACTAAAATACAAAACAGAGTTATATATCTTAGTGTAGTCTACTTGTGGACAAGGCTTATGGACCAAAACTATTAAAGGATTGGCATTCTAAAAAAATTGTTACAGAAGGACAGATAGACATGTAAAAGGACAATGAATAGTTTGAATACCTTACAGTCCTTACCATTGCATAAGCTTTTCTGACCCTTAACCAGTAAAGCTTACAACGAGGCTCAGAAGCCACAATGCTCACCTGAGTAATATTAGCCCTTCTGGTGTCATAACAGTATTTCAGTTGAGGTTCACGTCAAATCATGGCTGACGCAAAATAATTCCTGAATCTTCCCTCCTGATTCGGGCATTTTGGCACGAGACTGGAGCTGAATTTTTTTATTTTATGAGATGGAAAACTATATGTAAACTTCCTGTATTGAGATTCATTATAATTTAGGGCGTGCTGATTTTTCTATATACTGTATTTGAGTGGGGAGTGATTAGATCCTGGACTTGATTTTCAAACACCTGCTCAACTTCGTCCAAAACAAACTTGCGTGCCTTGCTGGATGGCTATGTATTTTTTGGTACATGTACTAAAATCTTTATAAAGAATTGTTTTACAAGAACTGAAAAGGAAACCCTTCAAAAGTTTGTTTTGAATTAATACCACCTACTCAAAGTTGTGCACTTTTGCTAAGAATATATAGCAAAATCTAATACTGTTGTGACACCTTTCTGTTCTTCATCAGCAGATTCTTTTTCCTACATATTCGTATGTAAAACTTTGATCACTTTTTATGGCCTCACCCTACCCAATTGCCGAAGTGGTTACGATTTGAACAAACTTGAATCTACATTACATGAGGATGCTTACATATAAATATGACTAATCATGGTTTTTCTGTTCCTGGGGAAAAGATATTTAAAGACTTCTCCTATATTCCTATGTTAATCTTTGATCCCCCTTTCTGCACCACCCTACTCCCAGGGGTCACGATTTGAACAAACTTCAACCTACACTACCTGAGGATGCTTCTATATTAATATGACTAATAATGGCTTTGCTGTTCTTGAGGAGATTTTCAAAGATTTTCCCTATATATTCCTATGTAAAATTTTGACCCTGTTGTGGCCTTCCCTAATCTGGGTGTCATGATATGAAAAAAAATTGAATTTACAGTATGTAATGAAGCTTTCACACAAGTTTTATCTTTTCTGGTCCAGTGGTTCCTGAGCAAAAGATTTTTTAAAGATGCCACCAAATTTTCATGAATTCTTTATTATCTCCCCTTGAAAGAGGGCATGGCACTTCCTGTGAAAAAACTATAATTCTCTTTACTCAAGGATGCTTTGTGGCACGTTTGGTTGAAATTGGCCCAGTGGTTCTTGAGAAAAAGTCAAAAATGTGAAAAGTTGACATACGACACACAACAGAAAGATGCAGGACATTCTTTGATCAGAAAACTCAATTGAGCCTTCGGCTCAGGTGAGCTAAAATTGACAAGCATCTTGTCCAGAAAAATAGCAACAAAGTCTTAAAATGAATATTTTTTTTTTTCAGTCAGGAAAAGGTTAAAATATCTTGATTTGAGCCCAGAAAAGAATTCTTTTATTTTGCTCCTTAACACTGACACTTACTTATTTTCCCCTTGTTGAATACTCCGTGATGTGACTTTCTGGCCATCAATGAACACCCTGTAGTAGTAATGTTGGTAGGCACTGAGACCTGGTTTTGCTGATATACAAATGGAAAATGGTGTCACTGGCTGCTCCTAAAAATTTGAAAAATTCCCTCTCTGACTTAAATGTAACACAGGCATACATTTTTCATATTTTTTAATCACAAAAAGACCCCTTTCCCAAAAATTCTGGTAGGAGAAAAATTCATATGTAACACCAAGTGAGCCTATAAATTTTATCATCAACATTTATAGATTTACGACATGTTTGCCATTTGGCTCACCTGAGTTTCTATTTCATCTCCAACTTTTTCCTCTGTTTTCTGTTTAAAGCTGAAGGGAGAGAAGAAATCACATTCTACATAACACATCCCGGCACGGAGGTATTCTGGCAGGATTGTGTCGCCCACTAAAATACTCACAGAGAAATCCTCATTGGAAGGCATGCTGATGTCACATTTTTAGGAAATTATCTGGAAAAAATGAGACAGGAAAATTCATGAGAAACAGCATGATTTCCACAGATATCCAACGTAGAAGGAGAAAATGCAATGGACCAGACCACAACAGGATTCAAACACCTGTACCCCTACTAACCAAGCTTCTGGCCACCAGCTATCAAACCTGCCTGTCTGGCATCCGCCACAAGGTCATTAATAGATCAGTAATAAACACAGCCACATCTAACCTTAAACATGTTAAATAAATCATGTCTAAGTGTAACAAAGATTTTAAAACTGACAGACCGTACAAAGAGAAGTCAGGATTCGAAATTCACTATATACAACTCGCAAAACGCGAGTTAGAATTCCCAAATTGAGAGTTAAAAATTAGGTAACTCGCAAAAACTTGCGAGTTGATTTTTTTGCATTGAAACTGTAACAAAATTACATAATATGACAGAACACAATGCTTTTGATTTAAATCAGTAATTTAACTAAAGGTCACAGTGTAGTTGTATTTTGTGTATTGTACAGAAGTTATACTTTTTCCTTAAGTTACATGTACAGCAAGTATTTAATTTATATAAATTTAACTTTATATGAAAATTGCGAGTAGTCTTAAAAAATTGCGAGTTCACTTTCTTGGTACTCGCAATTATTTGCGAATTGTAATTTTAGGGAGTTTCTAACCCTGAAAGTCAATGTCATGTACAAAGTATGTTTATCACATTTATGAGTGGCAGTCAAGCAGGTCTGTTTGCCCGTAGCTTAGATGGTAGAATTCAGGTAGCCAGGGTTAGAGTCCTGCCTCCCAGCCCATAAAAGTTAGTAGAGCTCACTCTTATCTCATTCTACTTTTCCACTATATATTCCTTTGGACAAAAGTGAGGCTGAGATCCAAAAAGACCTCATCTAATTTTTATAGCCCCGTAGCCTGGCTTCACTTCGTAGAGCACCTGACTAGTGATGCAAAGGTCCCGGGTTCGATTCCTGGTCCAGCCATACATTTTCTACTTTCCTGTTACATAATTTGGTGATGTGACCACCCCTGGACTTGCATGCGAAAGTCCTACTAGTGGCAAAAGAACTTGGGTTGGTGCCTTTGAGGGCAAAGATAATTGAAGTAGGGAGGGATGTAATGGTTTGAGTAGTGGATATCGGCCTGGGTAGGTTAAAGGGAGCTTATCTATCCCAATTTCAGCATAGGGTATCTGGCGTTTACTTTCAAAGACAACAAAGTATTGATGAAAAGAAATCACTGTTGTTTACTTGTGCAGGGGAAATATATGCTACTAAAGTGTTCAATTATAGGTCCTAATTTATCTTGGCCTATTAAAATGTTAAGAATGTTTGGTTTACAAATCAATTTACAAATTGAGTAATACACTAATTTGATTTTAGATCTAGAGGCAGACTACTCTAACTGCATAAAAATATCCCAAAATCAGAACTCTTTAGTGTGCAATGTAGACGGGTAGAGAGGGTTCTTAAAATGTTATTTTTTTTTAAAGTCTGTGTTTTCTTTCAAATCATTTTTTAAGGAATTTAAACGGGTAATGATTGAATATTCAAGAAAAAAAACCGCAGTAACTATGTAAAACAGTGGGCCTTACGACAGACCTATAACGTTGATATCTACCAGTATATATTTGTAAAACCATACTCACACACTATAATGTCCGAATTCCCTCCATTTTTTCATTTGGCTATGGTTAACTCGGTCGTCAAAGTATTCGAGGCACTTGTGATATGTACTCCAGCATGCTTTTGACTTGGCGCCACGTAACATACATATAAGGAGCCACAGGTGCTTGAGGACAGGACCCCCCCCCCTCCCCGTGTTCCGTACCCCAAGGGTTCTTTGACTTTTTTATATAAAATATTTTTTTCACATTCACAAAGTATTACATCCAGGAAAAATCCAAAATATAACCTAAAACTAGCCTTTTATAAAAATTCACACTCTCTGATACTAAAAGTTCTCTTTTAGTATCAGAGAGTATGAAATTTTATAAAAGGCTATTTTATAATAGTTTATAGTTTTAAGGCTATACATGTACATGTATTACACTGCAGGTATGGTGTAATACATATTTCTTGAGAAAAGAACTACCCAAGGCGCTTGTTTCTCTCAATTCCCGCAGACATTTAACACCATCGGGTTTTAATATATTCAGCAGACCCTTAAAACGCGGGGGCCGGGGGGGGGGGGTTGTACTTTTGTTTGAGTATTGTCTTTTGTAGTAGTTTTAATATGGTAATTTTAATTAAGTAGATGCTGGTCCCCCCCCCCTTGTTGCTATAAGGTCAAACACTGGCAAATTTCAGTATTTGAAAAAAATGCACCAAAAGGTTAGAAAGTTCCAAACCCCCCTCCCCCACGCACACACCCACCCACAGAGTAGGATTTTCTTGTCAATTCTTTTTTAGGAGGTTGCCCCACCCCTTTCAAATTATTACCCCGAGCTTACTACCATGTATACCCATGGATATGGATAAAACAACCTCATATCTTCTCGTATGTTTAACTTTTGTAAAATTAAACATATAAAATTGATAAACGATAATTTTGTACGTAGTTGTAATCTCATTTGAAATTTGTAATAAAATGAACATTTTTGCTGTATTTTTGTCTGTAAACATATCCCCCAACCCTCATGAAAAGCTTTGAAAAGTATGAATTTGTTAATTATCAATTCATGATTTCTGAAAAATGAATTTTTGTTTCACGGAAGGGTGGGGTGGGGGAGGGGGGGGGGGGGGGATATGTTCCGTTTTCCATTGATTTCTATAGTGAAAAACACGTTTTACCAAAATTTTAGAGTTATCTCTCTTTGTTTTCTCAAATACTTAGAAAGTTGTATATGCTAGTATTGTGGAAAATTTTTATAAATATGAAAAATCATTCAAATATGTGAACTTTCAAAAATTGAATTGGATGTCGGCAGCAAAACAACACCATCGTTCGCAGTTCTTTTCAGTGTTGTCAATTTATAACATGAAGTGCGTTATATTTTACTTACTTTACATGTGAATTCAGAGACATATTTTTGTAATAGAGCATTTTCAATTAACTGCCGATTTTCAGAACCTGAGGATCGGACTACGTACCTTTTGATTTAAATCAAGTATTGCATAAATTGCCCGGCAATGCTCGTCGATATCGATTTAACCGAAGAAGAAAAACTGGACTTCCCCTTCCCCCAATCCCCCCGGCAGTATCAAATAAAAAAGCTTCAGACATCTGAGACAACATGATCTGAACCATAATTCCTTGATAGCTTCTAAAAACCAATGTTCACCCTACGCCCTCAGCATCATTATCAAGAAGGAGTCTCTGGGTTTTTTTCTCGTTAGAAAACAGACAATTAACCCCAAAACTGGGAGGGGGTGGGGTTATGTACACAAGGCCCTTTAAAAATTTACATATGTTACAAAAGTCCCATCAAAAATCAATTTCATGACTGAAATTGTTGTCATGGTTAAAATGGATATCACGATATGGTTAGTAATTTTTGGGTATATTTGTATTTCGACAGAACAAATATTATTTGTTTTATCCAGATCAATTTTATGGTTACCTTGATACTAAGAAAGTTTAAAAGATCTTGGGGGGGGGGGGGGGCAAAAAGAAACCGAGTTAATTAAAATCCAATTTGCTAACATCAACAATTTTAGGTACATTATAAAATCAACACAAGACTTAGGGTGAACACAGTTTGCAGAAATAAATACTGGTATATTTAGAATTTAAAACAGGTTTCAAAAGTGTGGTTCATGCGCTGATCTAGAGTTCTTAATTTTCTATGTAAAGTAACGAAAAAATGACCTTGGATCCCTCCCCCTAGGAAACACGGATCCTCGTAATATTGTAATATTGTAAGAATAGTCATGTACATGTATCTGAAGATTGACTTTCGAAAATGGCTTGTCTTTCCTCCTCCTTTCAAGACAATTAATGGCTTTACTTAGTATTCTGTGAAAGACGATGTCTTTACTTTATAAAAAAATCGATGGACGATGACTTAACTAAAACTGTTTGATGAAATATGACTTAGTTAATACTGTTTGATGGTCGATGACTTTTCTAAAACTTCTTTGGTGAACTGTCATGTTTGTAAATTTTAAATTTACCGCATGGTAATAAATACAAAAGGAGATGGGTGAACATGACGAGCGATAAGCCTATAGTGTGACAAACATGAAGATGAAAAATTGAATTGCAATTATATCAAAATTTTCCTTGATATTTTGTCTAACATTAAAATATACTTTATGTAAAATCTCTACAATTTGCAAAAATCCCTCAAAGTTTGAAATTATTTGCCTGTGAAATATTAGACACACACTAAAGCGGGCAAAAAGAGTCATTTTCGCATACTATAACACTATTTTTCGATATGAGTGGGTCTTCGCTCCACCTTTTTGAAAGTTAATCCTCAAAGTTTGCATAAAAATATACATTTTTTGGTTACCAAAAATATGGAGCAATGACCCACTATACCTTAAAAATATACTTTTATGACATAACATTCGCATCTTTTCGAGAAATACTTGAAGTCCATTAAGTCAAGGGTCATATAACAAACATGATTTAAATACCACTGTTCGTCAGGACTTGTGTAGTCTAGTGGTTAGCGTGCTAGTCTCGAAAGAAAATGATTCTCAGGATTTTTATTGCTAGGGTTCGAACCCCACGAATACCACATTACTTTTTTAAATAAAAGAATAAATTTTGCCGAGAAAATTTTCCTCAGAAAAGTTTTGTTTATCAAAATTACATAAATTTCAATAATGAGAACTTTACTCTAAATATTAAATTCACAAACTGAACATGATTTTTATATTTCTGAAGCTATAGGCTTTCTGCACGCTATGTTCGCCCATCTCCTTTACAACACGACGTCATTAATTCAAAACATGACTTTACTGAAAAAATGTTTGACGGTCGATGACTTTACTTAAAATTGTTTGACGTACGATGACTTTTCTTTAGATGGCTGATTGCTTTTAAATTACTTAAAATTGTTTGACGGACGACAATGTACATAATTATGTATTTAAGACTGTAAGATGGACGATGACTTGACTTAGGATTGTGTGACATACGGTGACTTTACTTAAGATTGTTTGCTGGTCAATGACTTGACTTAGGATTGTGTGACATACGATGACTTTTATTCAGATTTCATGATGGTCGATGACTTGACTTAGGATTGTGTGACATACGATGACTTCACTTAAAATTGCTTGATGGACGATGACTTGCCTAAGGACTGTGTGACATGCGATGACTTTACTTAAAATTGTTTGCTGGTCGATGATTGACTTAGGATTGTGTGACATGCGATGACTTTACTTAAAATTGTTTGCTGGTCGATGATTGACTTAGGATTGTGTGACATACGATGACTTTACTTAAAATTGCTTGATGGACGATGACTTGACTTTGGATTGTGTGACATACGATGACTTTTCCTAAAATTGTTTGGTGGACTCAAAAGGATTACAGGAATCCCAACAACACCAAAAAGATAAATGGAAATTTAAACAGAGCCCCCCTTTTCCTATATATTTCTCTGTATCTCATCCAGATGTTTTCCATTAAAAACATCAATAGTTTAATTAAGATATATATTTTTATTAACAAATTCAAATGTGATACACAAGTAATAATACATGATTCAATATTATAAAAATATGATGGCAATCGATGGCATGATTTCAGCAGAACCTCCACCCAAAACAAGTGGTGGATCTCATTATTTCAGCAGAACCTCCACCCAATATAAGTGGTGGATCTTATAATTGCAGCCAACCAGCATGGCTGATCTTAGCATTTCAGCAGAACCACCAAAGATATTGACAGATCTCAACATATACGTGCATAAATTATTTGTAATGAAACAGAATGTTGGTGGAACACAATCTTTCAATTTTAGAGAAAGATTTTTTTTTTCTTGATTTAATATTTGATCATTGATGTACATTAATTTAAAAATATGTAATTTGGTACTTAGAGAGTAGGCATGATCGTTACTGAATCCATTCAGATTTTCTTAATTAATATTGTTTAAAGTAATATAATATTAAAATATACTGAGGAAAGACGCATTTATCAGTATTATAATTGCTTATTGCTTTTATTCGAAGGTTATAGTATTTAATGAAATATAATGAACTGAATTATATACAATGAGCTACAGTGGATAAGAATTATGTCGGTATAGAATGACCAGTAACGAGAGAAGATAAAATGATATCCATTATATGTGTGTGAAAATTTGTTATTCCATTTATCATATTAAATTACTAGTTCCTTTTAGTATTTGCAAATGATCTGCCCATTCTATACACTGGGTTTTAATATGGGCGTCATAGCTTTTAAAAATATTTACCAATTGCTTGATAGAATACATAAAATACGATAAAAATAAAAACTGCCTCAGATATCAATGAATCATAGATATATAGACCCTTGATATTTTAAAAATGATATAGAAACTTGGCATCAACGATCATAAATGCCAGAAATGCTAGTTAATGCATTAAAAGCATTGATAGTCTGAACAAAATATCATAACAAGTATCAATGAATGCCATTTTCTTATAACTGTCAGTGAACAATAATTTTATTGGTCCCAAACATTCTAAAGAATTCGATAAAATAAAACATTTTCAAAAAGGTAATTTCAAAGAATACAACTTATACATGTATAACAGAATATATATCTTCATAAATACTAAGATAAATTAAATTGCCAAAAGAAGTCCAAGTCCACTCAAAAAAAAAAAAAAAAGAGAGCCCCCCCTTTTTTATGGCAAGAATTCACCTAAGAGAAATGGTGGAGGAAAAATCATGATTAAAATCATTCATGTTTTTCAATAACATCTTATTCAACTGGTCAACAGAAATGGAATGTATAAAATTACAATGAAAGGAATGTTAATATAAACAAATGAAGCTCGGTAAATGGCTATCAATACAAGCCTCAACTTAAAGAGAGTCATGTGATCGAATACAAGTACATCCTCAACTTAAAGAGAGTCAAGTAAATACTACAGTACATCCTCAACTTAAAGAGAGTTCAGTCAATACATCCTCAACTTAAACAGAGATAAGTCAATACATCCTCAACTTAAACAGAGTCAACCTGAGAAATATAAGAACATTATAAAGAATTTTCCATACGAAAAGCCAGGGTGTACAGAGATACTAAAATATAATATTTTGGCTTCACTACACCGTTTGGAAACAAAAACATAAACAATGCATGCGTCGTGGAAATTAAATATGACGGTTCCAGGGAATACAATTTGGTTTCCTGCGATAGCAACTTTAAATATTATAAAACCTTCAGTGTGATTTTCTGAGAAAATTCGGTTTGTATATAAATTCTACAATTGAAAATAAGATATTCTTACAAACATAAAATTCCTACTTCGCGGATCAAAAGATACAAGATGTGACATACGGCCATACGAGAAGACAACGATGGCGAAGTGATCCCTACGTGTTGCTCTCCTTAACAAGCGACTAAAAAAATCTTTGAACATCTACAAGTTGTTCCAACATAAGAAAAAAATAAACATGTTAATGATCAAACTCCCTGAACGTTAAAATATAAGTATGATGAGCTACATAAAACTCTGAAGTCTACAATGCTTGATATATAATCGAACACATTTTCTGAACTGTCACAAGGAATACAAGAAGCCTCACTTAAGAAAGCCATTATGTGGGATATTTCTTGTTTCTTTGGATGCCGTCTCCATCATGTGAAATAATAGAAATTGACAATTGTCTTCCGAACCCGAAGCACCTTCTTTAAAGTGTTACTTTAAGGAAGATCGTCGAATTCAAGAATTTGGCATGACAGTGTAATTTTCGCATTAAATGATGGATTCTCTGTTGACTGGTTCGAATCGCTCCTCATGACTCGACGTACTCGCCTGACTCGAACTCTGACACATGTGGAGTTCCAGTTCAGAAAGTCTGTGTTCCACGTCCCATTGCTGTCTGTGCAGTTTGGCGGTCATGGAAGCGTTTTCTGTTTCCAATGAAACCAAACGTTCTCGGAGCGTGTTGATTTCTTTGAGTAAAATGTCATTGGGTGTATCGTATGAAAAACTCTGTGGACTCACAGAGCCATAGTTCGATATGTTATACCCAGGGGATACGGGAACTAGAGTAGGCTGAGGGTGATTTTGTGGGGACAAGTTTATGTGAGAGGATGAAAGGTTATCTGACCTACTTGTGGCAAGACTAGGCGAAGACAGAGGATTCATTGTATTTGACACACAATATGGAGACAAAAAATTCATTTGTTGAGGATGGTTTTGAAACGGATATGTATGAGTGTACGTAAAACTCAGGGGCGATAACTGAGCGGGACTTCCGCCGGCGTTACTAAGAATAGGCGTTGCCGCACTGATGGTCGGTATGTTTGGAGTTTGGCACAGACTTCTGGGTGAGATCGGAGGACTATAACCTTGGTGTCCAATGGGCTGGGTAGGTGTTGTGCCTCCCGTATAGGACGTCATCGTCCCCACGTTGGTGACGTCACAATTTTCAATCTGTATTGAGTTCTGTTCAGCAGTAATTTCAGCGTGAGCATTTTCACCCGTTTCTGAGGAATTTTCATCTTGAGTCCCTTCATCACCGCTTGAGGATGACTGTTTTGGAAGACCAGCCGGAAGAGTGTGGTGACGAGTTATCATCATTGCTTCTAATGGAATTTTCCCGGATGATTCTACAAGTCCCGGGGTGCTCTTGCTTCTTGCCAACGCTGCAAAGTATTGAATACCAAATTAGTAAAAAAATAAAACCAATTGAGAGTCAATAGTCTGTTTATGCTTGTTTTATGTTTGACTACAGAAGAATGTGTGAAAATAAATTATTTTCCCCTATAATATTAATATTCTAGGGATCTTAACTTGATTTAGCATTATAGCATAGTTGGCTTATTCAGTAACTTTGACTTTAAGGTTCAACGATACTCTGAAAAGAGAGATAACTCTTAATGACATTTATGACTATTATTCCTTTATGAATTAGTCCAGTATGAAGTGTCTTTTTTGTCCATATTTGCCCAGCAAGCTATGCCATAATTGTTTGTATTTTACTTATGAAATACATTTCTTTTGGAAAATCAGAACAGTTAAAGCAAAATTTTATGAGTGAGCAGAGGGTTTATGAACCTTAAAACATGTACATGTAAGTAAACTTTAAATCCAAAGTTAAATGGTACACATCAGTGTTTATGAGTTGTATCATCAGTACTTATGAGTTGTATATCAGTACTTATGAGTTGTATATCAGTGCTTATGAGTTGTATATCAGTACTTATGAGTTGTATATCAGTACTTATGAGTTGTATATCAGTACTTATGAGTTGTATATCAGTACTTATGAGTTGTATATCAGTACTTATGATTTAAATCGTGATGTACCTTTTTCAATCGGGATCTTTTTAGTTTTCTCTAGCCTTTTAACAGCTATTGCTTCAAGTTTCACCCTAGCTGCTGGATATTCTTTTAAAACATCCCAGAGATCTTGTTTTGAGAGTCGGAATAAATCCGAATATCCAACAGAACGAACCGAAGCCGTCCGTCTGTTACCAGAAGTGCCCATGTTAAGAATGCTGATTTCCCCGAAATAACTTCCGGGTTTTAGAGTAGCAAGCACCGTTTTCCCGTTGTCGGCGACCACGTGCAGCCTCCCTCTGTTGACTATGTACATTTCCTTGCCGACCTCACCTGTAAATAGTCATTTCCAGAATTAGTAACAAATGAGAGATACTTAAGAAAGTGTTTTATGCATGAAGTCCTGCAGTCTAGATACAAAGAAATACAGTGAGTTGGAACTTTTTTTACTAGTTATTTTGGCTAGGAAGCGCAGACTTGATGTCACTGTTGAGCATGATGTACTAATGTTTACTTTGGCAGCTGCAATTTCTCGATCCTTCGAACGAGCTTTTCGAAACTTGCCAGAAAGATTCGAATAGTGTGACTGTGGTTTCGGACGGCCACTAGAGCGAAAAAACAGTCGGCAAACGGCGTGGAACCGAACTTCTTATAGAAACTATCATTGTTCGTGGGGGATCAATGTTCGTGGATTCGTGGGTCATCCTTATCCACGAATTTACATTCACACAAACTAAGCCTTTATCAACTTCTTTAGTATTTATGAATTATCCACGAATTTTTTGTCCCCACAAACCAGAAAACCCGAATTTTGATTGCCCACGAACATTAATATTGGCCTTCATAGATTAAAATGATTCCACAGTGTGTCCAACAGAGACTCGTAAACAGCTCTCTGAATTCATGAATTTCCAAAATACGATGGAAATGTTTGATAAAAGAAAATTATTTACTTTGATCCAGAAATATATATTATGATTTCAGCTAGGGTCTTAACTTAAGAATTATTCAAGAAAGAATAAGCCAATTAGATTATATTGGTCTCAATCAAATATAACAAAACCTGTATATTTCTTTATTTTTATGAAATACAGACGGGTTTATGAAATCAATTAAAAGCAAGCATTGACCAAGCTTTGTATCATTAAATATTAATTTTCAGGCTGCTAATAATATTTGATGCTTCATTTATCTGGAGAATTAATCCATGTATATTGTCGCTATTACAACGTAGATAAGAATGTACGCTCTTAAAATTAATTAAGTTCCACCAAAGATCTCGGCGATTTATTAATTATTGATGTTCTTATTTGAAAATGGCCAATGTAGAATGTAAGTATTGAGGGAGTGCTTTATCAATAATAGAACAATCGTCTTCATATGTATACATATCCCCTCCAACTAGCATCAATTGATGAAAAGGTTTACCGGTAAATAAGAAATTCTATTCATAGATATACAAATTTATTAAGGCAAATATCCTCTTTGATAAAAGCTCCAATGTTTAAAAGAGCAATTGCTATTCGATATATTTTTCCTAACAAAGGTCTTCCTGTGAAGTCTTGCAAATACAAAGAACGGCGGCCACGATGCTCACTTGAGAATTATTGTTATCATATTCTCAAATGATCTTTATTTTTTTGACAAATAAGTCAAAGGATAATATAGACTGATGATTCCATACTCTTATTTGCATGCGCTATTAAATTTCATGAATTATAGTCTTATATACTTTTACAGTATACATCATGCAGACAGTTTTTATCTTCCAATCGAAAAATGCTGTACATATCCATATTCTAATCCTGCTAGGGGAAATGAAATAAATGTTAATATTTTAGTTTGTTTTTTTTTTAAAGAATTTATTTATATGCACTGTATATTTCTATGCAAAATTAGAGGTATTTTATTGTCCAACCCCATTTTTAAAGCCATAGTTTTAACGATAACGAGAATGACTCAATATTGATTTGACTGGTCGCAGCCTTGAAAATATCAATTTCATTTTATCTTGTTCCTTCAAAATTCTTCATCCAAAATCTTTCACCCTCCCAGAAAAAAGACGTGTGAGAATCGCTGACCCTGGCACGAAGAAAACATCATCGATCTCTTCATCCTAATTTAATTCCGCTAACACCAATCTGAAAACGAGATTCCTCCGCGGGGCAAGTGCGTTCGCCGCTCGACCTTTTCCTAGATATATTTTCAAATATAGCGAATAGATTATCCCCTCAGAAAACTGACATTTTTCTTTTGTCCATCGAAGAAACCAATAACGCGTCATATTGTCATGCAAATACAGAAAGGAAATATTTGCCACTGCAAGTCACGCCAGTGCTTTAAACATCGACAAATTGAAACAGCGACCATAAAGCGAGACATTTGTGACTTTGTCTTTTGTTCTTTTTTACTGTTTCATTAAATACAAAGTAATCAATAAGATTCTCTGAATTGACCAGAGGCGGTGGTTCGAAGTAGAAGGCCGCGTTTTTGTCTCACACCATCACTCTCATAAATATGTATGGCAATTAACCCTTTCGACTTTGAAATCTTTCATTGCCGCCTTTTCCGATTCAGTGATTCATTTTGAAAATGGTTATCATGGGTCCAAAGGACCCCTCTGAATGAAAATAATGAGTCCCATGCCAAAATCAATGCGTCCAAAACCAAGGCCCTAGGGTACTGCATATTAAATACTACAGAGGAAATTCTGGTGAAAATATAAATGGATATTGCACGAAAGTGCTAATGTTTTATTGTAACTGTGAATGGTCTATACTTTGACTATTGAATTGGAAGTAAGAATAAATGATTTTGTGGCATAAAAATAATATATTGTCAACTG
This sequence comes from Saccostrea echinata, assembly GCF_033153115.1. Lineage (NCBI taxonomy): Eukaryota > Metazoa > Mollusca > Bivalvia > Ostreida > Ostreidae > Saccostrea > Saccostrea echinata. The sequence goes on along the minus strand of NW_026889763.1, from coordinate 1,243,057 downwards.
TGGACCTTGTTTCTATGTTTAGATCATAACTACGATCTTTGTCATAAAAAGCACAGAAGCAGATCAGTTGTTCTATTAAAAAAAGTAAAGAAAGTTTTTTAAAAAATGAAAAATAGTTAGAAAGAAAAATGATCATATTTTATACATGTACGTCTTGGCTTCTAAGGAAAAAATTAAAATATATAGGTTAAATTATATCTTAATTACAAAGGTATAGCCTAATACACGCAGGGACCTATATAGTCAGTATATAGGTCCCTGGTACACGTATACGCTTCAAAAATGTTCCACAGTAGACATAATCTAACTATGCTATCTTACTTCTAAATATTTTCTGATAATTGCTTGTATATGCAATTTAAGAGTGAATTGTCAAATCTGACCTGTTGTTGGCAAACTTATACCTGTTCACTCATGCATATCGCTTAGCGCGTGGAAATGATGCAATCGGTCAAGCTTTGAATCAGATTATATGGAAACAATTTAAAATAATAAATGTCCTTCTATAAATTCATTGCGTCCATTGGGATGCACATTTATTGAAATAATGCGTCCTGGGCAAAATCTGTGCGTAATTTACGCAGGACGCACACCAAAATGAATCACTGCCGATTTAGAGGTTTCTGTGGCCAAGAAATCCTTTATTATTATTTTTTCTTTGTTATTTCATTTCTTTCTTTTTTTAAACAAATCAATCAAATCATTTATTTATAAAATGTTATTTTCTATTTCAATGTTGCATTGCCTTACAGTCATTTTAAAAATGTTTATCATTAAAAAAGGAACTTTCTTTCAGTTTATTTTCTTATCTGTTTTTATGATGGTTTAAAAGTCTAATCACTTTTTCTATAAATGGCGCCTTTAAAGGAAAGTCTTTAGGGAATGTCTACTAATTATCGTTCCTAGTTCTTCTGTTGGCGGTCGAACCGTGAGACTGCAATCTACATTTAACGGAAAATACAACACAAGGCATAACTTAACATATGAAACAATCCAGGATGTGAAAATAGTCACTAACAGTTGATGCTCACCAAAGTCAACCATTCTAATAATAATTTTAAAAGATTTAGGCAATTTGCATGTACATGTATATAAGTTAATCAATTTAAAAGCTATGTTTTTTCCTATACAACTTACAGAATCTCCAAGTCTCCATTTCCTCAAATTGATTATAAATACAAAATACATCAAAAAGACATTTGAAACGTATGATGATGATGAAAACTTTTAAAACCGAACACATACAAATTGATTACACAGTATTGTTGCAACCCACATTTTTCGCTTTCACCATTCCCCTATTTTTTTTCTTATTTCTTTATCCCCATATTTCATATAATTCTAAAGCTGTTCTCTTTTGAAAATTTTCAAATGATATTTCAAGGAACTATGGGAATACACAAAGTGAACCTGTTGGTGCATTATAAACTAATCTGATTTATTGTTATGTCAAATACAAGCATGTCTGCAATATACACGCATTTCCTTTTACTAGCATTTTGTCTCTGTTGCCGTGCACTCCCTGACATAACAAGGAATTTAATTGCATGTCAATACATGTGAAACGGCAATAAGCGTAGTTAAAACGAGGTTAATCTAGCCTGCAGAAAGGGACTTCTCTTAATTAGCAATTCAAATCTCCAGTCGTAAATTCAATAACATGCAGTACCTTACAAAGCGCTGTAGTTGCAGAGTTAAGAAACATCTTTTAGTGCATAAGTTTACGTTCTTATCAATTTTATTGACCATTTTCTGTAAATAGCAAGAGCTTGCAGACCTTGATGGTCACCATATCATTATGATTATTTTTACAGGCTTTTTGATAAGTAACCGTTTAATCATGTACACATGTATTACTGTACATCACTAAATTTTCGTGGCACCTTATTTTTGCGAGATAGTCAATGTCGAGACAGAATATTCACAAATTGTGGTTATTGCTCCATATAATCATAAGGATTACTATTAGGCCTATACGCGAGAATGGAATTTTCCCAAAAACACTGTCTCGCGTATTTACGCGAAAATAAAATTCTCGCGAATAAAAAGTGATTTACGGTAAATGTTGTTCCTGCTACTCTGTTATAGAATAACTACGAGGACAAAATTTTTGCATTTTCCTTCCAAATACATTAACACTTTAGTCACATTCACGACAAGAACTTTCCGCATAATTATGTATTTTTTTTAACAGTGAGATTCTACATTTTGTCTCATTTAAAGATCTTTTTTTCAGTTTTTTGAACGTTATTGGTGTGTCTGATAACGTAGGCATATTTTATAAAGCGGGCTACTAGCATAAATGTATTACCAATGGAGCCTATAGCTAGCCGTGTATACGGTTTAAACCTTTAGACAAGGACTACGATCGAATTCCACATTTTGATTGGTGAATTGCTTAATGACATTAAGATGATTTGGTTAAAAATAAAGAGTAAAAGTTTGCCTTTACTAGAGCTGCGTGACTTTAGTTTTTCCATCATCAATTTCCGTATTTATACAGTAATATTCCACAATAATTAACATGCATTAGAAGTTTTTGTTATACCTTTAAAAATTGGTTCCTATATAAATCTATACTAAAAAGTCTAACATTTCCCATGTCAGTTGAGCGGTCATAAAAAATCGATGTTTGACCGCAGAGAGAGATACTGGACCTGCCGATGAGATATTGGACCGCTTGCGTCACACTGTGGACGGTACATGTATCAGCTAAATCTTAGTTGCATTCGTTGGTGTTCGCAGTGAGAGAACTGACCGAGTTTTAGTGCAGATAAAGGAAATTTACATCATGAAAGCCAGCACAAGATACAAGATGTCCAAAAAAAGTAGGGATGTCAAAATATTTATTTTCCTTAGTCGATTATTCGGCTGCATTATTCGAACGATAGTCGAATATTCGGAACATTTTCTGAAAATAGAATTTTATTTCAAACTTCGCTGGTACATGACGTATTTATAACTCAAAACCCCTTTAAGGTATGTCACTCGTGAAATTTGTTATATCAAGGATTTTTTGAGAAGTATATTTTGGATAAGTACTCATATAGTATGACTCAAAATCGCAGAGAAAATGGGGGGTCAGTGTACATCTAACTGAGCTACGGTACAATTAAGTTGACCTTTTTGCACTTAAATTGTAACTCTTTGGTTAATCACTTTAACCGTTATCATATTTTATCAGATGTAACCATGGCAATAAACATAATCTTATTTTACGTAAAATAGTTTGAATAATATTTATCATTGAACAAATCATGCAAATTAATGCGCGTAAATTATTGTGTGACCTTTTTGCACTAAAAAAGTCTCATATTTGGGGTATTAAAAATCTAAATAGGCAATAGAATATTTTCTTGTATCAAACTTTTTACGACTTAAGTGCTGATCGGTCAAAAGTATCGAGTAGTTTAAAATTATGAAAGAAAAAGTTTGGGTCAGTGATGTAAATTTTGAAATATTGGTGGTCAATATATGCGATTTTCTGGCAAAAAACTGTGTAAATTTTATCTCGACTTCCTTAATATATCTTCATTTCTTGGCAAAGTTTGTTGAGCGAAGGTGTAAATTTTGTTATAAAAATATAAATTGAGACCTATATTTAATATTCCAGGCGTATCATAACGGAAAATATTCTCTGAGTAAAAGTATGTGAGGCTAAAGTTCCAAGATACTAAATTTAATAAATGTGTAGATTTGCAGAATTTTCTGCTAAATATCCTTCCACCACAAGAAATAGTCCCTTATAAATCTTGCTTCTTTATGAATTTTTGAGCAGTTTTTTAATTGAATGTTGAACATTTTACATGTACATTGTTTAATTTAAATATGTTATAAAGATTGAATTCTAATAAATAGTTTTTAAGTTAGAGGTTCTGACTGAAATTTTCTAAAAGGCTGACGAGTGACATACCTTAATTAAATTAAATCAATCTAAAAGGTAACAGCAAAATTAATGCAACGTGTTTATAGTATGATTATATGAAATAAATTAAGACAGCTTATTCTCCAAAATTTATGATTTTCCCGTCATTAAATTCGTAAATCGGTCTGTTAAGTAAATTTTTATTTCAGTAAGCATTAAAAAAATTGCCGGCCAATATTTTTAAAGCTGAAATGAATCGGGGGGGGGGGGGGGGGGTTATCTCACACTATCCAATCCAAACATCAGGTGCCTGTGATATTGTTAAACAGTTAGATACTGATTATTGAGTTATTGGTTGCTCCGGCTATCAAAATGTCATTAAAATGTAAAAATAAAATTGTTTTAATAATTATTGAAATGTCAAATCATGTCACGACTATGGTGTGTTCCTTGCATTTGAACAATCTTAAAATAACAAAATATAATTGGTACATGGTATAAGATCAAATCCAATTAATAATTTTACAAACAAACAAACCCCAGTATATTGATTGATAATTTATTACAAAAACAACACAAACAGTCAGTGACAGAATAATAATTCTCGCGGTAGTGAAACGCATATAATTATATAATTACTGTACTTTCTATATGTACATGGAAAGTCAACCGTTTTTGTTGAGAAAAATTGTCTTGTCGAATGTCGCTGAGGAAAGACGTTTTATTAATTCTGAGATGAGAATTCCATTTCGTTATCACTCTTTTACTGTATTTATTTATTAATAATACTAGACTTTGACCCGTGCGTGCACGGGTTGACATTGTTATGAATGCATCCATGTGCATATCGGACATTTACAAAATAGATACATCGACACATTCATATTGTAAGGTATTTTTGAAATAAACAATGAATGTGAATATAATTCTGTTTTTTTTTGTTTTGTTTTGTTTTGTTTTTTTTTAAATTGTTGCGTAACGGCGTAGCGCAGAATGGGTTTGACCACCAGTTAGCTATAAATCAAGTCTTGAGTTCGAATCACGCCGGAGCTTACATAAATTTCACCTTTCCAAACAAATTTAATAAAAGAAATTATCATAATGGATGTTCATTGAAAATATGACAACAGCAAAGAGTTGAGCACACTGCTGATACATATCAAGCAAAGTAATGAAAATGAAGAAATGTGCTAAGCTGGTATTTTTACACAATCAGTTATTAAACTAAAGGTACCAATTTTAACACTGCAGGTCTCAACTTGTTCAAAATATGACCTCAAAAATAAAAGAGTTAAGCACTGCTAATACATATACTTTATATATACACAGGTAATAAACAGGTATATAATCTGTAAAAGACTGTCTGTTTTGATAAAAATTATTTAAATTAATGTAATATCCTTGAATTAGTACATAGAAAAAGTAATAAAAATAGAAGCTTAATTGAGAAAAAATAAAAACAAATTGGTAATCTTCAAGTACCAATGATGTTTAAAATATATAAAACAAAAGACAGTATTCTTCCGATTTATCGGTATTAAAGGCCAAAAATTCGAGTCTATAATTTTTATATAGTAGTTATTGTAATTTTTGGCGGAAAAAGAATGCCTACTTCCCTAAGATGTGATTCTAACTGGAGTTGTAACACCCCCCCCCCTTCAATTCCCTTCAAAGAAGCATAAAAGAAAGGAGGGATAAAATAAATCGGGTAGTAACATTGATATTGCTCCTACGATCATGAGCTTTTTGCCTCCGTTGAGATGGCCAGCGATATAAATAACATATAATAAATGTGTCTCCGAGATTGATTACCCACGTGGCCACAATATCACATTTGTATGGATATAAACTCAGAAACGATTACGATAATACAAACATATAGGCGTCAGAAGCAAATTGAAAGTGGGGTGGCTATTTGAAATGGGGGGGGGGGGCTAAACCAACGAAAAAAGGTAAGCCCCAATTTTCAATGCCTATGTTATGTCCCCCCCCCACCCCGGTTCCGACGCCTATGACAAATACGTGTAAATTTTCATTGGAAATTTGCTATATATTCTGTTCATACATATTAATGATTTCTTATTAGAGAAATTATACAATAACAAATATATATCTACTTAGTATTTACTTTTGTCTTCTCTGATTTGAACACACTCTCGACCAACGGCTCATACATTCATGTATGAGCGAGAAACGAACGACAACTCTGCAAGGGAGATTGGTTTGAATACCGTGATTTAGCATGAATGTAATGCGCACGCGCAAGATTGTGAAATCCAAAAATTCCAGATGATTTCCGGAATTTTTTTGAGGAATTTTCGTTGATTATCAATTAGCGAAGCTTAATTGAGAAAAAATAAAAACAAATTGGTAATCTTCAAGTACCAATGATGTTTAAAATATATCAAACAAAAGACAGCACTCTTCCGATTTATCGGTATTAAAGGCCAAAAATTCGAGTCTATTATTTTAATATAGTAGTATAGATTCGAATGTCGTTTCATTATTCGATCGTCGGTCCATTCGACTGATGGTCGAATAGTCGACTATTCGTTGACATCCCTAAAAAAAAAGATATAACAAAGCATATATTGACTGTGTTCTCTCAGTGTTCAAAATGCATTTTGTTGATCCCTCAAACCAAACTGTTTTCCTTCGGCCTAACGGCCTCTGGCAAAAATTTGGTTCTTGGGTCCTACAAAACGCATGCTGCCCTCTAATCCAGTCAATAAATGTACGATGTATCCCAACTGATTGATACTTAAAAGCATGTTCTGAGCATTGCAATTTTTTAAACAGAGGCAGGCTACTGACAAATAGGTTGATGTTACAGGGTTTTCAACTTTCTCGTTAAAATCAGCATTTCGAAAAGTTTGCGGTCGTTATAATGACCTTATTTGCAAAAACAATCTATTGCTGATTCGTATTTTGACTATTTCCTATAAAGTGTTAGGCCATTGTTTATACCATCTTAACTACGGATTACTTCAATTACCTGATCAATACAAGGGGCTAAAGGTGGGTGTGAATGGTTGACAATAGATGTTTACTCCTATGCACCTGATCCAACCTCTGGCGTTTCCAGGGGTCTGTGTTTTTTACCTGTTCGTGTTTCGTATTCCTTACTGGATTTATGAAATTGATCACTTATCGTTATCTTCACCTTTTACATTTGACAGGTAAATGAATCTTTGAGCTCTCCATATTTTTTTAAAATATCTTTTAACATACATTTATTTATATCATAAACAAAAGAATTTTTTTCCCTTCAAAATATGAACTTATAAAACAAAATATCTAATACATCCCTTAAAACAATATGACGTCATTACCTTTCCTGCATATATAATCCCCAGGAGAGAAGAGCACGGGTTTAAGGCGCAGCACCAGTTCACACAAAAAGCCGGCATCCGTGTTCTGGAAGATCTCCACTCGTTTTAGAGTGTCTAGATGCACGTGTATGGCGATTTCCGCTTTGAGTTTGTCCGGCAGAAGGGCCAAAGTTTTCTCTTCGTCCGTCGATTTGTTGCAGTACCATAGGTAATCAAACCATTTTATGACCCGGTCCTGGAGGCGGATGGGTACCCGTCTTAGTGACATATACGTCTTAACCCCATCCAATTTTCCTGGAAAAAAAATAAATACAGAATATCGTAAACAAACTGACCATTAGTGAAAAATGCTTATTGCCAATAAAAGTTAGTTAACAGTTATTGATAGCCCGGTGAAATAATTGATTGATCGATTAAATAAAAATTTTCTTATGTAACTATGATTATGTGCAAGAATAACGGATCAGTTTGATTTTTATGTCAAGACACCAGCTGGGTCTATAGGTATCAAAGTAAACTCTTATTTCTAGAGTTCATAGAAAATTATAATCATTTATATATTTTATATTCCATAAATGATTTCAAGAAAAATTGATGCGAAGCATGCACAGATAAATAAAAAAAAATATCGTTGTGTAATTTGCAGCTGTAGCATATTCAAAATAAATTTCACTAGATTTATCAACTTTTCAATTTTTATTCATCACTTTTGCTACAATTGTAATATTAGTATCCGGAAAGAAGTTGATATATTATACACTCCCATGTTGGGGAGTAGCTACCGGTATTGTACTCTTTTTGTAAATTCAAAAAATCATAATTATCTAATGAGAATAAAATTGAAAAATATAACAGCAATTAAAATTTCGTTTAAAGCAATTATTTAAGTTGATTTACTCCTAATTTTTATCCATGTTTTCATTAACGAATTATTTTACCGAACTAATAAAAAATAACGTCTCAATTCCCCCAAGTGCACTTTCGAACGCAAACAGATCGGCCGCTCCTGCGGTCGATCATAAACCACGACAATAACCATGTATGTAATATATGATTAATACGGACATTTAAATTTCAAGAAATCATATGATCTCTCCTCATGAAGAAAGAAAATGCCTGTTACGGAGTTCATGACCTTGGTGATATTGTGGTGATCAACATCTGTGTTCGTAAAGATGATAATATAGATTGATGGTGTTGATTATGCTAAGAAAGGAAACGATGATAATTTCTTTTCGACACAGATCACAAAATCAGAGACTTTGACATAATTTCGTATTTGACATTTCTGTACTAAAACAGAGTATTGTGACGTAATTTCATGTCTGACATTTCTGTACTAAAACAGAGTGAACCTTATGAATAACTACAAATACATTATATATTGTATCATCATAATCGAAGAATCAGCATTAAATTCTCTTGACCTCCCCCCCCCCCAAACCCTCCCCCATAAAATTCATGAAAAGTTTAAAATAAAATGGAAGATAGTGAACATGTTAATTGCATTTAAACACTGAGACTTCCTGTCGCCTTTTTCGTCACATATAGATTCTACTCTCTACTTTTGACAACTACTTCATTAAATTATATTCATTCAACTAAAAGCATAAAAAAACATGGTGGATATAGCTGTCAGGAGTGCTATAAAGAAGAGGCAAAGTATTTTGCAAGTTGATTTCTCTTAATAATGTGGACAAAAACATCCATATCTGTCTAAATCTTTACATTGTCTAAAATATTTCATTTTGCCTCATTGATCATTATTTGCTTAACGCTCCGCAGTTAAAGCCATCTTCCTTCGAATCTACTCCGCCGCAGATTCGCCATTGGATTAGTCTCCCTGCATCGCCACCTTAATTAAGCCCCATAAGGAAGCAAATCAAACATGGCTTCTCCTGAATTATAGCGACAGAGGGTGAAAAAAAGGTCCTTAATCACTACTCGCTCTTATTTTGAGCAACTGTGATTCTTCATTACTACAATAAAGTAGGAAAATACGTCCTTTGGTACTAATATAGATGACTGATTACAAAAGGTCGAGATTACGAAACTATTTGAGGGATTCCGAATGTAAAACTCTTGTTGCGACATAGATGCTGGAAACATTCATTGGATTTTTATGGAGATGCACATCGGTTTTGCATGTGACTTTCATGCCAGTAACGGTTTCATTTATTTGTCTGTGAAGGTCAAAATTGAAATACAGCAGCTACAGCTTTTATTGGGAACAATAAAACAAACTGGGTTTTTCCTTCACGGGAGAAAAATGTTTTTCAAGCATTTTATTCACATTTTGAATTTTTTGCATATGTGCAAGCGGTTCGCGTAACGGTTTTTTAGTCTCACTTAAAAAATAAAGGAAATAGATCTACAAATCAAAGAAAACTGTTTATAATTTAGGGATTTCAGTCTCCCGTTTACGAACAAACGGCGGAAGAACTAACAAGTTTGTGACCTTGACCTTTGACCCTTTCAACTCAAAATTAATAGGGGTAATGTTTTAATTATAAACAGTTATTGATGTGAATCTGAAAAACACTTCAAGTTCAAGTTCAAGTTCTTTATTTCTTTGCGTCATACGACACATCAGATTACATATATTAATAACGAAACATATATACAATATTATAAAATATAACAATAAGAGAGTGAGCATAATCAATAAATAGCAAGTAAACTATGTAGGACGTGTTTTCTAACAGGCAACTGTAATTATAAAATACTTAAAAATTTACAAATGTTTCATTCTTCTAGTGGAAGCTTGATATAAATATTTTCCAAGGTTACAAAGTTCCTTTATATTTTGTACACTTAGAAGTTGAATTAATTTCCAAACACTGGATTTCTTATAATAATACTTTTTCAAATACTTACCATACCATACCATATATGATTTCTTTACTTTGACCCCAAGAAATATCATCCGAAAACTCTTTCATAACAGATATGAATATATGACCTTGACTTTAAATCTATGGTTTGAAAATCAATAGGGATTTATCTTAAATTAAGAGTCATAATATTAATTATTATATTAATTTTCGTTGGAAAAGCTCAAGAAGTTATCATCTGGAAATTTTCTATGAAATGTATGAATTTCTGACCTTAACTTTGATCTTTTGACCTCAAAATCAATAAAAAGTCTTTTTAAGCCATTGGAAATTCAAAATTAAAAGCTACAGCATTTCATTTCAACAGCCAAAGGACTTGTGAGAAACTAAAGCGTATACACAGACAGAATGACGGACAGACAAACAGTCACAGGTAGACTCAAATTGCGAAAACGGGGGCAACTAAGCAGTCACAAATGCTTAATATGAAAAAAATACTGTCTTATTTTATATTTCGCATTTTTGTTATTTTATCTACAAAACAGATTTTTTTCTTTTATATCAAACTTCTTTTAAATACAGTTTTATAATTATATCTACACCACATTGGTATACGTATAGACTTTCATTACTGTTGATATTCTAGACCAATAGATCATATGTCGTTTTTGTTTACAGTCAGGCTTTCGTCAAGTCCTTGCTATGTTTAGCTAAGATATATGTGCCTGTCAACATATTCTTTTCTTTCTTTCTTTTTTTACTACAACAGACAGTATTAACACTCGAGATTTGATTTCAGATGCCCTAAATCAATTTAAAGCCCATTGTGGTAGCATATAATTAATCAATGCTTTCTTAAATAACATATCGCACGGATTACTTTCAATTAAGTATGAAAGGAGCACGTGCTTCAGTACTCAGAAAACGTAAAGAATTTTCCAATCCCTTACAATTGTGTCCATATATACATTCTGTAAATTTCTATTAATGTACATTAAGTAAATCATTAATGACGTTTGAAATGTAAACAAAGTCTGAATATTACTTGTTACAGTGTCTTGGGATAAAAACCTCATAATTACGTCATGTAACGGTAATATCAAACATTTGCTTAAGAACAACTTTATTGCCACATGATTTGTTTAATTCATTTATTTTTGTATTTATATGCTTCATAAAATATTGAATGCAAATTTTTGTCGAATGTTCCATTCTAACGTAAAAATCAATGCTAAAACAAATGTTACGTCAAGGCTATACACGGCTGGGGAATTAAAATCTTAGGGCATGTGTACTCAATATTAATGCATATGTTCAATTTACTTCTATCTTCTTTAGTACTTGAGAGAGAGAGAGGAGGGGGGAGAGAAAGAGAGAGAGAGAGATTGCATCAGCTGTATATGTGTAGGTTTTGACAATCTCTTATTTTTTAATTACACACCTACATGCCACTAATTTAATGCACTGAATGGACGAATCGATTGTCCAAGGACAAATGAAGAAGTCAGACAGAAGCCTGTAGTTGATTCAATCCAATATTCACCGTTCAACTCAAGGTTAATTATATTGTGAAAAAAGAAGTGAAATGGATACCGTGTGGGCATTGTCAAAGCCTGACACCTTTTAACTGCTAGTATATGTACAAATAGACAAAGGCGTCAATTCTTTTATCTATGCAGTATGCACAGACTACAAGGGCGTCAACATTTGTATCTATACTCAGACTATAAGTAAAGGCGTCAACATTGATATCTCTATACATATTATAAAAGATCAATGCACAAACAAATAGGGCGTCAAAAATATACAGACTCAGGACTAATATGTCTATTCTCAATAGGATGTCAAAATATTGAAAAGCACAACAGATTTATAAAGCTGCAGAATACCACTGATTATATATAGATGATAACATAAAAAGTATTTAAAATTTAACTGTATAAAATGTTGTATGGATACTATTTATAAAGGTAACATTCAGAAACTCCTTTTAAAAGAAAAGGAGATTACACAAAAACTTTCGAACACAGAGAAAAAAAAATAGAAATACTATAGTACGATAATCAAAGAAAGTTTAATTTTTTTCGTTATATTCAGTTTTGGTTACTATAGGAAACACTAAAACTGCCATCAAAGGCAAACAGTTTTTATAACTTTTATATCAATAACACTGACCTTTTCTTCTTGAATTTTGACCTATTGATTACCCCAATGTTCAACCACGTGGTGAAAAATGAACTCGTTTGGTTAAAACTATCCGACACATTCTGTCACATGCAATAGCCCTGACACTTTGGCCTTGATGTTTGATCAAGTAGTTAGATTTAATATATCAGATTACATCAATACTTGTACAATGCTTGTATCAGTAATTATAAAAAACTGACCCCGACTTCTGGCAACCTGATCCTTGCTCCAAGCATCTTCCTACGTTAATAATACGATATACAGTAATTTCTCGATTAATGTATCAGAGAAACATACAGTGGGTATATCAAGATCAAGTGTTCCCAATATCTAAAATGGACCCAAAAAGCTATAGAAGTCACCCTCTAACAGTAATGCACTTGTGTGGAAAGTATGAAGTTTTTAGGTTAAAAATGTTTGATTTATTGTATTGCATAAATGTGCAATGGTGAAGGCAAGGACTTAAAACTTTGACCTTGACCCTTAATCAAGAGAATCCAAACACCTCGGTTGTTTACTTCCTTTGACTATTGCCCAGGTTGAGTAAATACGAAATTTGTCAAAGTTTGCCGAAAAGATTTCTGTTACTTTAAAGTTGCTTGACAGACAGACAGACAGCTAGACAGACAGATAGACATACAAATGGACGCGATGATTACAGTAGTATATCTTCAGTTTGATGTGGATCTTAATAAATCGTTCGTTTAAATTAGTTCTGGATAAAGAAGCATGATTTTGTAATAAACACGTACGTGTCTTTATATGTATTCCTAAAGACGAGCTTCACAATAATAAACTGTTAATAATATTGCTATGGCTTCAGATCCTGGACAGTTAGCATTTCATTAACCAATACTAACCCAACGCTGGAAAAAAAGGTCATTCGAATTGCATCTATATGTTATGGTTGAGTTGTTTATGTGTAGTATTTCGAAAACTCATAAAGAATCAACAAATTAAATCTTTAAAAGAAAGACTACTTACAATGTTTAAAAAATAGGCACAAATACTAACTAGATTGTTAGTAGGTTGTATATATACAAATGTACGTGCTTCTACGAAGGGATCAAATTCTAACAAGAGGCCCTATAGCCTTAACGGCCAAATGAGTAGAATATAACCCTAGCTGTAAAATATCCATGGAATGGTAAATTATTTTAGGAATGACTCTAATTCTTGGCCAAATTATTCGAGTATAACCTGGTTTGGGTCAGTTTACGCTTTATAATCCGCAAAGAATTAGAGTCATTCCTTATAATTTAATTTTAAAATCATTAAATAACTATGGGTGAAAAATTCGTTGCTTTTTATTAGTTCAAATTTGCCGCTCAATAATACAACCGTAGTAACGGAAGTAACGGAAGTGATGGGAAGCGAGGGGAGGTAAAAACTGATACATAGGCCTAGCAGCTTGTTTACATGTGGTAAGATCAAATTATTGTTTGAAGTTAAAGGCATATTTATTAAATCTGGAATTTTCCATGAATCCCGAGGACTGGAAATGAGAGGATTGTATGGATACAGATGATTCAGCTGGTTGTCAGGGGGGGGGGGGGGATATTAACCAATCAGAGGCTAGAATACAAACAAAATTAAATTATTATATACATGTAATAACACAAAATAAAGTGAAACTCAAAAACAAGAAATAGGATGATCAGGGATCAACAAAATATAGTTAGTCGGTAATCATCAACGACTCAGAAACTTCCCTACATATAGTGCTATAGAACGTTCTCTCATTATCTTCAAACACAAGACAATAGTTTATTACAATGTAGCATAAAACATCGTTCACAGCGGGTACTCAGGCCATTGGCTCCTAGTGGTCTAATGTACATATGTAAAGTATTTCTGTCTCATTTTAGTCATCTTTTACTTACAAGTCTATATGATTATTTTTACTATAAAGCTACTTTTCGTACATTAAAAATTCTTGTATGATTCTTGTATTTCATTTTTATTTATCAATTACATTATTAAAAGTGATAAATTATCATAAATGAATAACAAAGGGGAATAACATCTTTTAAATGGAGGAAAAAAAATCCCTTACGTAATCATATTAGTGCCCCGCCCTAGTTCTCACACTTGGTATGAATTTTACAATTTTAAAAGCGTTATTCTTGCTCATCATAATCATGCACCTTTTTTGTTTGTTATGTACCCAGGAGAAGAAAAAAAGATTTTTATTTTTTGAATATGAATTTTCATAATATGATCATAATAGAAGCCCTGCCCTAACCCCAGATTCTCTGACACAGGGGAAGTGAATGTCACAATTTTGGAAGAGGCACACTTGCTCATCATAACCATGCACTTAGTTTGTCTGTCTTATACACATGAGAAGAGAAGATTTTCAAAGAATTAATGCAGATTCACAATATGTTCAAGAGAGCCCAGCCCTAACACCCCTGACTAAGGGTCCATGAATTTCATATAGGCACCCTTGCTCATCATAACAATGCATTTAGTTTGTCTACTTTGTACCCAGGAGAAGTGAGGATTTTTCTTTAAAAAATGCATTAATTTTGATGGTTTTTATCCCTTCCCCTCAGCCCATAAGGTGGCAGGAACCATGGAATTCATATGTTTTTTGTTTCCCTTTACCCATAGAAGCTATATGCCCAAAAACCATCAAAATTAATGCAGTCTTCAGAAACATTTTTAAACCCTGGACATCAAGCAGTCAAACTGTTGGCATGATTTTAATTGAGCTTTTTACCGAGATATGAAATTCATGGCACAAGGGTCAGGAGTTTCTCCTCCTGTATATTTAGCAGACAAACTTAGTGCATAGATATGATGAGCAAGGGCGCCTCTTCCAAAACTCTGAAATTTATAATTTCATGTAAGTTTTATTTTTTCTGGTCGAATTGTTCTTGAGAAAAGATTTTTAAATGACCCCACCCAATTTTCATTATTTCTTAATTCTCTCCCCTTGGAAGAGGGTGTGGCCATTCATTTCAATAAACTTGAATTCACTTTACCTAAAGAATTAAGATATTCTGTTCCAAATTTGGTTGAAATTGATCCAGTTGATCTGGAGAAGAAGATGAAAATGTGAAAGTATACCACGATACACAACGGACAAATTTTGACCAGAAAGCTCGATTCAGGTGAGCTAAAAAGTATAAAATTTAAAATTCATTCTGCACATTGTGTAACATCTCGAACTCTTAATGGAAGATATCAAGCTTTTTCGTTTTGTCATTAATTTACAATTTTCATATCAAAAGACCATTTTTCATTCGCCGACCACCATCCATTAGGAAATACTTTGACACTTTCACGTGAGACCGAGAGACCCGAGGAGCCGATTCGTCTGGGGTCGGTTTCCGCTCGGTATTGCTGTTACATTGAATCTCTTAACAGGGGAAGTAATTAAGACTTTTTACCCCTTAAGCAATTAATCCCTCGGATATGATATCTATATGGCCCTATAGTTCTCCTGTCATGAAAATGGTTAATGAGGCGTATTGTTTTAATATTTAACAGTCCGGAATGAAATGGATTTAAGCTGTGCTGCCCTATCATGTAACATCAGTTATTTCCCTTATTTCTAATGCTTGCAATAAAATACTTCATAAATAGCAATGTAATAAGATTTGTTGAAATTCATTGATTTATTTCACATTCGGTTTTTGTTTTTCAACGAACGGAGAATCAGAATTAATACACTGCAGTTGCTTAGTACAATCTGAAAAAAATATGGTATGAAATACAGGGGGAATTTCGGTTAACCGCTAGTTAACCGCTGTAGTTCGTCCTCCCAAGACCTAAGTTGAACATTGCGTGCTTATTTTTCTTCATTCCTAAATATTTATGAACTGAAACTGTACCTATCATGATCACGAAGGCAGATGGGAATCGCGCAAGACTTGTAATGGGACAAATTTAACATTTTCTAAATGACCTTTCATGGTACAGAGACTGAAATGAACATTTTCTCATCATAACCTTAACTTGTACCATGCACTGCATAACGCATGACCTTGCAACATTTCTCTTTTACGCAGATTCGGAATTGATAACAATTCACGTGTGACCTTGACTTTGTAGAATTAACCATAATTCAAGGTCAGAACTCCCCCTCTGCTCATAAGCTACTTGTAGTTTTTCCCCAAGTTTGTAATTATAATGCTCGTTGTTTACTGCAGAAGAAATGAGTAAAGTTAAAAGATGTGCTCAGAAAGAGAAAGACGACGACCCTCCACCCAACCACCCGATTTTCGATCTAGATAGTACATATATAAGAAAAACGTTGTAAGTTCCCAGAGAAAAATTGCACTAAGCTTTTTAAATACTTTTGTTGCGGAAGACACAAGCCCTCCAAACAAGATAAATAACTATGTCCGCTAAAGATCAAGATTAAAAAAAAATACAAGAAATAGCATTTTAGCGTGCATTGCAAAAAAGAATCAAAATCATTAAATTATTATTGAATATGACAAAAGGCTTTGGAACCAAGGGCATTAGCCCTTCACAAACAATGCTGGAACCGATCAAGTATCATGATATGGTCGTTTACAACTGAAGAGGACATTGTTATAAAGAGAAAGAGACTCAGATGACGGGTAATCGGTTTACAAGACGTTCAACAAGTACAACCCTATAGCAGAGACGATTGTTTTGGAGCCACGGGATTCTGAACACTACAGAGTTTAGATATATTACGGACCAGAAAGAAATACCAGTGTAGACTAAATCTGAATGTTTTGCAAAAAAATCGATCTGCAATGGTGAAGCGAAACTTGAAAAATAACGTAATCAAGAGATCAAAAATAAGGTGACAGCAAAAAGTCTGTATAGACATTAAAAGGTTGCACAAATATAGGGATCACCTTCAGTGATGTAAACTGACTTAAGTTTTCGATATTCTTATAGAAACGGATTATTATTTTTTTTAATATGATTTTTTAACTTTTTTCGAAATAGCATGTCGTAAATTTACAATTGTGTTCTCAGCACCTCTAGTGAGGGATTTTCGTCAGGTTTAGAAAGATTTAGGTTTGAAAATGAACAATTTCAAACCAAACAACAATAAAATCAAATTAATATCATTTATAAATATCTTTTTAATTAACACAATTTTAGGAGTATTTTACGACTTATTAAACAACAAGTATTCATTGGGGTTCAACGTATAAACAAAGATGCAAGGGGCATGTCATCACTTCCGCCGCTTTGTTGCTTTCTCAGAATAAGCACAGGTCAACAAGATCCTTCCTAGCGAACTGTTTCTGGCGATAAGATATTATCGAACAATGACACTCAATGACGCGTATTAATTCCTGGTATTAGTTTTGATGTCTGTAAGGTTTTACCAAGGGATTAATAAACTGAGTGCTTTGCCCGCGTATGTATGTACACATCATTTACCGCTTCGGTAATACCGACATTTTCCTTAGCCCAAATGGAGAAAAAAATGTCTATGTAACCGCGGCCTTGTGATCAAATAAAGGATAAATAACCGTTTTTTATTAAAGATGAATAGTTCTAGTTGTTAAATCTGCAAAATCGTTCAAAATACCATCGCCATATGGACAATATCCTTTTTCAAACAAAAATCCTTAAAATATTGTGAATCCTATGGTGGCATATTTAATTCTAACCAATTGTCAGATGTTTATGTCGACTTGTCAGACGTTTATGTCGACTTGTCAGACGTTTACTGAAAAGTCGACATAAGGATCGGACAATTCAACATAAATATCTGAAAAGTCGACATAAACATCTGACAAGTCGACTTGTCAGAAAATTAAATCGACTTGTCAGATAGTTATGTTAACTTTCAGATCCTTATGTCGACTTTTCAGGGAAAAAAAACATTTAGTCAACTCGATTGCATGAACTGGGCATGGACACTTTTTCATTTTGAATTTTTAATCACGTTCAAGTGATAAGTCAACAATAGATCCGACAAGTCGACATAATTATCTGACAAGTCAACAAAAAGATCTGATAAGTCGACATAATTATCTGACAAGTATGGGCAGAACTATGCTATCATAGAATTTCATTCGTTATTTTAATAATAAAATTGATTTTTGAAAAAATCCAGGAGAAAGTTACACTTCTTTATATCAAAGCAGTTGCTTAATAACTCAGTCCAAGTATAGAAGTAATTTCTTTTTAACTATTATGGAAACAAGAAAAAAAGCTTTTCAGACAAAAGACGAAAGGTGTACAACAATGAAATTCTTGAAATATACGTTCGTATTCAGCAATTGAGAATTAATCTTAAATCCTCTCTATATTCACTGATGTCATGTCAATGAATGGCTATATTTACAACTCAGCTTGTAAGTACTGGAAAGATCTTTCGCTGAAGTTGGTTCCTTTTCACTGAACTGAATACTCAGTAACTATATTTATAACTAATCTCCCAAAAATCATGAAAATACACAAGTCTCGCTGAAGTCTCGTATTTGAGTTATACTTTCGTTCGACAGAAAATGGATGGCTATATTTAGAAATCATCTGGTACAATTCTTATTGGTCACGTGATTCCATCAGAACTTCACTTCGATCATAAGCTTCACGACCCACGACCGCATCTATTGGTTTACCGAGAAAAATCCTCATAAATATAGTTTCCCTTTTTCAAAATTTTCAGCATGCAGAATATGGTTAAAGTAAATTTTGGCTAGCAGAGTTAATATGCGGTCTACAGATAACTCCTTATGATGAAAACGACCAAATCGATTTCAACTTGTTACCTGTATATATATGGCAAACGAATTCATTAAATTTTTCTATTTTATCTTTAGATTAAGTTTCTTCATAGTAAAAAAAAAAAAATAAAACACTGTATAAAAGATATCTAGATCCAATTTGGACTTGGTAGAATTGCATGATTTCTAGTATACGATTTTCAAATTTACTAACAGAAGGAATTCCTTCAATCTGATTAAAATCAGATCTTTTGATCCGCTCAGATAGATCGCTTTACAAGGATCTGAAGAAACCCCATTCAGGGTCATCTCCTGGTGATCTTTCAATTATCCAATCAAACGTCTGCTTCCAAGAATTTGGAAGTATCTCGGAATTCAGTTACAGAAGTGAAAACCCCGATCGTACACGACCGGAAAATCGTGATCTGGTTTCCGTAGCCTGTCAAAAGAACGACCACAGTCTTTTCTGTACAGAAATGATATAAGCTTAAAAGGATTTTAAAGATATCGTCAGTGAATGAAAGTGTTAAATAAAGACAGAATGTATGAATTTCTGATCTTGACCTTTGAACTTTTGACCTCCAAATCATTATTTCATCGCAAGGATTTAAAGGCTTTTTGAGATATCGTCCGGAACGAAAGTGTTACACACAGACAGAATAACAAACAGCTAGACAAACGGACGGACCGACAGACCCAAATTAATATCCCCCACTTTCAGTGAAAGCGGGGAACAAATAATATGCACGTTGCAATATTTCTAGCATATGTTCTGTACAATTTTATTGTTTGGTAGAAAAATTGCAACCTTGCACAAGTTTTTTTTCTCCAAAATTTGTCCACAAACACGGCATTTGAAAGCTAGAATCAATGACTGAAATTCCAAGCATGTGTTGCTCCTAGTTGCGGATTTAAAATTTGCACTTGAGGGAGGAGCGCAAGATGAACAATTATTATTATGCCGGTCAAATAAAAGTATACGTCTTTACTTTTTTTTATTTTTAATGATAATACTATGCAACGTTTTAAAATTTGTTCATAATAAATTTCATCTTTTTATATATGGACTACCTAACTTTTTATTAAAACTATTTTAGAGGAATTAGAGCGGATGCATTTTGGAAGTAGAAATTGTACAGCCTTTAGATTGAATGCTTACAAAGTTTACGATTGTTTATTTTACTGTGCCAAATTCAACATAGGGTCTAAGAACGGAGTTATGGATTAGGCAATCTGAGCAAATACTAAATATGGGTTTTAAAATTTATGTAATTTCTACTTTCTAATCACCGATAATTAATAAACTTTTATATTAATTGTGTATTAACAAACATTAACTTCAATAATTTGATAAAAACTTAGTTGACTTTTACTTGAAGTCCCTTAATTGACTTTAAATCAATTTGATTATTTTGCACTTAATTTTTCTCAAAGAATCTTCTTTATGCAGGTGTGATTCTTCTCACTTTAAATTGATGCGTCTTCATAAATATATTATTTTGCTTCAAACTCTCAGACCTGAACTAAAAAAAAACCCAGTTAATGGCCCATTTGAACTCTGGTCGCCATTGTGCTACAATGCCCTTTTATAGGCTGTAAGTGACTTGGCTGTATTTAAATCTTTGGAAGTGAGTTCCTGATTAGATTGAGGCTGATCTAATTTCATTGAACTGAATAGCAAACATGCAATATATTTTATATCCAGGAGATAAGCGATAGCGATTAACCTTCCGCTTGGAATTAAAACGCATATTCCTCCGCGGGCGACCGCGCTGCGAAAAATAGAAATCGACCAGCAATTCGATCGATCGGATAAAAAACGGATTACGAAGTCGAAAATTCCACAAGGACCCAAGCATTGCAAATGGTTGTCCAAATAAATTGCTGTCAGAAGCGTCACCAAGATGATATATACGTGATTGTAAACAAGACCGTTATTTCAGGAAACAGCTATTACGGCACGTGAGGCATGTTAGAGATTTCCACGTTTACTATGTCGCTATGTTAATATATTTCAAAATGGCGAAGGGGTTAAAAAGTATTTGTACAAGAAATATATCAGTTCTTCAAAATCTAAAAGTAGTCTAGTTTCAAATAGTAATAATTGATTTTTGTTTAAGAGCTCTTGCTTACTTGTTCTATAATACGGAACTTAAAATTACATGTGGTAAACCTTGCCCTAAAAAACGGTTATATTACTTGGGTAACTGATATGCTTTAAAGTTTAAATCTTTCACCTCTTCCTTGTCGATGCGCTATATTTACCTGTTTCAGGTATATATTACTTTTTTAACCTGATTCTAATCATACATTTACATATACATGTATAACTATTATGTTTTTCAAATTATTTCTAGAAAGGCACACGCTCTTTGTACTTAGGCCTAAGTCCCATATCCTAGCGAATTGTGACTCAACCACAGATTTAACTTACACAGGAAAAACTTTTTGGAGGTTTAAATTATCTTCAAACTCTCTAGGCCTTCGTGCACAGAAACCGCGCAGTGATTTTATGGGTTTGTATAGTTTCCATATGTGTGAGCCAATTTACTCAGAAGTCTATCCAGACAATCTTATACACGTTTATACATCCGCAAAAATTAAACACCACATAACCTTACGTTTTCATTCGACATTTCTCAGAAAATATGTAAAACAGAATATTTATTATTATATAAATTCAAAGGAAAACTTAAAGGCTTTTTTTCAATTTTAGTGTTAATAAAAATTATGAAACCATAATAATGTGCAGCGGATGAACGACTTCATTGCTGAACATGCCCAATCTCCAGAATATATTTAAGTCTGTCTGAGCCCTAAATAGCTATTTACACCGATTTATGAAGTAAATACATGTAATGCATGGATAAATTATTTATTTAGCTTTGTTTACAAAAAACCCTCCCGGAACTTTATTTTGAGGTGAACTCACTCCGAGGTACATCTCAGGAAAGAGCGTCTGGACCTATCAGAGAGCATCAAAATTCCTGATCATTTAATAAAAAAAAAACTAATGCGAACTGTAAAAAAAATATAAAAAGAAAAACAGAGGAATAACATCGATAATTGATTGATTTTTTTAAAATATTCAGCTCCCAAGAGCACATCCTGAATACTTTGATTCTTTTAAGAGAATAGTTTATGTGATGTATACGTCAGGAAGTTACTTGTCGACATTCCTAGGGCAATGTTGGACCAAAAAACACAGACCTCTACAGATTTAGCAAAACTTACAAAGATGAATAACGAACACCTATTTCCTGGTAATTTCAATTTATCAACAGAGGGTAGCATCTCAGTATTGATTAAAACATTAATTAAATCTTAAAGTACATCTGGCTTTTAAGATCTTTTAAAATAATAATTTTCAGTTTTTTCCTTTCTTGATCTTAAAGTATAAGCTATTCTTGTCAATATTTATCTTACTACCTCTAACTTTTAAAGTACCAATTCGGCGGCTTCATCTCTTGAGCCACTGGCTCGATTTTAACCAAACTTGCTAAACCTCAAGGGAAATTCAAAACTATTCCAACAAGAGATTTTGTCGCTTCCTAAGTGGGGAAAAAAATAATAAAAATATGACAGGTCATATAATAATCTTTCAAATAAAAAAAACCGTTGTATCCGAAAATACAAAACTTTAAATTATTAAAGCTTCATTATGTATTTTAGATTCAAATTTCTTAAAGTCTTGGCATCAGGGCTGGAATGGGGCTAAGGTATAGGAAAGGCAATTTGAACAAAGGGGTATAAGCATATAAGAGAACTTAAAATACATCATTTTGAACTGAATGGTTACCTTAGGTTGTACTGTTATGGTACAATCACGTTTATTTACTTTTCCCCTTGATTTTTTCCCAAATCATGGCATATCAAAGGTAGGGTCAGTCCAAAGTTGGGAGCAAAGTTTTGCAAAATATGCGACTTATATTTTGATTTCATATTTTGCTTAACAACTGGATCAAACTTTGGCATTCTAATGTTGTACACACACATATGTCCAAATCCTGACCTTCAGGGCTAGAGTTGGGATTTGTGTAAGGATCAATGTTAAAAAATCTCAATGATCAATGACATGGAAACCGTGGCAGTCAATGTCGGGTGAAGTGCAATATCAACAGGTGAGCACTGTGGCCCAAAGGCTACTTGTTTTCTATTTCATGGGTATCCGACGACGAGATTACATTGATAGCTTGATTGAACCACTAAGTAAATTACAAAAAGGTGTCATGTTGTAAATTTTGAATTTACTGCATGTTGTACATTTTGTATTACATTTACAACATGACAAAGGATTAAAAATTACAGTGTTTGTCAACTTTGTGCATATTTTTATAAATATCATGATAGGTTGGAAAAAAAAAACGTTAAACGGAAGTTTTCTGAAAACGTTTGAAGACGAATATAGATAGCAGATAAATCAAATCTTAGCTACATGTTCCCATAAATATCATTGCTAATAATAAGATTTTCTAATAAAACATTAATTTTAAAGTAAATGAACAGATGTATGACCCTGGAGCACTAGTTATATAACCACACTGGATTAAAATAGTATTTAGAACCAAGGAACAAAGAACAATGTTAACTGTATTTACATTGGAGCTTTTTTTTCACAGCCCAAAACAAACTTGGCACGGTAAATGTACTGAGCAGTTATAGATTTGGTGTTTTAATTAGCTTCATTATTCAGTAACAACTACGCTACATTCTCTAACTCCTTCTCTCAGATATCGACGACCAAGAAATCATCAACGCAGCATTAATTTTGATCCACTTTGTCTCAAATCATGGTGCGCGTGTTTCTTGGTGACGAGTGTGGTTGGAAATCGTGACCATATATTGCCCTAATCCGCTGGGCTCTCCGAGAAGCCGAACCGAACGCGCTAAAGGAGTTAGCAAAAGGTTCTTTATTAGAATATTCTATGCACTTAGGCAAGTCAGTTCCCATGGGGTACGAATTCTTGTGTGCTGCACGAGAGGAATGGGGGATACGCGCCCAGACCATTTACGATTTAATAACCAGTAGGAAATAATATGAATAAATTTGAGGCTTGTAATTCTGTCTAATGGACTGCTAATTAAATATACTCAAAGTTTAAGGTTTTGTAGGATAATAATGATATCAATAAAATAATATACATCACGATTAGATGTTAAATGATGAAATATTGTTGCAGTATGAGTTAAGAGGAGAGGTTTTACTAGTAGTTCATACAGTGCGTGAAAAATGTGCGATTTTTGTCGTAAACTGAAATGCAAAAAAAATGAATTTTGTGTTTGTGGGTTTTCCTTAACTACACATGAGAGAGAGAGAGAGAGAGAGAGAGAGAGAGAGAGAGAGAGAGTTGCTAATTATGTAACATTTGAATCAAAAGAAAAAATCATTCTCAGCTCCAACCATATGACCAGTTGTTACTTGTGGAAATTATTCTTATTTGGAGAAAATGAATAACAAGGTTTCAAAAATTGTAATTTAGATCGATAGAACATTATTATGAAAAGTCACTTTCTTCCCATACACTGTTCAATATTTTTATGCATGACTGTAGTTTTATGTTTAAATGTAATATGATGAAATCTATAACTGATTTTAGGGAGGTAATTTCACAGATCTTATGATTCTTTTACAATTTTAGTGAAAAGATAAAAAAAATCAATAGGATAAAATGAAAATTAAAAGTAAAAGTTCGATGTATAGATTACCATAAAATTTCAATCGGTCATTTGCAACGTCACACTTACGCCCGGTGTCATCTTTCTTTGATCCTCCCCCTGATGTTATATTAAGAGATGAGAATCAGAAAATGTTATGATCATTAAACTGATACGCTCCTACATGTATTATGATATCTGATATGTACTTGCTTAAGTTCTGGATTTTTTTTTCTCTTGAGAAATACAAGCAAAGAGCTCTCAGTAAGAAGAGTTATGATGTACATTTGAATTTACTGCTCCTCGGGAAAAAAAATTAAAAAAAAATTTACACAACATGACAGAATTTAGCAATATCTTCTATATTTATGAAGTCATGTGTATTTACTAAATATAGTAAAGTGCAGAACATCGCATTTATATGTATGTACATGTATATACATGGAGAGAGAGAGAGAGAGAGAGAGAGTTAAACTAAAACAGAATAATGAGTATAAATGTATTTATTTAATTCTTAACTATATACCTTACTTAACTATAAATTGCATTGTACATTTCCTCAAATGGAACAATGATTTAAAAGAGCATTGATCAATAAAAAAAAATGTGGTTTCCACGGGGTGAGCCCTTTTATAATCGAGATTATTTACATACACTTTTTTCATTCATTACTCCCTTTACAACTATTGCAGATCCACGTGATTAACAAGTCATGCAATGAGGTTAGAACTTAATTCAGAGCTTGTACTAAAAAAATGAAAACAATTACTACTTTAGTGTACGTTTGCTTGCTTTTATTATTCAATTAAACAAGCACTTAAAAAGATTGTTGGCAATATCCCATCTGTAGATACGTCGATTTTTTTTCCTAGGCACACCTTAAACTGTTACAAATTAAGAGCAACGTAAAAAACAATGAATTCAATAGATAAGCAACACCCGTTACATTCAAACACATAAGTAACCGATGACACCGGGAAATACTAGGCTATGAAAACACTACAGTTTTGTCTGAATATCGGAAAACTGACACCGGTGATACATTTTACTTGGACTGGGGCGAAATGACTATGGAACAGATGTTCGATGTATAGATTACCCACAAAATGTCAATCGGTCATTTGCAACGTCACACTTACGCCCGATGTCATCTTTCTTTGATCCTCCCCCTGATGTTAAGAGATGAGAATCGGAAAATGTTATGATCTTAAACAATATCATAATGACAGTTCGGGGGAAAAACTTTCTTGACATAAATTTAGCGATACGTTCACTAGTGTCTTACTTTCTGAATTCAGTTGGAATCTGACATCTAAAGACTATACAATGTATAAATAGAAATCTATTTTAGCGCCGACAAAGGTTTTGAACAATCCTAAGTTCAAGTAAATACTGAGTATGCCAAGAACATAAGTAAAAGCCTGGGCCATGTACGTAACTTCAGACTGCAAATTCAGAAAATCCATAACAAAATAAAGTTAGAAAGTACTTCAGAATCGAGTACAAAGTTGATGGAAGTTGTAACAGAGATGGGAATAGAGAAAGGGGAAAAGAGAAAGAAGATATAAGCGAGATAAAGAAAAAAAAGTCTTAAGATAATTTGAATGAAGGGAGTCTTGCTAGAATGTTTCCACTGCTGACCCCAATGTATCATATTTAAAGTACACATTGTATATATATGAGAAGGTATTACTTTTCTTCACTTGCATTTATCTCTTTCATGTGCATCTTGCATATTGTCTTGTTTTTGTAAGTATTGTACATAGAACCTCATTATTCTCTTTAGAGAAGTGGACAGGCTTTCGCCTACATCCACTTCTCTTTGCAAGCCTTCATGTTTTGATTCTGGAAAACGTGTAAATCTCGAACCGGTGACGGTCTACACTTCAACTGACATTTCGTCTAAAATACGTCTGAATGTACGTAATAGACGTGTTATATTAACAATTTTAACATAAATACACACAATTGTCACAAGAAAAAAACTGACCTTTAAGTGTTGTTAATCCATTTTCACAAGTTCTCCATCCCGGATTTAAACTAATCTTTATCTACCACAGCTTATTAGAAAAAAATTAAAATTTTAAGTCGGATAATTTGGAAAAATTGGCGAAGACCTAATTTAATGTTCAAAAAAGTTTTAACAATTCACTTTTGATTTAGCATATTATTCAAAATTAATATTATTACCTATACTTATTTTTACTATTTTAATACAATTTAAATGTAAATTTAAGCTTAAAAAATACTTCATTACTTCCTCACTGACATTACTAAAAAATATTTTCTTTTATTTTTAAACGATATTAACTCTACCTTTCCCGAGAAATGAAAAAAAAAGATTTAAAACAAAGATCAAAAGAATTTGAACGAAACTTGAGGAAATACTGTCTCGTTAGTTTAAACAGAGTACACGATTTCTCTCGTTTCAATATTATTTTGTAAAAATAGTTTCCATTTTTATCCGAATTAGAGATTTATGAATACTTCAAGAGTTACTTGCAAATAATTTAAATCCGGGATGGAGAACTTGTGAAAATGGATTTACAATACTTAAAGGTCAGTTTTCTTGTGACAATTGTGTGTATTTATGTTAAAATTGTTAATATAACACGTCTATTACGTACATTCAGACGTATTTTAGACGAAATGTCAGTTGAAGTGTAGACCGTCACCGGTTCGAGATTTACACGTTTTCCAGAATCAAAACATGAAGGCTTGCAAAGAGAAGTGGATGTAGGCGAAAGCCTGTCCACTTCTCTAAAGAGAATAAGAACCTCATGTACTTTTAATTGATTTGAGAGAACAATTTGAACTCGGAATGATAGAAAGTTTAGGACCTAAAGATCGATCTCCCTGGCCCCACAACTCACGAACAACCGAAGTCATGACTTTCACACTAAATGACGTATTCTCATAATCATTTTCATTTTCCTCCTTTTTTTTTTTTTTTTTTTTACTCAGTGTACTTATTACTTTTCACTACTCCCAGTATTAAAACAAAACAATCCTTTTATTAAATGAATAATGATAAAAAATGCATCAAGCTTCCAGACGGACGTCCTCGTGAGAAATAGACGGGAATGTCAAATCCGCGCAATTCTAATCACTGCTTTACAAAAACATTAAATATTAAAACGATAATCATCACAAAAATACTGATAAAGAATTTTTATTGCATTCTTTCTCTCTCCGATATTATTTATTCTCTTCGCCCTCGTTTCTATCTAAATCTGAAGAATCGGGATCGATATTTTGAACTATCCCGAGTACAATTCGAATTAAGACTTCATTATCTTTTAGCATACAATAGTCCAACGAATCGACAGCACCAGAAGTTAGGAGGGAGAAGAATTAAATGTAGTGCATTATCGCTCATAGCAGAAGATGCCCTTCTATTCCAGCGTATTTGCATTCTTATTACACAAACACCTAAGATAAATTCCGGAAATACATTTGCTGTTCTGTCGCTAAAATGGAACGGAATTACTTCTATATTTAGACTTTTATTGGAAATGGCTGCTCGTTAGACGCTTGTTTATCTTTAACAGCAAGTCAAGATCGCCTGTGATGTAAAATTCATGATAAAAAGCAGAATGCAATCGTCCAGGATCCTAACAATGAGATAGCGGAACCATTCGAATACATCCTTTACAAACGCTTACACGATTTAGATTTTAAAATATACTTTTTGTAACTTTTATATCTTTTTTCATTGAAGAATTATAACATCCTCCTCGTAGAAGTTAAAATAATGGGAAAAAACACTTAATTGATTTTTTTGTTTGTTTGTATGTTGTTTAACGTCCCTCTCGAGAATTTTTCACTCACTTAATTGAAACAGTCATAAAAAGTAGGAAGAGAATGTTGGCCATATTTTCCCTTCATATAGTTTTCCCTTCAATAGTGGAGGGTCTGTTATAATCATGGATAAAACATGTCTAACTGCCAATATCATTTTTAACCGGATACCCGAGTATCTTATTTGAAATTGTTTAATAAAAAAAATTAACTATGGGTTCTATCATTCGTTTCAGTAAATTTAGTTTTTTTATGTTTTTTTTTTTTTTTTTTTTTTTTTTTTGAAAATATATAACTGATCGAATTCTAATCAGACTAATTCTGTTATTAAGCATCCGAGTCGCAGATGCAATTTAAGTAATGTGTGTGATTAATTGATCGATACAGTGTATCCAATTGCAGCATTCATTGCATCATTAGATCTTGTGAAACGTCAGCGAGCACATTTGGGGTTATATTTAACAGTAATTCATATAGTAAACAAAATTTGTTTAAAGTATCATAAACTTGTATAGCACTGAAAAAAGAAATTATTCTCAAATCTGCATTATTTCATTTCTTTTTTTTTCCCTCCGTATTTTTTTTTTTTTTTTTTTGGAGGGGGGGGGGTGCGGAGGCTTTTGTACGAAGATATTGCGGCATCTTTAAAGGTCTTAGGTCTATCCTTAAACCCCTTTCATTACTTTTTATATTTTCTCGAGGTTCAAGCAGCTTGAAGACCTTCCGGCTGATCACTGATTTTATTTGTAATATCTAAATGACAACGGCTTGGAAATCAATGAATTCAGAATTACTGTATTTGTATTAAAAAATGAACTTAATCATTTGAGAGTCGTAAAATCCTAATACGAATGGTACTGTGTGGTGTTTGTACAGATAGGAAATGCTTATTTTAATGTCTGTATTGATGATACTAAGTCTTCAGTTTATGTTTTTTTGGTTCTTATCGACGTGATATTGACACAGTGAATATGCCAATTAAAACTAATTTCTAGTTTTAATCAATATTTTATCGAAAGAAAAGTCTTTCCTTATTTTTCATGATATTTGTTGTTTATGATATTGGGGTTTTGTGAAAATTGATGACGCAATGATGATGATAACAAAATTAAAGAACGTACCTTGGAAGTCTTTTCTGGCAGCACTGATGTTGGTAACAATATTGGCAATATGTCCCAAAACGGTGGCAAAAAGAAGAAGCCCAAATATCATTTCAAATATTATGAAAACGTACTGCTGATTGGTTGCCGGATTTGGCAAATTACCAATCGTAGTCAGTGTTAAGGTGCTCCAGTATAGCCCTTGCAAATAAGTCCTAAATACGTCATCTGAATCTTTCGGAATCTCCCATGTTTTGGAATCTGGGTCAAGTTTCGTTGCAACAATAGAATACAAACAAGCGTTCCAATGAAACAGAGCCAACAAGTAATGCATTAACGTTGCCGTCCTCATGAGGTTTGGATAATTAGTATGACGTTCAGTTCTGTCTAAAAATGTCCAGAATCTATAAACCTTAACAAGTCGAAAACAACGTAAAATTGAGCAAATTCCAATGGAGAGATAAAGAAAATCTAACGGTAACAGACATAAACAATCAATGTAAAAGATAGTACTATTTGTGTAATGTAAACGGAGTTTAGTCGTGTCTGTCTGTAACACACCGTCTTCCAGATACCCTGTCCGGAAGTGGAAGGCTACATCCAAAATATAAAGAAGATCAGCTGTGTAATCAAGCGTGAACCACATCGCCAAACTGTCACTGTCTACTTCACGAAAAGCAAATCGGTAAATTATCACCCAAAAATTGTAAAGAAACGCAATACTGACGATGGAGGACCACCAATAGGCAAGACGACCGGAAGGGTCAAACACAAACGTCCAGTTACATCCGTCACGATCGGATGAATTAGTAAGAGTCTCGAATTTATCCGTTCGATGGCTCTTTTTGCCGAATTTTTCTTCTATATCTTTCTTCCGCTGTTTCCGTAGTTCCCGCGGTGTAATTATTTCCCCTGAGCGAACTTTTTTCAGCAGTTGTAGATCACCGCGAGCAGCGAAACTTTTTGAACGAGTCTTCCTGTCTAATCGCGTGCCGAAAAGATCAAGTAGACTGTTTTTGGACGTAGACCGTGATTTCTGCTCTACAGTTCTATTAGAATAGGCTGGCGAAGACAAACTGATTCTTCCGGTCAGGCTAGAGGAGCTCATTCGATCCCCCACGATCCGCCACCGAGAATGAGGGGCGGAGGAATTAAAGACAGCAGAGTTTGATGGAAGATGGCGTGGTCCATTTGCAGTCTGGTTTGCCATCTTTTCGTTTTTGTGTTCATCGTTCGGTAACGGTTTTTTCTCTTTGTTATCAACAGCTAATTCCTCTTCCACGTTTTCTTCGTCTGTATGGTCATCTGCTTTTGCACAAGGTGTATATTTCACTGTAACACCAGAATCACTAGCGCGCTTGCGTGCTGTCACCGTGATAGACATCTGCAATTAGAGCAAATATTCGTTTCTTTTTCCTGATTATTTGTTATGCATTCCGCTGCTATTTGTTTAGCATAGTTATCATATTTGATGCGTCCAGGGCGTATTGGGTAATACTCTGATTAAAATGGGAACGACAATCTTTTATCCACAAGTAATCGTAAAACAAACGTGTTCGCTGAGCCACGGTGCTAGTTCATCAGACGGCGGAGGTTGTCAGCTTGGAGAAGGAAATAACAAAATGTGACACTAATAACAATCAGGTCATCAGCAAGTGCCCGATTCGCAGGACAAGTTTTAAAGGAATTCCATAAAAAAAAAAATTATGAATCTCAGCCAGGATTGGAATTTGAAGTGAAGGCGCTAAATTTTCCAGACGATTCGAGATTTTGGAAGTATTTGAAACGCACACAATAGTCGGGAGACATAATATTCTTTTTATCAGATCATAGTGAATAATCCTTACTAAAGAGGTTGTTGCACGCAATTCTGTCACAATCGCGAGTTTCTTGTTTTCAAGACGACTATCTTTTGGCGGGAAGCTGCACACTTAGTATAGTAACGTAAAATTATTCCCAGCCTCCACGGTAACATATGGTGTTTTCTGAGCTAAGTCGCTCGGCTCTTTTATCGACTTCAGAGTCTCTTGCTGGATATGCTAAAAATTCCACATTTAACCACTGTCACAAATTCATCTACTCATTGCTTAGTTGGCCAGTGTAGTGTATAGCTGATATCTGTATCAAAAAATAAATGATGATGAATTAATGAGCTAGCAGGATAAATACGTATGTACACAGCCTCTGATGGTACACTAGGTGAACACACTGTCAATTAATTGTCAATAAAATAACGATATATCACGCTCGTTTTCTGGGATGAAGTATTGACAAAAGTTTGATATATGATGAAGACGGAAACGTCGAATCGGTGGATTTGTCCGTTTTCTCTTAAAACTTAACCATCAGCACATTTAGAATCTTTAGAAAAATAGGAGATTTAATTTTAGGAAATGTTGGGATTTTCTCTAGAAATAATAAGGGTTATCCAAATGTAACTTTTTTTCTGGTTGTTACATGCCATTTGATTGGATAGAAAAATTAACCTGCTTTGCCTACGTTACAATATGACTTACGTCAAAAACGTATCAAACCGCTTGGCGTCACATTTAAATTTTGCATAATTTAAAGATTTTTTGAAGCGAAATTGCTTTATTATTTTATTTAATTATAGAAGTTAAATTAAATTGAAGTTAAATTATAAGGGATCAATTTAATAGCTACCCAAGTTATACGTACTTGTTTAACCTTGGTTGAACAGTTTACGAATTTTTTAGAAACCGCTTCGTGGTTTATATTTAGCGTAAACTGCCCCAACCCTTAACTTGGATAGCTATTAAATCCATTCCTTAAGAAAATCAAAAGTTTATTTTATTCGGGTGGGTGAAAATCTAGAGCTGTTCCGGTCTTCCTAAAAGAATGTCAGTGTATATGTAGATACGAATATAGATAATGGTAAAACAGGTGTTTGATTATATCTTCGATTTCCTTGATACCGGCTCACATAAGCTTATCCCTGTGTTCTATATCTACAGGTATGCTTTACTGTGCAGTTATCACTCAAACACTAGGTTTATATTTGGATAGATATTGAACAAGATTCATCTAGATTATTCTTTTGTTTACAATGTTCTTATTTATTTATTTATTTATTTGTGCTTTTTTTTGAATATTGAAATTTAAAATGTCATAACTTATTTTATAAATAGAATATTTCTGTATAATATATCACTGTTTTAATGATAATAAAACATTGCCAAATACTTCTTCACTTCTATTGAATCTTCTTTACTGCTTAAAAATAAGCATATTCCTTTAACTTACAAGTATAACCTTAGTATGGTCATGCGGTATTTATATAATCAGTGAAAAATTACGCTATAAAAATATTTTTTTGAAAATCCTTGCAGCGATTAAGGCAAACAACTGAGTTTCCATAATAAAAATAAAACTATAGAGATTTTTTTACGCTCTAGGACTTCAGTGTCTACAGGTTCGTGGAGGAAATAACGGTCTTGTTACCATTTCTTTTTTTTTTTCTTCCTTAGCCGATGTCTTTGCACAGTATTTTTGTCCCATGAGTATGTAAAGGAAAAAAAGTTGCAATGCCAATGTGTTTAATAAAACAACAATGTTAACCATTTACTACACGAAAGAGAGAGGTCCCGAATGGGTTGTAACTTTCGTTTATATGGAGCCGACCTATGGATTCACGCCAAATTCCAATAATTTATTGTCGGTTAATGACGAAGATTTGCGTTTTTTTGCCGAGGGGAATCCCTGTGCTTGTTATGTGAAAATCAGAGTTTGGAATTAGAAGTTTATTTATACCGTATTGAGTTGCTCACGTCTACTTTTCTTTGAAAGGGAAGTTGGCAAATTGCCAGTAGTTAATTTGATATTGATAATTGCCTTTCTTCTCTCGTTGAATTAATTAAAGTAAATGTAGTCAAACCTCGTTATCTCAAACTCGATAGGACTGAGAAAAAACTTCAAGATATCCGAGGTTTCAAAAATCGAGGGTAAAATACTTAAAGAATAGGTGGCTTGGACTTCCAAATCAATTTGACATACCCATGGTACTCGAGATATCGGTGTTCGAAATACCAAAGTTTAACTGTAATTCGAATTTAACTGAAGACCGTATTATTTTTATAGTGAAACGACTGCTCTTTACACTTTCTTTGTATTCGTGCATTTATTCATTATACAGTCGAACCTTGTTATCTCAAAATTAAACGTCGAGGTATCCGAAGATTCATGATAACGAGTGTAAAAAAGATTTAGAAAACATGTTGGGACCGCCAGTTCACTTTGACATATCCATGGTATTCGAGATATGGGTGTTCGAGAAAACGAAGTTCAACTGTATAAATATTTTTATTGTTTAGAACGCAGTTTTTGAAACTACTTTTTTCTCCCACTCTGAAAATTTGAATGCCTGTCAACTTTTTTCCCTGAAGGCGTGAATTAATTTGTCATGTACCCTTAGCAATTTTATTCTAAAACAGTATAAAAAATAACGTTGTAATAATATGTGATATATAAGAATTTTAAACGTCTTAGTATTTAAATATAGCTCTTAATAAGTTGAAATAGATCGACCTCTTATCATAAACATCTAATCAACTCGAATTTTTATTATCTTCCAGATTTTTTTAAATTTCTATTTTTAAGCAGGGGATGCTCACTCCTCCATGGCCTCTCATATTTGTGGAGGTCCGTGTTTGCTCTGCTCCCGATTTGTATTGTCTAAATGAACTTTGAGCTTGAATAGTGTTCGTTATCTCCATATTTCATTAGAATGGATTAAATTATTTACATCCACTGTATATTATCTCTTTTTATTCTTATGAAAATCACGACCATTCATCAATACTTTAACGCCATAAGCAAGCCATCTGTATAGATTTCTTTAGCAGTGGCTCTTCCATCAACGAAACTTACAATGATGTACATATCAATAATGCAATATTTAAATAACGTACTTAATCCTATTTGTATGATTTTTATACAGACATTTATATAAACAATAAAATAGCTTTCTTTATTTCTTAGTACAGGTATTAACATTGCAGCTATTGCAGAAAAAAATTACATTACCTGCTTTAGCGAGTTATGTATTTTTCTGCAACAGCTGCAACAGTAATTTCCATACTAACAACCAAAGAAAGCATTTTATTGTTTAGATATTGTTGATGGCCCTGGAATTAATATTGAAATTTAAAATACTTATATAGCTGAGTTGCCAATTCATGATAGCTTAATTCATAACATAATCCTGTGCGATTATAGATTTATGCTTGTCTTTTAGATGTTACGAGGTTCCCACGGAGAAAGGTCTCGACCTCTCTCCTCCAATTTATTTAAAATACTTTATAAGACACTAAACATTTTACATACTCTAACAAGTAATAAGTGTATTTTAACGTATGCCTCGTCATATTCTCGAAGTTCTTTAAATGGGCCTGGTGCGCTCGAATATATTGACGAGTTCCCCGCGTTAGAAAATTCCCGTCGCTTAAATTAATTACTGTCGTCGCCAATGTGAGCGGGGCGTCTTATGTAATGGACTTCAAGCTATTGTTGTTTTTTAATGACCATTTATGCAGCCTGTTAGTGTGTCTCCTTGCTGTGCTTGTAAATGATTGAATTGAATTTTTTTTTATCGCATTTAATATACCAGATTGAAAGTATTGTCTTCATAGATAAAATTTATATTTTTAAAATGAGAATACCTTGCACCTGGGCTTTACGTTCAATTTCCGTGTACTGATTGCATTGATTTTTTTAGTAAAAAAAAAAAACTGTCATGTTAATTAGGGGGAATGAAAAAAAGTCTCATTGAAGTAAAGCCGAGCGTAGAAATTCTCCTCCATCAAGAGAATCGAAGATTGTTATGCAATTACATCCATGTCCTTTCGGAATCAACCCCACCCCAGCAAATATAAGTCTAAAATTTAAAAAAAAATCTAAATATGTACTTGCTAAAAAAAATCATCTCGAAAGGATTATTTTTATCGATAAATAAACTGTGATTAATTTGAAGATGAATTTTCATCAATGATATATATATATATTTTTTTTTGTTGTTTTTTTTTAACTTTTGAAGAGGTCAAAAGAATGCGATAAATTCCTTAAAATTTCAACCTCAAATCAATACCGTAGATTCGTTTTGAACATGTATAATATGGTAACGAAAAGGAGTTAAATGCTTTACTTTCTTCTAATATGACTTCACACAGTATTTTCAATCCTTTATTCCTCTTGATATGTTCCTAGTATTCCCTTCAATTGAATAACATGCTCTTTATTTTTTTTTTAACCTTGTCAATGTTTTTGTAAAACATTATTTCACATAAAAACAATCTGCTACGATAGGCAATTTATCTCTTTCAAAGAAGTTGATAAATGACTTACTTGAAGAATCTTGGAACGATATTGACACGCACTTTGGAAATACTATTAACGACCAAAGACATAACTCCGCGGCGAAAATCGTCTTTAAGCAAGTGAACAATTCTGAAAACTAGCACCGCAAAGAACACACAGAGGTCAGTGTATTGAAAAAAGAAGCATGGTCAATACTTTCAGTCCTGTACAACAGCATCCAAAAGTCTTTTATTTCTGATGATACCAGCTTAAGACCTTTCTCGAAGTCACCAAAAGCACCAAAATCGTTAATCAGATGAGAGCTGAAAAGAAACGACGGAAAATTCCTTTGCAAATCGTTTATAAAAGATGTCCCTGCACAATTCGTTTTTTTTTAACGTGCCTGATCCATCATACAAACATAGCAGAATCTTTACAGTGTAGAATCGGGGAGAATTTGTTATTTTTCATATTGATTTTTGACGAGATGGTTGGGGGGACGGCCGCACTTCATACAACTATTGATTGCAAAGGCCTTCTATCATCCTATACGAAAGCCTTCTTCTTTTTTTAGCATATTTCAGTAATGGGACTTCCACTGTTCTTATATGCCTTCCTTTCGTTGGCAGATGAAAGATCCTATGGAACGTGGCCACAGCTAGGGCATGGGGACAGTGTGAAAACGACCTCCCCATGGGGAATAACGTGGTATCGGAAAAACTAGTAATTATGGGTTTAATTATAGATGCAGACACACGCATATGCAAGGATGTCATTAAATTCTAATACAGTGGACTTTTACCGAAGTGATGCGCTATGTGAATTTGTTTGGACCTAGTTAATTCAGGGCTACGGATGCGTAGAAGCGATTGAATTTATTGTCGCTTTTCGATATCTTGATGTTTTTATTGAATATTTGCAACTTAATCCTCGTTCCCGATCAAAGAAAATGAATTCCAATCCCCACCAAATAATGAAAAAATCGTTATCCCGTCTGAATATTGCCAATACCAAATGTGTTATTATACTATAATGTGAGTAATTATGTCGATTTTAATGATATTCCAGAAATGTTATCAATATTCGCAAATGAAGACCATTACTCCGAAATTATACAAAATCCCTAATGTCTCTCGAGAAGACAAATGTCTACATTTTTCTGGCTCACTGCAGTCAGTTGAAATTCTGTAAATGCGCTGAAAAAAATAATATGCATTCAAAGGAGAATTTTCAGTTAACCCTATTTACTACCTAAGGGCCTGTAAAAATTTTTGTTTTGCTGTTTGTTTGCTTGTTTTGTTAATTTTTTTGTTTGTTTATTTGTTTTGTTTGTTTGTTTTGCTAATGTTTTGTTTGTTTTTTT
Organism: Saccostrea echinata; assembly: GCF_033153115.1. Taxonomy (NCBI): domain Eukaryota; kingdom Metazoa; phylum Mollusca; class Bivalvia; order Ostreida; family Ostreidae; genus Saccostrea; species Saccostrea echinata. Next base: position 1,205,931 of record NW_026889763.1, on the reverse strand, counting down.
AATTCTTTTTGTTTTCTTTTTTTAGGCTTTCTGGTTTTCAATCTAATTAAAATTAGATGTTCCGAATCCGCTACCGCTTCTCGTTTGAGAAGCGGTAGCGGATTCGGAACATCTAATTTTAATTAGATTGTCTGGTTTTGAATTTTTGTTTGCTTCTTTCCTTGGTTATGTGTTTTTCTAGGATTTTTATTTTTTTTTTTTATTTATTTCTTTTTTTTCTTTTTAATTTTTTGCTATTGAATGGTTGTTTTTGTTGCTGTTGTAGTATTTCCAGCCGCTGAAAGATTTTAACACGACTTTTTAAACTATTTCAAGCCTTTCTATACTCCATCAGGTTTGTTGTTGTAGAAAAATATTTACAATTTTTATAGATATCTAAAAACAAAATTCAATAATGTGACAAAATACGTTTAATTATATTCTATTAAAGGTCAATTAAACAACACCAGCAGGTGGGAAATTTAATGGTCTTTCTGGAAACTATTTTTAAAACATAAGTAACCTTATATATTTCCTCTAGATTTTTTCATACAAAATCGTAAGTAATCAAAGATTACGAAGCTCATCTCGGCAGATGGTATGTACCAATAGGGCTTACACCAAATGAATGTTCTGGTAGACACAACATCCATGCAAGTTTGGTCTGGGTAGGACTAATTGGTAATATTTACTTAGGCATGGACAAGCCCCGACACCATCTTGAAAATGAAGATCAGATGCAGCACCCAAAGGATGTACGTCTTGTATTGTACATCCCTGGATACATTATCCATGCAAGATTGGTCAGATATTTACTTGGTCTTAAATTTAATTGGGATACTTGCTTTTTTACTTTAATCTGTATGTTGTCAAAGCTGAGGAAATATTCTATCCCTTTAAGGAAGCTCTAAACACTGCACACTAAAGAGTTCTATTTGCAGGGTAGTTTTATTGAGTTAGAGTGATCTACCCTTGGAAGAAAAATAGAATAAATGGGAATCTACAGTTAATGACACACTTTCTTATGAATTAAAGTATTCTTAATGTTATGTTAGACCAAGATTAAGTAATTGAATACATTATTTCTATTAATTTTCCCGATGCAAGTAAACAACAGTGATTTTTGTTCACAAATAGTTTATTGTCTTTGAACATTTTTTCTGCAGAAATAAGGCAGGCACCCTATGTTGAAAATGAACTAGATACACTGAATACGTGCACCTTTATATGATATATTTTTCTCAAAGTCTAAAAAGCATTTTTCATTAGTGTTTAGAGCTTCCTTAATGTAATACTATAATATACTGTAAATGTATTAAATTTAGGTGTGTATTCTCTTTAGCGTCTTTCGCGGAAAGGAACTTCCGCTAATTGAAGTACAAAGCTAAATGTCCTGCACATATACACATAAATAAGAGAATTAAGAAATGCGCTAACCAAATCTGCGGTGACTTGTTCAAAATCAATTTCCGCCGAATATCGTACACAATAAATATATCACATTTAAAGTATATAATGAGTATTCCCTCTGTCTGGAATTTCCCTTATTAAAAAATTTACAGATTTCGTATTATGCAACTATTTATTGCGCTCGTACTCACAATGTGATTCTTTTAACGATTTTTTTTTTCGGCATTCGAGAAAAGACTTTCTGAATTACATGTTGCCTAGTAAACACTTACAATGCAATATACCATAAGAAGGGAAAGAGATCTGGAAGTTGGAAGAACGATTATGATATGGAATAATAATGTCAATAAAATGTCATATCTTAGTTGAAATTTCTGACCAACTAACGACATTATCATTTTAAATTTTCCAGTAAAAGGCATAAAACAATGATTTTCGACAGAAGTAAAATGTGCACGTATCATTGTCGAACTGTTATATTTTGTTTTTATGGGGGGTTGGGGGGTTGGAATACAATTTTCATGCTTGATTACGTCGCAAGTCGGGGATGAACTGGTCTATCGATCCGCGTCATTTGCATTGTTTTGAAATTCAAAACTGGCATTTAAACTTAAACGATATCATCAATTCATCAGTGGTATACAAGTGCACATGAAATATTCATAATCTCGAACAATTCAAGGATCGTGTGTCAATGAACCATTTAAGGACCTTCAATGATGCTAAGCAGCTTTGAAAATAGCGGAAATTGAACCGATTCAAATATCAATTTTTGCGCAGTTTCACAAAGAAAGAATTTAACACTTAGACTGCTTGAACACAATGTGCATGTCATACAACATTTTTATGCTGTGTCACATTTTTATGCCATCAAAGATCAGGAACATAAAGTCATTTTATCCTGTCTGTTCATCTGTCTGTGTGTGATCACTCACATATTTTGCTTCAACTATTAAACTGCAATTTTTCAGTCCAACAGTCATCATCGACTCAATTTTGCATTTTTCACTATATATCGGATGTATATTTTTTTCATATTTCAAAGAACAAAGTATATATATATATATATATATATATATATATATATATATATATATATATATATATATATATATATATATATATATATATATATATCTCAAAAGCCTATCAAAAAATGCAACTTCAAAATGAATTGTCCATGTTTACCTTGTAATTAGCGTCACCCACACCTGTAAGTACCCGTTATTGTCTGTGGCTGTGTACTTGTTTATACAGTAATTACCGTGACCAATCACCTAGTAGACAGCTGTTATTGCAGCCCGGAGGACCGGGCTGCTCTATACATATAAGTTTAAGTGTTTGTATATGGGGATTGAGGTGGGAGAAGTTATTCAGAATTAAAGGTTTTCTAAACATTAAAAAGATTGTTAATCAGAATGTTCTTTCCCTTTATAAATTACGAGATACACAATATATTTACTTCCATAAAGGGAATCTGTAAAAATATATATGTTTTTCATATTTAATATATAAAGTTGCTTATTATTTACTATCGAAAAAACGACAGGTCCCTTTTTTTTAGAACATCGAATTTTACTTATCGCATAAAAATGTAAAAATGTACTATACACAGTTCGTGTTTTATATTCTTAAAGTGAAAGACATTTTTGAAAATATGTGATGCATGTGTCTGGTTTCAAATTATATTTTATGCAGCCAACATTTACTTGAGGAATTGATAAAGTTTAAAAGGGTATCGTTTTTGTTCGATTTTCATCCGACTATAAGTTTTCAAAATATTCTCGACTATCGTCTCCATCATTTAGACGCATGCCTTTTTCACACATATCGAAGCGGTTTGATGATCAAGACTCATTTCCATTGTTTATTTATTTCCCGGGCGACAATTGATGGTTACATCAATGTTTTCTTGTCACCTCTTGTGATCCGTTATTTTTTGGATGGCTTTAATAATTAGTATTTAATGAACATCGTTTAATTAGGGTTTATTATCCTAAAATAATTTAGTTCGCATACGGTAGCGAATTCGGACATACAAAGAAATGCCGCTACCACTTCAAAAGTGGAGGGGAAAAAACACATTAGGAAAGAACTAAAGACTTACAAAATGTTTAAGATTAGCTGTGCAAAGTAAACATAGCGAATATGGGTAAAACAACCAACATACATGTATTAATTAATTAATATAAGTCTAGCGATCTCGACACCGCCTCTTTCTTAAAAAGCAATATCTTGTGCTTTCTAATCATTGCAAAGCTGCGTTTCAGATTGTCTTCCTCTTGCGTTCATCAAATCGTCTTCCTAAACAAGAACTATAAACCATTTCTTATTATTGATGCATTAATTGTTGTCTTTTGTGTTTATTTGATAAATAATTTTAATGCAAAAAATCATTTTCGGTTTGCTCGATGTTTGTGTACAGGCATAGAAAACGTTAAAAAAAAAAAACCAAAAAAAACTCATCGAACGGGTTAAACAGGGCTTAAACTGTCTCAATAAAATTAACACATTTGTATTTTACTAATTTACCGAGTACCCGGATACTCGATCGGAAAATCGTCCGAGTAACCGCTTATCAAATATTGATCGATTTGACATCCCTAATATATATATATATATACATGTATATAGTCCATGTCACAACTTGGCCACGTACAGGTTTCTTTTTTCTTCTTTTTTTTTTTTTTTTGGTTTTTCTTTCTTTTCTTTTTCTTTTTTTTTTTTTGGGGGGGGGGGGTCAATAAACACCTCTTTATTCATTTATTTATTCTTATACATATATTTATTTCTGAAATTTTAATGTAGCTTGAAGAAGATTGCAGAATATTGGTCTTAGAAAAATCGAAATCTAAAGGGTTTTGCAAGCAAGGAACGGTAACTCAGTTTTCTTCTTTACAAGCAATGCATGGAGAGGATAGCAAAACGATTTAGTTGATCTTACATTTATATCGAGTTCTTGGTAAAAGGGAATAGATATATACCCAGAGGGAAACGTAAAAGAAAGGCGATAAAACAAGGAAGTAAAATAGTGTAGCATGAAAAGGAAGAAGATAAATTGAACAAATAAAAAAAAAACTAAAGCAATACACAGCAAAATATATAATCTCTTATATAATCTATACTATCTTAATTTCATTTTTTAAAAGTGAGATAAATGTTGAAGGGATATTCAAGAAGAATTCGAGGTACTTTTAAGTGTTAGAAGTGAACTGAATATGTTACATGTAATGACAAGAGAGAAATGTACATGTACAATGAGTAGAAATTGATACAATTTTGATCCTAGCCTTAGAATCAGTCTGATTTGGGTGTATTGATACCAGATATTCATATCTGGACCGACATCATCATGCAAATGTCAAATTATATTTTATCACTGACATGCAATTCAGTGAATTCCAAAAATCGGAGGATAATTTTCAAAAATTCAAAGAAACATCGTATTGAACTCAATGCAAAGTATTTTAGTGAGTTGGAAAAAGCAAAAATAATCGTCCCTGGCACTTCGTTATAAGCGTGTTTTCTGCTCTCTCTCTCTCTCTCTCTCTCTGTATACATTGTACCGGCAGAGAAATCGTTTTTTAAATGAATGATCTGTCCGTGTCACAGATTCAGACACCTGCCCTCATAGCTTGTCACACCCTTCTCTGTGTTCATTCTTCTTATTCGAAGAGCGGTGAAGGCGAATACACCATATGCTGAAAAGAGGGTGGTGTTTGAAATAAAACAAATCTGTTTTACAACCTCAAGGTATCGGTAAAGATGTCGTATTGTCATCAAACAGACCGTTTAAACTTAGAATTATATAACTCAATGCGTTTGAACTTACATCAAATGATTTCTTGCAGTATTTCAAACTCAATTGCTAGTTCGAAAAAAATTGCGAAATGTGACAATTGACATTGATGTCAGTTTTAATCTGTAGAATTTTCGATATTTCCAAGGTGAAAACCATTTCCTTCACATTAGGGAAAATCTGAGATATTTCTCGAGAAAAAAATCCATTTCAGTGGATTGGAGATATAATAAATATGCCCACTTAGTTAAAAGTTTTTGAGAAGTTTGAACTTAACCTGCGTAGATCAAATGATTCCAAATTTATAAATCATGTATAATTTTTCAAACTTTGAATCCGGGAATTCTTTTTTTTTTTTTTCAAAAAAAGTTTTAATAATGCACAGAAATGAAGGGTATCATATATCCCGCCAGTCGTAATGTCAAGTTTGATCAGGTGTTATACATTATAAAGAGAAACATCATGAAATATTTAATTTGAGTCTTCAAATCTGTAATTTATGGACTTTTATTGAGACTTCATGGTTACGTCTTTAAAAGCGTGATTGATGGTCGTGTAGATGGGAAAAGTCACGTATCATTATTCAAGATAAGCCAAAAATATAACAAACAATAATACGCGATTTTTTATTTTTATTTCATTTTTTTTATTTACTGTTGTAGGGGGATGGGTTCATGATTGAGTCATAAGCTAGGATGGATTTGTTATTGATTGGCTCAATAAACTGAATCATTTGCATTGTTTTGAAATTCAACCTTGTCATTAAAATTGTAAAAAGATTCTCAATTCATCACTATTACACTTGCAAGTCCACATGAAATATTTATAACCTCAGACAATTTACGAATCCTATATCAAAGGATTATTTTGGGAACATTCATTCATGCTTAGTTTTGAAGAAAAAAAAACGGAAATGGAAGCGTTTCAAGTTCCCTCATTAACTTTGAATTCTAGCATTGATACTTGTGTTGAACTATGCAATGTGACAGAGTGTAGTCAGTCTTTAAAAGTTACAGACATATCAATTTTAGGTGTAAAGAAAAAGCTTTTTGAATAGGAGAACATTACAAAACGTTTTATATCTACATGTAAGGTGCGTTTTAAAAGAAAGGTTCCAAACTCAGTAATAAACTTCAATTATACATGAGAAAGTTAAGCATGCTGTAGATAATACTATAGACTTAATTTCTTGTCTCCTCTTTCCCGAATTATATACTTCTCGTTATCACTATATATGGCCTCAATAAAATGATCTTGAATCGAACTTTAAATCATCAACTGGCTTCGTACAGTATGTGGTTCTAAGTGAGTCATAATTCCCTTTTTCGCTCTATATATATTTGAAAAAAAAAAACAATTCTTATAAAAACTTATTGTGATGTCAATTTTTGCCAAATTTCCATGATTTTTCCCACATAATTATGCAGGATCTTTCTTCTTTTCCGAAGACGCTAATTAGGATAATGATGCACAATTTTTTAAAAAGTATTCATAAATTCATCAAGGAAAAAAGTTTTATTTACCAAAGAATGCTATGATTTCATAACAAATGTGTGCCATAAAATTTCCTTCTCTCATGGATGTTTGATATCACCATAACACCTACAGGTAAAATTATTCTGAAGCTATGAAAAGAAACTGGGGGGAAAAAATCGGTATTTTATGATATTATAGCCATAAAAATGAGCTACAAATAATTTTGCAATAATTTTTTTTAATTAAAAAAAGGGGTTTTTTTCCCCAATGAAATATATAAAGAAAAAATAAAACTATGAGTCACTTATGGCCAGGTAGTGTACATTCAACATCCAATATCCAATGAGTCTGTGGCCACTATTTGTAAAACATCGATTTTATTGATTGAAAAAAAAAAAACGAAAAAAAAATTAATGACTATAATTTTCTTAATACTCCTTTAATCATCTAAAGACAATTTCTAATATTTATTCATATAAATACTTCCTTGATATGAAATGTCTTCAAAATTTTTTTTACGTATCTCTACAGTGTTTATTCAATAAACTTAAGTGATAATTTTGAATAAATGAAAATAGAATTTTTTCCTTTAAATAAGATGCATTGGATCTTAAAGAGTGAACATGATTCTTTCATGAACCACTCAAAAGCATATCAAATAGACAAATACTAGTTAAGTAACTATTTTTCATCAATTTATGTACATTTACCCGTATTGTCTTTGATTTCTTTTCGTAGAAATTGTTTATTTTATACCCACTTTGAAATTATTTTAGTTAATCGAGTAATTTCCTGTTTGTGTTAATATATCAAAAAGTTAAATAGGGTAAATATGAAAGTAAAAAAGTTCTAGGTTTCCTTCACTCCAGTTATCTTCTCTGTCTGAAGTACCGAAGTACATACAAAATAGATCACATGTATATTTGTAGGTACTCGCACTTGGCCAATAAAAGCCTCAATTCTTTTCTCAGTGTTACATATAGTAACTTACTGTCCGAGTCATTCCTACGTCTGTGTAATAACAGCTAATGTATATAATATTTATACAATTTCTTTTAATGCTTAATACAGAAAGTACTTTCAGACCTTTTAATAATTTTGTTTTAGTTACATGAAGCTAATTATCTAAAAAAAAATGTCTATGGAAGTGTTTGTTTCTTTTTTGAAAACATTATATCAAAGATTATAATTTTATCTCTTTTAAGGCAGATAATTGCAATTAATCACACGTATATTTAAATCTGAACAGTATATGACAATCTTGACCTTGGTAAGAAGATTAGTTCATCAGATGGAGCTTCTACAGATATCGTGTTAAAATTATTTACTTCAGGCATTGACAAATATCAGATGAAGTATCCTTATTGTATGCGTACAAAAATCTACAACCAATTTAACTTCCAAATACTGACACAAGACCTGTCATTGAAATAGGATGAAGCATATTTAAAATGGTACCGATTTTATTTGTTTTATTGAATATTCGAATAAATTCAAATAATTTCAAGAAATAGAATATAAATTATTGACAAAATTGACATCCCTATAGAATACAAATAACATACGTTTGACGTGCCATAAAAATACGTACAAATTTGCTTAATTATCTCAAATTTTTACTAGGTTTAACTAAGTACTATATTTAATTTTTCTTGTTTCACATTATTCTCTGTCCCTTTCTCCCCCTCATTTTTTCTACCATCCCTATTTTTCTCTCCCTACTCTAACCTCTTTCCCCCGCTACTCTCTCTGCTCCCTCTCACCTCTTTCCTCCTATGCTCTCTCTGCCCCTCTCACCTCTTTCTCTACCCCATTATCTCTCATTCCCCGCTCCCACTCTCTTCCTGTTCACTCCCTATCTCTCTTTCTCTCCCCAGCTCCCACATTTTTTTCCTCCACGTCTCTTCCCACTCCCATCGACTTCTCTCTCCATACTCATTCTCACTCACCACCCTCTCTCTTTCTCCCACTATTTCTCTCCCACCCACTCTCTCTCACTCAATCACTGCCCCACTAACTCACCCACACCTCTCTCCCACTCACCCAACTACTCTCTCCCCCACTCTTTCCTTCTCTCCCCCACTATCTCTTTCTCCCACCCACTCTCTCATTCTTTAGCCCACGCACTCTCTTTCCCATCAACACCTACACACTCTCTCTCTCTCCCACTTTCCGGTCACTCTCTTTCACCCACCCACTCTTTCCCACACTCTCTCCCACTCACTCATTCACTCTCTCTCCCACTCATTCTCTCGCTCTCTATCTCTCCCACCTCCCACACACTTACTCTCCCAACCTCACCCACTATCTCCCCCACTCTTTCTCTCTCTCTCTCCCACCACCTACTCACTCTCTCCCACTCATTCTGTCTCTCCCGCTCATTCTCTCTCTCTCCCACTCATTCTCTCTCTCTTCCACTCATTCTCTCTCCCGCTCATTCTCTCTTTCCCACTCATTCTCTCTCTCTCTCTCTCCCGCTCATTCTCTCTCTCCCGCTCATTCTCTCTCCCACTCATTCTCTCTTTCCCACTCATTCTCTCTCTCCCGCTCATTCTCTCTCCCGCTCATTCTCTCTTTCCCACTCATTCTCTCTCTCTCTCTCTTGCTCAGTCTCTCTCTCTCTCTTGCTCAATCTCTCTATCACACACACACACATTCTAGGGGAAGGGAAGGGTAGTTTATTATTTCATTGCGGAATTCGCTCTTTAATCCTCTAAGAAAAATTATATATATATATATATATATATATATATATATATATATATATATATATATATATATATATATATATATATATATATATATATATATATATATATATATATATAGTTAAAATTTTGTAGTGTTTTATTTATTTACAATTATGATTTACAATACATAAATCAAATCAAAACCTATGCTTTTTAATTAGTGTATTAAACATTATTGAATAATTTCTCCCTATATAAAAATTTATCTGTCTATTAATTTACCAGATTAACCATCCAATTGTATACACATGTATACACAACGTTTACCTCATGAACAACTGAGGGTGCTTTCTACTCATGCCTGCTTCACATTGTAGATACATGTAAAAAAAAAATTCTAAAAAATAGTTATTATTATCAGTAATTAAAAATTAAGACCTATAACTTTATCGAATCACATTTGATTGTTCACAGGTAGGTAGTTAATTTAACTACTTTTGCTGTATTTTTTCTTATAAATAAAATTACACTAAACAAAGCCATCAACTTAATGAAGAGTATAAGAAGAAAAAATCTCATCGTAATAGTATATGTGGTACTATAGATCCATTTTTTGCCTTTGTGCTGCTGGACAACCAGAATTTGATACAATGTTATTTATTGTATGGCTGAATTCTGCTGTCCGCGGCTTTTCCACTAAATGTTGCTCTGGGTATGTAAACACTAATTCTCGTACGGTTCTTTTTGAACAGGAAGTGTCAATATGATTAATCAATGGACCAGTCAAGCTATTGTGATTACTACTAAAATTATTTTTGAAGATTGGGGCCATTATTTTTTAAAGGTTTTCTGAAAATGTTTTTATTTAAGTGTAGAGGAGCATTAAATTAAAAAAAAATTAACACCGTCGATCACATTATTGGAATTATCAAAGTATAAATCTATGTAAATGACAACGTCTAAGAATTCTTCTATACGAAGCAATATTCAAATCATATTGATAATTTTTATGAGAAATAAACAGAGTAGCCAATCAGTTTATTATTTGCTTTCATTTAACATACCACTTTATATGTCTTTTAGGAGCACTGGATAAACTTTTAGAGGTGGGTAAACATATTCATTTTACTTACAATGTACATGTACATAAAAATAGAGTAAGTACCTATACATGTACATAAATATAGAGTAAGTGTCTATTTTCATGATTATAAAAAAAGGTTAGTACCAAACATCCAATCTCAGATCATCAGGTAGCACAGGTAGCTGGCCATGTCAATCAGGGGCCCGTTCACAAAATTACATGTATCTTATGACTAAGATCTGTCTTAAGACCGAAAATTATCGTAAGATTGCACCATAGCTATTTCACAAAACTCTCATATCTTATGAAAATCTTAAGATCTATCTTAATTTTAAGACAATTTTAAAATCGAATGATTTTTTAGAAGAGAAGGGTTTTTTTGAGATAGAACAACTCTTTAGATTATAACAGGCCAGTCGGAACAATGACCCCACCCCTTCCATCTAATAATTTTGCCAATAAATACTACACAATAGAAAGAATAAAATGTACCTATTTTTAATATGGTTGAGCCCCATTATTCTTTTCAAGGCATTTTTGTTTGCTTGTGCCTAGCCCAATGAAATTGCTCATCCCTTCCGCCCGAAGAACTTGCTTCTATCGGCCATGTATACATGTATGTAAGATCCAGATATCATTTATAAATTCATTCAGAATTATTTAATTTTGAATTCGTCATATTTTCATCATATCATCATATTTTCAATGACCAACCATCGCTACTTATGCAATTTTGAAAATGGCTAAAGCAATTCGAGATGCAAGTAGTTGATTTATTGATATGTTAAGTAAATACATATTGAATAAATAAAAATACGAAATATGCACATTTTTTATGGTTTGGATAAGTCTCGCCCATGAAAGTAAACAAAATCAAACTTTAATTTGATGTAGCCATCCTCCTTTTTGAAGACGCTTTACTTTAATTTATCTTGTTACAATGTGATGATTTTTTTTCTAGAAACTAAAAATGTCTTTCATGCAGTCTTACAAAATTAGATGAAAATCAAATATTTTAAAGTTCTTGAGGTACCCCATATGAAAACTCAATTTAATTACTGCTGTACCCGTTGAGCTACATGTTTCCTTCAAAGCATTTGAAACTGTTCAATTCTGACTGGAAATTGTTCTTTCGTTTCTCTAATTCGTCTGATAGTACTGTTATTTCGTTGCAGTAGTTCAGCCTTTCAGAGACACCCTTCATAGATTTTTATGAACGAACCGGGGGACTTTGAACACGAGTTGGCGTTTCAACTGAATTTTTTGGAAAACCATTCATTATTTGCCAATGCGTAAATGCTGTAGTGGATTTAATCAAAAGTTATTTCACATACAGCAACTATATATATTTAATCATTTATTTTCTGAACAAAAAGACATTTAAGCTAATTTTATTCAATAATTTTTTTTGTAACGAAATTTATTCTCATTAGCTTTTCTGACCCACCCACTCCCCATTCCAATGCACATTGAAACTGATGCAATAAAATGTTGTTTTTTTTTTTCTGAGAGTGTAACTGCAAAAAATAAAATATTTGAGACACGGTATTATTTCAATATTTTAAAGAAAATGAAATAGAGACAACTTTACATATAACTTCCTTGCAAACAATTCTTTATACTTGTATTAAGGTTTCTTATAATACTTAAGATAGTTTTGTAAAACAGCAGTGAAAAATCTTATGATTATCATAAGTCACATCTTAAGATAATCTTAAGATCTGTCTTAGGACGACAAATCTTACGATAGTTTTGTGAAACCCGGTCCAGATCAGTAGCTATTGTTTTATTTATTATTGACAGGCGGTATATTATTGGTTCTATCTTGAACCAGGTAGATTTTGGGGGTGTTAACGTAAAACTGGGTGTTTAACGAAATAAATTAGTTGATCTATAAGATCAGAAAGAAGTGAAAGAAATCAGCAGGTGATCAAAATTGATCGCTTGGTGAAAAAAGGGGGAATAATTCCAGCTGTTTTATAATTAAAGTTTATTCATATTTATCTTTTTGTGAAATCTGAAAAACACCCATTATTCGAATCTTAAATTCATATTCGAATATTACCTAATCGAATATTCATTGACATCCCTATGGTACTGTATTCTATAATTTTCCATTTTGTATTCTATAATTTTCTGTTTGCATTCTATATTTTTTCATTTGTATTGTTTAAGTTTTATTTGTATTCTATTTGCATTGCACAGTTTTCCATTCGTATTCTACAATTATTATTTATATTGCAAAATTTTTATTTGTATTCTATAATTTTCCATTTGTATTCTATAATTATTCGTTTGAATGGTATAATTTTTTTGTGCGTTTTATAATTTTACCATATGTATTTTACAATTATTCATTTGCATTGTAAAATTTTTAATTTGTATTCTATAATATTCTATTTGTATTCTATTTTCCATTTGTATTCTATATTTATTCATTTGTATTAGTAGTAGATTACTTCAGGATAGCCAGGGCTATCCTGGAGTATAGGGGCCTTTATAGCCGGTAAAAAAAATGGAAAAAATAAGAAAAATGTAAAATGGGCTGACCGGAGCTATCCAGGATACCGTTTCAAGGGTTTTTTAAAGTCCCAAAATGGGCTGACCTAGGCTATCCAGGATACCGTTTCAAGGGTTTTTTAAAGTCCCAAAATGCGCTGGCCGGGTCAACTGAGTGCATTTTTACCCCTTTTAAAAAAAAAATACACAATCAAAAAAGATTTTTTTCAATTTCAAACCTTTATTATTGATACAAATAATACAATATTAAAAGAAAAATATCGCAACTAGAATATCACAACAAGAAAAAGTGTCAGTTCTTTTTTCTCTGGACTTTCAGGGATTTCTTTTGTCACTCTCTCTCTCTCTTTTTTTTTTTCCTTTTTAATTGTTCTAGGTTTTATTTATCCTTACGAATCTCAGTCAACAGTTCTTCTCTAAACTCACCAATTTCATTTGTTATGTGTTCTCTAAACTCACAGTGATCCTTCTCAAGTTGTACCATTATATCATTTGATTTCTCCTGATCCTGAATCATTTTTAGCTCACCTGAGCCGAAGGCTCAAGTGAGCTTTTCTGATCAAAATTTGTCCGTTGTCTGTCGTCGCCGTCGTCGGCGTCGTTGTTGTAAACCTTTCACATTTTCATCTTCTCCAGAACTACTGGGCCAATTTCAATCAAACTTGGCACAAAGTATCCTTGAGTGAAGGGGTCTCAAGTTTGTTCAAATGAAGGGCCACGCCCTCCTCCAAGGGGAGATAATTACGAAATAGCAAAAAATTAATGGCATTATTGAAAAATCTTCTTCTCAAGAACCAGTGGGCCAGGAAAGATGAAACTCATGTGGAATTATTGTCAGGTAGTGTAGATTCAAGTTTGTTCAAATCATGACCCCCGGGGATAGGGTGGGGCCACAATGGACGATCAAAGTTTTATATAGGAATATATAGGAAAAATCTTCAAAAATCTTCTTCTCAAGAACAGCAAAGCTATGATTGGTCATATTTATTTGGAAGCATCCTCAGGTGGTGTAGATTCAAGTTTGTACAAATCATGACCTCCAGGGGTAGGGTGGGGCCACAATGGACGATCAAAGTTTTACATAGGAATATATAGGAAAAATCTTCAAAAATCTTCTTCTCAAGAACAGCAACGCTATGATTGGTCATATTTATATGGAAGCATCCTCAGGTGGTGTAGATTCAAGTTTGTTCAAATCATGACCCCCAGGGGTAGGGTGGGGCCAAAATGGATGATCAATGTTTAACATAGGTGTACATAGGAAAAATCTTCAAAAATCTTCTTCTCAAGAACAGCAAAGCTATGATTGGTCATATTTATTTGGAAGTATCCTCATGTGGTGTAGATTCAAGTTTGTACAAATCATGACCCCTGGGGGTAGGGTGGGGCCACAATGGACGATCAAAGTTTTACATAGGAATATATAGGAAAAATCTTCAAAAATCTTCTTCTCAAGAACAGCAAAGCTATGATTGGTCATATTTATATGGAAGCATCCTCAGGTGGTGTAGATTCAAGTTTGTTCAAATCATGACCCCCAGGGGTAGGGTGGGGCCAGAATGGATGATCAATGTTTAACATAAGTGTACATAGGAAAAATCTTCAAAATCATATTCTCAAGAACAGCAAAGCTATGATTGGTCATATTTATTTGGAAGCATCTATATTTATATGGAAGCATCCTCAGATAGTGTAGATTCAAGTTTGTTCAAATCATGGCACCCCCCCCCCCACTCCCTTTTTAGGGGTAGGTTGGGACCACTTATGCATTTAAGCTTTTCAATACTAAACTGATTTTTCCTTTTCTCCTAGCCACAGTGCTCATGTGAGCGATGTGGCCCTTGGGCCTCTTGTTCTTATTATACCGGTTATTTCCTTCTGGTTCTCTTTCAGAATTTGAATTATATCACATATATCTTCTAGGATTTTTTTTATCCCTCTTCTTTCATGTAGTTCAATACCAGCCATTACTGCTGCCAAGTCAAAAATATCATTCAGAGTCCTGGAATTTTCTTCTTCCATCTTAAGGTTTGTTTTAAAGTCCCTGACTAAAATAAGACTGATCCTATATACTCTCAGGTCTGGTTTATATACCTTTTTGATCCATTCTATTTTTAGTCTCTACTATTTTTCCTTTAGTTTAATCTATTTTTAATCAAATCTATTTTTTAAGTCTAAACTATTTTTAGTTCTTTGTAACTATAATTATAACACCACGAGATCCTATTCTTAAAACACCTGTGGAGTAGTGCCGTGTGCAAAAAAGTTCCTCATACTTAAATCTTGGCACCGATCCAAATCACAGCGACCTATGCATTGTGACGTCATGCATTGTATAAAAACAGTCTTCTTTTGACTTTCAGCTCATTCTGTTGTTGTTATTTAAAAAAAAAAACATGAATCATTTCACACGACAACTTAAGAAATGGAAAAAAAGAGAGAAAGAATTAGATAAAATTCTTCATAACAATAGAGATAGAGAATTAGATCTTAGAAAACGAAATGCCTTGTACTTACAAAGAATACAGAAAGCCAATCGTCATCAACAAGTACAAGCCTTACGTCATGTAAATGGAGAAGAAGAAGAACCAAATTCTTCATCTCATTTACCACCATCTCATTCACCACCAGGGAAACCTAAGTCCATTTCCCAGTATTATAAAGTGAGATTAGATTCCACCAGACATTTCAGAAAATTTAAAGCCAAAGAAAATAAATACAATATCAATTTTGAGGAATTTCCAGAAGAAGAAAACAAAGGATTTATTCGGCGATTATTTAGAGACATGTTAAAAGCTGTCAAATATGAAATGCAGTGTAATCCTAACGATTACTTACGCTTGAACATACGTCATCCATCTCTGAAATCTGAAATCTGAAATCTGGTACGAGTTTACCCAATGTAAACATTTGAACGAGGACGTCATTTTAAACAAAATAGAAGCCGTCCAACAATCTAAAAAAGATTTTAAACTGGGAGACGGGTCTATGGAATTCGACATGTTTCATGTGAAATATCCTCAAGGAAGTGGTGGAAATAATACCAATCACCTGATGATCAATAAGGACACTTTCCTTAAAGGAAAAAAATCTATCGTTCAGATCAACAATCCCTGGGATAAGATGTGTTTAGCTAGAGCTATTGTCGTCACCCGGTTACACAGTGAAAAATCAGAAAATCCCGACCTCGAATGGGAAAAAAGATGGAAACGTATGCGGACAGGAGATGTTAGGGCTAATGATCAGAAAAACCAAGCTTAAGCTCTCATGGAGCAAGCCGGGTGTGATATTCATCAATCTTGTGGACCCGAAGAATGGGGGAAATTACAACAAGTGTTATATCCTCAATATCGACTGAAAATATTTCAGATCAAGTCTATGTCTTCTAAATTCTCCTTAGTACTTATCTACAAAGGAAATGGACACGGAATTTCTTTAAACATTTTGTTAGAAGATCATCATTACCATGCCATTTTATCCATGCCTGGTATCACAGGGTGTCAATATTATTGTGATCATTGCGATGTGGGGTACAGAAACATCACAGACCATCGATCCAAATGTCCTTTTCGATGTGATTTTTGTTTATCTTACCCCCCCCCCCCCATGCCCTAAAGACGGAAGCCAGATTTCATGTCCTCATTGCCAGGGATTTTTTAAGAATAGAGGTTGTTATGAAAATCATTTACGACCTTACAGTAAAAATACGACAACAACCATGTGCAATTTAATGGGACGATGTGACCAATATCAGAAATGGATACCTAAAAAATTATTATCTCATCACTTATGCGGAGGACGGAAACAATGTAAGATCTGTAAGAAAATCGTACAGAATGATCATCAGTGCTACGTTCAACAGAAACCTCCCAAAAAGAGGAAGGGAAAAGAGACATTACAGATTTACATTTATTTCGATTTCGAATGTACCCAAGAAAACGGCATTCACATCCCTAATTTATGTGTGGCACATCGGGTCTGTCAACATTGTGGGCATTTACCCACTGAGGATCCTTGTCCTCATTGTCGACACATGGGACCCCGCCAACATGTGTTTAAAGGATTAAATACCTTAATAGACTTCATGGACTGGTTATTACAACCCATTACCAAAGGAGATAAGAATGGTGCTTTATTACACGACGAGGCCATCATCAATGCTCACAATTTCAAAGGATATGACGGACAGTTCATTTTAAATTACCTGGTGCATTCTGCTTGCATTAAACCCACCGTCATCCAAAACGGTAGTAAAATCTTATCCATGGAAATCCTTGGATTGAAATTCATCGATTCTTATAATTTTTTACCTTTTGCTCTGTCCAAGATGCCTTCCGCTTTTGGATTCACCGAACTGAAAAAAGGGTATTTCCCTCACTTTTTCAATACGGTACAGAACCAGAATTACGTGGGACCTTATTCCCCTCCAGATAAATACAATCCGGACGACATGACTATTAGTGGACGACAAGCTTTTTTCCAATGGTACGACCAACAAACTGGAAAAGTGTTTAATTTCCAGAAGGAATTTTTAGAGTATTGTATTTCCGACGTCGATATTTTACGACGATGTTGTGCTCAGTTTAGAGCCACCCTCAAGAATTTAGTGAATGTAGATCCCTTTCAGGAATATATCACTTTTGCCAGTGCAGCCAATTTAGCTTACCGTCGAGGATTTGTGCCCGAAGATACCATTGCCATCACTCCTAACCTGGGATATCAACCTGCTCGTCAATATTCGGCCAAAGCCTGTCGATGGTTAACCTGGTTGAGTCAAAGAAGCGGATCTCACATCCAACATGCGAGAAACGGGGGAGAAGTCAAGATCGGAAGATATACTGTAGACGGATATCAAGAAGATAGCCACACCGTCTACGAATTTTACGGATGTTATTGGCACGGATGCCCCACCTGCTTTCCCAATCTACAGACCGAAACTCATCCTCATCAACCCCAATGGACTTACCAACAATTATATGAAGAAACTTTAAGAAGGAAATCGGTCTTAGAGCAAATGGGATACAATGTCACCTCTATCTGGGAATGAATTCGATGAACAAGTGCAAAGAGATGAAGTTTTACAGAATTTTTTATCAGACCTAAACATTTCAGATCATTTGAACCCCCGAGAGGCTTTGTTTGGAGGTCGGACCAATGCTACACGATTATATTGTGAGAAAGGAGATATGAGATACATAGACGTGTGTTCTCTCTATCCTTACGTGTTAAAACACAGACCTTTTCCTGTGGGGCATCCTCAGATCATTACCGATCAATTTCAGGACGTCAGATCTTATTTCGGACTCATTCACTGCAGGGTCTTACCACCTCGAGGCCTCTATCACCCAGTTTTACTTTTCGCACGGGAGGCAAGTTATTATTTCCCTTATGCTGAACTTGTGCAGAACAACAAGACCCTAAACATCGATGTCGACACAATTCCTATGAACGCAGTCTTACAGGTACCTGGGTGACGACCGAATTACACAAAGCCTTGGACATGGGGTATACTTTAGAGAAGATATACGAAGTTTGGCATTTCCCAGAAAGCAGCACAGATTTATTCAGACCTTACATCGATACTTTTTTAAAGATCAAACAAGAAGCTTCTGGATTTCCACCCGAGTGTCAGACGGAACAACAGCAACTAAATTACATTCGTCAAGTTTTAGAAAAAGAAGGGATTAGAATGGACCTGTTAAGTATCGAAAAAAATCCAGTGCGAAGAACCATAGCCAAACTTTTTTAAAATTGTTTGTGGGGAAAATTTGCTCAACGTCTGTTATTACCGAAAACGAAATACTTAACGGAAGAAGAGGAATTACATCAACTCTTACAAGATTCGAGGATTGAGATTAAAGGTATCCAACTCTTAGGAAGTAAAGAGAAGCCGGAATTAGATATGATGTTAGTCAATTATCAAGACAAACAGGAATTTGTAGAAGAATGTCCCTTTGGAAATTTAATACTGGCCTGTTTCACTACCGCTCATGCCAGATTACACCTCTACGAGACTTTACAACCCTTAGGAGATCGGGTGCTTTATTTCGATACGGATAGTATCATTTACCAACATAAGGAAGGACAATTTAATTCGACTCTTGGTAACAGTTTAGGAGAATGGACCGATGAATTGGACGGGGATCACATTATCAAATTCATGTCAGGAGGTCCCAAAAATTATGCTTACCTTACCTCCAAGGGAAATTCCATCCTTAAAGTCAAAGGATTAACTCTCAATTATCGGACTTCTAATATCGTATCCTTAGAGACTTTAGAAAAAATGCTCAAGAAAGAAATAGATGAAGTCACAGTGTCTTATCCTTACAAAATACAGAGGACTCGTCAACATCAAGTCAAGACACTACCTTTAGAAAAACAATATAGAATTGTTTACGATAAGAGACAGATCTTGAAAGATTATAACACTTTACCTTATGGTTATTAAAAAAATTGTGATTATTATTATTGTTATTAAATTAAAAAACATACTGTATTTCATGTGTTTTTATTATTTTGGAAAAACCCAAATGGGTTTTGTTATTAAATGACTATTGAATGTCTTGTTTGTTTTGGGAAAAAAAAAAACAAATGGGCTTATAAAAAAGGGGAGATCTCTTAACATTTCAGTCATGACTGATGTTAATAAGGATCCAGACGGCCCTTCTGTTTACCCTAACTATGCTCTGCTCTTAAAGAGAGAAGCTACTTTTAAAGATGGATGGCCCGATTCTTTAAAAGGATTATTACCAGACTTACCCAAAGCAGGATTTTATTACAGAGGAGTGAGTGATAAGACCATCTGTTTTCATTGTGGTTTGCATTTCACCAACTGGGATCCCGAGGACGATCCCTATGTAGAACATGCTTATTGGAACCCTAATTGTCCTTACATCAATACTATTAAAGGGTGGGTGATGAATGTATTTATTATCTCTTTAGACCAACTGGGATACAAACCTTTACCTCAAGTTAAACCTCTACTACATCAAACCTCTACCGACATCCAGGCTACAGGAAAATGTCACATTTGTTTAGAGGAAGAATTACAAATTGCTTTACTCCCTTGTGGACACGTACGCAGCTCTGTTAAGGCTTCATAAAGGGGGCGGGGCCTAATTTATACGGGAAAAGTTTACCGTGACATCACACAAATATAGCAATTCCTCACAATAACAGAAAATGAAATAATTTGCGAATCTAAACTGCATAAGAGTAATGAACTACATCAAAACTTACCACTGCATTAATTTTTGTCGCTAGTTAAATCCCACACAGCAATATATAAACAAGTCACTGATCGCAATGCACTTGTCGACATGACGTCATCATGGTAAAGTTTGACGCATTTTATGTGCAGTGAGAGGCGGATCAAGTAATTTTTTCACAGCGAAAAATGCATTTTATTATTAAACAGAATATTATTTGCAAATCTTAGGTAGACCATTAATACAAATCTGAAACGTTTGTTTAGTGCCATTATATAAAAAATATCGAGAGAATGTATTGAATTAATTCTACCGTGTTTTTGTGTACAGGGTGTGCATGTTTCACGCCGAGGTGCCTCATTAAATCGCCTTTTCGCAAGGGCATACTCTTAATAGATCTTGACCGTTTTTTGAATACACATAACGGACTTATTCCTTAACTTGAAAAGTGCTGCTGCTTTCCTGAAATCGATAGCATAATTTAATAAATACATAAAATACTTGGTAAAGGTCACACATATTTCGACATTAGTCAGATAACTTGAAATTTAAACTAATAAAATGCGAATTCTATTTAAAGCAGCAGCACTTTTCATTAACTACAAGTTATGTAGAAACAATCCATTACTTTGATTTTTAATTTTAACTAGGGTATGCCCTTGCGATATTGAAATTTGTTTGTGACCTACATACAGTACATATTACATGCATTTATCACGTGACTATCAAATAACGTGACCAAACCAAATTCAGTACAGAGCGGGGTATACAATGTTATTTCAAAGAATGTTAAAGTCATAAGATAATATAGTACCTTTACAAAAATAAATTCAGTTTAAAAAGGTATGTATTTATGCACGTTTACATTCTGTTGATTTCTTTGAAGTACGCCTTAACAGTGCTGCGTATGTTGCTGTGCTTTATATGCTCCCACTTTTCATTATTGTCCCATCTGTCGAACCCATGTGAAGAGAACCCAACGTATATTTTTGTGTTGACTATATATAAATAAAAAGGACTCAAACAACATTTTTAAAAGTTTTTAAATTTTTCTAAAAAGATTGAAAGATTTAAAGTTTTAAAGATTGAAAGACTGAAAGTCTCAAAGACTGAAAGTTTGAAAGTCTAAAAGACTGAAAGTCTAAAAGTCTCAAAGACTGAAAGTTTGAAAGTCTAAAAGTCTCAAAGACTGAAAGTTTGAAAGACTGAAAGTCTAAAAGTCTCAAAGACTGAAAGTCTAAAAGTCTCAAAGACTGAAAGTCTAAAAGTCTGAAAGACTGAAAGTCTCAAAGACTGAAAGTCTGAAAGTTTGAAAGTTTTAAAAGATTAAAAGTTTTAAACTTTGAATCTTAAGATTCAATATATATAATATTTTAATTTTTGAAAGATTGAATGTCACCATATTATTTACTTGTAAATTTAAAAAAAAAAAAAAAAAAAGCAGCAGATTTAGTGATATAAAAAAAGAGCAGATTTATTTTTTTAGAAATTATTCCTTACAAAACATTCTCTCTAGGATTTTTCCCCTGGAAGCTAAAAATAGATACAAAGGCAATATATATATATATATAAAATGTTACAAGTAAAAAAAAATTATCATTTCTGATCTGACTGAGGGACAGAGCAACATGGAGTTTTTAAGCTCAGAGTACTGTTGGAAAATGCAAGAGCATACAGGTTCCACTAAAAAAGGAGAATGGATGAAAAACAAAGAAGAATGTATCCAAGATTTCATGGATAAGAATCCGGGAGAAACAGGAGTCAACGATGTGTACCTGTATAAGAGAATCAAATTATCGGACCATCAATGTGCACAACTCACAGTATTTTTATTAGGGTCATGGCAACCCCAGTATCAGGAATTCAAATGGAAAGTCAAATACGTCTTGGCTCACAAAGCAGAGGGACCAGAAAGGACCTGGATTCAAGGGAAATGGATGGAAGAAGTCAGAGATTGTATCAAAGATTATGTAAACAAAGTGCTCAAACAAGGATACGACATCATGGACTGTGGCTGTCCTACAGAATATTTGTACATGAGGAGAACTTTTCCCATACAAAAAGAACTGTGCCAAAGTATTCAATGTTTGTTATTTTAATGTTGTTATTATGAATAAAAAATATAGAAATATAAAAAACAGGTTTTTATTTTTTTTTTCTGGATGTGTGTATAACATTTAAGTGACAATGACGTCACAATGGGTATATTTGAATCGGTGCCAAGACTGTCTTTCTGTATTTGCACACAGCACACTGGTGCCAGGTGTTTTAAGAATTAGATCTCGTGCTAAAATAAATATAGTAACAAAATGTCTAAAATTAGTATCTTTCCTCTACAGGTGTTTTAAGAATCCGATCTCCTACTAAATATATATAGTAGAAAAAGTCTAAAGAGCTTAGCTTTTTAAACTTTCACAACACTCAATGATGCTTTATGTTTGGAGAATGTCGTATTTTATCAACCAAGAAAATAGTTCATGTCATCATTGCCATGCGAAGCTGAAAGAGATCAGCAGATTACCTGAATTGGACTATGATGATGAAATTATTGGTTGGTATTGGGGATGTAATGAATGTGGAGAACGTATACCTCACTGGGAAGTAAACGATTCCCCTAGTTTGTGGTATTGTCGCTGCGATTGGTGCCTGAAATATTACCTGTGGAAATATGGGGTTGATTTTATGATGCCACTTTGGGCTAAGCGCATGAGAAGAAATACCAAGATCGAGAGATGCCCCTCCTGCTGGGAAGAAAACACCCAAGGAAAATGGAAATGTCAACAGTGTATGAAATATCCCTGTTGTGAAAACTGTTATAAAAACATTGTACGACTTTCTTACAGAAATTGTCCCTTATGTCGATTTGAAAAATAAAAAAAAAATGAATGGTCTGTGTTAGTTCTTTCTTAGGTTACATTATGCTTAGTCCTTCCTTGATGCATCATACACCCATAACTACTAAGAAGACCACAAATCCAGGGAGTCTAAAAATAGAGACACAATAGAGTATATAAAAAATAAACACAAATCCAGAGAGTTTAAAAATAGAGACACAATAGAGTATATAAAAATAGACACAAATCCAGAGAGTCTAAAAATAGAGACACAATAGAGTATATAAAAATAGACACAAATCCAGGGAGTCTAAAAATAGAGACACAATAGAGTATATAAAAAATAAACACAAATCCAGAGAGTTTAAAAATAGAGACACAATAGAGTATATAAAAATAGACACAAATCCAGAGAGTCTAAAAATAGAGACACAATAGAGTATATAAAAATAGACACAAATCCAGGGAGTCTAAAAATAGAGACACAATAGAGTATATAAAACGGAACAAGTCAAAAAAAATTATCATTTCTGATTTCACTGAGACAGAGCACACAAAAATACATGGAGTATTTATGCTCAGAGTATCGTTGGAAAATTAAAGGTTCTACTAAGAAAGGAGAATGGATGAAAAACAAACAAGAATGTATTCAAGATTTCAAGGATAAGAATCCAGGAAAACAAAAAGATGCCACCCTGTATAAGAGAATGAAGTTTCCACACCATCAATGGGTAAAAACACAAAAGATGGCAATATTAGGGGGTCGAAAGGAACCTAAGTATCAGGAATTCAAATGGAAAGTGAAATATGTCTTGTTTCACAAACAAAAGGGACCAGAAAGGACTTGGATTCAAGGAAAATGGATGGAAGGAGCCAAAGATTGTATCCAAGATTATCTGAAAGTGCTCTTAAAAGGATACAGTATCATGGACTGTGCTTGTGAAACAGAATATTTGTACATGAGAAGATCTTTTCCCATAGATGAAACAAAAGAACTGTACAATAGTTTTGAATGTTTATTAATATGATTGTTTGTTATTATTGTTGTTATTATGAATAAAAAAAACACACAAAAAAAAGTCTTATTTTGATCTGTATCACATTTTTTTAGTGTGATTAATGACGTCACGATGGACATACTTGAATCGATGCCAAGATTGTGTATTACCTGTGTATTAGTGACTCAGCAAAAAAAAAAAGTTTTTGCACACGGCACTACTGCACAGGTGTTTTAAGAATAAGATCTCGTGCTAAAATAAATATAGTAACAAAATTCTAAAAATAAAACACAGAAAAAGGTATATAAAGCTTAGCTTTGAGTACACTGCGCTCAATCATGTTTTTTTGTGTGGAGAATGATATATTTGATTGACGTAGAAAAGTATTACTGTCATTACTGTGATAGGGAGATGATCCATAAGCGTACATTTACGGTGTATGATTATCCAGGATGGCATCACAGAACTTATCAAATTTGCGAGCATTGTGAAATGCCTTTTCCTCACTGGCTTGTGGATGATCCCCCTTCCATGGAGACCTGTGGATGTAGCTGGTGTGTGAAATATTTCACATGGAAGTACGGGGCAGAGAATATGGTGCCCCTATGGGTCAAAGTGACCAGGAAGAGAGCCTTAAAGAAATGCCTGACCTGCTGGCAGGAAAATACGGAGGGGAGATGGAAGTGTCAACAATACCGACAGTGTCCTTGCTGTGAGAAATGTGTTGAGAACTTTGTCAAGACTTGCTACAGACGTTGTTCATTATGTAGATATGAAGGAAATAAATCATAAAATCAAAATATGATTGTTTGTTATTATTGTTGTTATTATGAATAAAAAAACACACAAAAAATACAAGTCTTATTTTGGTCTGTATCACATTTTTTAGTGTGATTAATGCCGTCACAATGGATATACTTGAATCGATGCCAAGATTGTGTATTACCTGTGTATTAGTGACTCAGCAAAAAAAAAGTTTTTGCACACAGTACACTCCTGTGGCCAGGTGTTTTCAGAATAAGATCTCGTGCTCTTATAATAATAGAAACAGAAGCTAAAAATAGTTTTCATAAGGTAGTTAAAAAGGTTTTGCACACTACCCTTAGCTTTTAGTTTTTTTTTTTCAAGCAGGTTAAAAATAAATCAACAAAAGTCTAAAAATAAAACACAGAAAAAGGTTTATAAAGCCTGGCTTTTACTTTAAGGTTTTCACTGCGTTCAGATTAATCATGATTTTTTCCAAATGGAGAATAGAATATTGGATGAATGTAGAAAAGCAAATATGTCAACATTGTAAAAAGAAGGTAGATTGATTGATTGATTGTATATTGTTTTACGTCCCATTCGAGTAAAAAGAAGGTAGAAGACATAGTGTTAAGAGTGGTGTATGATAGTGATGATATCCCTGTGGATTCTTATTGGGGATGCGAACACTGTTTTGCTCCCATACCTCACTGGGAAATAAATGATCCCCCTTCTTTGGAGCAATGTACCTGTGATTGGTGCATTAGATATTACCTATGGAAAAATGGAGTTACAAAGATGGTGCCAAGTTGGGCTATTCTGATGAAAAGAAAAAGAAAGATCAAAAGATGTCCCACCTGTTGGGAAGATAACACTTATGGAAAATGGAAATGTCAACGGTGTCGACAATAGGCTTGCTGTGAAATGTGTATAAAGAACATTATAGAGACTTCTTACAGACAATGTCCCTTATGTCGATTTGATGGTTAAAAAAATAATAAAAATTAAAAAAAAAAAAAAATATTTGGGTTTTTTTTTCTTTAGAGACTAAAAATAGATATCTGATAAAAGGTATATAATGTGGTATACAAAAAATTTTCTCATTGTGAAAAAAGTCAACAACAAAAAAGTCAAAGTAAAAAATTGATATCTGACAAAAGGTATATAATGTGGTAAACAAGAAACTTTCTCATCTGAAAAAACCCAATTCAGAAAAAGTCAGACTTAAAAAATATGGAGTATCGTTGGACTCATTTGGTGAATCCAGGATATATTTTAAATAAGGGACCCTGGATGAAAACTAAAATAGGAGCAATCATGGATTTCTTTGAAAATCATCCAGGACAATCCATGAAGGATTTCTGTAAAGAATTATGGGCTAACCGGGGATTTCTTGTAAAAATCCATCCAGAAGAAAAAGTGTGGTTAGAAAAAAGATTGAAATTCCATTCCAAAGGATTTAAAGTGAAAGTGAGAATGTACCAACATTATCAGCAATACACGTGGGTGATCAAAGATGATCGTGGTACTTTAGCTAAAGGTCTATGGTACAAGAATTTAGAAGAGTGTCTTGAAGATTTAATCAGGACTAAGAAAGAAGAAGAGGCCTTAAAAAGAGTTCTTCCAGAAACTTATAGAGAGTATCTGTATTGCCGTATTCCTTTTGGCCAGATTAAAGACAATTTGGAAAAGGAAGGAAACCAGTTGTTTGACAAAGTGATTCATTACAGATCCAAAGAAGATGTTTAAATACCAAAAATAAAAAAAAAATTAAAAAATGAAAACTTGTTATTATAAATAGAAGGGTTACAGGTTATTTAGTCTCGGTATCTAACTAAACATGGAGACATAAATTTAGATAGCTATAGATGTTGAGATCTTCCTTTAAAAGTGAAGGTCAAAATGAATTAATTTCAAATGAAGATAGTTCATAGAAAGAAAAATCTGCTTCAACATACACATTTGTTATTTAATAAACAATTAAAAGAGAATCCAATAAATTAAGGAATGTATGACTTTTGTCATAACAGTACCTTTCAGGAAAATACTGTGGTTATGATGAGAGTTCATACACATGCAGATTTTATTCCACAATATTTACTCAGAATTGGGGAAAAAAAACTGAAATGAAAAGCTGACAAAAAAAAACAAAAAACTATAAAATAAATATGGGTTACTTTGAGAAAAAAAACAACATAGAATTAATTTCCAAGAGATCGTAGATTTTTTTTTATCTAAATAAATCCATTTTTAAATTTTTTTTTTTTTTGTCCCTGAAGAAAACTGTTTTTTTATAAAGTAGGTTATCCCCATTTAACCATAAAAAATCTCATGATTAACCAAAACCTGGATATTCAATATAGAATGGGGAAACATACAAAAGATAACT
This sequence comes from Saccostrea echinata, assembly GCF_033153115.1. NCBI lineage: Eukaryota > Metazoa > Mollusca > Bivalvia > Ostreida > Ostreidae > Saccostrea > Saccostrea echinata. The sequence continues at coordinate 1,178,800 of NW_026889763.1, read as the reverse complement.
GTATAATATTACGAGAGGATTAATAATTAAAGAAAATTATTATTAAAAGGGTATCTTTTTTTAATGAAAAAAAAACTATTCAGCCAGACAGATATAATTCACTGTGAAATGTATCCCACAGTTTAATGTCAATATTTTTAAAAAATTCATTAGCATTTGGATGTTAAAAAAAAATTCACTAAAATTTACATCATTATTATGTCTTAATAAAAATAAGTGTTATGTGTTATAAAAACATTGACTGTTACAAAAAAAAAATAATTCTTATGTGTTAATAAAATAATCATTGTTTATAATGTGTAGTGTGATATGTGAATATATATATAAAAAAAATACTTGAATCACTGGCAAAGACTGTGTATGAGGGGACTTTTTTTTGCACAGGAGACTTGTACTGCCAGCTGTTTTAAGAATCTGATCTAGTGCTCTTTAAAAATAGTAACAAAGAGCTAAAAAATAGTTGAGAGTAAAAAAAAAAAGTTAAGACTAAAAATAGTTGAGACTAAAAATAGAATGGATCAGAAAGGTATATAAACTAAGAGTTACAAGATTCAATCATCACTTGACAAAAAGCGATGGCAGAGCAAAATACTAAAGAAGTACAGGCAGTGTATAGTATTGGAGTACAGGAAAGAAATATGATATGTGATGTCTTAGACCAAATGGACACTATCATGGAGATAGTTCAAAAGACTACTTATGAATTTAAACAAGACATGATTACTGAGATTCGTGTGTTTAGAGCAATCATGATGAATGAAATTGGAAATTTAGAAAAGAAAATGGAGATTAGAAAGGAAACAGACCAAAGGGAAAATGAAAAGAAAATTCTCATTAATAAAAGAAAACACATTGGTGGATATCCTCAAAAGAAAGAAGAGAGAAGAGGACGCAAACCGGGGAGAAAAAGAACAAAAGAAAATTGCAAACAAAGTGATGAAGAAGAAGAAAAGGAAAACAGAGAGCCAAACAAGAAATCCATGAAACTCCAGAAAAAGAATTAACTTTGTTTGTGAAAAATTATTGTTTCTGAAAAACAAAAACTTTGAGAAAAAATGATTATTCTCATATTGTATTATATTGTTGTTATTATTGTTTGTTTATTCTAAAAATAAAAAAAAAATAGAAAAAAAAAACTTGGTATTATTTCAATACACGAAGGGATGATGACATCACAATGACTATACTTGAATTTCTGCCAAAGACTGTGTATGAGGGACTTTTAGTTTTTTGATTTTTTTGTGCACAAGAGACTGCTGCTGCCTAGGTGTTTTAAGAATCTGAACTGGTGCTCCTATATAAAAATAGTAACAAAGAGTTAAAAATAAACTTACAAAAAAAGGTATAAATACAAAGGGTAAGGTGTATTAAGATCAGTTTGATGATGATGAGCTTGAGTAAAAAGTCAAAAGATATGGAGGAGGAGAAAATACCATTATTAGAAAAAAAAAAATGATCATGCCTATGGAAGAAGAACATTCCAGTCCTCAAAGAATGGAGGAGGAGAAAATACCATTATTAGAAAAAAGAATGATCATGCCTATGGAAGAAGAACATTCCAGTCCTCAAAGAAGAATAGAACTAAAAACTATGGATGAAGAACCCTGTAATGTTTACTTGGGTACAAATGAGGAGATCCATGACCCAAAGAACCCATACAGAGATTATCCAGTAGCTATTAACTGGACATTTGTCATCCATGATGTGAGAGAAGAAGAAGATATAGATATGTTCATGAGCAGTGAAGATGAATTTCAGTACCTGATCATACAAAAAGAAATTCATCCCTGGACAAGAAAAGTGCATCAAATCAGGGGATTCATTCAAATGAAAAAACCTGTAGGAGGACTGGATGTGACTAGAGTTCACATGGAAGCAGATTTTTGTATGTCTCACAGTACACCAGAATTAGAAAGAATGTTTTACAGGCAAGGTGGCAACTATGAAGAATATGGAATTCTGAAACCTGAGGAGAGAAACAAAGAATTACAGTCCAGAGATTGGATAAGATGGGAAATTGGTGCCTGGAGAGATTTCCTGGAAAGAAAGAGAGAAATGGTCAAGAAACTGGAAAATAGAAATTAAAATTTTAACAATTTTGTTATTGTTGTTATTTTGTTCAGGTTATATATATATATATATATATATACAGACCCTAAAACGTGCTACTACACCTCAGAAACGAACCGTACCGTTCCGTGCAAGAAGCGTACCGTACCGTGCAAGAAGCGAACCGTACCGTGCACAAAGCGAACCGTACCGTACACAAAACGAACCGTACCGTGCAAGAAGCGTACCGTACCGTGCACAAAGCGAACCGTACCGTACACAAAGCGTACCGTTCCGTGCAAGAAGCGTACCGTACCGTGCACAAAGCGAACCGTACCGTTCATGAATAATTCTTAAAATAATTATGCAAGCCACGCCCCCGATAGCATTCCGAATTTTGCAATGACCAAATACAGTAAGTACTTTTCTTTTATTTCTTTCGACGCAGCGCCCGTTAAAGAAGTACGAAAAACAACCCTAGAGATTCAAAATATTATCATTAAGTACCATGCATCTGGACTTACATCTGTTAATATAAGGAAATTACTCAAAACTAGTTACGACTTCAAAACAACTCGGCAGAGTGTGAGGGAATCCTTAATTATTCGCTATGAATGATCGGGTTGTGCTTGATTAACATTTTTTTTTATATTAAATGCAGCATCGTAATATTTTCATGTACAGTTTATAACAAATAAAAGTGAATTAAATACTTTATCGTTTATTTATATATCATTTATCTACCCTATTCTTGTCTCTATGAACGTTCTGGGAAACCAAGACACATTGAAAAATGTATTAGGATCCTGTGCTATTTTCCGAAACAAAGCCCTTAAAATTCATTTTTTATTCCTGTAAGTAATAGTTTAAGGTAGAAATGATTACAGATTTAGCAACAACAACAACAAAATTTAAAAAAAGGATAAAAAAAAAAAAAAGAATTACGAACTAAATTATCAATTTGAAAGTGGATATGTTAAAATGTAAACGCCTCTCAATCACTAGAAAAAAATAAATAAAAGCGATGTATATATAAATAATATGTGTTGGTTTACACTCTTCTGACCAACTCAAGATGTTATCGCCAATATAACATACTGTCAAAAAGTTCGATCGCCACATTTTCGCATGGAATTTTCGGTTTAATACATGTAATCAAAAAAAAAAAAAAAAAAAATCTGGATATATGTCAGAATTAATTTTTATTAAAGCATTTTCCCATTTCATTTGCTTTATTCACTGAAATCTGCAGGTAAAATATGTTACCTGGAATTTACACATAAAGCCCAGTTAAATCTTTTAAAAAAAATGGTTAGTCCGTACATGCGTGTTCATCCAAGTTTTTTTTTTTAAGAAACACGTACTGTACATTTCTTACCATGGTCTCGTTATCTTGACTGACGTCTTTCTATACTTTCCTTATTTACTCTAAAACATTTGAAAATTTCGATCAAGTATTCTCGTCACATGTGCACAGGTAAAAACTTAAGCTGTGTATATTGAACCGTATCTAATCCTTAGTCAAGATATGCCTACATTCACACGTGTATCAACAGTTTGCTGTCTTAAACAGTAAGTCTACAACAATGAACCAGTTTTAATCAACAGATTTAAACAGAATTTCATGTGCAGTCAGCTAGCGCTTTTCTTCTAGATCTTCAATAAAAAAAGTTTGGGTTTGACAAGGAAACAAAACGGGGGGGGGGGGGGGGAGGGTAGCATCCGGCATGGGCAAATTATTCATTTTCAAAGTTTTTGAGGACATGCATGACTGCATATTATTTATTTTCAAAGTAATTAAAAACGGACTATTTATTTCTAACATTTTAAGATATTATTTATTTCGGAAATCTGTCTTTGCAGTCAATATATATTATATACATTTATACATTGTAGATGGAATTGTAGTGTCTTAACAGTTATCTTGATTGTAACTTCCCTTCAAAAAGCGTTTTAACACATTGATGGAAAATTTTGTAAAAAGGAAAACAATTATGTTGTACACGCACAAAAAAAATAAAGTTATATTTTGCACTAATTGTGTGTACTTCTACCGATTACTTTTCAATGTATTTTTCCTAGTGAGCCAAACACCTAAGAAATCTATGTAAAAAAAAAAAATATAATTCCTCGCAAATAAAAATAATAACTTATTTTTTATTGTTTCTTTGATCATTCGGTCAAGAGAAAATTTTTTTTTTGTTTTTTTAATGAAGCAACAGCGACAAGAACCTAAAAAGAATGGTTGACGAAATGAAAGCATAAGGGATTTATAAAATCAATCTCATTTGTTTAAAAGTGTGATAAGTGAATATTTAAAATAATAATTGTATTCCATTAGGAAAATGTAAAGGAAAAAAATATGTACGCTTATTCTTAAAAAAAAAAAAATACAGAAAAACCTTTTATGGCGACGCAACCAAAATTTTTTTTTTTCATCTTTGTTATACAGTGTTCGTTGATATGTTCGTTTTAGTAAGTTATTGAACCATATTAAGATAATAAATAAATATAGATAACTAAAATTATTTTGTTTTAAAAATTGAAAGTAGTTCATACAGAAAGTAAATTAAAAAAAGATACAGTTATTAAGACGACTAGTTACATGTAATAACAAAAATACAGCTGTAAAAAGGAAATATTTATAACAGTTTTAACTTAAAAACAACTTATTAAAAATGCTTGCGACACCGTCCTCCCATTTATATAAAATAAAGAGATTATAATAAAGAAATAAATGTCTTTATGAAGTAGCCAATCATAAACTAAAACGTACAGGCTCCGCCCACTTAATTTATATACTGTTCACCAAAGCGTACCGTTCACAAAACGAACCGTTCCGTGCAAGAAGCGTACCGTACCGTGCACAAAGCGAACCGTACCGTACACAAAACGAACCGTACCGTGCAAGAAGCGTACCGAACCGTGCACAAAGCGAACCGTACCGTTCACAAAGCGTACCGTTCCGTGCAAGAAGCGTACCGTACCGTACACAAAACGAAACGAACCGAACCGTGCAAGTGGTGTAGTAGCACGTTTTAGGGTCTGTATATATATATATATATATATATATATATATATATATATATATATATATATATATATATATATATATATATATATATATATATATATATATATATATAAAGGTGTGACATTAAAAAAATATTCCCAATCATGAGTTTACAGGAGATACCAGGAGATTTCTTAAACTTTCCTGTAGAAGCTATTGTACATCAATGTAATTGTTTGACAGTGAAAGCTCATGGATTGAGTCAAAGTATGTAATTGTTTGACAGTGAAAGCTCATGGATTGAGTCAAAGTATGTAATTGTTTGACAGTGAAAGCTCATGGATTGAGTCAAAGTATAGCTGAGAAATACCCCAGAGCTAATCTATATGCTACCCGCAGACCTTTAGAGTCTAGAAATTTAGCTATAGAAGAAGATAGAGGAATTCCAGGCACCCTTAAAGTGTTTTCTTTACAAAAACCAGTAGTCATTTGTCTGTTACCTCAATGGGATTATGGAACAGGACATTATAAGCGCCTACCTTAATATCAAGATACACCAGAAAATAGAGAAAAATGGTTTCAAACTTGTTTACAAGAATTGGGAACTTTACCTTACCAGACTTTTGCCTTTACTTATAAAATAGGATGTGGTTTAGCAGGAGGAAATTGGACTCATTATAGACAATATATTGAACAATTTGTACACACTTATCAAAAACAAGTGTACATTGTTCATAAAAAAAAATTACCTATGTGTGTGTTTATGTGTGATATTTAAAAAAGTGTGTGTATTATAAAATATTGACACTGTCTGCTATAAAAAAAAAATCCTTTTGTGTTAATCAAAATCATTATGTGTGATATGCATTAAAAATATGTTAATAAAAAAATATAGATGTCTATTTTAAAAAAATATATATAATCTTTGTGTGTGTTAATAAAATGATTATGTATAAAATAAAATAAAAAATTTTAAAAAAAATTCTTATTTCATTTTTATTTAAAAAAAAAATTAAAAAATATTTCTTATTTCCCTTTTTTAAAATTAATGTTAATAAAAAAATTTAAATAAAATATTTCTTATTTCATTTTCATTTAAAAAAAAAAAAATAACAGTGACCCCTGGGTGTTTATGAGACGTTTCTATAACCAGATGTTTTTTAAAAGGTATCTTTTCGAATCATTGAAGTGGTCCTTAAAAGGGCCGTTGGGTGATTTTTTTTTCTTTAGGGTTTACTCCCTAGGTGACTCCCTGTCATCAAACTCCAGTCTTCTTACCGGTTCACCGAATCCTCTCCATGGAAATGGATTATAGCGACAAAGAGGGCACCCCAGTCTTCTGTCAATAAGCCTGGCCGAGCATAAAAAACAGGCGGGTCTCTGCCGGCACTGGTCACAGACATAATTACTTTCCTCGTCTTCGCAAAAGCACAAACTACAGAAGATTGTTGATACGGGAACTTGTACTCCCCAGGTGGGGATACAACCCTGAAATCTAGTCTGGGTCTGGGTCTGGTGATGGTGGTGGACCTCATTCACCGTGGTTGGGATGGCAGGTGAGGGTGATGGCGATTCCGGGGAATCTGGTAGATTAAAATTTCTACCCTCTTCCTCGGGCCTTGGATGGTATATAGGCCTCAAAGTTGGTGTCCGTGGTGGTGATGGTGCCCTTGGTGGTGGTGGAGGTGGAGGCGGCGATGATCTAGTTCGCTCAGGCCTTACATATGGGGTCCTAGATGTTCTTCTTGCTGATCTGTTGTTACTAAGTTGAACCCGCATCATTGGGCATCTCAGCAGTTCTTCCCCATCGGAAATTCTTCTCACTGCGTAGTAACAGACAAGCTCAATTCCGGGAATAAGAAACAAATCTTCGTGGAATTCTTCAGTCATCGTCTCTGGTCGCTAATAAATCAGCTAGTAACGAATGACAGTTAACAGCTGACAAGCGTTGGTATTTATACACACAGCGCGACCCGAAAAGAAAGCACCCAAAAGCCCGGATGTAAGAGAGCTTAAAATATCATGGAAAATTCAAAAGTGTGTTATTCTGTGTTTGTGAATACATCTGTTGGAGTAAATAAGTTATTATGGAATTATAAATACATTCAAACCTTCTAGTTAAAGAATGAAGGTAAGTTTTGAGGATGATTTCACAGTATTATTCATACATGACATTCCTCCGTTGTTTAGAACAGGCTCATTCATGCCGAAGCGAAGCCCTAACCTTGAGTGACCTGAATACATAAAATAAGGAGTTAAGTTATTTTAAAAGTGTGACACAAAGAAAACTTAATGTATATAATAAGATTGAACCTAAGGAAAAGTGTTGATATGGTTTTTAAATCAAAAGAATCCTTACAAGTGTAGAAATAAACTTAGCGTCTGTCTAAGCATAAACACAAGGGAGGTCAAAGGTCAGCCATTTTCAGAAAATCAGTGTATAGACTTGTATAGAGCATATAAGATTCTTTTCAATCCTGACCTTTTAAGATAAAAATTTTGAGATGAATACAATCGGAAACTTATTAAAACAATTTGTATACACTTTATTTGCAGTGGGAAAGTTTAGATTTTTAATTAAGAACAAAACATCTCAGCGTCTAAATGTATAGACTTGTATAGGGAATATAAGATTCTTTTCAATCCTGACCTTTTAAGACAAAATTTTTGAGATTAATAGAATCAGATTGGTTTAAAAACAATTTTATACACTTTATTTGCAGTGGGAAAGTCTAGATTTTTAATTAAGAACAAAACATCTCAGCGTCTAAAACTCATATATATGATGACGTCATATTTGTATAGAAATAATAACAAAAAAGCTTAGTGTCTTTTCATCCTTTTATTTTTTTGTTTAACAATTGTTCCAAGTGTTGAATTCTCTTTTGAAATCTTAATCGATCCGCTACTAGAGCCTTCCATTCACTTTTCCGATCTTCGGGTGGTAAATAATGAATTTCATTCAAGTCTGTATTAAAAGTCACACATTTCTTAGTAGGTCTGATATTTCCAGAGATTTCATTCCGTATTGAATACAGATCTTCTCCATCGTTTCTATTTCTTTCCAAAGTAGAATCACTTTGCTCCCTTCGGGATGACATAGAAAACTGTAGGGTTTTTGTAAATATTGCATCATGTTCATCCCGTACATTTTTTCGGGTAAAGTCTTTTTCATTCGTTGACATAGGAAATGAATAATCGCTAATCTCCCCACTGTCGTACGATGGGATAAAGCCAGGCATTGTAACCACAAGTCCTGAGTTGTTTCTATAATGTTGTCTGCTTTCTGAAACACTTGTTCCGCTTCGGGGGGTAATGGTTGTTCCTGTTGTTCTAGACATTGCATTAAAGTATCATAACTTTCCAACACTAAAGTGTGATAGTGTCTCAACATGATATCAATGATTTTAAAAAAGAATGTTTTTATGAGCTTATTTATACCTTTTGGTTTTTTTCTATTTATAGAAATAAACCAATCAAGGTAAAAATAGAATAGGCTAAAGTTAAGTTTTTTTTTTTGCACACGGTACTACTGCACAGGTGTTTTAAGAATCTTGAATAGGTGCCAAGATTAAGTACATGACCTGTGCAGGTGTTTTAAGAATCGGATCTCGTGCTTAATATATATATAATTATAGTAACAAAAAGGTAAAAATAGTTTTTCAAACTTGAATCGGTGCCAAAATTAAGTACATGACCTGTGCAGGTGTTTTAAGAATCGGATCTCGTGCTTAATATATATAATTATAGTAAAAAAGAGCTAAAAATAGTTTTTCATAAGGTATATAAACTCAGAGTTAAGTCAGTTATAGCATCAGTCTTAAGTTAGCACATGTAGAGAATAGACATGGCAGAAGCAATGATAATATTATTATATTATAATAATAATATTACAGGTCAGAATTATATTCCACCTCAGAGTATAGGACTGGGATATGCCTTACCCACGGCACCTGATACACAAGATCTCATCGGATTGGATTTGGGACTTTATAATATGCCAGAGCCCATGACAAAGGATGATATGGGCATCTTAACCACGACTCTGGATGGCATTGTCAACATGCTGACTCAATTGAAAGAGTACAACACCAGTGAATTTTGTTTGATACGTGGGAAATTGTCCCGATTAGAAGTTAAAGTGACTAACATCCAGGAGAAAATGAATGGTGGATTTTATCAGAAAAAAGAGAGCAGCAGCAGCAGCACAGGAAAAAAGACGAAAGAAACAGATCCATGTTACATTTGTAAAGAGTTGGGACATTGGGCTCCAGACTGTCCCAGAAAAAAACAGGATTTGTGTTACAAATGTGGAAGAATGGGACATTGGGCTAATGAGTGTCCAGAAGATGATCAAAAATTAGTGAAAGAAGTACAAAAATTAGAGAAAACTCAAGAGAAGAAAAAAAACAGGACAAAAAGATTCAGGAACATCAAATTCCTACCAAAGGCACTAATTAAAGGAAACTTGAGAATACCAATGTAAAGGAGAAACTAAAATTGAAAGTCCAGAAAAATAATTGACACTTTTTTCCTTGTTGTGAATAATTGCTGTGAAACAGTAAGTTTTTTTCATGTTTTGTGAAAAAAAAATTGTGATATTCCTGTTGTAATATGACTGTTTCTCTGATCTTTTCTTGTTTGTGTAATAATGACGTCATTATGGACATACTTGAATCGCTGCCAAGACTGTGTACGTCCTGCGTATTAGTGAGTAAGCAAAAAAATCCTTTTGCACAGTGAAAAATTTTTTTGTGATTTTCGTGTTGTAATATGACTGTTCTCTGATATTTTCTTGTTTTCTTTTAATATTGTATTATTTGTATCAATAATAAAGGTTTGAAATTGAAAAAAATCTTTCTTTTTTTTGATTGTGTATTTTTTTTTTAAAAAAAAAGGGGGGGGCAAAAATGCACTCAGTTGACCCGGCCACCCCATTTTGGGACTTTAAAAAACCCTTGAAACGGTATTCTGGATAGCCTAGGCCAGCCCATTTTGGGACTTTAAAAAACCCTTGAAACGGTATCCTGGATAGCCCCGGCCAGCCCATTTTACATTTTTCTTATTTTTTCCATTTTTTTACCGGCTATAACGGCCCCTATACTCCAGGATAGCCCTGGCTATCCTGGAGTAATCTACTACTTGTATTTTAAAATTTTAATTTGTATTCTTTAATTTTTCATTTGTATTCTACAGTTATTCATTTGTATTGTAAACCTAACAAGTTGGAAATAATAGCACATCATTTAATATGAATATAATTTAGTGTGGTTAACCTACTCTACAACAGATTTTTAAAAGATTTTTTTAAAAATCCTATGCTTTCCTTTTATCCTCAGTTGAGGCTTGTACCCTACCCCTATTCCCGTCTTGTGTGGTTTGATTAACTTTGAATCTACACAATGTTAGGAAAAGTAGGAAAAAAATAATCTTCTCGGTTCATGAGAACGCCTTTTTTTATTTGCCTATTCCTGATAAAATTTTCTTGGAAAGGGGGATTATCAATTTTCAGTCCCTTTCACCCAAGGTTACTTAATTTACTTTCCATATAGGTCATGGAGAAGAAGAAAAAAAATGCCAAAAATATACAATAACAACAACAACTCAAAAAAGACGACGAACGCTTGAGCATTTGACTCAGGTCAGCTATTCGCAGGAATTTTTGAATTGTTTTCATATTAATATTGCGGTCTTGTTTCTCTTGGAATTTAAAAAAAAAAGAAGTAATAATATCACTACTCCAGAAAAGGTTTTTTATCTAAAAAAAAAATATATCTTATATATTCCACGTAAAAGTTTAAACCCCCCCCCCCATTTATTGTAGCCCCACCTAGCTTCAGTAATGTAGCGATCTTCCCTTTCATATCATTGACTTACCATGGCCATACTGACCCCTATATATTCAAATCATCAGATCATGGCCATACTGATTTTGAAGGTTTCTCATATATATTCAAATTAAAAAAAAGTTTAAACAATCAGAATAGGGGATTTTTTTTATGTCGAACGGACGACAGATTCTTGCCGTCGTCACTGATAACGTGGCTTTGAACCAGTGAGCGATAAAAACGGACCTAATCACCTGTGGTGCAAAATTACCGGAATGCATCCGGATTTGTGATTTCATTCCGAGAATTTTTTGGTTTAGGTTTCAATTCCAATTTCCTGTTTCAGTACAACGTAAAAAAATATACTGAAAACGTTTTAACTTAAGTGTATTGTTACTCAAGTAAGTAGAACACCTTCATTTCCAGAAACTTTTAGAAATAAAGATGAGCCTTGTGAAGATTACATCTATATACACAGAAGGGCTCTCTCGCCACTTTTCAGGACCCAATAAGGGGAAAAAAGTGATCGCTTTAGGAATTTTTTGAAAATCATACCTTTCAACTCATCATATTTTTTCATATTTTGGTTTCTATTATTTGTTAAGACTTGAAACTTATTTTGCATTATTATATACAGGAACATGATTAGTTATGATATATCCAAATTATTTAATATATGTTCTCTAATTGTTGAGTTATATGTATTGGAAAAATAAACACCTTCAGTTGGAAAAAACAGGTAAATTCCTTGAATTTGGAATGGGGCATTTCAATTACCCAATTATAGACAACTGAGACACCATAAAAGCTCAAAGAATTTAAGTAAATCTGAATTTAAAAAATTATCGGCTTATACATTATGTCTGTTGTGGCAAGCAGTAAATCTAGTACTCCTGACTTTCTCAGATTTCTATTGATATTTTCCATGCCGCTGTACAGAATTGCTTCATACTTGCCAGACAAATTTTCTGAGTTGAAATACATTCATGCATACTAAATATATCAACGATAATACATATAAAGTGATAATCAAATCAAGAACTTTTGATTTCTGACTCCCGATTGTTCTAGATTGCGATTTTTCAACAATATTCTTCATTTCGCCAAAAAGAATTCCTTCCAACATATTGGGAATATTTACTATGTTGAAATTCATTCCCATGTACATAAAAATATTAATAATTTTACGTATGATAATGCCATTCTGTCCAAAAGTGGTAAAATTTAGTACTCATTATAAATATAGAAACCAAAAATGGATACTGATTCATAGAACTGCTCAGTTTGGTCCATTAATGCCACCATTCCTAAATTTCTTGATATTTTTTGTTTATGCTTATTCAGTTTAACACAGTGAATGCGTTTGAATAGTTTGAACCAAATCTATTGAGCGATGTGGAAAATATCAACGAAAAACATGAATCCAAGAGATTTGGGAGCCAGTAGGTCTAGATTTACCGTCTGCCCTCAGTTGGCTCTAGGGGCTTGATGGGAGCCCATTGCAGTGGTGTCTGAAAGAGGAACAAATGACAATTCTACAAGGGAGATTGTCAAAAAATTAAGCTACAGTTTAGGCAGATCTTTTATTGAAATTTTTCTGTGAATAAAACAAATAGTGGTAGAGTAGTACAGCTGTAAGAAGTAGAATGTCATAATGCTGACTTAAAAAATGACATTTTTCATATTTTAAAGTTCAATACCTATTAAAATACAAAAGCAAGTAAGGTTTTCTGTCATTTCAGGTTAGATATAATCCACTGGAAATGGGGAGATACAGCTCCAGCCCTGATGTCAGAAGAAGGAAGGCTTCGTACTCTAGCAGCGATTCCTCAGTAGACTCAGATGACAGTTCTCGTGAAAGAAATAGGTCAAGGTCACGAGACATACAACAAAGGAAAACAAAAAAGAGTCAGAAAAATAGGCGCTCAAGATCAAGATCAATTGATAGAAAAAGACACTCTAGGTCAAGGTCATTTGAGAGAAAAAGGGATTCCCGTTCTAGATCAAGTTCACCTGAAAGAAAAAGACGTTCAAGGTCAAGGTCATTTGATAAAAAGAGACGCCAAAAATCTAGATCTCCTGACAGAGGAAGAAATTCAAATGGTTATTTACACTCAGACAAACGTTCAGCTCATTCACCATGGAGACACAGGTCAAGGTCACCTATTTTTGAACCGTCATCATCCAGAGGGGATATGTATGGACATGATGATAGATCATCTCCAAGGAGATTCAACAGAGAGGAAGGGAATGGTGACAGATCACATCATTTTCATGGTCATGGCAGAATGGCTCGCTACAACAGAGGTCACAATGGCATGCTACCCGACTTTTTTGACAGGTAGGTGAATTTGAAGCATTACTACCCATAGTGATTTCAGATGAAGGGATACATTTTACACATTATTGTTTAAATCATCCTACTGCACAAATGTTTATTCAGTATTCATGAGGAAGTATTTTTATTTTAAACAATGAACTTGTTCAACAGGTTCTTCTTTTATTCATTCCTTTTCTATTTGAAGCTACATGAAATTAAGTATAATTTCACTTAAACTAATTGCAGATGTTGTCCAGTTCAATTATTTGCAAGTGTGCACATATCATTTTTCTTTGTTACACCATACCTTGGTAATTCTATACTCCTATCAAACAAACTCTTCAAATCCAAATTTTTCTTACATTTGAAGCAAAAAAATGTGTTGAAATGTATACAGTACCTATCAACTGTCCTTATATTTTCATGTTGTTGCTCTTTAGACGTAGAGAAGAGAGAGAAAGAATAGGAGAGATGGGAATCTTTGAATGCTGGGGCCATTCACCAACACATGCCTCTATTTCAGACTCAGAGTAAGTGAAAAATTGAATCTATTTTAGGAGAGACACATTTGCTGCACAATTATGAAAAGATACTTATATATGATCAAGCAAAAATATTTGCATCTGTCTACTGTGCATTACAATATAGACCAAAAACACCAGGAAACTAGAGTTCCTAATTCAAGTTTAAGGAATATACACATGTCAGAGAAATTAGAATTGACTAATAATGACAGATATAATTTTATTCATATAAAAAAATGTCTTACTTTCAGATCTGAGTCGGACAGTGGCAAGTCAGCTGGAAGTGATTCTTCCTCAGGTATGCATTCATAAAATTTTATCAAACTTAAGAAGTTGTGGCTTTTTAGGCAGAATATAATTTTCAGTTCAGTTATCAAGGCTGGAAAAGTCAGATACAGGTTTATAAAAAGGAAGTTTTTATTGATAGAAGAAAGAAAAAAAAAATCTTTTTTCTTTAAAGAGGACAAAAAGAAAAGGTATAAAAAGAAAAAGAAGAAAGAGAAAAAACACAAGAAGAAAAGCTCAAAGAGGTAAGTATCTAATACAAATCATCAGAATGGCAAGAACATAAAAAACATTTCTTAATTAAACTCTTTAAAGTAGACAAATGCTTCCATTTTTTTTGTTACAGTAAAACTTGTCTAATCTTGATATTGTGCATTCTGAAAAACTTGCCTATCACATTGTAAATTTGAAGTCCCTGTCATTAAATTCAGTTGATTAAAATGTTTTCTAATTTGGAATGCTGTCAAATCCGGCCAATTTCTGTGGACCCATTGGTGTCTGGATTAGACAAATTTCACTTTAGTAAAGTATTTTATTCAATGTTGATATGTTTAAAAGAGTTTATCAATTTTTTGAAAAAGATGAGAATATGAAAATCTTCTCGAAGAACTATTTTGCTATGAACAAAATTAAGATTTCTTATGATGAGAACAGGCTGTTGTTTTTCTGAATTGAAAGCAAGTGTATGTAAAATACATTTGGACATCTTTAAAAAATTGTTTGGTTGCCCTCTCCTGACCGATTGGCTAAAAATTACCCAACTCAAAACTTTTGTTTTAACCTCCAGGAAGCAATTATTTTTTTCTGCAATCCAGAAAATAGATTTTGAAAAATCAGCATTGATTTTGAACAAAAAATTCTCACCTACCTACCGACTCAATTTTCTCATCCTTAGTCGGAAGAGGACAAGGAAACATTATTTTAAAGTTGGCCTTTTCAGAAATATGAGATTATAAGAACACTTGAAAAGAATTAAGTGGTATAACGGTGACCAAGTAGCATTGAATGAATGATTATATTTTGTCCTTTATTGCCAGGGCTGTCATTGCCAGAAGGTTAGATTGCACTAACAAGTATTATTGGCTTTATATTCTTACTTTGGTTCCTGGCAGATTTAACAGCCTCTTCCAAAAAAAAATTAATTAATTAATTAAGGCTTGATTATAGGACTCACTGTCTTAACCATTTTTCTGATATACTTATGCAGTAAAAAGAAAAAGAAATCCAAGAAAAGGAGAAAGAAAGAAACGGACTCGAGTGCCAGCGAGTCCGAGAGTGAAGAAGAGATGTGGCTCGAGAAGAAAGGTATGTTAACAGGCTACAGTCAAACCTTGTTATCTGGAACTCCAGGGGCCAGGGAGATTTGAGGATTCAAGATGTTATGGATAAAATATCTATAGACAGAAAAAGTGGTTGTGATTTCCAATTCAGTGGCATATCAGTGTTTGAGACACTGAAGTTAAAGTGTATTTCTGAGGTGTTGGTCAATTTTGCAATTAGGAAAGTAACTTTTGTTTCAAACTAATGACTACAACAAAGATTTATCATTGTGTAAACATTTGTGTATGTCATATTATCAGGCAAGCAAAATTAATTTGTAGTAATACTGGACCATTTAAAGAAAGTTTTGTTTGGTGAGGAATGAGATTTGAGGATTTTTTTTTTTCAGTGGACACAGTGGAGGAGGAGGATGTAGTTGGTCCTCAACCTTATCAACCAGAGAATACTGTCTCTAGGATGGAGTAAGTACAGTGAAAACTGTCTAATCTGACACCGACTTTTATTTTCATTCCTATCTTACTATTTTCCATGTTCTTTTCACTGTACACTCCGACTCCCTGGCATAAAAGGAACCAAAGACTTAGATGATTGTAAATCCCATTTCTGCTGATGGAAAGCATGTTATAGGAAAGAAAGATTTTTACTAAAAGCATTAAAAGAACTCACCTAAATTGCTTTACTGGAACGTCAACACTTCAGCAACTTTCATTTCAGTTGTTAACAAGAAGAAACTTTAAATACATGTACATGTAATTGTATTAAATGTTTAAACTTTGTTTTGTTCAGCTATGGTAAAGCCTTGCTGCCTGGAGAGGGTGCCGCTATGGCCGCATATATCGCTGAGGGAAAGAGAATCCCCAGAAGAGGAGAGATTGGACTGACCAGCGATGAGATAGCAAGCTTTGAGCAATCAGGCTACGTCATGAGTGGCAGCAGGTGGGTTTAGATCATCACTTTTAGTAAACATTTTGCTGGCATTGATGGTGGAAAACTCAATTTGGGGCATTTCGGGGTCATGAATTCCACTGACATGTACATGGTAAAAATGTGGAAAGTTGATAATTAACAATATACTACTGGTAAATTCAAATGGTTTTGATATTGCTTATAGACTGTGGTGTATCTTATGCATATTTTTTTGTTATTGAAATGTTTAAAACTGGACTTGCAAGACCATTTTGTAAATGGATCATAATTAACAAAATTAATGTCAGAAGTAGATACAGATATTTGCATTTTATTATGATTAAGCTATGAGTGATTTGATTGGAGTTTAATCTATTCCTGGATTTAGTGTAAACTCCTCTGTGTCATTTCAGACATCGTCGAATGGAGGCTGTCCGTTTGAGGAAGGAGAACCAGATCTACAGTGCAGATGAAAAGCGAGCTTTGGCTAACTTCAACCACGAAGAGAGATCCAAGAAAGAGAAGAAGATCCTCACACAGTTCAAAGAGATGATAAGAAAGAAAACGGAAAGCAAGCAATAGAACCAATATCTATATAATGATTCTAAGAGAGAGAAGATTTTTGCACATACAAGGACTGAGGGTGATACAAAAGAAGATGGAAGAAAAAAAACAATAGAACTGATACTTACTCATTATTCTGTAAAAGAAATCATGGATTCTGAAGTGAGATGTGCAAGTGTACTTTTTGTAATTGTACATACATGTATAAAAGACTTGTGATTTGACACTGAAAAAAATTAATATTATATTTATAAAAGCTTTGTTTAGATTTCTTTGATAAATTTCTTGAATGTATTTATTGAATGTATCTCTCATGATTATTAACAAATAGCATACCAGTATATTGATAAGGCAACTCAGCAACCCACTTATTTTCATAAAACAAAATCTCTTTTTATTTGAACATTGTTATATTTATATTTCTTAAGTCCATACGAGATGAATTCATGCCATAGTTAATCCATATGTAGGTGTACATAGACTACCTACAACATTGTTAAAGGTAGGCTTATGGGAAAATACATGATTGACTACAGGAACAACAACAACAACTAGAAAGTCTGCTATTGCAAGCAATAGCGTATGTCGCCCCGAACTGGCTTTATCAGAAATGGTCTTATAGTGTATTATTCTGTTCTATTAATAATAATTTTAATTTCCTCAAAAACCTCTTTTTTGTTTTATTTCTGATTGATGAACATGAAATACATCAGAACACAGATGTTTATACATGTAACTAACACTAACATATCGGGAGAATCGGATTGTATTGAACGAATAAGATTGCTAGTTTTTAGTCACTACTGATACCGGAAATAATTTAACTAAAACAACTGGTTTATATTAAGATGAAGTAATCGTAAATAAGATGATTTACACACACGCAACAGAAAAAAGCATCACGGCAGCGGAATATAAACTCATATATTAGGGAAACTTGATTTACAAAAAGTAAATTTTACATCTCTGCTCATCAGTACAGAAATTCAGCTATTAACTAATTGAGTCAAAGGCAAGCACATTTCAATGAAAATTTATTTTGGGTTTTTAGTAGATTTAAAGTCGATCAGAGGTTGATTTCGGGTTAAGAGAAATATTTTATGTTGTTGTTATTCTTGTGAGGCACGTGCTTGTGTGTGTGTAAGGGGGAGGGTAGTAAAAATGTACAATAACTTTCTTTGACTTTACATTTATTAGTTAAAGGATTTTATTTGAAAACTGCATGTGAAAATAAAGCATTACTCAAGAAAAAAAATAATCAGAGAAAAACGACACTTATCAAAAACATACTTGCTGCATACACTATAAGGAATGTCAAAAACTGTGGTTTTAATATATTTTATAATAGTTGTGCAAGTTCATTTCATTTCTTAAAATAAGGTAGCAATGCTCAATAAATGTATAACTTGTATAATTATATTGTAAAAAGAAAGAAATATCGTTTTCTTATAATTTCAAAAAGTATTATCTGTTAATTGGATTTTAAAATACATTGCATCATGTCATGAAATTGACATCAGAAATCAAATGGAAATTTAAATTTCTGTTTCTAAATAGACATTTCATTTTTTCATCACTAAAGCAATAACCGTTAGCTAAGCTTGGACAACCATCAACTCGTATCAGTCCTTTCAGTACTTTGATTAAAAGAAACTTCTGATGCATTCGGCAAACCTCGGCTGATTCCGTCACCTTCATCAAACCTCGGCTGTACGAGGAAACTTGATATGCGTCTCCGCTTAACATTTGTGATCAGGCTGCCTGTTTACCGCTTAGGGAAAACGTAACGCTTTGAAAACGATAATAAACATGCATCTGACATACGATAAAAATTTTCAAAAGCATTTAGGTAACACTAAGAATAACATTTACCAAGAAAAATGCACTTAGTATCTTTACATAATCACATGTTTGTTAACGGATCGAATTCAGCACACTGTGCACGTGTATATGTAGGGCGCAGCCATATTGAGTATAAAGTAGCTCCGGTTCAATGGAGGTTTACATAATACAGCCGAGGTTTGATGAGGTACGAATCGGCCGAGGTGTGCCGAGTGACTTCTGATGGCATACAATGGTCACGTGACCGCGACTTTTCTTAAATCATTTGTTCCTTACCTGGCGTCAGCGACAAACTTTGAAAAAATAAAATATCCCATGCACAACTATGGTTGGTGATTTTTATTTTGTAAAGTTTCATGAAGATTTTGAAAGCCATTTACGAGAACGCTCGAGTACAAAACTATAAGGTGAACCAAACTACGACTTCGTTCCGATGGCTGAAGCGATGGGCCAGCTCCAATTTTTTGCGGAAAACAATTTGATCCAGTACAAGGAATAAATCTTTAAAGTTTCCAAAAGATTGCTTGCGTAGTTACTAAGAAAAATAGAAATTAAAGAATTTTCACTTTTCGTCCGTTTCCATGGCAACGGTAGGAATTTAGAAAAAATTGAATGTTGACTGCACACCTATGGAGAGTTGGGGGGATTGGGAGTCCTGGCTGTGATTGACTCAGCTGTGCTGAGAACGTATCCCAGTCTGAATGTGGGCAAATTCCTGCAGCTCTCAATATGGACAATCATAGATATGCTTGCAAGAATAGCAGAATGGTTAGAAATTTAAAGAATGCCAAAAGAAAATATCTTTAAAATCTTCTTTTCAAGAACAGCAAAGCCATGTGTAGTTTTACTGATATGGAAGCATCCTCAGGTAGTGTAGATATAAGTTTGTTCAAATGATAACCCCAGGGGGTAAGGTCGGGCCACAAAGGGAGGTCAAAGTTTTACATATAGGAATATAACATAAGGAAAAAAACTTTTAAATCTTCTCAAGAACAGAAAAGCAATGTTTAGTCATATTAATATGGAAGCATCCTCAGGTGTGTAGATTCAAGTTTGTTTAAATCTTGACACCCCCCCCCCCCCCCAAGGATAGGGAGGAATCACAATGGGGAGTCAAATTTTTACAAAGGAATATATAGGAAAAAATATTCTGTTCAAGAACAGCAAAGCCATTAGTTGAATTCATATGGAAGCATCCTCATGTAGTGTAAAATTCATGCCCCCCCCCCCTTTATGTTAACTTTTCAATACTCAACTGATTTGTGCTTTTTCATAGCCAATGTGCTCAGCTGAGCGATGTGGCCAATGGGGCTCTTGTTCTGAAGAAAAATTAAGGGGAAAAAAGTTTCAGCAAGTATTACTCCAAAATTTGAATCGGAAAGTGTACAACATTACCAGACATTATAAAACTGCGCAAAGGTCTTTCAATTATTGTAACTATATTAAATTATTCTGGGAATATGAAAATAAAGTTCAAAACTACGTTGCGTATGTCCTTAAAGAAAACAAAGTTTTCATACATGCAATTAATTTTATTCTTCTTAAATTATATCCAATACTAGTATCAGCTTTGCTTTATGGTGTAAATAAATGAAAACTCGATAATAAATATCCCTTATACAGTTAACATCAAGATAAATAGAAAATTACTTTTTAAATGTTAATACTGCGATGATATAAATAACAAAGTCCATTATTTAACGACACCATTTGTTGTACCACAACACGCGCTCCATCTTCTTCGTTTCGGGGGAAAACACAAAAATCTCCTCCTGCAAATCTCCCTCTCTCATCACCATTATAATTTTCCTTTGTTCGTAGGCGTTACGGAAACTACGGGGGGAAATAAAGTATCAGTAATCACTGCACCCTTATGGTGAATATCATCTAGTAAATCTGATATATGAGATAAATGTTTGGGTATACTCACAAGAAATACTTGTACTTTGTAGGAGTCAACGGACGAGTGTCGGTGGTAGCCTTTCTAAATGGAACACGGTCTTTAATAAACAGAAAAATATATATCATTAGGAATAACAAGTGTATATCCTTAAAAAAAAGATTGCAGACTTAATTAAACTTTAATTACTATGCATACCTATCAGGTACTGGAATCCTCCTTTCACGGCCTGGGTTAGGCGTCCAAATAAAAATGTGGACCAGTACCACATCTTGGATATAGCGGTGCTAGCAAGTATTGCCACAGAGGAAACCCCCATTTCTACAGCCATCTGTTTAAAACAATGCAAAAATTGTAATCATATGAGACAGCATAAAACTGACCATTTAGTTGAATGTCTGTGCTAATTTCTCCATACAAGCATATACATGTACGAGCTAATTCTGTTGATCGAAGAGACAAAAGAAAGTTTTAGAAGGGATCCGGAAAGGACGCATATTACTTATACAATTCATTGAACTAAAACTTGTGACGTTCAGGGGCTTTACTCTTTTTGGGGGGGGGGGGGGGGGGGCTCGTCGATGGACTTCTATGCCATAAAAGACTCGTTAATTTTCCGCGAGACAATCCATTTATCTAAATGATCATAACCATTATTATCATTTTTCATTAATAGTGGTCACATGGTACGTATATAAATATGACTTTGATTGATGTTATAATTCAATGAGATAACAGTCGTAATTTTATAATTGGGCCTAACCCCATACTCACATTGTAGAGGTCCTCCTGCCCAGGGCACGGCTTTGGCTCCTCCACAAAACCAAGCCAGATGCCAAACTTTTCAAAAGTACTTATTGGCTTTTCTTCACTATATCAATGAAAACGATGAATATATCAAACCAAATTTGAAAGAACAAAATATTGCTTTAGAAGGTAGTGAAACATACTAGAGCTTATTCAACTCATAAGCATTCCCCATCTTAAATATTAAACGAGCAAAATATATACTTTTCGTCAACTAAGATATGTGTATGTTTCCTTCTGTATGCCTTACTTACCAAAAGAAATATTCTTTGTGCTTGACCGTTATGACGAGCATCACCAAAGCCAATACTGCCAAGATATATTCTCTTTTAGTCCAGTTGAAGACAAAGAAAGCCATGATTCAATGCTTGAAATACTATCACACGAAATCACTGTCGCAACTCGCGTAGAAATACCCTCTATGCGTCTCTGAGACAATGCAATGACGTCATAGTGTTTAAAAGTTATTGTTACGTCACAATCCTTTATGATACATAGAGAATAATTCATGGCAAAATCTGTATCACACCCCATATCAACCCGAGACTCCAATATCAGCCCGAGGGCCGAAGGCCAGAGGGCTGATATTGGTCGAGGGTTGATATGGGGTGTGATACAGATTTTGTCATGTATTGTTGTTTTTATTATATATTTGAAAATAGTGTCTTAAAATCATTTATAAACTTGTAAATTAATTACTGAATTTTTAATCATTTGAATGGGTTCTGTTTTTGTTGAATTTCCATTTCTCATTTTTTTCCCCAAAGGCATTACATTCAGTGATAAGAAATGAAATAATTACAAATTTAAAAAATAATTATTTTGAACAACATTAAATACCCGATGAAATAAGATTACAATTTAAGTAAACTTCATTAACAATTAAATTAATAGAAAAAGATCCGAGGTACTCCGAATGAAAAATACAGAGATGATCCGGATAGGTGTAATAAAGGGTGTGATAAAGGGTCAAATAAAGGGTGCCGATACAGGGTGTGTATTACAGGGCGCGTGCCTGTGTTCATATCAGGGATGCAAAAACCCTGTATTATATTACAAATATATAATAAATACTAGAGCAGAGCTCGTTGCAAAGCAACGAGTAGGTCTTCCGTTGGAGCTGCGAACAGGAAGAAGTGACCTTGAGTCAAGGTCATGCCACATTCTAAGGTTATAAGCAATCTTGTAAGGGGTATCAACTTGCAATGTCTCACCAGTAGAAAGACAGTTAAGGAATGTTGTTTCTCCGTTGATGACCTTGAACTCGTTCAAATGACCTTGCATCAAACCATGACACACTCTGGTTATAAGAAAACCCCATCTATGTGTTACCGACTCGACAAGTTAACACATGTTCTTTCAGACCATTCATCCAGTCAAAACATTCTTTCCTTAGTGACCCTAAATTTAATCAACATGGCCGTAGGAATCGAGGGGGGCGTGCCCCCCCCCCCAATAATTTTGCCGATATATAGATTACTATAGTAGACATAGATACTATAGCTTGTGCCACCTCAATAAAAACGTCTGATAACCTTCTTTTTTTTTTGCTTGTCAAGGAATTTTTAGTAGTTGGTGACCTTTTGCTTGTCAGGAAATTTATGGTAGTAGTGCCCCCTCAACTGTCAACTGAAAATGTATGGCTGTGCCCCCCCCCCCCAAAAAAAAACTGAATTTGCTTCCCATGGGCCTGATCAAGGCAATGATACACTCTGTATGATATCAGCGATAACCTTTTGTGTGTTTCGGACTTACCAAGTTCACAGTTTGCATTTATTGCATGATAGTGAGGGAGACATGAAGATTTCTTCGCCCATAAAAAATCATATTCCGCGAGGGCAACATGAAGATTTCTTCGCCCATGAAAAATCATACTCCCCGAAGGCAACGCCCGAGGAAATATGATTTTTCATTTGCGAAGAAATCTTTATGTCTCTATTATGCAATAAATTGTTTATAATACCGAATTAACCAAAATGCAGGAATTACAAAGGAGATCCAATGAATAAAGCAAACATGCATTTGATGAGAACGATATGAAAGAGATGTAAGTTACAGGTACACCAATAGCCTCGTTTCATTAAAAAAAAATTCCTACGTGACAAGTTTGTGTGATCACACCAGTAACATTCAAACACCATTACATTTTTACACATTTAAATCGACACAATCAATCAACGATAATATGTTGACGGTGCGACCGTTGGGCGAGTGCATTGTTCACTTAATTTTAAGATCCGCCTCTTCAAACAGCACGAGACATTTGGAACGTCTAGACTGTGACGTCTCATGACGTATGTTAGCTGTACTTCCATAAACGAATTTTGAAAAGTGCAAACATTTTAACAAAGAATGTTTAATCTACTATCTGTATGCAATTCCATTAATTAAGGTGATTTTTTGGGGTGAATTTTTAGTTGTTGTTACCGCGCGAACGAAGTTAGCAGCGTCGCTATAAACAATCTAACTCCTCACTCGTTTAATTGTGACGTCACAATCGTGAAACACGACGTTTTGTTGCAGGGCAAACATGATGGACACGTGACTTTCTCGGCCAATCAAATTCTATTTTACTAGTGATTTTTCACTTGTAAGCTAGTTTTCACAGAGGTATAATAAACGTTTTTTTAGACCATACATCGAAATAAATTATCATAATTTCTATAGTCGTAATTTATTAGGTTCAACTCACTGCTTTAAAGGATCATTGTAAATGTTTTATGCCCGATTTGGATACTGAACAACGTGTGATTTTTGAAACACTGATGCCCCTATATGGCATCTTATGGCAAAAGTTAAAGTTTCTCAAATGCAAGTCAAACTCCATGGTCAAGATCAAAAGATAAAATGTTATTACCCAAATAAAGGTCTTGAACAAAGAATATACTGTGAAATATATACTAGTATGAAAGCCACAGCAGCAACAGTTTAAAAGTTATTGCTAAGGTTAATTTCTTTAAAAGGTCAAACTCCAAGGTCAAGGGATCATAATTGTTTGTACTTGAGGGAAGGTCTTAATTGTTACAAGGAATACACATATGGTTTTAAAAAAGCCTTAGTACCAACTGTTCAAAAGTTATAACCAAGGTTTAAGTTTTTCAAAAGTAGGACATACTCAAAGGTCAAGGTAAAATGGTCAAAATTAAAGGTATACAATGACAGGCCTTGTCACAAGAAAATTACCTATGTAATATAAAAGCCCTAGTACTAGTCATTCAAAAGTTATTGTCAAGGCTAAAGTTGTTTAAAAGTTGGTCAAACTCCAAGATCAAGGTCAAATGGTCAAACATATTTATACCCAAGGAGGAGACTTATCACAAGGGATACAGATGTGAAGTATAAAAGCCATAGCACCAACTGTTCAAAAGTTTTGGCCAAGGTTATAGTTTGGTAAAATTTTACGAAAGAGGATCAAACTCCAAGTTCAAGGTCAAGAGGTCAAATATGTTGGTACCTGAAGGAAGTCCTTGTTACTAGGAATACACATAAGAAATATGAAAGCAGTAGTTCCAACCAATCAAATTTTATGGGCATAGTTTTTTGCGGACAAAGAGGCTAACACAGTCTAACAGACAAATAGACAGGTGGACAGGACAAAAAGTGTATGCCCCCCGGATCTTCGATTACAGTAGCATAAAAAAATGTCGGCGTCTTTGGGTTTTCGCATTGGCCTTAAATCTGAAAATCCAAAGGATTACAAGGTGCATTACGATACGCTTTCACATCATGTTCTATAACCCAGAGCATATTGTCTGCAAAGATAAATATTTAATTCAGTATTTAATTAGCTATGCATAATTATCTATGTTGTTTTAAAAAGAAAATATAAAAAAAAAATATTTGTTTTATATTTTTCGATGTAGAGATATGCAGAAAATGTTTTCCTATTTTAAGCCCTATCGCAATACATATTTAAAAGAAAGTGTGTGTTGGAGGGGGGGGGGGTCATTACATTTTTGCTGGGATTCGTCTATGTATGACCGTAGAGAAACAAAGAGTGGGGAGGGTGCAAGCAGCAACTAAATCAAAATTTACATATTAAAACTACAGCAAAAGACTATTTTCAGAAGGTCTGCTCCCCCCCCCCGTACAATCCGTACAACGGACCTGTGAAAAAAATACTGATCCTACATTCAGAGTCCCAGGGCACCAGGAAAGAGTGGCAAAAAGAGAATATCGGTTTATTTCAGTCTATAAGTCGAATCAAAATATCTTTTCCTCAAGAGTCTTCTTTCTTTGAGTTCATCCCAGTGATCGTGTGATTTATTTCATTTATTTTACGTTCTGTACTGGACTTGGAAAATGAGGACATCTTTAGGTTCCTGAGCTGGCCTTGAAGCCCGCAGAACAGATTTTCTGCTTTATGATAAATTCAAGTGATATGTAATCCGGTATTAATTTTGTGTTGCTTTTTTTAATGTTAATTTCATCAAGAAATATGAAAAATTAATGTTTTAACTATACACAGTGAGGCATTTTTTGTGTGGAACGATTATCAAATGGGGTTTTCACGATTTTTTCATATGGTACACATGATGAGTAAGTGAAATAAATATAATTTGTGGAAAAAATGTCCAACAAGCCCCGGGGTTGAATATCGGGGGGGGGGGGGGGTCTGTCCACAAGTACCTTTTGTCAAGCCCGTAGAAAGCAATTTCAGTCTTTTTGGAGGGAGGGGGGCAAATAGAAATTTCCACAGGTACTTGTACTCGATTTTTTCCTATGGTACACATGATGAATAAGTGAAATAAATATAATTTGTGGAAAAAAATGTCCAACAAACATCGGGGTTGAATTTGGGGGGGGGGGGGATCCTGTCCACAAGTACCTGTGGAAATTTCTTGATACATAAACAGAATTTAAAATCATGTATAAGACATCAATTGAAGGGGAGAGGGCACGGCCGTAATTAAATGTTATATAGAGACTAGGAAGGAATGAACTGTCATTAAATTTTGGTTAAGAACTATTACCTAAACTCTTCACTTTCACATTTTCAATTACAGATTCTTGTTTTTAAAAAGCTGCACTGTATCTATTAGATGCATAAATTATGTTATTAATCATTTTATCTTAAAGGAAAAGTAAAAATCTCAATCAAACTTGTTCCGCATATTATGCTCTCTGATTCATTACTCAACAGATGCTTCATATACATAGACTGCAGATTGCAGGTGTGATAAATTCACAGCATGCAGCTCCAGCCTTAATTCCAACTTTGTTCCAAAACATTATTATTCAACGCGAAAAATTAGAATTAGCCGATAGAATATCTTGAATCACTTCGGAAATGCTGCCGTAACACCAGACTGAGTTCACAATATCGAGTGATTTTGATTGACAGGTGTAGCGCCGTTGTGCATGGATTTCGTGTAACTGCAGATTGTGGTTGAAAATAATAAACAAACAGATCTAAAGAAAAGATATTGTATATTGTACATATATTTGTTAAGAACCAGTTCATTCATGAAACGAATTTAGTCGTATTGTGTGGGCCCATGTTAGATCATTTAGGGTATTCCGAATCACCCCGCATATCGCGACTCTCGGTAATTTACCTTACCGCTGTACCTCGCACAACACATGCACAGGTGTGACAACCAAACAGTCATTATTAGTAAGGTCTATACTTATTACATACAACAAATAAAGAGGTAAACATAATGCGTTAACTAAAAGAATTAATTATTTTAATTCATTAACTTCCTACCCTTTTCGAAGAAAATGCCCGTGTAGAAACGTTGCATGGTATTTCTCATCGATGTCGTGGCGTTGTTGGTGGATGAAACATGGCATATAAGGTATCGATAGAACGGCAATTTTATAAGCTTTTGTGAGTATTATTTGTTTTTTATAACACCTCAAAAATATACTAGTTATGACCGCATTTGTAGCCCCCTATAGTTTCGAACCACGTGTGTACATGCCCCTAGCCAAATAAATTGCACACGCTACATGTATATGTCAGATTATTATTTTTTTTTATAACATTGTTTTTCTTAAATGCAAGGGGTATGAAAGTAATGATTTGACAAAGCAAGAGCTATAATAAGACTATCCCGGGTCCCGGTATACACTTGATCAGTGTTGATCAATGTTGATATGTACGAGTACACGTATGCAGTGATATACGTCATTCTTGATAATCATGAAATCTAAACATGAGTTGGTTTAATTCCTTTTCACAATTTTTTTTATCATCATTATATCATTATTTGGTAGCCTACTCGTAGAATTATGACAGTTCAATGTTAATTATTTGCATTAAAAAAATCACATAGGTAAAAAAAAATTACATAATTATCATGATTATATTTACAGGACAACAATTTACAATCAGGTAATTTCAGAAAGTAAATACTCTGTTGGTATTTGCTTTTCTGCATGATCCGCCTCTGAGAATGCTGTTTTATAGTGTGTCTACAGAAGGGGGGGGGGGGGCTTTAATAACTTAATAAAAAAAAAAAACAACAACATTCAACAAGAAAATAATTCTTTTTATTTTTTGATACTTTTGGTAAACAATGCCAACTTATTCATTAATTATAATGTTGTTATCTGACTGTTTTTAGCCATTTACCTGGTGATTCGAAATACCCGGAAGTGACCTGCAATACACTAAAAAGGTGATGTAAATATAACCCCTGTCAAGGCCGTTGTATCGTAGATAGACTCGCCGTGTAATGTAGATTTGATTTCTCATTGAATTGGCTTTCCTTTAATACCAACCAACCATTTATAAACTTGTTAATAAAATCGTTTACCGTCAAAATGTAAAAAGTGATTCGGAATACTCTAAATATACTCGTTATAAAAACAACTCGTTATCATCTCAGTGGACCGATAATTTACTTCAAAATAAGCTATAGATCGATAAAATTGATTTCAGATTAACCAATATTTTGTTGCAAAGATAATGTAAAACAGAGACCGGGGATTTTGTATTTCTCTGTATTTTAAACACTCGATATGCGTACATTTGGGGCGCTCTTACATATATACATGTACACTTGTACATTCGAATTCATGATCGTGCTTATAAAAAGAGGATGTTCTGTACTTGCATGCATATATGTATGTATGCATGTATCCGTAAAACTTTTCGATTTTCCCGAGAATTCATCCTCACAATGTCAATTAAGGTTCCGAAATCACATGTGAGGATGCCGAGAATTGAAAAAGTCACCTCCACTTACAATTATCATGCATGTGTACATGCAGTTTAAAACACGAGACAGAAAAATAAATTGTTGCAAACTTAATGGTTAAGTCGGCAATTAAAATGCGTAAAACTTAATATGAATAAATGCACGGGCGGTAAGGATTGATAAAATAAGCGTGAGATAGAGTAAAATAAAATAATATGTAAGATTCGAAATGATTTCAAACCCAATTTTCCATTAATCGCTATGAGTACACAATGTATTTTAATACCGATATGACCCCGGCTCTCTGCGGCCACGTGTGCACGAAGACTGGGTTACAAAGCGACAGAGCAGAATGTAAACTGTGCTGTAAGAAGGCGTGAATTATTGTATGTTTAAAAGTATTATTTGATGCATATAGTTTAATATTTAATGAAAAATTAAATGAAGAAACAATTAAGAGACTGATAGTAAAAATTATACTTTACTCAAGTATTAATACTTAATTCTCCATCACTAATTGCAATTATTTGCCTTAGCACCTTTTCAATTACAATTGAAATAGAATACAATTACACGGGACAGAGAAATAAATTGTTTGTTTGTTTGTTTTTTTAAATCGTATTTCTGTGTCGACAGTGAACAGGCCGGTAAAAGCGATTAAAATTCGAAATGATTTTATGCACTAGTGTTTGAAATTAAGACTAAATCAAAGATGCAATTACACGGGACAGAGAAATAAATTGTTTTGTTTTTTTTTAAATCGTATTGCTGTGTCGACAGTGAACAGGCCGGTAAAAGCGATTAAAATTCGAAATGATTTTATGCACTAGTGTTTGAAATTAAGATTAAATCAAAGATGAGATTAAGTTATCTTAAAGATTCAATATAAATTTAAAAAACACAATGTTTCATTAGTTGTTGTTTCTACACGATGGATTTAAAACGTGATCACAGTCTTCACAGATATTTGTTTTGTTTACATGGTTTATGACCGCAGGTGGCTGGTCGATGGTGACCTCGGCAACGTGGGATCGCGGGTTGTGTTACATAACTAAAAACATTTAGGTGAACATGGAGAAATGCGTACTGTTAATGATCATTAATTATTCGATGCTTAAAGTTTAATATTACTTATATAGTTATATAGATACATTTAATTCCTTCCTTTATTTGAAGACGTGTTCCCTTTAAATCTAAATTAAAAAAGAAAAGAAAGTTGTAAAGAATAATTTATGAGTGAACCACAGAACACGTTTAAAACCTTATTTAGAAGAAAATTAGCATTTAATACAGTAGGGTATATAATTTATTGCAAGTTTGTTAAAGTTATACACATGAAGAGTTCCGATTTACTTGCCGAATGAAAACGCTTACCTGTTTACGGGACCTGCTTTTTACCTACATATTACGACATATTACGCAATACTCAAACAAAACAACATTTGTATGAGATCAATAAGGTGTTAAAGAACAACTTTAATTCCGAAAGCCATATCGAAATATTTACCGTTTTTGAGTTATAAAGCGAAAACTTTCAAAGGCTCTAGATCCCTAATTTTAGGGGCCAGCCCCTTTTAAATGATATCAAATGAAAGCTCTTGCTATTATGCACAACTTTTATTCTACATGTTTTAACAAAATATTTTTAGTTTTAAAGATATAAAGGAAAATATGTCAAAATTTTTGCTCTTTTCCGCGTTCTAACTTTTGACCCCTCTCTAGCGCCATTTTTAATGCAAAAATCAAAAAACAAAAACCGATGTGCACAACTTCAATGCTTCTTCTTTTCAATTTCAAAGGGTTTTGTGCTCCAATTATTACAGTCTCAGAGCCTTTGTCTGGAAACCAGAGGCATAAAAATTTCAATCAAAGGGGAATAACTCGTGAACAGAAGGTAATTTCCGAATTGTATTACAGTATTCTGAGAGTGTTTTGCAAAGTCTAAAAGCTCTGAAAATTTGAACAAAATCCGTTCAGAAATGAGGAAGATATGAAGCTTCAAAGTTGGCGTCTAGGAAAAAAAAAAAAGAATAATAATAATCTTAACCATCAGAATCAGTAGAAGGTCTTCCGTTGGAAACGGAAGACCTTAATAATTATATGTATGAAAAAAAATCTATGTAAAATGGTGTTATATATAAAACCAAAAGTAATGTAAGGATTTATTTATTTATTTATTTTTTAAAATACGGGTTGTGGAGCACTTAAATTGTCTACAAAAGGATCATACAACATATCAGTCTATAAAACACAATCGCACAACTGTCTGCAAAGTAGTGTTTTCTTTGGGTTTCCTTTGACAAACATTCAAGTCCACTAATAAATGTAGAGTCATACACTCATCAGTTGAATCGATGTTTGATGCTGACTTCTCTTGGGCATTTGATCCCACCTCTAGAATTTTCGGGGGTCGGTGTTTTATGCCTTGTTTACAGATTTGTATTGTTTGTAATTTTTTGAGATCGATCACTCCTTGTTAATTTATTTTCACGTTTTTTAATTTAAATCGCACATATGCGCGCATTAGATCAGTTATTGAGCTGAACAATGTTGTTGCACTACAAAAATTAATTTATACCTCAGTATAAAAAATTAATTGATCCCTTGAATTTAAATGAAGATATCTTCTATCATCTTTTAACGATTTTGTTAGAGGAACTAATGCCCTAATCAGTTCTTTGAAAGAGAGAAAGCAACAATTATTTAAAGATATCTTCAAATAAATAAAATTATGTGAATTTGTATTAAATTGGCGCTCTATACTGACAATTTAACTTTTCATGTGCATTTTAGTAATGGGGATATGCTATAAAGATAAAAATTTCATTGTCATTTTCGATAAAATATATCCTAATTAAGTTATTACTGTATAGATTTTTACGTTTTTAAATCAAACAGTCAAATCATGCCCGTAGTACAAAAGGGGGGGGGGGGTGCGCATATCTTCTGCTGTAGTTTTCATATGAAAATTTCATTTATATGCCCACAACGCACACACACTTTTTGTTGCCGTTTGGTCTAACTCCGGCAAATTAGTTAGATAAAGATCCCATGAAGGGAAAGACATGGGCTGTAATAACTTCTTTAAGCAAATAAAAAGTTAAATAGTCCTTGTTACATGTAATAAAAGATGTGAATAATTAAACATTATTTCAGTATATTTTACTGATTTTTTTTCTTTTTTGACATACAAGAAATCCATTAATAGTAACAAACAATAACCCCTATGTTTTTTGAAAGTAACAAACACATGATGGAAATATCCACAAGGTCTATAGTTTTCAGTCTCGAGACAATAATGTGCATTTATTTAATCCTCCAACCAGTCAAACGAGTTTCTTCTTAGAAACTGAAGCTGGGGATTTTTATGTAGAGTGTACAACAGATGCCAGCGATGTTTTGCCCTGGCTTTCTTTGTCAGTTGATTATCCTTCCAGAAAGCGTTCCCTGAAATATAAATGTTAGCGTTTGTATAAGCAGTCAGAGGTTCTAGAACTAAACCATGACAGTAGCATGCCAAGAACCAGATGATAATTCGGAAAGAGAGTACCTGATACTTCCAACAAAGTGTGGATTTTTTAAGCACTACTGTAGATTTAATTAATTATAGGCGAGGAATTTATTAAAGTATAATTTTGCAAGAAGCTCCATTTACGAAATAAAAATACTCATTTTATTTTTTTATTGCTGAAATAATTGCAAAATCCCTTGAACTAACAACCACTCGCGATTTCAAGTTCTCGTGAAAATCATTTCGCTTAAAATAAGAGTCTTCAGTAATTTCAGTTTTAAGTTTAGTTTCATCAATTTTAATTGTTCTTCCTGTAGTGTAAGCTTTTAAAATATAGGGAAAAAAATGGAACTATCTTTTTTTTCTGGATCCACAGCAAAATGTAATATTTTTTTCATTTCCTTAGAGCAAACTTTTCCCCCTAAATTCATCAAAATCTTTTTATATCTTCCAATTGACTCAAGAGAGACACACTTTAAACTTACCCTTCCGATGGATGAGGTTCATCTACTCACCGACAACAAAAAAATATATGTATACGTATGAGAATTGCTGTGTTTTTCTCTTTGAGTGGGATGGAATTGGTTTTATTGCAGTGATACTTACCTAATTCAGATATTATGACCTCTCCATGTGACACAGACGCTTTAACGCTGGCTTTTAATTTTTTAGGTGGTTCGAATCCTCCAGGTCTTGCTAGCAACAGACGGACAAATGTCAATAAAACTGGATGTGACGTCATATTCTCAAAGTGCAGAAATCCCACATAGGCGCGGAAACCTGTTTTTGAAAAAGAGATAGGTATATCTATCTTTCTGCTACAAAATGGTTAGTTAATGAAGGAAACTATCGAGGCAAAATGGCTCAATGATGGCATGAAATGCTTCTGTAAGAAAAACATACTATTTATCGATTTTATAATTTACCAGTATCCAAAGTTTCGAACTCCCGGGAGAGGGCGCTATGATCCAATCTTGACAAAGTCAACGATCCAAGAATTATTGCTTTGACAAGGCGGTACGGACAGCGCATTGTACCGATTATAATATCCAAAATGAAAGTAAAATACAGGAACACAAGGTAACTCCGCCTTAAAAAAAGGAAAATGCAACGTTGTGACTTCAGATGAACTAAACCTGACAAGATCCAAATTGATTTCGAAACCTTGTTATGCACATTAGAAGAAAAAAAAGATGGCTTTGGTTCGATGTCTAAACGTATTTTAACTACTAAAGCATAAATTTGGACTATATTTTTTTGGTTCGATGTCTAAAAGTATTTTAACTACTATATCATAAATTTGGACTATATTTTTTCAGTATTTCAAAGTACAAAAACATTTTTCCCCTCATACAACATAACAAAACAAGAATTTCAATATACTGACCGATATCTAATCGCCATCACCCTCCCTTTATCCTGAAGGAAAACAAACTTTGCAGTAATGATCTGAAGAAGTCGCACCAGAACTGAGAAAACAACCATAGGCCTGTAAACAGAAAACAACCATAGGCCTGTAAACAGAAAACGGAAAACAACCATAGGCCTGTAAACAAAAAACGGAAAACAACCATAGGCCTGTGAACAAATAGAGAAAAAAACCCAGTAAATAATCATGTAAAAGAAAATAACCATTAGGCCATTAAATGAAAAACAACCAAAGACCTGTAAACAGAAAAAAAGGTCTTCAATCATAAAACAGTAGGCCTGTAAACAGAAAACAACAACAGACCTGTAAACAGAAAACAATAGACCTGTAAAAAAGGCCTGTAAAAACCATATGCATGTAGTCCTGTAAACAGAAAACAACAATAGACCCGTAAAGAGAGAACAATAGACCTGTAAAAAAGTTTTTTTTAAATAACCATTTACTAGTAGGGCTGTAAACAGAAAAATAAGAATAGGCCTGTAAACAAAAAAAAAATAAACATATGTATGTGATTAAATAGAAAACAATCATATGTCTATCAACAGAAAATAGCCATATGCCTGTAAACAGAAAGCAAACAAACTTATAAACAGAAAAATATCCATACACCTCTAACCAGAAAACAACAATTTGGCCTATACCACCGGAAATAACATAAGGCAGGCAAAAGAGAAGACAAATAGATTTTTTTCCACACATAAAACACGAGTATGTACCGAATATGTACTGTAAATTAAATATAGTTACACAAGTAGAAAAGCTGTGATATAGGACTGCTAGATGATAAAAGAATATAGTACCACATCATTTCCACAACTTTGCGAATCGGTTTTTCACGATTGTACTTTATTACGATGAAGACCAGGGATATTCCGAATGATGAGAAAAACAAAATCACAATCTGCACGGCATAAGCTAAAAGAAAAAAAAGAAAGACATTTCATTGAAAAATAAATCTAAATAGTGTGCTCCTCATTCATAGGCGGCTTAATAGGGATTCGATTATCCTCTGATGAAGAAGCTAATTTATGTTTGTTTGTGGAGGACTTCATCCATGACTAAAATAAAAGTACCGAGTCACAATAGTATTCTAGGTACCAGGGCCAAGACAGAAAAAAACTTGTTTGAAAGTAAATACTTATTATACATACCTAACATACACACACAAACTGTAGATTCGATTTTGTTTTCATGCAAAGTATATGTATATTAAATTTCTATGCACAGGACAAAGTCGAGTGATGATATGCATATTCCAGTTGAAGAGTAATTTTACTTTGCAGGTATCAAATTTCATGTTATTCTTTTTTTTTCGGTAGCCAACAGCAGGTGCCAATATCAAAAGTGATTTTGCAGGAATGATTTTTTAAATTAAGTGTTGAGACCACGAAATGCCGAAAACATTGACAGCAGAACGACGTAGGTGAGGGTTGTAGCCCATGAGCCTCTTGTTAATAAATAGTGGGTACCTTGTCGAAAGGTAAATTGTCAATGTATTATCCAGATTCTGAGGATCAACTGTATGTTTTTCAATTTATTTATTTGCCAAAAATTACGTTATAAATAAATTTTATTGTATCATGCACTAAATATACTGTACCAAAGATTACAAATCCTATCTGGTATCCCGCAAACTGCATGCTTCCCACCTGAAAATAAGCAATGTATAAATTGAAGTTTAATACATCCTTATCTATTGTGCATTCATGTGAGTTTTATCATTAATATACTCAAGACCACATGCAGGCACCTGACGTATGAATGGTGTACACCTAGCTAACCCCAGCCTTTTAATGTTTTTTTTTTTTTTACCTGTGGATCGGCAATCACTACATGATACAAGATGTAACAAAAATGGAAAATGACATCAGAATACAGATATAATGTGCTAGAAATTAAAGTGTTTCTAAAGTTATCGTGTCTTTAAAAATATCTCGAAAGGTGTGTGTGTGGGGGGGGGGGGGGTTAAACCATCCATACGTCAGGTGTCTGTGGTCAAGAGCTGT
Source organism: Saccostrea echinata (assembly GCF_033153115.1). NCBI lineage: Eukaryota > Metazoa > Mollusca > Bivalvia > Ostreida > Ostreidae > Saccostrea > Saccostrea echinata. Next base: position 1,143,387 of record NW_026889763.1, on the reverse strand, counting down.
TGTCCCTCTCTTGTTTTACCAGGATGTCCGTATTGTTTTGGTTTTCCCGTTTTGGGATGTGTGAGCTGTCTCCGCGGTATAATTCCATCAGATATTGCCTGCAAAATTTGAATAGATATACCAAAATAACCATGCACTGTGTGAATTTTGGTAAAGGGGAATGTAAAATTTATAATTCAACATACAGAGACACTATAAGTTAGCATTTATTTGGTAGTATAGCTGCAGTTAAAAGTTAAAAATTTTGAATGAAATCAAATATATAATCGAAATTAACATAACACAAATGCCTAGCAATTGGTATAAAACATGTCCACCAAAATACGTCCCAAAGGTAGGATAAACCGTTGTATTTGCAAACAAGGTCATTATAAGGCCCATAGAATTATTGCTTACTTTAAACAAGATTAAAGAAAGCCCTGAATTATCAACTTATTAGTTAGTAGCCGTCTCCGTTTAAAAATTGATTTGACTCAGAACGTGCTCTTGTCCTGTACGTAAATGTGCATAATAGTTACCTGTATGAAATAAGTGTGTGAATGATATTCATTAGACCAATACAGAATACCAGAAACGAAGACAGGATAGCACAAACTGAAAAAAATAAGTACATATATATAAAATACATGTACACATGTAATACTGAAATCGCCAAAGAGAAGGACTTCATATCGGTAGTCTTAGCACTATTTAATTGTTTTTTTCCCAGAATATTTTAGCAGGGGCCTTTTACGATGTTACATGGCAATTGGTTTAATTTGGGCTAAGTTTTATAATACATGTACATGTATTTTGAATGCACTTAAGAGTTGATTCCTATTTGATATCACGAATTTGACAATAGCAAATTCTTTTCACATTCTAGTAACCCCGGAGAAAAATTTACAAAATTTTCGTACAACTTAAAAAAAATAACCAATCTATAGTATTTACTTTTGATAAACTGTTATATTGACTACAAAATCAAGGAGATTTGAATTTGGGCACCAACTGGTGCATCGATTACCTTGTATAGCGACGGTTACGTCCCTTGTCACACTGAGCACTGTGATTGTAAAGTTGGTATTGATACCGTGTTCTTCTGAGAAACCTTCCACCCTCGAGATTTTCCTCAAAATTAGGGATTTTATATAGGAGAGTAGCGGAATCAGTCCAAGAAGAACTTCCGCAGATATCTGAAAAAAGAAATCGGCGGAATCTAAGACATTTCCATGAATTTGTTGGATATCTAAAACAAGTTTTGACTTCTGTGTCCGTGTATAAAATATAAATTAAAAAAATCCTTACCATGTAAATAAGAAGCACCCCAATTACTACCACCCCCATCATTCGCAGAGAATACCGAAATTCTGCTCAAAGAAAAGATTTAAATATGAATAATTACATAAGAAAGTGTTATTTCAAAAGATAGATTCTCTCTCTCTCTCTCTGTGTGTGTGAGGGTGTGTGTGTGTGTGGGGGGGGGGGGGGGGGGGGTAGGGATACCATCTAATTTATTAATGAGGTAAAGGATTTCATTTTACTAAAACAAGTAAAATATGAAAAAGGAACCCAAAGGATTGTGAAAAAATATAGTGTTTCAAAATTGTTACTTCTTCCGAGTTCTTCTTGCAAATCGGATTACTGATTGTTTATATACCTGGAATATTTTTGTATGTCACTTTGGTTCTTATTTCCATCATAAGTTCCTTCAGTCTGTGTCCAAAAGAATTGTCTGCATCGCTAGCCCTAGAGTATAAATTACAAGTCTTGATTAATTCACTTCCATATTGTTAATTGGCCTTTTAAAATCACTACTTTCAAGGGAAAGGATAGTATAGGCGAATCTTTGCATTCTTTTTTTTTTAAATTTATTTTAATTTATTTCAGTTGTTTGTCTATTTTTCATTCTCATTTGTTTTGATGTTTTTTAATTTATTTTGTTTCTTTATTTTTTTCCTTTGTAGTCAGTTTAACAGGCAGTTTTCTTAGAAAATTGATCGATTCAAAAACAAGATTTTTTTTTAAAAATTTCCAAAACAATTTTTCTAATCGCTCACTGGTTTATAGACCGACATCAAGTACAAAGGTAACTTGGGCAATACAGGAGGAATTGGTATATGTAAATACTAACACCTTGTTTTTCAGTGTTTCTTTGGGTCTTTTCTTAAGCAGACTCTGGACGTATCTCCCCTGCGGAGTTTGCCTTATGCTATCTGTTTCCTGCGCAGAAAATTCTTCGTACGTACCGTCCACCTTCTTTAAAATTTTACGGACAGACAAGATCAACCTTGCTGGAAAGCTAACAGCCAGGAAAACGAGGCACATGAAGATGGGAATGTTTTGTATGAATAATACCAGTCGCCTCCCCTGTAATATACAGCATCATACATAATAATACCGGTTGCCTCCCCTGTAATATACAGCATCGTACATAATAATACCAGTCGCGTCCCCTGCAATATACAGCATCGTACATAATAATACCAGTCGCCTCCCCTGTAATATACAGCATCGTACATAATAATACCAGTTGCCTCCCCTGTAATATACAGCATCGTACATAATAATACCGGTTGCCTCCCCTCTAACCTTTGCTGCCAGTTCGATGATTTAGCCACCCGAGGAGCTCCATATTTACCGATACCAAAAGGCAAGTTGTACAAGCAATCGTATAATAAAATATGACGTTACGTATATGGCACCCATTTTCTCTCTATGAATAATATCGAACAATCTAATTTAAACTGGAGATTGGTTCCAATTCCTAAGAAACCTTAATTTACAAAACTTAAAATAGTGCAAAACAACCCTTTACAGCACTTAGCATTATAAACTTTACCTCTTCACCGTAACAACCAAGTCTCTGAATAATGAACAGTGATGTCATCGTCCAAATATAAAGTGTCCCCACCATGTCTCCTATCACCGTCTTGTCTGCCAGAGCAGTCAACAAGGGGAAGTAATCCAGCGTGTATACAATGATGGAAACAACAGCACCTAGAACTTTTGTGTCAAAGTAGATATAATTCCTATTGATTGGGAATTATTCACTATGCTCAAACTTTCAAAATCTGATTCTAAGTATGATAGAATTGTTAGAATCAGATTTTAAAAGTATGATAGTATTGATATTGTTCTAGTCTTACCAAAGGTTTTTTTAATTACGAATATTTCACCATAAAATATTGCAGAAAAATTAATATTGATATAGAAAATGGAAGGAAAATTATATTTTGAAAAATAAACATAATGATTCTTCTTTGGAAAAAGAAAAAAAAGGAATGTTTTCAAAATGAAATACTTTGGACGTTCAGGGGACCGTCATTGGCACGTCGTACAACGTATCGTCGTTTGACAGCAATCTCAAAACAAAGGAACGTTAAGGCACCGAATATTGCGGCAAAGGAAAACCGGTCTGATCCGAAGGTATCTTTAGGCCTGTAATAATGAAATTTTATGATTTTAGTTTGAAATAAAAAAAAAAATAACATTACCGAATAAGGTTTTGTGCTGAATTAAATCTTCTTATCAGTTGGTTTTAAGTGTTTCTTTTTGAACCTTCATAATTGATTTACAAATTCACTCATCTTTATTCTAATCATTTTGTTTTAGATCGACATATTGTTTGAGTAGATTCTTACTTTCTCGAGACACTTTTTCCATGTAAAACACGACCGACAACCTCCAATTTTGAGACGAATAAAAACGTTATGATCAGAACCTGAAATTCAACATAATCATAATTTCTTAAACGCATGCCGCATAAATTTAAAGCTTCATTCCAATATTTTAAATCGTGATTAGATGTTCTATGGAATTTCGTAAAAAATTAAATTTAATACTGAAATGACGTCACTGTGACGTACTGCTGGAATGAGGAGAAAGACGTACATGTCCTGATGGTCGATAGGATCTTCACACTCCTTTCTGTAACAGTAAATATATATGTATGATATAGGTTTTAGAAAAAAAATAGAATAATATAATTTTTTATAAGAAGACATGGGGATTATTTTTTATTCTATCAGTAATTTTTCTTCTCTTTTTTTCTAGGTAACTTTTGTAAAATGAGATGATATGAGAAGAAAAGGAATATGTATTTGGTATGAATTGATCGATTCCTACAAGTTACACATCAGAGAACGGAGGAAAAAAATCGATTGCTGGATTTTTTAAACCTACCCCCACTTTGGATAGAGATATCCCACCTTTCGATCCGTTCATCAGAACAAAAATATGTACATATTTACATTTTTATATCTTAACATTAAAATTGCATTGGGAAACATTTCCTATATGACAAATAACTCAGATAACGTCAAACAGCCTCGAGATTTTACGAGAAGTGGGGATTTGGTGTAAGGGGGGGGGGGGAGGGGGGTAACGAAGTGTTTCAATATATATCATTGTCTTGTATTTACCTGTGTGTGACTTCTTTTTCCCACGCCTCTCTGAATGCTTTGCGAAGATTTCTGGCAACTTCGGGGGCATAGTAGTACCCTGTTTCGCTGCTAATATTTGAACTATTCATTCCTGCATATTGTGCTAATAAAATACAAAATAATTCAGAGTGTAATTTTAGTTGAGTGCGTTTTGCAAAAACATGTGTTCATATTTATTTGGTGCAAAATGAAAGTTAAATTCAGAAAAGATGGTGTTGAATTGTTTTTTGCAGAAAAGTAATACAATGTAAATAAGAAATTCTTTGAAACAAAAAGTAACATTGTTTAGCGAATCTCTAGACTGGAGTTTTACGAAATCTGAAAACAATTATGTTTCTCTTTCAGAGTATTACATTATCTTTTTTTTTCTTTGATTCCATATGTAATAGATGTTTTTTCAAATATTTTATCATGCGTATACATATGTAAGACATCAAGTATTTGATTTTTGGAAACAATCGCCGTCACTTTTCTGCATTACTGTAAACATTAATAATGGGATCTAAACATGTTCAGAAATGCTACTTCTCAAATTTTAGGGCATGTTGCCATGGTAACCATGACACATAGCAACCTATTTTACCTGATATGAGTTTATGCTACTTTAAAATACTTTTATCATAACAAATTTTAGGCTCCTATCTATACCTTTCACAGCCACAATCCAAATAGGAAAACAATATAAATCCTATCGCCACTTCAATTTATATTCCTTCCGTAATCATTGCCTTTCAAAATTACAAAAGTTATATACAGTGTACATGCAAGGCCTAACGAGTATAAGAAATATGTACAAGTATCAATTGGTGTAGCGGTCATCGTGAGCAATCGTTTCATTTGTAATCCTACTTCAAAAAGATCATCCGCTTTTTCGAGAAATCGGAAGCTAGAGATGCTTCGGTCGAGATGTTTACACTTTTTATCGGTGTTGACACTAAACTGGCAATGTTGATTCATATTCGGATATATATCTGTGGTAATCTGATATCAAAGAGAGAAAAGAAATTGACCCTAAAGGAAACTACACGTATACATCAATTACAGTCGTATGTCGCATAATTCCATAATACATTCTTGAATCAAATGCTTCAATTCTTTTGATGCAGATCCAGGGTTGTCACTAACTTTAGAACTGTAGCTCTCACCATAAAAAAACCCTGACAGTCCATCGAATCCACTAGGTTTCTGAAAAAGGGTGCGGGGAAGGTCTGGGAGGGGTCTCCAAAGTCATTTTTTTTTAATATAACTACATGCATTGCCATTATGATTGGTTCTGGTGCAATCTAAAAGTCATATATATTTTTTTACATAATACTAGTATTAAATGGATAATGTCTTTCATAAATTCTTTAAAGATTTATTCAAAATCCTCTACGTGAGAAGAAAACTCGATATTTTGATATATCGACGACGTTTTATCAATTAAAGCAATATGAGCTGCATTTTTTTGAGAATTTTATTTTGCTGTTTAAATGTGTTATTATGATAAAGTTATATGTAATTTTAAACCTTTTTGATCAATTAGACAGAAAATTAAGTTCCAAATTGTTTCAGAATAAAGGATTCTGTACAATCAAATATATGAAATATGAAGATAACGAACAGTATTCAATCTCTGAAGTCCAATGAAACGAAAAAAAAAAAAATAGCAGAGCAAACACAGACCTCAAAATTTAGAGGTGAGATCAGGTGCCATGGAGGAGTGAGCATCCCTGCCGACCGGTCACACCCGCCGTATGCTCCTTGTCACGATCGGGAAACAAAAAAAAAAAAACGGAAAAATCCGTAGACAGTTCAATGTATAAATAATGACCTAACAATTAGTATGAAAAACGTCAGTCAGCATTTGACTCAATGATAGGTGGCATGTGCTGACAAGGTCATTGTATCTACCGAAAACCTTGCGAAAAGATGACTCCTAACGAGACTGTTGATATCCTTGTTTCGTCAACTTGTTTGTCAATAGCTTGCCTCGTTTTAGAAATTGTTCATAAGTAGAGCATGCTCTTGCGTATCAAATCAACTGAGAGACATAAACCCCATATGAAGGTGATAAGGGTATATTGCTACATAAGTAAGGTAAGTTGACGATTGAAAAGTTGAAGTCATCACGTTTATCATAAAGCTTTGTTGTTAGGTTACCATTAACGTCTTTTTCTAGTAAAATATCTAAATATGGAACAGATGTCAGAATCTGTGGTATTTTTTATTTCAAGCTCAGTGGGATATATCAAGTCGACATATGAATGAAAGTAACTATTGTTAATTGATAATACATCATCGATATATCGAAATGTCGAGTTGTAGGCCACAGTAAGTGTTTTCTTCTTCTCATGTAGAAGTTTTTAAATAAATTCTGCTTCATATGCATACAAAAATAAGTCAAACTCTTCTAATAATGGGGCGCAATTGGTACCCATGTGAATTCCAACAGATTGTGTTATATAAGAAATCAATATTATACAGGACGACAATAATATAATTTTGCTTCAATCAATTGAAAGCTTATAAATAGTTCTTCTATCGCAAATTTGAAAAACAGAAGTTTATAAACGTTCTTATTTTTTCTGTCATTGAAAAAGTAAATTACAATTTTGCAACAAAAATTTCTGGCATCAAAGTTGCAGCTCATATTGCTTTAACAATAGTTACATTCATTCATATGTCGATTCGATATATCCCAGTGAACTTGAAATAAAAGACACAACTTAGTCTGTCACATCTGTTTCATATATAATTGGATATTTTACTGACTATAGACGATAATGGCCAACTAAGTACTAAACTGAATGGCAAACAGAAGACTTGAGCTTTTTAATCGTTAACTTCTCCTATTTATAGTAATATATTCCAACACCACCTGCTGTTTATGTCTCGAAACGATAGAGCATGCTCTGAGTACGATCGATTTAAAAACGAAGCAAGCTACAGACAAATAAGTTGATGTTATAAGGATTTCAACAACTCCGTTTAAAGTAAACTTTTTGCAAAACTACGGTCTTCATAATGACCTTGTTTGTAAATACAACCGGACAGGGAAAAAACTATATACCCCCGAATCTTCGATTACTATAGTTACCTATAGTTTACAATAGTATCAAAGTGTTTACTAAAGTAATTAAAATCAGTCGCCCGCATGGCGCAGTTGTTACAGCGTTTGCTCTAGAGTCGCGGTGTAAGGAGTAGATCCATAGTCGCGGGTTCAAATCCACTTCGGGATGTGGAGGTCCTTCGGATGAGACCGTATAAATCGAGGTCCCGTGTCGCAATAGGTGCTAGCACGAAAAAGATCCCTCGCTGCTCAATGGCCCTGAGTGCCGAGTATAGGTCAAAATCTGCAGCCACCGACGTTTCCATATGAATGAAAAATTTCTGGAGAGGGACGTTAAACAACAAACACACAAACGAAAAAAACTAAAGTAAATCACAGTTTTTACTCAATTAAATCAAAGTATATTTACTATGAATTTCAGATTGTTACATTTCATGTTCTTCAATTCATACATGCTCATTTTTTTTTATATTAAATGAAAATATTGTATATTTACAAACTATTTTCAAATCTTACATCCTGGGTATTGAAAATAACAGATTTTGAGGTATAAAATCTTTTTTTAAAAGTTCTAAAGTTCATAGGAAATCAAAGTACACGCTATATTAATTAAAGTGTTTACTACAGTTGACTAAAGTAAATTTTTATTAGGGTGGGCCCAAACAAAGACAGCTGAAGTTTCTGTCGTAAATTGCCTCACCCCACTTTTTGGGGAAAATCAGTATATAGCATAATTCAAATGCACTTTTGTTAATGAAAGAAAAAGTGAGCAAGCTCACATACCCCACGCTCCCCCAAAACTCAACAATGCAACACATTTTAAATACACAATATAATTATTCAACAAGAGGCCCAGGGGCCACATCGCTCACCTGAGCACTATGGCTAGGAAAAAGCAGAAATCAGTTCAGTCTTGAAAGGTTGAAAAGTTTGAATAAAAAAGTGGTTCGGGGGGAGGGGGGGGGGTGTCATAAATTGAGCAAATTTGAATCTACATTATCTGAGGATGCTTCCATTTAAATATGACCAATCATGGCTTTGCTGTTCTTGAGTAGAAGATTTTCAAAGATTTAACCTATGTATTCCTATGTAAAACTTTGATCGCCCATTGTGGCCCCACCCGACCCCCGGGGGTCATGATTTGAACAAACTTGAATCTACACTATCTGAGGATGCTTCAATGTAAATATGACCAATCATGGTTTTGCTGTTCTTGAGAAGAAGATTTTTAAAGATTTTTCCTATATATTCCTATGTAAAACTTTGATCGCCCATTGTGGCCCCACCCGACCCCTGGGGGTCATGATTTGAACAAACTTGAATCTACACTATCTGAGGATGCTTCCATGTAAATATGACCAATCATGGTTTTGCTGTTCTTGAGAAGAAGATTTTTAAAGATTTTTCCTATATATTCCTATGAAAAACTTTGATCGCCCATTGTGGCCCCACCCGACCCCCGGGGGTCATGATTTGAACAAACTTGAATCTACACTATCTAAGGATGCTACCATATAAATATGACCAATCATGGTTTTGCTGTTCTTGAGAAGAAGTTTTTTAAAGATTTTTCCTATATATTCCTATGTAAAACTTTGATCGCCCATTGTGGCCCCACCCGACCCCCGCGGGTCATGATTTGAACAAACTTGAATCTACACTATCTGAGGATGCTACCATATAAATATGACCAATCATGGCTTTGCTGTTCTTGAGAAGAAGATTTTTAAAGATTATTCCTATATATTCCTATGTAAAACTTTGATCGCCCATTGTGGCCCCACCCGACCCCCGGGGGTCATGATTTGAACAAACTTGAATCTACACTATCTGAGGATGCTACCATATAAATATGACCAATCATGGCTTTGCTGTTCTTGAGAAGAAGATTTTTAAAGATTTTTCCTATATATTCCTATGTAAAACTTTGATCGCCCATTATGGCCCCACCCGACCCCCGGGGGTCATGATTTGAACAAACTTGAATCTACACTATCTGAGGATGCTTCCATGTAAATATGACCAATCATGGCTTTGCTGTTCTTGAGAAGAAGATTTTCAAAGATTTTTCCTATATATTCCTATGTAAAACTTTGATCGCCCATTGTGGCCCCACCCGACCCCCGCGGGTCATGATTTGAACAAACTTGAATCTACACTATCTGAGGATGCTACCATATAAATATGACCAATCATGGCTTTGCTGTTCTTGAGAAGAAGATTTTTAAAGATTATTCCTATATATTCCTATGTAAAACTTTGATCGCCCATTGTGGCCCCACCCGACCCCCGGGGGTCATGATTTGAACAAACTTGAATCTACACTATCTGAGGATGCTACCATATAAATATGACCAATCATGGCTTTGCTGTTCTTGAGAAGAAGATTTTTAAAGATTATTCCTATATATTCCTATGTAAAACTTTGATCGCCCATTGTGGCCCCACCCGACCCCCGGGGGTCATGATTTGAAAAAACTTGAATCTACACTATCTGAGGATGCTTCCATGTAAATATGACCAATCATGGCTTTGCTGTTCTTGAGAAGAAGATTTTTAAAGATTTTTCCTATATATTCCTATGTAAAACTTTGATCGCCCATTGTGGCCCCACCCAACCCCCGGGGGTCATGATTTGAACAAACTTGAATCTACACTATCTGAGGATGCTTCCACATAAGTTTCATATTTTCAAGCACAGTGGTTCTTGAGAAGAAGATTTTTTAATGATGCCATTAATTTTTCACGAATTCTTAATTATCTCCCCTTGGAAGAAGGTGCGGCCCTTCATTTGAACAAACTTGAATCCCCTTAACCCAAGGATACTTTGTGGCAAGTTTGGTTGAAATTGGCCCAGTAGTTCTGGAGAAGAAGATGAAAATGTGAAAAGTTTACAACAACGACGACGCCAACGACGACAGACAACGGACAAATTTTGATCAGAAAAGCTCACTTGAGCCTTTGGCTCAGGTGAGCTAAAAAGGGGCATTACCTGCAAAAAATCATCACATCAAAACTTCTTGCATATAAGGACATTCAAATCTTTGTATGTTACAAATTTAATTGGGCTGAAGTTTCTAGGTAAATAATGGAATCAAAATTTCTTGGTAATATACAAATCTATACATTATGTCTGAAATACCTACAAAGTTTCAGGAAATTCAGTGCAGGAGTTATGCTGACAAACTGTTATTTAAATTCCTCAGTGATTTCGATTTGTTAATGAGTATAAGTCCATGTCCAACACATGACAATTTAAACATTTAAATAATTAATGGAAACAAAATTATGATGTAGTCATATGAATTTGTTTTTAAATACTGTATTATGAAATTATTTAAGGCAAAGCACCAATTTGAGAGGGGTGGGGTGGGGGGTTGGGGTTGAGAACTATCCAAGATTTTGTGTGTGTGTGTGTGTGGGGGGGGGGGGGGGGGGGGTGTTATATCATTAATATTTTGATCTCAAAATCAATAGGGGTCTTTTAAGGTCATAAAATATTTCACATAAAATTTAATTACCAAAGCTGATTCCAGTGGATTTCCTTATTACCTAGCTGGAAAGTTTCTTCAATAATAGGCAAAACTCTTAAGGCAAAAATTATGGAATCGGAATTTCCTGGTAATATGCACATCTATACACTGTGTACTAAATATCTGCAAAGTTTAACCAAATTCTGTGCACAGTTTAAGAGGAGTTGCACTAACAAACTGTTCGTCTCTATATTCAAGATATAGCCAAAAATCTGAGTTGAAAAGTTCCGAAATTCCCAGAAAAATAATGGAATCGGAATTTCCTGGTAATATGCACATCTACACACTGTGTACTAAATATCTGCAAGGTTTGACCAAATTCTGTGCAGCGGTTTAAGAGGAGTTGCGCTGACAAACTTCATCTCTATATTCAAGATATGGCCAAAAATCTAAGTTGAAAAGTGCCGAAATTCCCAGAAAAAATAAAGGAATCAGAATTTCCTGGTAATATGCACATCAACACATTGTGTCCTAAATATCTGCAAAGTTTGACCAAATTCTGTGCAGCGGTTTATGAGGAGTTGCGCTGACAAACTGTTCATCTCTATATTCAACATACGGCAAAAAATCTAAGTTGAAAAGTGCCGAAATTCCCAGAAGAAATAAAGGAATCGGAATTTCCTGTTAGTATGCACATCTACACATTGTGTCCTAAATATCTGCAAAGTTTGACCAAATTCTGTGCAGTGGTTTATGAGGAGTTGCGCTGACAAAAAAACAGGACTGACGGACTGACTGACTGACTGACACACTGACTGACTGACTGACTGACTGACGGACGGGTCAAAAACATTATACCCCCCGCAACTTGTTGCGTGGGGTATAATTAGCAAGATTAGGTCTTTTTTTATTATTCCATATATTTTATTCTTTTCACAGTACCATTCATACTTTCTCCGACAATCATCTCCCCATCATTGACGATGCACAACGCACATGGTCTTTGAATCCCTTGATCTAAAATAATGTATCTTAAGAATTGTCCTTCCATGTCCAGCATATGTATCTTGTCGCCAATGTAGTCAGTAACAATGATGTGACCGATGGGATCGGTGGTGATTCCACAAACATGAAAAATATTTTCATTGCCCGCGCAAGAAAAACAAAATAATCCCAATTTATTGACAGCAATAAGAGCCCCTTTCCCCCAGTCAGCTACAATGATATCTCCATTAACATTCTCTGCTATGTAATTTATTTTATTATACAAAGGCTGAGACTGCGAGTCGAACTGGATTTCCTGGAGCACGGTACCAGTGGCACTGTATCGCACGACTTTGGACTGATTGTCTTTACAGAGACAGACTAATAGGTCATCAGACATGGTAGTCGTGATTCCAAACGGATTCCAGTCCCCGGTTTTAAATAATGTCACTTCTGTGTTGTAGTTGGATATTTTCTTCAATGCTGCTGTTGCAGAGAAGACCACTTCTGTTTTGTATACAGTTATGTTTGTGCATAATACGGAGATGCGGATAGTTTTATGGAGAATTCCCTGGAGATCAAACAATTTCAGTTCACCATTCGTTCCACTGATCCACACTTTTTTATCCCTGGTAACAGCCATGTCAAAAAGGCGATATTTATTTTCATCTTCAACAAACCCGGTCTCTATAGTTGCGATAACTTTTGGTGGAATTATTTTTTTGCAACTCAAAATATTGTCAACAGGGTTAACCATCAACTTCTGAACAGAGATCTTCCTTTCTCTCATTCTTTCAATGTAGCCAAAATAAGTTTTTAAAACGTTTTCTTCTATTTTAGATTCACAAAAAACTGGAAATGACCACTCTGCAAAATTTGATCCAGTTGTCTGTTTTTCAATCATTGGTATAATTTTTTTCATTTCCTCAACATTCTTTGATTTTTTGAATTTCATCGTTTTCTTATTAATTATATCAATCTCTGCCAAAATTTTTTCACATTCATCCTTCTGCTTCTGGAGCACTGAATCGTGCTCCTTCTGCATTTCATCCAGTTCCTTGTGTAAATTCTTCACTAGTTCCTCAATGTGTTTCTGCCATTCTTCTCCCCTTGCTGTCACTTCCTCCTTTCTCTGTCGGTAAATCTTAGAGAGCGAAAACAGTCTTTTTGTAGTGTGATCAAGAATTTTCTCAAGTTCAGTCTTGAATGATTGAAGTCGCTCATTTTCACACATGATGACTTTCATTAGATCTTCAATTTTCTCGGACAGCTCAGACATTTCATGTGACTTGTGTTTGATAGATACACAGACTAAACATATCGGGGTTTCACATGTTTTGCAGTAAGTGCAGCATTCTTCTTGTGGATGGGAGTCGCAGGTACAAGTTTCGTCATCATCTTTATTAACATTGTCCACAACGTCATGTACGTTCTTTGATTTAACACGCAGATGTGTTGGAACACATGCATCACAGAGGTTGGTCACGCATCGTCTGCAGAAGAACGTGGCTGGATTTTTGCATACGTCACACTCGAGAAAATGTTGAAATTGGATTGTTTCGTTAGACGCCATCTTTTTTTTTTCTTTTGGTTAATTATAACCTGGAGAAAAATTGACATGTATGTCTTAAATATAACAATGTAGTACATATTATTTCAGAAAGAATATGCATGTAATAGTCTACTCTTATACACAAAAAATACATAATTATGTTGAATGATATGTAGGGGGAGCGTAGTCAGAGGCGTTTCTGACACCTGACACCCCCCCCCCCCCCTTTGTATTTTCAGACTTTTATACTGTAAAGTCAATAAAAAGTTCTTCTAGGACCATCATAAGTTGTATCAAAAAAGTACCTTATCCACTATTTCATCCCTACCCTTTTGGGGTTCTGAAAGGAGTATAGAAGCCCCCCCCCCCCCCCTTGGGAAAAATTCCTAGTTCCGCCCTTATTTGGTATAAAAGTGTCGAGCATAAATTAAAAAAAACTGTTCAATTCTATATGGACAAAACGATGTATTAACTTCTTTTGAAAATATTTATGCATACCAATTCCATATTTTATATATATATATATATATATATATATATATATATATATATATATATATATATATATATATATGTATATATACATATATATATAGGCAATCGTTGATCACTTGGAAAGGCTTAATCAGAATTTAAAGAAGTGTGAACGATAACATGGTGACAAAAATATTTTTTTAATTTTTAACAACAAATTTAGGCAAAACTTGAATTAATTTTTACATTAAATATATAAAATTCAGTTATAAATTATTGGTCTTTGCGTAGTGATGTACAATGGATTTAAAACATGTCGCTTACGTCTTACAAAATCGAAAATGCACTGATACGTCAGAGACATAAACAAGAGGCCCATGGGCCACATCATTCATCTGAGCACATTGGCTAGGAAGAAGCAGAAATCAGTTCAGTATATTGAAAAGTTTTAAGGGGGGACAAACTTAAATTTACACTACCTCAGGTTGCTTCTAAATCAATATTACCCATCATGGCTTTGCTGTTCTTAAACAGAAGAATTTTAAAGATTATTTCACATGTATTCCTATGTAAAACTCTGATTGCTCAATGTGGCCCCCACCCTACCCACCCTAAATTTGAACAAATTTGAATCTACACTACCTGAGGATGCTCCTATAATAATATGACTAATCATGGCTTTGCTATTCTTGAGCAGCGGTTTTTTTTTTTACGATGATTCCTACATATTCTTATGCAAAACTTTGACCCTCTGTTGTGCCCCAACCCCTGGGGGATCATGATTTGAACAAACTTGATTCTACACTACTTAAGGTTGCTTCTGTATAAATATGACTAATAATGGCTTAGTTGTTCTTGAGAAGAAGATTTCAAAGACATTTCGTATATAACGTGTATGATAGAACAGGGAATTATTTAATCTTAGACTAATTATAAATCCTGGATTTTCACAAAATTTTAAAATCAGGTGTAGTGCCTGAAGACTAAGTTAGTTTTGCTTGAAATAGCAGTTTTCACTGTAGTAGATACTGTCTAAAGGGGTAAGTGTGTATATAAGAAGCTAATAAAATTGAATTATTGTTTATTTTTATTCATTCATGTTTGTATTGTGTTCCAATTTCATATTTTTATTGTTTATTTTCAGTCATAATTAATATTTCTAGGGTAAATGTCTTTTATGCAGTGTATCTGGTGTTCTACTGTTGAAGCTGTAGAAAATAATGACGCATGCGCAGATGGGGGTTAGTCGATGCCTGGCATCAAAAAACGACTAACCCCCATTTGCGCATGCGTCATTATTTTCTTGCTAAATTCTGCAGTTTTCTGCAATCAAACGGCGATATTAAAATAATCCATCGAATTTCCGTCATTAAATTATGCTACGACTCCACTGTTATCGCAAAACGTTCCTTCCGAGTTGTAGATATCCGTTAAACATTGCCAACAACGCACGGCTTCATAGTCCCCATGAATGAAGACCCGACTGAAGAAATGACTCGCAGCAAACGAAAATACATACCGATGCGTATTCCGCACGACAACTGCAAACACTTACATATGTTTTCACAACCATAACAACTTTTAAATCCAACGAAATGGTCAGAAAAACGCAGCGATGTAAACACTACCAAATTTACAGCAGCTTCCTTATGCAGACAACCACTCCTCGACGTCACAGTCGTAAATTACGACGTCACAGGTACACTCTTTTCCCGAACTTTTCCAATGCAAAATGGCGATTAAGCATTGTACGTAATATAAGGTATACTGTCTTTGTTGTTCAGCACACGTACTTTTAATTGTTTGTAAAAAGTTCTCCTTTTACCAGGTAATTGAATATCACAAGAGGAAAGGAAACTGGAATGTCTTCAGTACAGAAATCGGTCTTTGAAATTTGAAGATCCATGATCCGCCCACTTGTTTCACCTCCAGCTAAGAGGTGCATATTTAGTGTGCAAATCGAGAGTTTTAAAGCCATTGTGACGTCACCCTCAATAATTTGTAACAGATCTATCAGTGAAATCTTACACATGAATCAATAAAAAAAAATAATAATAACATAGTTAAACTGTGGAAAACGTTAGTTTGTGTACCATAAACAAATTCCCAAGCCTTTGTGACATTACTCCTAAACTTGCAATGACGGGGAACAGAGAAAAATACTGCGTCATAAATATAATAATAATAGTATTTGAATACACCAGTCAGATTAAACCACCTCGTGTCCTCTTTTCTTGTACTTTACAAACGTATTTTTTTTTTTAGACAGAATACCCCCCCCCCCCCCTTGGCGAAAAACGGATCGAGTACTCAGTTCAAATATTTTAATTTTTATTATTTTCATCATCAAAATATATATATATTTGTATTGGCTCAAAAAAAGAATTGAACAAGTTAAATTGATGCAAAGTATCAAATAGACCTCAAAAATATATAAAGCAAAAATCTGAAGTATTTCCAAAAGAAAGAGCCCCCCCCTCCCCCTCCAAAAAATGCATTTATGGCAGAATCTAGGAGAGGTGGATCTAAGAAAAAAAATATTTTCTTCAGTGGCATGTCTGATGCACCTTGGAATTTAGTGTGTTTTTTATTTTTTATTATAGCCTTAAAATATTTCTGAATCTAGGGAGAATCCACAGTGTGCAAGTCTTTCTAAGACACTGTGAGTTACCCCAATACTCTGCATATTTCACTTACCCATTGAGAAGAAGGTAAACATGGCCTATTTACACCCTTCATACGTTCAAAGGCAACATTTCTCAATATTTGAAATTTTAATTCTTTTCCCCAGACACTCTCCTTCCTATCTATGCCCTAAAATCTGTCCATCCCACTCCGTGCGAATCCTAAGACATATTTACGGGAAAAAACCCTGCGCTTTGCGTGGTTAATGAAATGGGGTAAATTAGTAACCTGTGGCATACTTATACTTTCTAAAATCAAATTAAGGGTTACATACAAATTCCAACATTTATTTTAATTTCCTTTTTATTTAACTTTGTTTATTGTTTACTCTTTTATTTTCTATAATTATGTTTCATTTAAATGTATTATTATTATTATTGAGCACATAAAATATTGAAATTATGCCACCCCCCGAAAAAAAAATTAAAGGCGTCATATTATTCTTTAAAAATAAAATTTAAAGCTTTAATCTTATATCTGTAAAAGTTTTGGATCCTTCCCTCAACACTGTTGACATCATTTGTCTTGGATAACATAAAGATAAGCGTAAGCCAGCGTTAATTGCGCTTTGATTGAATTCAGTCTACATGCAGCTACACCAGAGAAAATCCACAGAATTTCTTCCCATGTAGAAAAGTGCATCTTTATGATAGACTTTTACACTGTTCGACTTTTCTGTGTGTGTTTTATCCCCTCGCAACGGAGTTGCGTGTTTGTTTGTGGGTGAGTGAGATAATTCTGTGCGAAACGGAAGTGACGTAATTTGCATTGGAATCGATGTCGGATGCTGCCTTAGCTTATGGATAATAAATTGCGCAGCTCGATCACTATATAATAGTATGCTGCTAATCTATTATTATTATCATTTTCTTTAGCCTCATGTGGTTTTCTACCTTCTCAATATTTTTGTCCCCGTTTCAGACAATTGTGGATATGTTACAAATCTTGCATTTTCACGAGTATCTTATTTGTGGTATTGTAATCTTCCATTTATACCTACATGTTAAATATAACATGGTTAATATTCTACCATATTACGATATTTTAATATTATTTAATTAAATGCGATCTTATTGTAATAATTGTATTTGCCCTCTGAGGGCCCTTGATTGGTGAATAAACATACTATTATATATCATATTTCAACAACATGGGAATGGAAAGGGGCTGTAAGCCTTTGAATGAAATTTTCCATACAAGGACTCTTTTCAGACAAACTATTATTGCGCAGATTTAGAGGGATATCTGGAGTGTCCAACTCCACCCTCGGATATTTTCTGAGATATAAAATTTAAATAGCAAAGTAAACCAAAATGACCCCCCCCCCCCCGTTTAAAAAAAACTCAGACACTTAGGACACTTGGTAAAATGTGATCGAATGAGTCATTTACATGTCCTAACACCCGCTCCCAAATAGATTGTTCGCTGATTCTTGGCTACTCCAAAAAATTTGAGATTTTTTTTTTCTGTTGGAGTTGCCCCTTCATTCTCCTAACCTCAGAAAATAATCACACGTTTCAAAGCACACCATCATGTAAGAAATATTAATTTGTTTATATTTCACATAAATTAATCCTTCTAAATGTAAATCCTGTCTCTCCATATAGCGTCCCTGCATTGATGATGATTTTCCTGGTCGATGTTCACAGGCTCGACTTGTAGTACTAGTAATGCAGTGCTGGATTTTCAAACTCGCAATCGCGTGGCAATATTGTATAGGAAACAGATCACGTCACATTTTGATAAAATATTTCGGAAAAAATAAAATAATGATAGTGAAGGTAACATTATGTAAGCAAAATCATATAATTGTTCTTTTTTTGCTGGGAAAATTGTTAGACTGGAGTGATGCTTTTATAATATGCACAGTATTATTTCTTCTTCGAACAACAGTTAACACTTTACATGGAGGTTTACAATTCCTTAATTTTGTTGATACTAATGTAGATTAAATATTATCAATAATGTAAACCTTTTGTCTTTATATGCTATTTTTAAATGTCTCGTTTCAGCTGATGCATAAAAAGAGATATTTCTTTTTATCAATACAGCCCCGTAGAATACCTTGGGGGGGGGGGGTTGTAAGTATAGTTTTTCACTGTTGTAAATCTTTATTTAAATGCTTCCTGTAGTCTCCCCCGTTTTGTTACAGCATTAAGATCGAGCACTCGCAAACTCCTGCAGTTGAAAAAGAAATATACTAATGTACAACCCCCCCCCTCCCCCTTCGAAATAGGTGTTTTGAGTTTTGAGACTTTAGCTTTTTTTACTGCATAGACATGATAAATATTGCATCTCAAAGTAATTGCCAAAAAAAATCTCAGTAAATGCTAATGATAGATTTATAATTAAGCTGTCAGTGCATATCAAATAAAGTAGTTCGTCGTATAATGTAAGAGTTATTGTTTATATTTGCCGTAACATAGAATCAGCTACAAGCAAATCCTTTAAAAAGAAAGTTGACCTAGTCGTCATCATAAAACACACAAGTAGATATCTGAACCATTGGTTTAAGTTGCTGAATCCATTAATTGTAAATAAAAAAGGCATAGTGATGAACGGGGGGGGGGGGGGGGTCAATTCAGAAAGGTGAATCTAGAGTGGGCTTCACATCGGCAATAGCATTACTCATTAGTCATTTTATAAGCATTCTATAGTTTACTGTATTTTAAATTTTATGGTGAAAAATAAGAGATCAGTAGAACCAATGAGCACCTAGTTTAAAATATTCCATGCAGTGTGGTACTATTTTGTAGCAATCGCATCTTCTCTGGTCTTTCCGGCAAGCATGCATATCCGAGGTTGTTATTCGAGCGTGTCGTAAAGTAGTATATTTATCATAATTTTAGAATTAACTGATATCTTCAGTCTTTGCATTATAAGACCTAAGTAACTGTTACATTTCGTACATTTACATGTATGTACAAGTTAAACAACAAAGCACGAATCTTTTACCGATAATGAAACGAAATTGTCATGGTACAGTTTATCTACTGTTGTATTCCCAGGATGCCCTACCGTGAGGTCGAGCATGCGTATTCCAGAAAAAAAAAGAGTAACGTAGTTGCTAGCGAACCGATCCCCAAAAAATAATAGAGAAAACATGTAGTAAAATTTGTTGTTACACCACGATAATTTACTTTTGATACATCACATTTCAGTAGTAATCATTAATATTGGTATCACCACCTAACATAGATCCAGGGTAGTATGATGATCACACGTTGAAAGATTGCTGCCGATTTCTTTCTTTGTTTCCTTCTCCAACTGTAATTGGCAAAATGGCAGCAAGAACATTTTAATTAATTTTTTTTTCTGTTTAGCGTCCATTCATCTTTCAAAAATCTACCCATCTAATATATAGTTCTTACTATTTTAAAAGCGATAATGGATCAACAAAAGGAAGACTAAGTGTTTTTCATAATAAACAAAGAAAAATATATTCTAAAATGCACGGTAATGCCTAAAATGAACACACTTGCACTTTGATGGTGTTGTATTTTCGCTGTATTTTCCTCAAACGTTACCGATGGTGAGAACGCAAAGTACACTTCAAATTATTTTAATAAATAAATGCATACATTAATAACTTAATGTACTAAACACAAACATTGGGCTAATCCAGGAGAGGTAAGGTAACAGCACTTAAAACGGCATCAATATGTGAAAATGGAGAGCTTAACTAAGCATTTCAAATTTCAATTGAAGTTTTTGCAGATAGAGACAGATAGAAGGACAGACGGTACAAAAGCATTATGCCACCATCTATATGTAAGTTCGTCGGGGGGGGGGGGGGGGATATTCCTCTAGCAAATTCTTCTGAGTTTCATAGTTAGGATTGTTGGCACATTCAATCTCATTTAACAAGCATGCATTCAAATCTAAATAGTTTGGATACATAACTCAAAATGTCTGTCTGTATGTTTGTTTGTATGTTGTTTCACGTCCCTCTCAAGAATTTTTCACTCGTATGGAGACGCCACCACTTGCCGGTGGAGAGCTGCAAATTTTGATCTATACTAGGCACTCAGGGCCATTGAGCAGTAAAAGATCTTTTTCGTGCCAGCACCTACTGCGACAAGGGACCTCGGTTTATATAATCTTATTCGAAGGACTGGTCTCCACGTCCCGTAGTGGATTCGAACCCGCGACGTAAGGATCAACTACATACTCCGCAACCTTAGAGCAGACGTTCTAACCACTGTGCCACCCTAACGACTAACTCAAAATGAAGTACATGTATCTAATCACTAGTTAAAATAATAAACAAATGCTAATGTTTGTGTTTGTAATTCATTAAACTGGAGTTCACAGGATATTCAAATATTATCTTTACTTTAAAAAGAAAAAAAAAACCTCAGCTGCTATATTTGTGTATTTGTGGGGCTTGAAAATGAAGGGCATTTAGCATAATCACTTAAAAATGAAATGAAAGTATATTAGATATATGACGTTTTGTGTGAAAATATTATCAAGCATACTTTACAGAGTGGATTGATCATGTGTTTAAAAAAAGGGGGAGAGGGACGATCGTCCGAGTATATGTTTATCCTTAAAAACAAAGGGTAAAGCATTAATTCATGTTTGTGGCCACAAAATCCATGACTTCAAAACTTTTTATCTGGATTGCACAAAGAAAACAAATTCATTCAAAAGAATTCACAGATGATTTACTGGCATCATGAGGAATAAACCAAGCACGAAGAACAAAATAAAACACTCGCGGCCAGCACCTACACAGACCATTTGACATACTAATAGATTTAATTTATGAAAGTATCTTTTAGTGATCGAGTTTTCACTTGATAAAATATATATCTAAGCTTTTCTGAAACAAAAATCGTAAACAAAGATTTAAACTTCAAAATGTTTTTAATGTTATTTTTTAATGTAGAAGAACTGCTCTCTTAGGCGATAGAAATTGAGCAATGGAAGTCATCTAAGTCATGAGTCATTTAACGGAAATAAAAGCGCAGCACTTCCTTCAGCATGTTTGGTACCCCCCCCCCCCCCGCCCTTCTTTTTCTCGGCAATTCTGAGTGACATTTCCTTCACAGGTGGCCTGGCAGGGATACTAGTAATAGCTCTAGTAAAACTGATGAGCATGTTATATCTCTATATTGCTATTCATAATGAAATAGATAATTGTAGCAAAAGAGTTTTGATGGAAATGTGCTACATGTATTACACCGAATCTGTATATTTGAAGAATTTTCCCCCCGTTAATGACAGATCTGCTACAAATTATAGGGAGAGAATGGAGCGACTAATAGTATATTCGGGGGATATCATACAAGTATTTAAAATACGTCGACAGTAACATATATCTTACTCATTCCATATACTTCCAATTTTTCGGCAAGTGACAATATAGCTAAGATTTAAGTCGAACTTTTAATCTATAAAGACTAATTAAAAATTATAAAAAGCGGTTTTATATCCATACATCTCGGCTGAACCAATGGTAAATATTTATAGAAATGTCTCTTGCACCTGTGCTCAATGGAGGATTTAAAGGGGATGTTGGGGAGGATGTCCGCAAACACCCCTACCCCCCCCCCCCCACACACACACACAAATACACACAGAAACACACCAAAAATTCTTATAATACATCTTAATTTTGTTTTTATAAGACTCTATAATATAAATAAAGTGTGAACAAAAGCATGTGTGGCTTTCGATATTTTTATAGAGAAACTTACGAATTTCACCGAGTATAGGGGAGCATTTTTCCTGGTGGGGGTAGGTATCTAGAATTGTTTTTTTTTTTTTTTTAAATATTTAATATAAAATAGGGGATCGTTATCCAATATCATATAAAATCGCTGATGATTTATAGATATTTTAACTGAAATCCATTTGCTATTTGCTAAGACACCTGTATAAAAGACATATAAGAAGTCGACCCCCCTGTTCCAATCACCCCCCCCCCCCGTTCCAGTCAACCCCATTCTCGTTAGTTCTTGATCATACACAAATCAATCGATAAAAGGGTTCAATACAAATTCATTTCGGGGGCAGGTGGGGTATCTCAAATAAACGGATTATCTACAGTATATTTACATGTACATCAAGTACTAACTATCATATTGTATTACATGTACATCAAGTACTACTATATCAATGCTGCCTTGTGGAGAATCGTTGTGCCTTACACCTGATTAATCAGTAATAATTTGTTTATAGTACACAAGACTTGAAAACTAATGATTTCCACAGTTTAACTCTTTATTACTTTTTTTTATTGATTCATTTGTAAGATTTCACTGATCTGTTACTAATTATTGAGGGTGACGTCACAATGGCTTGAAAACTCTCGATTTGCACACTAAATATGCACCTCTTAGCTGGAGGTGAAACAAGTGGGCGGATCATGGATCTTCAATTTTCAAAGACCGATTTCTGTACTGAAGACATTCCAGTTTCCTTTCCTCTTGTGATATTTAATTACCTGGTTAAAGGAGAACTTTTTGCAAACAATTAAAAGTACGTGTGCTGAACAACAAAGACAGTATACCTTATATTACGTACAATGCTTAATCGCCATTTTGCTTTAGAAAAGTTCGGGAAAAGAGTGTACCTGTGACGTCGTATTTTACGACTGTGACGTCGAGGAGTGGTTGTCTGCATAAGGAAGCTGCTGTAAATTTGGTAGTGTTTACATCGCTGCGTTTTTCTGACCATTTCGTTGGATTTAAAAGTTGTTACGGTTGTGAAAACATATGTAAGTGTTTGCAGTTGTCGTGCTGAATACGCATCGGTATGTATTTTCGTTTGCTGCGAGTCATTTCTTCAGTCGGGTCTTCATTCATGGGGACTATGATCTGAAGCCGTGCGTTGTTGGCAATGTTTAACGGATATCTACAACTCGGAAGGAACGTTTTGCGATAACAGTGGAGTCGTAGCATAATTTAATGACGGAAATTCGATGGATTATTTTAATATCGCCGTTTGATTGCAGAAAACTGCAGAATTTAGCGAGAAAATAATGACGCATGCGCAAATGGGGGTTAGTCGTTTTTTGATGCCAGGCATCGACTAACCCCCATCTGCGCATGCGTCATTATTTTCTACAGCTACAACAGTAGAACACCAGATACACTGCATAAAAGACATTTACCCTAGAAATAATAATTATGACTGAAAATAAACAATAAAAATATGAAATTGGAACACACTAAAAACATGAATGAATAAAAATAAACAATAGTTCAATTAGATTAGCTTCTTATATACACACTTACCCATTTAGATAGTAACTACTACAGTGAAAACTGATAATTTCAAGCAAAACAAACTTAGTTTTAGGCACTACACCTGATTTCAGAATTTTCTGAAAATCCAGGATTTATAATTAGTCTAAGATTAAATAATTCCCTGTTATAAGGTTCTTACAAGGGATATATACAGTAGGTTTCCTTTTACTCTGTCTGAGTTAATGATTGGAATGATTATTAAGACAGCTATGTCTGAGGGTGTATCAAATAGTACTTAAATTTTCTCTTATCTAGAGATGGGGACTGGGTAAGGTACTACTTGCACCGAATTTCTCCCCTAGGTTCCCTTTGATAGATAAAAACCAGTTGTCTCAATCATCTTCAGATTTACTACACCCAGAACTTAAGTACTAAAACAAAGATTGCATTGAAGTCTATTGAGCATTTTTTTTTTTAAACTTAAAAATTCAAATAATATCAATAAATGTTGTGAAAAAATGCACTAAAACACATTAGGAATAGAATGACAATTGAAAATGATTTTTTTTACCAGGTAAGATTTTTAAAATGATTTTTTTCTGGTTAATAAAAAACAGAGGGAGATAACTCTTACTAAAATTCAAGGTCATAAATTAGGACACATCCCACCCTTACATGCTAATAGTAATAAATGGGAATTATGTTTAAATATACAGAGTATTCAACACCTACACATCTGTTATGTATTCAATTTCATTGAATCTTTTGCTATTAGGATGGGATACCTTAACTTCTTTATTGCTGATTCATCCTTAAACATCCTCAGCTACCTTCTGAATGCCTGACTTTCCCAAAGCTTTGCCTTATATACCCTTAGGCTAGTCCATTCCAAGGGTTGTCAGGTCATTCCACTTTTTGAAGTCTTCAATGCGTTTTACTCCTATGTCCCTTAACCATTAAACCTTTATATTCCTATGTAAACCTTGACCTACTGTGTAGCCCCGCCCTACCCCCAGGAGTCATAATTTAAACAAACTTGAATCTACACTACCTGAGGATACTTCTGTATTAATATGTCTAATAATGGCTTAGCTGTTCTTGAGAAGAAGATTTTTAGAGATATTTCCTATATATTCCTATGGTAAACTATGAACCCCCTGTTGTGGCCCTGCCCTACCCCCCAGGGGTCATGATTGGAACAAACCTGAATCTACACTACCTGAGGATACTTCTGTATTAATATGTCTAATAATGGCTTAGCTGTTCTTAAAAAGAAGATTTTTAAAGATATTTCCTATATATTCCTATGGTAAACTTTGAACCCCCTGTTGTGGCCCTTCCCCCATCCCAAGGGGTCATGGTTGGAACAAACTTTAATCTACACTACCTGAGGATACTTCTGTAATAATATGACTAATTATGGCTTTGCTGTTCTTGAGAAGACGATTTTAAAGACATTTCTTATATATTCCTATTTAAAACTATGACCCCCCCCCCCTTGTGGGCCTGCCCTATCCCAGGGGGTTATGATATGAACAAATTTGAATCTAGAGTACATGTATGTAATGAAGCTTTCACATAAGTTTCATCTTTTCTTGCCCTGTGGTTCTTGAGAAGAATATTTTTAAACGATACCACCAAATTCTCACGAATTCTTAATTATCTCCCCTTGAAAGAGGGCGCGGCACTTCCTGTGAACAAACTTGAATCCCTTCACCCAAGGATACTTTGTGGCAAGCTTGGTTGAAATTGGCTCAGTGGTTCTTGAGAAGAAGTCGAAAATGTGAAAAGTTTACAGAAGACAGACGGACGCCGGACACTCTTTGATCAGAAATGCTCAGCCTTCGGCTCAGGTGAGCTAAAAAAAGAGATTCGCAACTCTTCGAAGTCTCGCGTGATCTCGCGTTCCCTATTGTTTACTTTTTTTCAAATCTCATGCAACTTAAATCAAATAAAACTAAAATAATCAGGTATAACAAAGTAAAAATTTTAATTTATATTTAAATAAATTATTCAGGATATTATATTTTTGTAAGTTTCTTTATCTAGAACAATAACAAAGGAGAAATCTGGAATTAAACCAGGTGACTCTTGGTCGGCCATATATTGCCGCGATTTTGCCGACTTTCGATCATCAGTGATCATTGACCTCTTTAATTTGCCTAGTTTGCTTTTAAAAAGCAATAAAACTTTACAAATCATAAACCCATATATAATAGAATTGATATTAATTTTACTTTTGATAGAAATACAAGACCAATGAAGAGTTATTCTTAGGAGATTTACAGGACCGTCACATATTTCAGTAACCAAGCATGTTAATGTTGGAGTTGCGAATCTCTGTTATTTATGTCTCTGTATACATGTACATAATCAGCCGAATTATAGACTCTAATACCCCATTCATACGACACGATTTGCATACCTCAGTATATTTTACACATATGTAAATTTACTTACATGTGCAATTTTTGTCGTATGAACTGATTTGCTCATATGCAAATTATGCACAGTTGAGTAAATTTGCACCTGGTCAGGACAAGGTGTAAATTAACTTTTGCATACACGTTGTCGCAAAATATTTGCTCCCGTGTGTAAAATTTGTCGTATGAACACGCAGCAAATTTACTTATGTAAGTTTTTCGTCATGTGTATTGCATCAATCTCCGTTTTAAGTGTTGTTATGGTTGTATATGCATTGGCATGTAAAATATCAGTCGGTAAACATGGCTGCTAGAAAGTAAAGCTCTAAAAATACGTGGATTTTCAAGGGTCAGTCTTGCGCTAAGTAAACAAAAATTGAAAGTGAACCGAGTTACTGTAAGGGTAGATCTGTTGGTGTATGGCTTCAAAAGCCAAGTCTTCAAAGGGTATACGCTGTGTCGCCGAGAAGTACTACTAGCATAGTAATTTCTCCAAACTGCTTTCTCCACTCTGGAAACAAGGAACCATTATCTCCTCTGAAATAAATTTTCGAATATGCAAAAACGCGGGCAAATCTAAAGATAAAGCTGTGGTCGCAAACACCCTGCAGATTCAATGAGTAGAATCCCTTCTTGTTCAAGTAGTCTCCGTGTGAATGCTTAGGAGCTATGATAGGAATATGCGTGCCATCAATCGCTCCACCATAGTTTAGCCCTTGATGACTTTCTTCATCCTTTCTCGGTTTTAAACTGAGGCAGGCTACTGACAGATAAGTTTATGTTACAAGGATTTCAACAACCTCGTTTCAAGTCAGCATTTGGTAAATAGATAGATTTCATATGACACATTTTCAATTCAAGTTATTTCCCTTGGTCGCCATCTTGGAGATCAAACTGGTATTTGAGCAGAAATATAAGGGCAAAAATCTTTGAATTACTAAACCTATGAACTTTGTTAACATATATTCGTAAGAAAAACTGTGTTATCTTCGCCTCATTGTCCAGTATGAGAAGTTTAAATTGGTTGAATTATGAAGGAATCTGGCCTTGTTAGCGCCCAACATGGCGACCGACGGAAAATTACTCTATGGTCATTATAATGATCTTATTAGCATATGTTCCATAATGGCCTCGTAAACTTGATGTTTGCAATCATACATGGCAGATTTTCCAACACCAAAATGATTTCCAATCGTACGTCCCTTATTCCGCTGAAGACGCTAACCAGTAGATGGTAACAGCCACCTTCTTCTTTACATCCAACGGCTCTTCTACAGTCTTTGGGTCGGGTCAAAAGCATTTCCCAACTTCTCACAAAATTTTATGAAATTTATGAAATTTTATGAAATTTTCCTTAAACATTCGAAAATTCTTATACCAATCTTCGTCCTTTAAGTCATATAGAACGGTTCTGTCGTACCAATTTTTAGATCGGATTTTTCTTCTACTTTCTTTGAGGAACATCCAAAATTTAATCCTATACCTAAATAGTAAGTTAATCCTATACCCAAATAGTAGTTTTTTTCTGTGAAAATTCACAAATCTGAAGCGGTCCATCTCCCTATTTTAAATGACAATTTGAGGATTTACTTATGGTACATAAATCTCGTCTGAACGCATAGCAAATTAACTTTTACTTATGTGTGTAAATTTACTCATCTGTAAATTTGCACACATAAGCAAATTTTCGTCGTATGAATGGGGTATAAAATTCCAAAATCGTCAGCCCAAATTTAAAACCTATAAAATAATATAACATTAAGATTCCACAGACCTGAAAATCAAATTCAATGCCTTTCTTCCTGTTTGTCGGCCAAATTGGCAAGTTGCTACTCATCTCAGGGGCCCTCTAATTTATAATATTTTAATACTTAAACTCTTTCAGTTATTGTCGGACTTTTAAAAAAGAACCGACAAACGAGACATATATCATGGTTATCAGATACGGCACCACTCGTTCTGGTTTTTAAAATTGTATAACCACGCAATGCTCTTGAATGTTTGTGCACTTACCCTACTGAGACCCCCTCTTCCCATGTGCACTTTAAATCAATCGTATAACATCTATACTTATTGCCTGACGCCACGTGCGTCAGGCAGTATAAGGATTAATATTTCAGGGATCCGAAACTAAGTGATCATTCTTAATGAACTAGATTTTCTGCAAGCTGATTTACATCGGAATTTGTTACCTGCATTTAAACAAATACAGTTTGCAGAAGAAAGAATCATATAACTGATGCAAAATAATGATGTGTTTAATTCCTTCAATTTTTTTGCATGCACATATTTATTCTTTGCTATTCTTTGTACGAACATGTCCGTGTAAATTTTTTTCTGCGTTTCTAAACTACTGGATCAGTCCATTTGCCTTCTACGAAAGGGGTGACACAATCATTTCGCGCCAAGTGTCACATGTAAATTATCTTTGCGCCTTTTTCTTGGGTTGTTCTATTGAATGGGTGTGATAACTTCTATGGAAATAAATAAGGTTTATTCCTTTAACATGATTCTTAAGCTCCAGATTTTTATTAACAGTAAATTTTATCTCATTTTTTAAGAGAACACATTGTATATGGACAGGCAACACTAAAGCAATGGATTTGCTGATAATTCTTACTATTTATTCCATAAGTGGACTAGTCTAATCATAAACAAACTCCCTCCACCCAGTAAATGGGACATCCCTTCTTGATTCTGTTTTCCACCTAGCCTTTCTTTCAACATTACATTTATTAATAATGTACGTTACAAGGTAAGGTTTTTTAAAAAAAAATCTTAAAAAGTCAGCGAGTAGCATATTATTTCAAGCTTTGTTATGAACAAGGGTTTCCTTTTAATACAATGACAAGAGTGTAGGTCAGTACCCGTAAAGTAAAGAATCGGCAAAATGAAGAAGACATCATGATCTGTCCTGGTTTTCATTTCATAAAAAAGCAAGTTATTTTAATTATGAGAAAGGTCCTGAAATCGATTGAAAAGAAAAACTAACAATTTCAAAACTGTATATAAAGATGTATAAGCTCATTTATAATACATGTATATGGTAAGACCATCATCGCGTGAGTTTTGTCCGGGGGGGGGGGGGGTATTAGTATCTTGTTTTGCGCTAGCTATAAAGTGTACAGGTTATTTACTTTGATTTCTAGAGTAGCATTGAAGCATTTTTGTCTCAAACACTTCAAGACAAGTTTCCCAGTTAAAACTGTTCATAATTTACTTCGTCGTCGAGAACGACGGAAAACAGACCAGTCTATAAATAGAGGCCGTCTCATCAATCTATCACTGACCATGAAGAAGTGCGCCATCTAGTAAGAGAGTACATGTAATATGAATTTCTTTAAAAAGAATCATCTAACTATTTTCCCAGAATTATCAGTGGCGGATCCAGGAATTTCATAACGGGAGGGCGCAGTAGAAGGCAGGGGGTCTGGGGGCTGTATTGAAACCCCAGTGGGTCCAGAGCAAAGCTCTGATGGGGGTTCGGGGGCGAAGCTCCCGGAAGCTGACGAATTCTTACAAATAAGAGGCGTTGTTTCCTTGATTTTAGGATAATGAACATATAAGTTCTACATACAAAAAATTCAAACGGGGGGGGGGGGGGGGGGGCACGCCCGGCGCGCCTGTGATGGATCCGCCTTTGATTATAATCTACGCTAACGCACTTCAGTTTCATCCCAACGTAACTAGTCAGCCCGTGGGCTAACTAATAAATGCCCAAATAGTGGCATGTCTTAGATATTCGTTAATCTGTAGTATTTGGTTATGAAATTTGAGAAAGTCAACTGTACATCTTGTATAATGAAGTATCGCAACTATGTCGCTCCTTGATAACGGAAACGTTTAGCACCTCTCCTGCATATACGTTCCATAGATATTGATTGATTAGTCAGGCAAGCTTTTTGAAAAGCTATTACTTGTAAATTAATAAATTTTGCAAATAAACTCCGAAACGGGAGCACCAGATCACTAACTCCTCTATGAGTACACTAGCTAGTTACAATATGATGTCCGTAAACTTTGTTCAGATTTCACTTGCATAGTAAGTATTGTACATTAAATTAAAAGTTTACTTTCATTTTCTATAAACAGCCATGAAATAGCAAAAACGTGAGTACGGTGCCGGTTCTGGTTGGCGGATCTAAGTTACTGACAATTTTTAATGAAACTGACAACAAGCAATCGTTTATTTATTTCATAAAAC
Organism: Saccostrea echinata; assembly: GCF_033153115.1. Classification (NCBI taxonomy): domain Eukaryota; kingdom Metazoa; phylum Mollusca; class Bivalvia; order Ostreida; family Ostreidae; genus Saccostrea; species Saccostrea echinata. Next base: position 1,112,917 of record NW_026889763.1, on the reverse strand, counting down.
GTATTCACTGAATTATTCAATCAAAACTTGATTTAAGTGATAGAAAAGAAATAGGTTGTGATAACCGATTAAAAAGGAAAATGTGCAAATTGTTTTCGTCATTCAGTAATCTTAATATTCACGGAAACTTCTAGAACATCATTTAGCATCGAGCCCAACGTTAAAACGAAAAACGAGGCGATTATGGCTGCATGAACATAAAAAAGCTTTTGTGTGAATGGTCATTGAAATAATGGTAAATCACAGATAACACTATAAGTTGTGAATATATTTTTATTACATTTTCAACAGTGAAATACTGTAATTTATTTACTGAATAAAAGTGATATTCTGACACAGTACTAGTGTGAAAGGATCTCACAGTGTGAGAATATCAGAAGTGCGGCAAAACTTACGATTTTCCTTCCCTTCACGAAGAGTGTTTTAAAAAAGAAAATCCCCGGCCTGTTAAAAATTACGGAAGCGTATTGCTGCCAATTGAAAATATTTTTTTTAATCGTACGTACGAGATAATATGTTGTACGTACGTGATACTAAGCCGTACGCACGAGATATTTTAAAAGTCGTAAGTACGAGATACTAAGTCATACATACGAGATAATATGTCGTACTTACGAGATACTAAATCGTTTTTAGGAGATAATAAGTCGTACATACAAGATAATGTCGTACGTACGAGATAATATGTAGTTATCAAGAATTGTTGAAAGATAGCATGATGCATAAAAAGTACACAAGTCAAATAAGCAAAAATAAACAATTTTTAGATAAAAAATGCGATTTTTAAAAATTGTATTCATTAAATACAGACAAATTCCTCTGCAGGATTCGAACTAGGGATTTTATATAGTTTATTTTATGTTTATCTGTTAAACTATTAGTTTGTTACAATTCACAAATTATAGAATAGGAGGGATAACAATTTTATGCAATAAAGTATATTGACCTTGACATGTGACCTTGCCTATTTTTATAGCCTTGTTAATTTCGGGCTTAAAATGGTATTATCAAGAGTTAAGGGCTATTTAGGATATCGTCTAGAAACACTGTTTAAATGTAGAGAGAAATTATAAATTACTTTAATAACGACAAGTTGCGAGTGGTTAATGTTTCTGACTCGTCAGTTAGTCCGTCAGTCCTCTTTATTTATTTATCTTTTATTTTATTTTTTTATTAGCACAACTTTACTTAAACCGCTGCATAGAAATTCATGAAACTTTGTAGGTAATTAGGACACAATGTATAGATGTGCATATTACCAAGAAATTCTAATTTCTTTATATTTTTCTGGGAATTTCGGCCCTTTTGATCTTAAAATTTTGGTCATATATTGAATATAGATATGAACAGTTTGTAAGCGCAACTCCTCTTAAGAGGGCTGGGGGGGAGGGGGGATCATGGCCATTTTTAGACTATATTGCTCTCCTTTAATAGAAGAAGAAGAGCTCCATATAAAGATAAAGAAAAATGATAAAATTTAAAAGCTAAAATATATGAAATTTTTCTCTATCAAATAATAGTTGACAGCTTATTTATTTGATAAAGAAAAATTTCATATATTTTAGACTTGTGACCCTGATTTAAGTCAATTGAAATCTTAATAGCATGCTTTCTGTTACGGCCCCAGATCTTCAATCTAATCATATACGTAAGACCTGTTAGAAAAAAAGTTATCTTCGTTTAATAGATTTATATTCTTCTTAAAATAAAATTTTGACGATATTCTGTCCCTCATATCACTGATTAGTTCTGCGATTTCTTTTTGGTTGAATTGTTAGGAAACTTTTCCGAGTTTAGATGTATATGATCAACTACATGTCAATCACGCATTTTTTTTATATTATTTGTTTGTTTGTTTGTTTGTTTGTTTATTTGTTTTTGGGGTTTTTTTTGGGGGGGGGGATGAGACTCCTGTATCGAGTAAGAAAGAGTGAATAATTCTTGTCTTCAATTAAACAAAGTATGCTTACACTGTGGAATAGTTCCAGTTGATTGGTTTTATTTTTAGAGAATAATATTTATGATCTGCTTTCTCGTAAATGTCGTTTATCTCATAAGGAAAAAAATACATTTATGGTAGAAAATTATAGTGAAATACACAAACCTGTTTTTATAAAAGTAAACGTATGCCACCAGGTGATTCGATTCGAAACAGGCCACTATAAAAATTTTGAATGTCAATCTCAAACCGTCCAAGCTTTTCTAAGTAAAACGACATTTGGCATAAATATAAACCACGATTACAGAAATATGATTTTGCATTTTTCGGTTCATTAATTTGATACATTTACAATTTTTAAACAGAAAAAGCCTCAAAATGATGTATCTGAAAGATAATTCTACAGAAAATTGATGTCTTCTGCAACTCTTTAAGAAATGCACAAGTTCATGACGTCACAATTAGAATTTACAATGTACAGGAGTTCATAATTATGAGAAAAACAATTTGTTTGATCTTACTGCATGGGATTTCAACAATTCATTAAGCATTAGTTTTAATTTCTTAATTTTCATATTTTAGGGGGAAAATATATATAGGGCCAGATTTGTATAGAAACCGTACCTTGTTCTTTCGATGAACGACGAGATGTGTTAAACAAGTTATGATGAAACCTTGTAACACTTAATGAAAGATTCCAAGATAATTAAAATATATCCGTGAACAAATTATGGATTGGCACTCCGGACCGAAATTATCTAATACCGAGTCACCTTGCTACCTGCTATCAAATATCACGAGATCTGGTGACTTACGAGATTTCTGCATTCCGTTTTGTTTACCATGTTAACAAGGTGCTAAAACTAACAGACGTCTTATTAACTCAATTTTTATTGAAATCTTTGGTAAGTTTTACATAAGTATATCATAGATATCAATGTCGTTTATCAAATTTATGCAAAGCAATACATATACTTCTCGAAGTTAAGAGAATTCCAATTTTATGATAGCGCGAATTTCCTTAAATTCGTTACCGGGTAGCATTAAAGTTTTATGGAAATAGAAATCTGTTAAAGCATAATATGCTTTCATATTCAATTTTACATTAATTTTTATTATAGCTGGGCTTCATCATGTCTTTTGGATTCAATACAAACACAAGATCTAAAGAGGATATTTCCTTTAGACTTAAGCAACAGTAAGTGGGAACTAGTGACATAAAATAGCATTTCATTTTCTCTGATGTAGACCTTATTTCAGTTTCCATAGAATTAATGAATGTAAAATTAAAAAAATATAACCAATTTACTATAATGTTCATTATTCTTGAAGGGGTCATCAATTTTACAGCTGTCATGCATAAATAACACTAATTAAATTAATATTTTTTTTATAGAACCCTAAAATAATTGATATGCAATTCAATAATTGAAGAAGTTATTTCTTCTAAGTTGTTTCTGTACACTTGAAATTTTTGTAATACATAGATCCCGTTTTCAGTAAGTACATATATATGTATAGTTATTCAGGAAATCTGTCCGTAGATGCCATCTTGATTTTCAGAACACTTCATAGTTATGCAGTTATTCAACAAGTGGTTGGATCCATATATGAATGATAGCTGGATTCTGTGTCTTGTGCATGTGTTTCTTCCTTTTGTACTGCTATGCACTTTGTATGATATTATCAGATTGTTCACAATGGTGTACATCTTCTGTAAAAGTTAAAACAATAAAATCATTAGCATTATAATAAGTATACTAGCATTGCATGCTGTGGTATGATTGACGAGATGATATACATTCTGTTACATGCATGGAAATGGGTAATTAAAGTCATTTTTGATTTACAATTTGAATTGCATCTGGGTTTTGTTTGATTTTTTTCACACTTTGTTTTCTGATAAGCCTGTTTTCCAAATATATGTGAATGGGTTAAGTTGTTTTTAAACATAGACAAAAATATGTTGTAAGAATGGTTGAACTCTTCATAATAGTGTCACTGTAGATATATCAGTTACTTATTATACAAAATAAATTAGGAAATACATTCATTTACATTTATGGAGTTGTAACAATATTACATTATTCTTAGACAAATTTGCTCTCTCTCTCTGAATGCTTATTTTGAAAGACATAAATGGAAAAATTAGGAATTTAGGTATTCAATTGTACTGCACATTTAAACTGAATTAAAACTAAAGAAATGTCACTTACAAAGCAAAATTGAACTTGACTGAGATTGTGTTATATTTAATGCAAAATATATGCTGTATGTAATGCTCCGACAAATCAGTGTTTTATGTTGACTTATATTATTAAACATTTTTTCTTTCTAAGCAATGTCAAACGTGCACGTGAAGAGACTCAGAAACTGGAAACAGAGAGTAGGAAAATGGAAGAGAGGCTGGCGGAACTCCGACTGGCGATGAACAAGGAGAAGGAGGAGAGAGAGTAAGAGAACCACTGTAGCACCATTATAACAATACAGCTGTATTATAGCAGTACCACTAAAACACCATGATACCATAACAATGCAGTTGTATTACAGCAATTAAAATTTTGTATATTACCACTGTATATCATTTAGTTATTAAAATAACATATAATTACCAACATAGTACAACATCATAAAATCCATCTGTTCATATTTTATTTAAGTTTATTTTATCTTATCTATTCATTTATTGTTTTGTTAGTGTAAGGTTTTTTCACTCACCAGTTTACAGTATAGGGGACAGTAATTTAAAATTTTACCCATAATGATGTAAAAGCTGAATGGACATAATTATATAAACTTGGTGAGAAATACTAGGTATTATTAATCTAATTTTTTTTCAGAAGACAAGGTGGGGGTTACTGGTCCAGAGGTCAAACAGGGAACCTGAACTCATATGCCACAGATGTCCTAAACAAACCTTCCTCTTCTTCCAAGGTAGATCCTGGTCCCCTGTAATCTCTGTTCTTCCACTGACTAGTGCCAGTATTTGTTTGTCTTTAGATATTCACAGTTTTTTTTCTCAATATAGCACAAGTTAGTTCAGGTCCTCAAGAACTTTAGCATTCTTCATTTACTTATGATCAATCATATGAACTTGGTCCCTGTGTACTTTCTTCTAAAATTTGATTTGAGCCACCATTTAATATAGTTTTCAATTTTCCCTGAATATTTTTTCACTTGTACAAGAAAAACAAGATGAAGTATAGAAGTTTAAATCTTCATTGCTTTTGGGTTGAATGTAATTAGCAGCATATGTCCACCTTGAGGAAAAGTACCTTTATATTTTCCTTTTTTTTCCAGAGTTCTGGTAAAAAGAAAGTTAAAGTCCTAAAAGACACTCCACTTGGTAATTATATGATTTATTTGAAACTTTGTACTTCCTATGATAATGGACATGCCAAATCCTGAGTAAATTTTATTTTTTTGTTCACAGACGTCCCAGACAGGCCAAGTCAACCAGGAACAATGGCCTACATTGCCAAACAAGACGTATCCTCAACACCACGACAAAAGGTCAAAGGTCCAAAGTGTGGGCAGTGTGAGGAGAAAAAAGCCGCAGTGGTATGAAAAAAATATTCCCTATTAAAATGATGTATTGAACAGAACAATGATTTATTTTACTGTACTATGTATTAATAATTAAATACAATTTCACAGTATCCTGGTATCATATTTTAGAGATATTTTCATTGTAATATTTTCAGTCGTGTGTCCAGTGCTCGGAGCTGTATTGTCCTGGTTGTTTCGCAGCATTCCATTTGAAAGGAGCCCTGAAAAAGCATAGGTCTATACCAGTGTCTGTAAGTACATTTATCTTGAAACTTAAGTATACTACATGAACTATAAACCAATCAATAATTCAATATATATTATTACAGTTTCTGAAAAAAATCCAATTTATTGTATATTTGTAGGCAACAGGCCCAAGGCAGTGTATGTCTCCAAGACCTACCCCTCCAATTACCAATGGCAATGGGTATTTCTTTTTTTTTTCCTTAGTTTTCTTTTTCTTTTGAAGTGGGGGGGGGGGGGGGTGCTTATCATTGGTTTGTATTGCTTTTTTTTTAAAGTACATGTACAAAAATAAATTTTCTCTCTTTCCAGAGATTTTGACAGTCACAATCATTCCTCTGAAAATTTTGACAGTTACCCCTCAGAAAATGCGATCCACCCCGCACACTCCAGCATCAACAGAGTACGGGTGAGTGTATGCATGATGTTTATATTCATAAATGCAGCAGCAGATATGTTACTAACTTTTGTTTGAAGTAAGTGTTATTAAGTGATCAGCATAAAAAATATGTAATGGATATATGCCGAATACTGTTCTATATGTAAAATTATCAGACTGTTTGAGGCCCGTTAGGGCCGAAAACAGTCTGATAATTTTACATACAGAATTGTATGAGGCATATATCTTACTTAAAACATTGCCATTTAAATGTCCAAAAGTTACCTGGAGTCCAATAATTATACAATAGGAGTTCAGGCATCAATAGTTTTCTACCTGAAACCATCTCATAAGTAGACAAAAGAAAAGAGAAAGTTTTTTTTTTCTTCAGACAGTAAAATCAGTGAGTGAACTCTTTTGTTTCATTCATTCAATGGCAGTCATTTGGCTTAGCAGGAACTATGGACAGTGGTCAGGTGATGAAGGAATTTTTTATGATTCGGAATATTTTTTTTTTATTAAGTGTTTGACATTGATACAGATACAGTGTTGGATGATATCTTCAATATGCATTTAAAGTAAAAATGCGGATTTTTATCTAAAATTTTGATTGGAGGATATAATGAACATCTTGGGTTTTAAAAGTGCCGTCATTGGCGAACAAACCTCGTTAAATGAAGAGATTCGCAGACTGGTTCTTTACCAGAAATGGATTTAAATTGGCTTATTCACAGTGCTGTTTCGAAAACGCTTTGCAAAAAACCGAATGGAAAGTGTTACTTTTGAGGAAGGTTAAAACTCCAGTTTCTTCTTGGATTTGCTATTTTAACAACTTAATTTCCTCGCGTTCACTTTCCCTGAATTTTTTCCCTAACTTTTTTTGGGGGTTTCTGGACAAATTAAACCTTGATTTCACTCTAGTTGTTGTTTTTTAACTACTGTCCGATTTTGTTATCACTGCCGTCCGATAATATATTATTGGACTGCTAATTATTATTATCGGACGGCTACAGGTAAATTTTTAGACTGTTAGAACAAAGGCATGACGTCACAGCAATGTTTTAAGTGCAGTTAAAATAACCTTTATATATCAAATTTGATAAGAAGAAATACAAAATTCAAGAAATTCATGATGGACCTTTTGTCAGGAAAGCTTGAAAAAAAAAAAGCTGTGCATAGTATTTTTCATACATCTATTTTAAAAAAATTGTAGTTCAATGACCAAGGGAGGAACAGTCCGGAGGGGGCTAGTGGATCTTTTGATGGTCCCTCCCTGTTTGATGGGGATTACAACGAGGCTGAGAGTGCAGCTTCATTTCAGGCGGCCCTTGCTGCATGGAGGACTGGAAAATCTGAGGGCGAGGAACCAGCTAAAGAGTCAACCACCAGACAACCTCAAGTTCTCAAAGTGGAGACTCCACGTAAGTCATAGTACACTACCAGATAACCTTAAGTTCTCACAATGGAAACTCCACATAAGTCATAGTCAAACATCAGACAACCTCAAATTCTCAAAGTGGAAACTCCACTTAAGTCATAGTGAAACACCAGAAAACCTCAAGTTCTTAAATTTGAAACTCCACGTAAGTCATAGTACACTACTAGACAACCTCAAGTTCTTAAAGTGGAAATTCCACATAAGTCATTATCAAACACCAGACAACTTCAAGTTCTCAAAGTGGAAAATAGGGGTTGATTACATTAAAAACTTTCCCTGCAGGTTTAAAGGAAATTACTGAACTTTCAAAGAATAGCACTCAATAAGAACTCCACTGTTAACAAAAATGATAGATATTTTGTTTAATCTAGGTCAACCAGTTCCAATGGGAGTTGACAGTGGTACGGAAACCAAAAAACCTCCCCCTGTGGAAATAAAGTTTTCCTCCAACCTTACTTATGCTGAACGACTTCTCCTTAAGAAACATAGACAGACAGACATTGAAAAGACAGACACCCCTAGGGTCAGTTTGCCTGCAACTCCTCGACTAAATTTCCCTTCCATGCCAGACGACAATCATAGTGAAGTACAGATGCCCTTTACTCCTCGCAGCCAGCAGACTCCTCGCATTGAGGCTTATCCTCAGAGGAGCAAAACTGAGGATGAGGATCAGGAAGAGGACATGGAGGGTATGTGTGTTACATAAATTCTGGTAGCTTGTAAATAAGTCAATAAGATTCGAAAAGTTAAAGTACTGTAAACCAACTATTATTCAACTTTTATTCGCAATTGTTAGTTTAAAATCTACTAGTATCTGCGATGACTAATTTTTGTGACTGAGGAATTATTCTTCACAAATATAAAATGAAATAAACACTTCACAGCATGAAATAATATATGAAATATAAGTAAAAGAAGGTCACAAAACTCGTGAATATTTCTCACACACAAATTGGTGTACAGCATTAGAATTTTTTCTCTTTGTTTCAGATGAATTAGAAGAAAGAGTTAATTTTAAAGCCCTGTACGAGCTGTCTAAAGCCTCCTCCAACACCAGTGTAGGGAAATCTCGCCATGATGAGGACAACATTTCTATCATTGAACTGGATACTGTAATCGTAAGCTCAAACTTCACATCAGTTCCTAAACATGATGATCAGAATAAGAAATCAATGATTATCTCATACAGTGTTTTCTCTTGAGCAAAAGATTTTAATTCAGGCACAGAATCATAAATACATGTATAAACTTAGTGCCTGCACACAGGAATTTGCTATGTACTGTTCATGTCATACCAATGTTTGTGGACTTTATGGGTCATCCTTACTCATGAATTTACATTCTCATCAATGACAACTCTGTCAGTGTATCAGTTCAGTGAATTTTCTGTGTCTTCCAGTTACCCATGGAATTACGTCCCCACAATCCAATAGAATTTTAAGTTACCCACAAACATTGACCCACCACAAATTAAGATGATTTCACAATATCTGCTTAAGTCTCTGCAAAAACATAATTGACATGTATAAGTGTATTCTATCTTTAACATTTATGCTCAAAACTTTCATATATTAGTATTATTTTCATAAAACCTCATACAGTATGTGATGAAACTGTTATTAAACTAAATACATGTTCATAGAAATTTGATGCAAGAAGTAACTGTTTGTGTGTACAATAATTTTCCTTCCCATTTAAAGTACCATAGTGAACCATAGTGAACTCGAACTTTCTCCCATTGTAGATACATGTATTAATCCATCAATGAGATTTTTCCCCTGGATTTGCATGATAAGCAATCCATTAAAATGTGATTAAAATATTTAAAATGCATAATATCTATCAAATTGTCTGAATGGAAAAGTTACTGCTTTAAATATAATTTTTCCTATTTTAAAGGGGTAGGAGGATTCAGAAATACTGATTAATATATATTCTTTTCATAAATAACAGTTTTTTTTACTGTATACATGTACAAGATTATTTTTGCTCCTTGTTATTTTCATCCTATTGCCATTGCGAATGATTTCACACAGATTTGAATTCGCCCAGACCATTGTGTTAAAAGGGAAATAACTCTGTCTCTGTTGAATTTGACCACTGATGACTGGAGTGTAAATTTTTCTGCATTCAGTATGCATCAGATTTTTAAGTTTATTCTCTGTCATATATTATTTCTTCCTTCTATTTACAGACTAATCCTACAATTGAGGAAACCACAGAGTTCGTAGTTCAGGAGGTCAGTGATTTGGAGGCCTGGACAGTCAAAGAAAGGTTCGTTTTATAAAGATTTTCAATTGTTATCTGAACTTGAAAATTGATACAAGTTTTACACAAAATGTAAAAGAGATTTTTTTTTAATCTTCATAAGGTAATTTAAAAAAAGATAAAAAAGGAAATTAAGAAAGTTCATTTCTAAAATTGAAAATTCATAGAAGTTTTCACATACTTCATCATTTTCCCCTGTGATTGACATGCATGAACTTGAGCCTCCTCCCCCTAACACACACACAAAGAGAGTTGCTTGGACATATACATGTATCATTATATCCATGCTAGTGTTTATTTTCACCATTCCTGCAGATACTGAGCTGAAATTTGATGTTTGTATGTATAATGTTTAAGATAAATCTTAATGGTCTTTTCTGAACTGAATTATCTCAGTTGAAATGACAGGTCTTTAATGCGTATTTCATGCAATACACACTTTTGATGAAAATAAAAGGATATATATCCAGTGTAAGTTGCATCTTTTCAACAACAGATTATCTTTTGCAGTGAGAACAATTTTATAGAAACCCAGAGAAGCAGCAAGCCACCAAAGTCTTCAAAACGCAGAGCAGAATCTAGAACAGAGAATAGCATTATTACCTCACCCGAAAACATGTCAGCCAAACCACCAATCAGAACTGAAGATAGGCTGGGGTCAGGAAAGGTCAAGGACAGCATTCAAGACCAAACGAGGACTGAGAGTAGGATGAAGTCTGGAAAGGTGCGACCTTTCTCTGCCAAATCTAGACCACCATCAAGTAGAGCAAAGAGCCGACAAGATTCTCAGAGACCCGGATCACGGACAAGAAGTAGAGCAGGATCGAGGATGGAAGGGTGAGTGTTACGATTCTTTTCAGTGATTTGATCAATATGAATGTGTTCTTAATAACATTTTCTGACATTGGGAGATGCTTGTTTGGTATTTTAATTCACAAAAAATTTAAAGGCTATATAGACATCTGTGAATTTTAGTAAGTGAAAGCATGTTATGTATTTGATTTTTAAATGAATTTGTATGCCATTATGTTTATCCAAAATTACAGTAATATTCATAGAAAATAACCATTTACAGAGAAGGGTGCTTGACAAAAGCCCCCAGTGAAGCCCTGAGTATGGTAGCTCAGATGTCTGCAGAGGTCAAAGTTCAACGGAGCGTACCATTGGAAGAGCTGTTTATGATTGGTGTAACCCCAGTACAGCAAGACAGGGTCATGACCCCATCCAGGGCTAAGAGTGCCAAGGATGATAGAATGAAAGTTAGCAACCAATGTGAGTAAGATGGAGGTTTTAAATTTTTAAAAAATGAAAAGCTGTTGTCATAGTCGCATCACGCCCCACACAGATATTTTGTCTGAAGATGCCTTTACCTTGTGTTTGCTTCCAACAGGATAAAAGCTTTCAAAACTAATTTGGCAGTACAACTTATTTATTGATAAAAAAAATTTCAATGATCGTGTAGGATAAATATGTCCTTTAATTTCCTCAAGAAGAGAGTGATAGTTTACAAAATTCTACAAACAATATCAAAGAGCTTTGCAGAATTTTGTCAATATAACATGTACTGTATTTATCAAATTTTTGTAAGGATATAAGAATTTATTATTTTTTTTTTTTACTGTACTAATTAAATACTACTGACACTCCATACAATAAAATTTAATGATTTTTTTCCTTTATCTAGTGTACCAGATGGCCCCTCGCTCCTGGAGACCAGACAGTAGTCTTGCAGAAAATGCAACAGACGCACAAGTAGAACCAGTGGAGGACCCATTGGCTGTTCCCATGGAAACTGATGCCATTGATATGGTCATGGATGCTAACAGTTACCATAGCAACACTGATGGTGTGGATGCTGAAACACCTACACCAAGGTTTCCTTTGTTTTTACACAATTTTGGGAAAATACAAATTTGTTAATGATATGGATTTGACAAAAATATATGAAAAAAATGGTTAAAACAAAACCAAAAAAAAAAGACTTGATAATTGTGAAGACCTAGCATGAATACTTAGCAATAAAAAGACAAACATCAGTCCCCATGAGGAAAGAAAGTGGATTTTTTTAGTCTCAATGAACAGATCAAAAAATATGAAAAAGGACATTTTGGATCACTGTTTGTTAAATGTTTCTGATTTCTGATACAAGTGTACCATTCCCTGAGCATTTCAAATTCAAATACATGTACTTATTTGGTGTTTCAGAGCTCCTAGTCGAAGTGATTCTCTGCTGAGAGATTCCACACTACCAGATTTCAACTTCAGTCACCCAACAGCAAAACAAAGATCACCAGAACCCCCACGAGAGAAAAGCTTTAGACAACCCAGCCAACATTCAAAGAGCCGATCCTCCCATCAGACCCTCACCCCCAGAATAGGGACCCCAGGGGCCAAACCATCAGATAACCTAGAACCTACTGATTTACAATCCTCCACAACTTTTGGAAGTTGTCCACATAGCAGAGGTGTGGATCAAATAGGGGCGAGATCGGTCAGTAGATCTGGTACAGGAATAACTCCAAGATCTGCGAGGGCATCATCACGGTTTGGAGGTCAAACCCCCAGAGCTGACGGATTAGAGAGACCAGTGTCCAGAGCTATAGGTAGGTATCACAGCTACAAAAGTATCAAACTTCAGTTACAATCAAACTTAAACCAGCTAAAGATTGATTATGAAAAAATAGGCAGACTATTTTTAAGGCATTGAGCTTCTCCAGACTCTATTTAGTTCTTATAGGCAGAGCGTCATTTTCCTAATTTTCTTCTGATACTTTTATAACTATTATTGAAATAACCTTCACGTATTTCTTTTTTAAAAGTTGTTGATGGGGAAGATTTGTCATCTTATGATGCAGTTGGGGACCAGGAAAACAGAAACATGGAAGACCAGGAGAGTTTGAATAAATTGGAGTGGGAGCTGGCCTCAGAGTCAGGCAGGATCACAGGTACTGTGGTGAACAATTTAAATTGGGGGGGGGGGGGGGGATTATTGGTACTGTCTGAAATACTCATATTGTAACAGAGGGTAACAGGAGTTACACAGTCAGTACTTAGGGGGCAATCAGAATTGGGGCTGTAGGAGGAACAAAGGTTTTGTGGGAAATGTGTGCATTGTTAAAGGGGTACAAGTGATTCAGTCAGGAAGGAGCATGTGCACAGGAGAAAATAATGCATTTTGGATGAAGTTTGGAAGGATTCAATAAACTGAACTCACACACAGGTACATGCATATCGTGGGAAGGAGTATCAGGCAGAGAATCTAATACTGTATACAGTTGGAGTTTTTTTTAGCAATAAAAAAGTATTGGTATTATATCCTTTCTAACTCAAAAATTACTACATATATACTATGAAAACTTCCCAAAAAAATGTATTGCAACATTTATTTATATTGTTACACATTTTGCGACAGCTGATGGCCAGATATCTCGTATGAGTATACTGCCAGACACGGATGACGAGGGAAGCACAGGAAGTAGTCGATCCTTTAGTAGGATGAGTCAGCAGGATCAGGGATACGACATCAACTCGAGACTCAGGTCAGGATTACCATCGAGCCTTGTATTATTCTCACTTTATTGATAGACCTTCAATATTCTATGATTGTAGTTTATGAAGTGTAAGGTGATAGGTGTTAGAAACATGGGAACCCAGTAAGCAAAATAATGATTTCACCACTTGGTCAAATTCAAATATGCAAGACATTATTGACAGAGAGTTTAATTTCATATAAGTGTTACAAACTTAAATAAAAAATTTTACTTCAATGATCATGCAGGGTTCTGTGTTAGTGTATGAATTAGACAAATCAATTTAAGTAAAAAGCTCAAATTTTTGTCCCCACAAAATTTTATTCCATACTGACACTCATTTGTTAACTTGATTATGGTTCCATTTGCAAAACTTGAACATTGCTCCATTCTTCTCTGTAGGGAAGATGAACTACTAGACGATGAGGAACAAAGAGAAAGCGATGAAGAAAATGAGGTCAAAGCTCTTCATTAGAGCCCCTGATTTGTTGAAAATGTGTGGAACAATTTTTTCGAAAACAATTTCTTTCGAGACCAAGATCAGAGATTGTGAACAGTGCTAATGTGTACTCTTTCTCAGTGCATTATGGCTCACTTTTCAGTCAGTGGTGTTATGTTTTAAACTGAAAACACAATATTCAAATGTTTTTGATTCCTGGCAATATTATTGTCTGCTATTTATATCTTCAGTACAATCTGTCAGATCACATGAAAAATAATTAGGGGATTTTTGAAAGAAAAAAAAATATTTCAAAGTTTAACTTTTACATTGTAAGATGAAGTGCTTGCAAATGATGAGATACATTGATAAAAAATATATCACATATATGTATTACTAAAATGTTATAATTCAAAACTTTGATTTTAATGTCAATGCACATTTTGCCAGTTTTGTAGGTTTTAGATGAAATATCCCAGTTGTGTTCTAATTTGTAAGTTTAATGATTGTTAGTTTTTTAATTTGTAAATTAATACCAATATGTAATTTACTGTCCATTTATTTATTTTCAGTTAATATGTGTCAGTTATTAATTGTTAATATACAAAAAAGTATAAATAAACAATTGATAGCTTTAACAAAGATACATATGTGTGGATTTTTTTGTCATTGTGCATCAACCCAGTTTTGAGAGGTTATGGTCACAATTCTTTGTAATGCATCCTTGAAACTTAAATCAAGGTCATCTGACAAATCCAGATGTATTAATAGATCAGACAGAGTGACAGTGTCAATCAGCGAATTGGGCGGAACTGTAGGTGGGGCCAATGTCGTTTTGATAGAGGAAGTGTCACACAGTTCATCCCCTTGGATGACATCCAGAACTAAACATACATCACTTAGCTGGTCTTCTGGGAATCCAAAATTTCTTAAAATTTCATTGAATTTGGTTCGGTAATCTGGGTCTTGTATTTGGTTCCACACATCTTGTATTGTTGGAGTTGGACTGAAGTGATTTGTGATTTTGACGTGAACAAATTGGAAAAATGTCTTAATGTGGTCCTTCAGTAGCTTTGAATATTCGGATGAGGTGTCCAATAAGAAGTTTTGCAAAATAACTTCACTCTGTTCCATCTTGTACTAAAAAAGATAAGTCTTTGATTAAATATAACCAAGTCTGCCAATACATATTTTCAGTATAAAATTGGGGTTCAAAGTATTATACATATATGTATTGATATATAAATTGATATATAGATCTAATGTTTGCCACATAGCAAAAATGCTAAATGCTACTAATTGTAAAAATTGTACATGTATTAAAGAAAATTATTTATTTATTAATTTATTACCTATTTTCTTCTGCTTTAAACAGGTTGATTTTTATACCATCATAAAAGGGCTCATAACCTTTTCTTCGAAGGGGGGGGGGGGGGGGGGTAGAAATCATCATGTTCATCTGTTAAGTGAGGGCTTGCTACTGGTGTTCTTAACAGATTGCTTAACTGAGTTGAACAAATGGTTTCTTATAATCATACTGTGTGTGATACAATTGTTGATATTAGTCAAGGTCATTTGAACAAGACCAAGGTCACATTTTTAGCTCACCTCAACGAAGTCGAGATGAGCTTATACTATACCCCCAGCATTGGCGTCGGCGTCCTGGTTAAAGTTTTAAGAGCAAGTCCATTCTCAAGTAACTATAAGGCCAAAAAAAAAATAGTCTTGTTTCCTGCTACTCGACCTACCCTATTTTTTTGGCATCTGACCCTAAAGTTTTTTTTTACGTTTTGGAAGAAAAAAAAATCGTGAATTTCTGGAATATCATTGTTCTGTCACTGTAATTGGTTTTTGTGTTAACACAAAACAAGCATTTCATGAAATTCTTGTTTTAAATATCGACTTTCACATAATACCACTTGAGTTGTGCATAAAAAGACATGAAATTTAATTTTAAAAGACAATATTGACCTGTGACATGTTTAATTTGATCTTGTATTAGTTCATATCCAAAAATGCTGTCCGAAAAAAATAAAATAAAAATATAAAATAAAATAATTTTCCTACCTACGTACCCTATTTTTTTCAGGCTGGTAGCAGGAAAAAAGACTATTATTTTTTTGGCTTAAGCCCTACCTGGAACAAACCTGCATGGATGATGCATCTAGGGATGGAGTGCACTACCACACTTGCTCCGGATGCTGGATCTGACCTAGATTTTCCAGATGAGTGACCAGGTTAAAGTTTTTGAAGCAGGTCCACAACCAAGGATCTATAAGCCCTACCTGGACCAAACTTGCATGGATGATGCATCTAGGGATGGGCACTACCGCACTTGCTTTGGATGCTGGATCTGATCTCCATTTTCCAGATGAGTGACCAGGTTAAAGTTTTTGGAGCAGGTCCATTCCCAAGTAACTATAAGCCCTACCTGGACCAAACTTGCATGGATGATGCATCTAGGGATGTACACTAACTAACCTGCTTCAGATTCTGGTTTTGACCCAGATTTTCCACATGAGTGAATTTTAGCCATATTTTAACCAAATTAGCAAGGATGATGTTGTATCTAGTGATGGACACTTCCAGACATGCTTTGGATTCTGAATCTGACCTACATTTTCCAGATGAGTGACCAGGGTAATGTTTTTGGAGTAGGCCTAGCTATATAAAATTTAGGCCTGTTATGATTAAACTTGCATAGATGGTGTATCTAAGGATGAAAACTTCCAGACTTACTTTGGATGTTGGAACTGACCAAAATTTCCTTGATTATAGTAAACAGATTATAAGTTTTTTGAACAGGTCTATTTCAAAGTAACTATAAGTCCTACTTAAACCAAACTTGCATGGATATTGATCTTGGGATGTACACTAACTAGAAAAATAATATGATGTGAGATTTGCCTTACTTTTAGATAACATTCATCGAGGTGAGCTTAGTAACCTTTGATTATGTTTCAATAAAAGTATTTGTCTGGTCATAATATTGAAATGCAAAGATTGTAGAAGCTTATAAATGTTCTATGTCCATAGGACATTGCTTATTACTGTAGATCACTATATTTTCGTGACACTTTATTTTCGCGAGATAGTTATTTGGTATTTATAAGCGAGACAAAATTTTCGCAAGCTATTTTTTGTTGTTGTATATAATCCTTAACATACAAATATACGCTAGAATAAAATTTTCGAGAGCAGACAAACTTGCGTAATTATGCGAAAATAAAGTCCTCGCAAATAAAAAAGTGATTTACAGTATTCTAAAAAAGGTGAATAAATTGGGGGGGGGTTTTGCGGGGGGGGGGGTAATTAAGTTAATAAGGTTCATGTATATGGGCCGTTTGACTGTGTCCCACACCGTTCGTTTCCTAAAATCACTATCCTACCTTAAGTAGTTTTTACCTTACCTTAGTTTTTCATGGCAAATAATTACACGTAATATATACTTTTGGATATTTTTTTTTTCTATTTAATTTCCCTTTTCATGCGAGGCACAGACACTTTTGAAATTCACACTTTATTTAGTATTCTAAATCATGTCAGCTTAAAAAAATTAGGCCTAAGCCTACTTACTTTCAACATGCACTCTTCCACCATTTGTTCCAAAGCATAAGCCCTCTCTAAAAGAATGGTATAAATATCATCCATGATAACAACACGTTTCTCCAATTCAATTATTTGCTCCAGTATCTCCTGGATATTGATGGCATTCATATTCATTTCTCGTCTTCCTGTTTTGCGCCACCATTTTGCCTGTCATAAAATTATGACGCAATATTTCGGCGTCACAATGATAAAACGTCACAGATGTATCAGGGTTTTTTTTTCGTATCATGCATCGATCTCTGAAAATCGAGATATTTTGGAAGATTAGGGGAAGTAAATACATATTTATTTACATATATATGTAACTCAGGTTCCCTGACATTCATGTAATTGAAATCAAACGCTGACTTATTCAACATCAATAGATTTGAGGAAATCGACCTTTTTGCACTCAACGAATTGAAATTGATTTTTGTATTTCATTCTCATAAATTTTAGATATATTAGCACTTTTAAAATTGTCGATTTTAAAATTTGGACCAAGGTCGATCGAAATTAAACTTTTAAAATTAACAAGAAATTGTAAACTCTAATGCATCTTATTTGCAAATAAAACATTTTTTAAAAATTTTCTCGGAAAAAATGCAAAAAAATTCCAATAAAATTAATAGGAGCTAATATTGGTCTTTCAATGCTGAAACCATATTTTAAAAAAAGATGTCATCATTGGTGGATTTAAGGGGGGGGCACCCGGCGCCCCCCCCCCCAAAAAAATTTTCCAAGTTAGCGTAAATCATAGTTTCGTCGATAAAATGACATAATTGTAATAAAATAATTTTAAAAAATGAATAAAACTTTGATGTAGCATCCCTTCTTAATATTTATAGTTATGCGCCTTTTCAATATATAAACAGATATTGACAAAAAGTTATCAGTTGTGATCATGCAGATGCAATATTATGATAACACCTCAGTGCGTATATTAAAGAAATCTTTATTATAGACGACGAAAGACGAGTAGCAGATCTATTATAGGATTTTTACTTTTGTAATATGCTGTAGCACGTTCATAGAGAGGAAACGTATAGTAAAAACATGCATGTTTGTAACAAAATCCAGCTGCTTGACTCTAGATCTGTTAAAAGTATTGTATGAATCAGTTGTTTATGTAAAAACAAACCAACCCAAAATCAAACAAACAGAACAAAAATAGAGTTTACGAACTCGACAAATACACAATGAACCAAGTCACGTCAAATGCACAGACACTAACAGGCACGCACTATCGGGAGGGTGTGAAAGGGGGGGTGTAGCGGAACTGGTCCCCACTTTTTTCTGAAAATGTTTAGCTATTAAATAGGAAAATGTCATAAACAGCTACAGTGTAGTTTCCCACCCTCCACTTTAATTTTGTTGCAGTCTGGTCAAATTCTTCGACGATAACGAAATATTTAAAACCTACACCCCCCCCCCCCACCTCAAAATGTTTATTTTTTGCTTTTCGTTTTTTTTTTTCTGGAATTTTTTTTTTGCCCTTCTCCCCTTCAATTGAGATTTTGCATATTCGTAAAAATGATTGAAGGTGAATGAAATAGGAACTGTCAGCATAGATCGACTCACAAGTCAAAAGACAAACAGATGGAGAGAATACGGTTTCAATGGTAAGGAGCTTTATATATTAAGATTGCAGTGGTGAAGCATAAAAATGCTCCGTCACTACAAGTCATGCTTTCATTTGGATGCAGCTTTTTTTCTGTACCAGTAGCTAGCTGCTAATGTGTTTGGAACTAGTATACTGCCAATGTCACTCCCTGGACCAAACTTGTAGTCATAATGTATCAAGAAATGAACAGGTATACTACAGTAATCCTGCCTCAAATGGGATTTGACGGATGTAAAACTAAAACAGATCTGATGAAAACTGACAATATCGGTAGTGGATTCAGTACTCACATAATGCTGGATTAAAGTAAGGGGGGGGGGGGGGGAGGGGGTTAGTTGCTTGGGGAAAGGACCTGCTCCATAAACTTGTACAAAGGTTGCTGACACCAAGTTTATAGCAGAAAATAATTTCAACTTTGTTGAGCCAAGGTAATGAGGAAATATTAATGAAGAGTGGACCAAGCAGTTGACCTGGAACTACACCCCCCCCCCCCTTTATAATTTTCAGGGTTGAATTTAAACTGGTATGGTCAAATTAGCTATAAATAACTTTGGATCCCCTCATTTTAGAAAAGTACCCCTCCAAAGATTTCGCATGTACAGCATGAAATAAAGACGTTTTTTCTGTGATAGCCACCAACATTAATATATCAAAGGATTTTCATGGATGACAATTTTTATTTCACTTTTCAGAAATATTTCCAGCTAACATCCCCCAACACAAACCCCTCTTATTATATGAAAGGATATTCATGGTTGAAAATTTCGCTTTTATTTTACTTTTTAGAAATATTTCAAAGTGTGAAAGTTTACTAATTGAAATGCATCTCCAACCCCCGACAATTCCCGAAATCTTCTGAAATTTAACAATAAATGGAATCATTGAATTAATTTCAGCTGTCTGCTGAAATTATCAGTGTTTCACGGTACTCTAATCACTACATATCCCTTTAGCAATGACGCTCCCTGTCGTGTCATCAAGTTTCTTAGCAATCCATCATAAACAATACTGAAGGACCCAAAATGAACAAGTGTGATTGTAGCTATGCCACTCAATAAAACAGCTATCATAATGTACATGTATCTATAATCATCAAAAGGGACAAACAGTAAAAAAAAATCCTGGGATTTTTTCCAACAACTTCAATACAGTGGTGTAATACTGTGTACAGGATAATTTTGCCCCCATTTTATTTTCACTCCCCTTCCCCTTGTCACAAGCAGGTGGATTTAAAACAGCTCAAATTCAAGGAAGGTAGTATTATCTCTAACAAAATTGTTTCTTGATGAATTTAACAGGTGGCAAAAATTGTTTGCAAATGTGAAAGGGCAAAAAATAACAAATATACTGGGCACTGTACTTAGGTTATATCAAGTCACTTACCATGAATATGGTAAATAATGTACATTCCGATGTTAAAATTCTGAAGAAATGCAGAAAATGAAATATATGGAGATAACGAACAGTATTCAAGCTCAAAAGTCCATTAATCAATACAAAATAGGAGCAGAGCAAACACGGACCTCCAAACATCAGAGGTGGGATCAGGTGCCATGGAGGAGTGAGCATCCCCTGCCGACCGGTCACACCCGCCGTGTGCTCCTTGTCATGATCGGGAAATAACGGAAAAATCCGTCGACAATTCAGTGTGTAAATAATGGCCTAACAATTAGTGTGAAAAATGTCAGTCAGCATTTGATTCAATGATAAATTGTATTTGCTGACAAGGTCATTGTATCGACCATGGAACTTACGAAATGATGACTTTAAACGAGACAGCTGATATAATTGTTTCATCAACTTATTTGTCAATAATTTACCTCGTTTTAGAAATTGTACATACGTAGAGCATGCTCTTGCGTATCGAATCAACTGAGAGATATATACCCCGTATGCAGGTGATGAAGGTATATTGCTGCATAAGTAAAGGAAGTTGACGATTGAAAAGTTGAAGTCATCACGTTTATCATAAAGCTTGGTTGTTAGATTACCATTAACGTCTTTTTCAAATAAAATATCCAAATATGAAACACATGTGTCAGACTCTGTGGTATCTTTTATCTCAAGTTCACAAGGATATATCGTATCGACATGAGAATGGAAATAGCCATTGTTAATTGACAATAAAAACAAACAAAAAATAAACAAAAAACAAAAAAATAAAACAAGTAAATTCAGTTTGAATTTTATTCCACACCATATGGTGCATTAGTACCAAATATTTGGCACTATAACATCAAATAAAAACCCATAACAATAAACACAAAGCACTATTGGTACACCCCCTACACAGTAGCACTTAGTTACACCAATAGCAGATGATGTCACCCATAAAGTATACCACATCCATTCACAACAAATTAGTTCATCCAAGTTCCTCATTTCAGAAATGATATTGTATTAAATAGCACTAACATGCACCTTTTTCATCACCAGACAAGAAAGCTTAAGTATATCAACCAGTCACATTGCTTTTTACATTATTAATCTATTCACCAATCTCATCACATTTTACACATGATCAGGAATGTCAATGTGAACACATATGATTGGCTCACTCTGTCACATGATTACAGAGTGATGTCCCTGTACTAGCTCATCATATCCAGAAAATGTGTTGAGTTTGTGGGACTCTGTCCATTGGGAGCTTTCAAGGAATCATTCACATCTCTTCTGAACAGGGATAGATTCTGTGTAAATCTAAAATGAATCATTCAGATTTTTAAAGTGACAATGGTTATGGGCTCAAGTGTTTAAACTACATGTACATATTGACTTAAACTAAACTTTAAAAAATTTTCAAAATCAATTAGATACTTATTTCTTTCCATAAAAGAATCATGTTGCACATTTTACTCAAACATTAATCAATATATATTTTTTTACGTAATGTCAATATTACGTTAATCAATATATATATTTTTTACATAATGTAATCCTTACTTATCTCTATTCTTTGTGTGCAATGACCTTTCAATTCCACTCATCAGATTTTCAAAACACTGCATCATTGTCTGTTGTTTATCTGGAGGTTGACTAGCAATTATGCTGTCCCTCAACTTGTTGAAATACTGAAATAAAATATTATACCTGATAAAATCACAGCTCCAGAAGATGAGTAGCAAACTGCATGACAAGCATGCTGTAAAAAGTGGAATCAAATTGTGGAGTGGGTGAGTTGGGGTGAGGGGGTGGGGGTTAAACTTATGCCATGTGAACATGGTGAAAGAACTTGTAAATGCATCTCCAATATGCAAGTTCCCTTCTTTTGCACTTCATGAAAATGACATCCAAAAATACCAGGACTACTTCTTGGAACTGCACCAAGCAAAATGGAGACAAGAGGCCCATGGGCCACATCGCTCACCTGAGTAACTTTGGCCATGCTGTTCTTTACCAGATTTCCCCCTTGTAATACCTATTGTGGCTCCGCCCTACCCCCGGGGGTCATGATTTTTAACAATTTAAAATCTACACTATCCCAGGATGCTTCCACATAAGTTTCAGTTTTTCTGGCCCAGTTGTTCTTGAGAAGAGGATTTTTAAAGATTTTTCTTACATATTTCAATGTAAAACTTGGATTCTCTATTGTGGTCCCGCCCTACCCCCAGGGATCATGATTTTTACAATTTAGCATCTACACTACCCCAGGATGCTTCCATATAAGTTTCAGTTTTTCTGGCCCAGTTGTTCTTGAGAAGAAGATTTTTAAAGATTTTTCTTACATATTTCAATGTAAAACTTGGATTCCCTATTGTGGCCCCGCCCTACCCCCGGGGGTCATGATTTGAACAATTTAGCATCTACACTATCCCAGGATGCTTCCACATAAGTTTCAGCATTTCTTGCCCAGTGGTTCGTGAGAAGAAGATTTTTAAAGATTTTTCTTATATATTTCAATATAAAACCTGGATTCCCTATTGTGGCCCCACCCTACCCCAGGGGGTCATGATTTTAACAATTTAAATTTTACACTATCCCAGGATGCTTCCACATAAGTTTCAGCTTTTTTGGCCCAGTGGTTCTTGATAAGAAGATTTTTTATTTTTGTCTTTTCTTGATTATATCCCCTTGTAAGGGGACTTGGCCCTTTATTTTAACAATTTGAACTCCCCTTCACCCAAGGATACTTTGTTTCAAGTTTGGTTAAAAGTGGCCCAGTGGTTCTTGAGAAGTTGAAAATGTGAAAAGTTTACAGACGGACGGACGGACAGACAGACGGACGACGGACAACGGGTGCTTTCAGCTCAGGTGAGCTAAAAAAGCAAACTTGTTGCTATTTTCAAATTATCTAAGTAAATCAATGACTTTCAGCAGGGAAAGAAAAATTGTATTAGTCTTATGAATAACAAGCATTTCTTCTTCATTGGCTGCAATTTTAATCCTTACAGTTTATACAAGTATTTTGGTCTTTCACTACGAGTGTATAAAGAAACATGAAATTCTTTCCTCTGCAACACACACACAAACATACAATATCCCTAAGAAAGCTAAACCTATTACTGTAAAATCACATATTTTCCTGGGGTCAAATTTTTGAGGTCTGAGGAAAAAAAAAATTGGTATTTGGGGATTTGATTTCATGGTTGGAGAACGTTTAGTAGTAATGCATATGAAATTTTACATTTTGTGGTGGTCTTAAATTCGTGCTACTCTCCATACCTCAAAAACAATGAAAATTAAACCCCATCAAAATTAGTGATTTCACAGGAAGTCCTCCAGCCAATACGTTATATTTCCACTATGAAAGAGTTATACTTCTTAGTGCGCTCTTTTGTGAAAAAGTCGGAAAATGTACAAATCTCGCGGGATTTCAGGGACAAACGTAACGTAAACATGTAAACAATATGTTGAATGTCGATGAACAAATCCTAAGAAAATGCAAATGAAATATTTTATTGTTGTGGACTTTATATACATCAAGAGTAGGAATGACAACGATATCAATTTATATCTATTGGTGATCGTATGTATCTATTTATCGTATGGTACATCTAAATACAATACACATGCCTAGGAAATGTCGTATTTTTTATTAATGAATGATAAATGTAGGGTTCTCGCTCTCTTACATATGTCTTTTAGTTCTTCTATTCTTTAATTGGAATGACAAATACATTTAACATTAAAATTGGATTGAGATTGGCATGTTTTGTATTATCCGCAACGCCATGCTGTCCCTATCAAACGACCAAACGCGCCTCTAATTTTGAAGAGTTCACTAATGGAAATAAAACGTATTGGAAAATGAAGGCTACAGTAGCAATGAGCTCAACAGATTTCAAGTGAAGGAAAATGTACTCACCTCTTCGTTGAGCAAAATCAGACCTAACAAAGGCCGTGACATTGACCACTGATTTCGACAATCTTCAAACATGATAATGTTAAGTACAGTGGACAGCATCTGTAATATTGAGTAAAATACAGGTATGCCAATCAAAATTACTTCTGAAAACTAGAAATATGTCCATAGGACATGAATGCCCCGCCAAGGGTATATTAGTAATGCAACATTTTAACACAAATTGAGAAAAGTGAGGTCAAGGTCAAAGGAAAGGTCAAGGTCAAAAAATATTGCTGCAGTTGAATAGCTTACATCAGTATGTATCAGCATATGACGTTTGATTCAGAAACTAATTTAAGAAAAGTGAGGTCAAGATCAAAGGAAAGGTCAAGATCAAAAAATGTTGATGTAGTTGAAAAGGTTACATCAGTATGTATTAGCATATGAAGTTTGATGAAAATATTATGAATGGTTTCTTTAAAACTGAGCTAAACACTAATTTAAGAAAAGTGAGGTCAAGGTCAAAGGAAAGGTCAAGGTAAAAAAAAATTGATGCAGTTGAATAGCTCTCATCAGTATGTATCAGCATATGAAGTTTGACACTAATTTAAGAAAAGGTCAAGGTCAAAAAATGTTGATGCAGTTGAAAAGGTTACATCAGTATGTATTAGCATATGAAGTTTGATGAAAATATTATGAATGGTTTCTTTAAAACTGAGCTAAACACTAATTTAAGAAAAGTGAGGTCAAGGTCAAAGGAAAGGTCAAGGTCAAAAAATATTGATGCAGTTGAATAGTTCTCATCAGTATGTATCAGCATATGAAGTTTGACACTAATTTAAGAAAAGTGAGGTCAAGGTCAAAGGAAAAGTCAAGGTCAAAAAATGTTGATGCAGTTGAATAGCTCTCATCAGTATGTATCAGCATATGAAGTTTGATAACACTATCTTGAATGGTATCTTTAAAACTGAGCTAAAAACTTATTTAAGAAAAGTGAGGTCAAGGTCAAAGGAAAGGTCAAGGTAAAAAATATTGATGCAGTTGAATAGCTCTCATCAGTATGTATCAGCATATGAAGTTTGTTAAAAATATCTTGAATGGTCTCATTAAAACAGAGCTAAACATTAATTTAAGAAAATGAGGTCAAGGTCAAAATAAAGGTCAAGGTCAAAAAAATGTTGATGCAATTGAATAGCTTACATCAGTATGTATCAACATATGAAGTTTGATTACACTATCTTGAATGGTATCTTTAAAACTGAGCTAAACACTAATTTAAGAAAAGTGAGGTCAAGGTCAAAGGAAAGGTCAAGGTCAAAAAATGTTGATGCAGTTGCATAGCCCTCATCAATATCTATCAGCATATGAAGTTTGATAAAAATATCTTGGATAGTTTCTTTGAAACTGAGCTTTGAACAGAGCTAAACACAAAGTGTGACGGAAGGACAGAAGGACGGAAGGACGGAAGACGGACATGACAAACACTATATGCCCCGGCCATATTCATGGCGGGGCATAACAAAATGATAGCTATTACAGAGTCGATTTGTAAATAGCTCCCCCCTCCCCCAAAAAAATCCTCGTTTAAAATAGTACATACATGTACATGTATATGCACAAAAAAAGTATTCCCAAAGTTGCAGTAACTAATATGTACAGTTTACATTCTTCAGTGACTCATGTCTACAGTAATTCCTAACCATGTGTTAATGTCTCTTTACAGCACATAAACTCATGTTTACAGTTAAGTGCCTTTTTACAGCCCTGTTACCTGTTGAAGGATTTCAGGATGAAGTTCTAGGATTCGGAGAAAAGCCTCGTTTTGCTGCATGTGATTTCGTTTCTTCTTTTTGATTGTGAGGTTCTTAAACAAGTAAGTGATGACAGTATCCAGTGTAGCACAGCACCCAGTACACACCATTGTATCTACACAAAATAATGTTAACAAAATTCATTGCTATGAATATGACACATACTGTAAAATCACATATTTTTATGGGGTCAGATTTTCAAGGTTTGAGGAAAAAATATGGGTTTGTGGGGATTTGATTTCATGGAAGAAGACTTGTTTGCGTAGTTATATAAATGGAATTTTACAATTTGTGTTGAAGATGAATTTGTGGATCTCTTCATACTCCCCCCCCCCCCCCCCCCCCCAAAAAAAACGACCTCCATGAAAATTAGTAATTTCATAGTAATATTTATTACTCATAGATCATGCTAGGAGAAAGTTTGCATCAGCTGTTTAAAGAAAGATAAATTTCCCAAAACACCTTTCAGGTTCGAGATAATGAGGTTTAACTGTATTTCTATGCACTTAGCACAACTGAACTTTGCTTAATAAACAATCATCATTCAAATATTTTTGTACCAACACAATTCAGCATTTCAAAAATTAACACTGTAAATTATATGTCACTTTCAATACTCAATAAAAATACATGTTTCACAAACAGCCACCCTGTAACCATTGATTATTAAAACAATTTCTTCCAAACAAAGCTTTAGGACATGACAATAAATAATAAACAGGTATATTTAAAATGATTTTCAGAGTGCACGGTACACATTCTAAAATTAACCAAGCAAAAGAGAGGGTATACATTTTCACTTTTAAACAATACATGTATTTTGAAGTCTGTGACATCTTACCTCGAACAGAGCTCCATTTGCTAACTATTAATACAATGGAGAGTTTATTCTTAATCTGAGGGATAAAAATATTGAGAAATTTTTCCACAGATCTAACCCCATTCCATTTTATCAATTGAAAGGTCATTTCTGACACAGCAAAACTTTACAATCCTTGCAAACTCAAAATTTCAGCTATACTGCAAAGTAAAATTTAAAATGTCAGTTACCCCCACCCACCCTTTGCACCTGATTGCAAGTATTTTTCATAATTTTTTAATACAATGGTTCTACTTAACCATAACACATTCATTGTTCGACTCTAAAAAATTTCTTGAAAAAGCAAATACATGTACATGTATACAGGTATATCAACAATAGCTAAACATAAATTATTTCTCTCTATACAGATATCAATTTTTTGTTAATGTCTTTACCTAATGCTGTTAGGCCCTCAGATATCGTGGCCAGGATGTAGAGAAAGACTTGTGGTTCTAAACTGCTGATAAATGCCATATGATCATTGGCCAGACACTCTAGAAGTCCATAATAATTCTGACTCAGTTTAGGGTAGTCCTGTCAAAGATCAACAAATTGTCACTGCTTTTATGACTTGTCATAAAAACAAGTACTGTGGAATCATTATACTGCGAGGGTTCAGTGTTAAAATGTCAGTAACATTTACATGGGGATTTGATGCATTTCGTGGCACTTTAATAAAAAGAATATTCAATGACCATATACATTGAAAAACTATTGTTTATGGGGATGTAAATTTCTGGGTAAGACAGTCTCTATTGGACCCCATGAAAAATGATGATTCCATAGTACATTTTGAAATTCAAATACTGTAAATGTACTATTTTCCACGGTGTCATAATTCCACGGAATCACAATTTGTTCAATCCATGGGTAGAAAATTATGCTGAATTCTTGGATTGTCATTCTATGTCTTAGATACTTTAAGTACGCGGTGACAAATTTCCGTGGACAAAGTGGAAAATTTGTGACCACGTACATAGCGTTAATTAATACAACACATAAAAATGTATGTCTACACTTTACACTACATGTACTCTGACTCTGCACACCAATTTTTCCACTCTCTCCATATTATATTCTGCATCCACAGACTCACCATTAGATCCCTCTGTGTGACTGACAGTAGTAACTTCACAAACATGCCAAAGGCTTTGTCGAGGGCGTTATCACCATAGAGACGGAAAACACCAAAGTTGACATAGTTACCACAGAGTGCTGCCTTCAGCATAGAGAAACACACTGATATACCTTTTAATGTAAAGGACAGTTAAGGAGTTACACAGCCAGTACAATAGCCGTTTTCTTTCTTAAAAAATTGGATAGATACATGTACATACCCTGTACATGAACAAACCCTGTCTATCTGAATAGTCAAATGTCTCTTGGCAAGAGGCCCACCATTCCAAATAATTCATAGTAAAGTTGAGATTCATTTACATAAGCATTAACTAGTGCACAAACTTATTACCCCTGCTCATTTTCTGATTAATTGTTCCTTCAGAATTAGCCCCACAAGTCTCGTTACTTTTATTACATTTTTTTTTTTTTGCAAATACATGTATCATCCAGACAAACAAAGGGGGACAACTAAAATCTGTCCAAATTTGTTAATTATGCTTCATTTCATCAATACTTTGAAATACTGACTTTTCAACTTTTATGTTATATTTAGAGTACGAGTTTCTTACTGTATCGGAGATACAGGGCGGGGCTTAAGGCGAGAGCGATAGCAATTTAAATAATTATAATTATGAGATGCATTATATAATGTGTTTTCCCAAAATTTAATTTATTTTGATTGCGTAGGTTTTTTTCATTTCTATTTAGCTCTTGCAGAATTTTTTTTTAAACCTAAGCTACGAATTTGGTGCAAAACATTTTGATACATAAGAATCATATATGGGAAATTGTATTTGAAGCAAAAATGTTTCGGGGAGCTTGTATTCTGAGAGAAATGTCCGACAATGTCATTGACCGGTCGTCATACATGTGTATACAAAATTCTTGGCTCCGAATTAAAATAAACAGATGTAAGAAAGGGGGCATATTACCTTCATGTTTGAAACAAAATGTAGAGAAACAAAGGCAGATCCAGCACTCACTCACGCACGTCGGTACACACCCCCCCCATTCTATTTTTTTTCTTTTTTTTTGTCTTTCGAAAATTATGTTTGCTAAATTTGTATATACTTTTAATTTATCAACACGAAATGATCACGCACATATAGTGTCTGGCCTGCTTATGAATCTACCAACCACGAAACTCCCGATTTTCTAGTTTGGACATTTTTTTTCGAAGAAAACCATTTGTGTACTGCCCCCACTCCCTCCTTTCTAAAATTTTCGAATCAGCCACTGGTAACTTTACGTTGTAAAATTCGATTCTAAATTCATTTCAGATTTTGAATAAATACTAACAGCGCTATCTTGCGATTTGATTGATTCTTATTTCTATATTATTTAAGATACGGATTCTGTTCCGTCATCGCTAAAAATAAATCGTACTGTATCGTTGATATTTTTCAGATACAGTACAGTTTCTGCTCATTTGCATAAGAAACGCCCACTAAAAGTGTTCTGTATCGCAGATCGCAGTTATTGTACGGCTGACTTCAAAGGAAAACTCGCCGGGTCATGTCACAATACTTATTAAATCGCAACTTCTCTAGTAAAATCACAAGGCATCAAAATCAAATTAATCATAATCAAGTTAAAAACAGATTTCCTTCAACATGAATTTCATCTACAATTCCCCCCCCCCCCCCCCCCCCCCCCCCCCCCGATAAATGACTGATAAAAAGGATATTTCATTGTGTACACCTGATCTTTAGGAACTTCTCCTAGTGTTAATAATCTTGACCCTGAAAAAAAAGAAGAAAATGAAACATTCAAAATCATCAAAAATATAAACTTGAAATGTAACTACGAGGCTTAAATTTGCAGCCAATCACTTAATTTCTACTGTTTTTGAATTAGATTATTTCAAGCATAACATTCAGGAAGACAGAGTAACAAACATAAAACAGGAGGCGGAACCAACCATAGCTGTCAATCATTTTGCTGACCTCCCTAAAAAGGAGGTACCCATTTGGAGAGGAGACATCAAACAGCAGCCTCTGGGAGCGACTCTGGGCTAGCTCTGCCATCAGTTTAAGCACTGGGGTGGTGACAGCTGGGTCATGGTACCACACCTCTATGGCTCGGTGTAGGATGGGGGTATAGGAGGGGTATCTGAACCATTAAGTTAAACTTTTTTCATAATTCCTTTTAAACAATATTTATACAGATCATATAAACAATAACCTGCTGTATGTATAATTGTATAATACACAAATGGAATGCATGTTATTTTTTATTTACTAAATCTTCTTGCTAAATCAAAGATAAAGAACCTCTGTACTGCTTTATAAGACTCAATTCACTTTATGCAACAGCCAATTTATGTCTGGGATACTTTATCTATTCAATGATACATATATATGTACAACATACTTTCAAGTATGTTTGTATAGGCATTTTAACATCCCACCCCACCCCATATAAGATGGGAACATCTTATGTATACAGAAGCACTTTTTTTATGATGTACAAAGTACATTTAGTGCATGTTTATGTGATCATTGTAACACAATGAAAGTATATTCAAATAAGCTGAGAAGGATACATCCAATCAAAGAACATCATATAACTGGTCTTTGTATTAAAAGCAAAAGCCACTCCCCTCAAGTCTCTGGCTAATCCAACGACAGCTCTCTGTTTCAAAAAAAAAAATAAATCAACTAAAGTTATAAAGCTTTAACCATTATGATTTACCTTTTACAACATAGAATTTAATCCACTGAACATAATCAGTTGCAATTCTTGTCAACAGAAAAGTGATATAACACAAGATTTTTGAACACATTTATAAAATGTTAGAAAAACAACATAGATGTACATGTTATTGACCCTTAAACTTTGTGTACTGACCTTTGCTTCATCTTCCTTTTGAGGTGTGTCCATATTTGTCAACATTGTTCCCACGGACTCAAAGGCAGCTTTCAATTGAAGGGAAAAAATTATCAAATTGAAAACATGTATTGATCAATTTTGATGTCTTGCAATGCTGTTAAGGGTAGAACTAATAATTTATTTATTAAAGTCTGATAATGCTGTAAAAGATGACAGATTTCTAATAGCAAGTAAAATGTTCTTCCACAATATTAATTTCAATATACATAGAAAATTTTGATGGAACAAAGCCATGAGAGTAAAATATGATGGTATGTAACCTTATTATTTTCTTTGTAAAATTTACATGAAGAAATATTCCGCAGGTGCCCCTGCATGACAACCAACCTTTCAATATTATTACTATAAGTTCTTAGTTACAGCACAGACATACATGTTAAAGGAATCATAAATTCTTCAAACTTGTCCTCATCATCCTCGCGGAGATCCACCATTAAGAGTCGAGCTAACGCTGTGTAAAACGTGGTCCGACATCGCATATCAGCAAAGGAACGATTGTTCATGTTCAAACCAAGGAATGGAAAATGCTCATTCTGAAAAAATTATAATACCAATCAAAATTATACATTAACAGAAACAGGAAGAATTTGATTTATTTTGCTTAATTTTTACTTCTAAAGAATTTTCTTTTAAAAAAGATTCTCAAGAATATATTCCTGAATATGATTCTTCTGCTCCTAGTACATGATAATCTACACCTTTGACTTCTACATGCACTTACACGTAAATGCATATGCTGTATGAAGATGATCATTTGTCAGATCTAATAATTCATGACAATATTAACTTGAAATCTTCTGTATACCATAAAACATTGTAACTGGATTTTAAAGAGACATCTTTTACTCACTGTATGATTACTTAACACAAACTGTACAGCGTCTAACTTGACCAGTTTTCGGACAGAACTGTACCCTACAGACAAATCATTCAACAACTGTAAAGTCTTCCAGGTTATTTGTTCACTTCTGGCCCAATACTTTAGGTTTGTAATTCTGTAAAGTAGATCAAAATTCAGATCTTCAGTCAAATGTGGATATACATGTACATGTTTATTTAGATGTCTGTTAAAATTAAAAATTATTGTGGAATCATCTTTGTACATGAGGGGGTGGGGGGGTGGGGTGGAGGAAATGTTCGAGGATTTTGTGGGTTACCCTTACCCATGAATTAACATCCCCATGAATGATTATTTTCTCAGCGTATTAATTCATTTTATCTTCTGTATAAACAAGATACCCATGAAATTAGGTCCCTGCAACCAAGTAAAATTTTGCTTGCCCACAAACTTTTACCCAAACAAATCAAAATGATTCCACAGTATACAAATTTTATATTCCCTCTCTTCATTTTCAACAGTAATTAATTAAAACTGAGGGAAACAACATCACTGACAGAAACTGCATCTTAAATTTATTTTGTATCAAAGTTCAAAACAAAATATACTTACATTTTACCAATAAAAACACTTAGTACCATAGATTCATCATTTAATCCTAACACCTCTGATAAACGACGATAAACCTACAAAGCAAACTGCAATTAAAGACATTCACACTCTAACAATGTTTTGTTTGTATTTAAAAGTTTAATTCATTTCTCAACCTTTAAAACTCCTTATCCTAAACTACATGTAACCATGTTCTTTTTTTGAAATGCAATATACACTGTAAACCAACTTTTATTCGCATGAGAGAAATATCCGCGAGTTTTGTGACCTACTTTAAGTAGCGAATATTAATCGCCGCAAACCAATTATTTTGCTTTGTATTTTTAGAGAATGCTTCCTCAGTCGCGAAAATTGTCACAGATTGATTTCAAACTGACGAAATGGGAATAAAAGATGATGCAATAATAGGTGGTTTACAGTACATGTATATATATATATATATATATTTCATACAAATGTGTGCATTACAAAAAGTTTTTCATATCATTAACAATGTTGTAAAATGCTTTCATCTTACCTTAGACATTTTAGGAACTTGGTCCCCGACATATATTTTTCTAAATTGTTCAAAAAAACTTAAGATGGCAAGGTCTAATTTTTCACATGCGCACTGAGATATCCTGGAGTCCACTAAATTCATTAACTGTAGTACCCTGCAAAAGAAACATAATTCTTTTCTTACAAGTGTCAGAATACAGAAGAATTACATCTCAAGCTTAATTTATGCTCATTTTTTCACACAGAAATGACTCAATATATTAAACATAGGTAATCAGAGATTACAGAGCTCACCTCAACGAATGTTGTCTTTAAGTAAGGCAAAGTCCCACACTAAACTAATAATCTAGGAGTGTGCATCCCTAGATGCAACATTTATGCAATTTTGATCTGATAGGGCTTGCAGTTACTTGGGAATAGACTTATCTGAAAACTTAAAACTAGTCACTCATCCAGAAAATGTAAGTCAAATCCAGCATCCGAAGCAAGTTTTGAGATTGTTCGTCCCTTGATGCATCATCCATGCAAGTTTGGTTCAGATAGGCCTTATAGTTACTTGGAAATGAGATCTACTCCAAAAACTTTAACCTGGTCACTCATCCAGAAAATTTAAGTCAAATCCAGCATCCGAAGCAAGTCCAGTAGTGTGCATCCTTAAATGTATCATCCATGCATGTTCGGTCAATATAGGGTTTATAGATACTTGGAAATGACATCTGCTCCAAAAACTTTAACCTGGTCACTCATCCAGAAAATATAGGTCAGATTCAGCATCCGAAGCAAGTCCAGTAGTGTGCATCCTTAGATGTATCATCCATGCAAGTTTGGTCAATATAGGGCTTATAGTTACTTGGAAATGAGATCTGCTCCATAAACCTTAACCTGATCACTCATCCAGAAAATATAGGTCAGATCCAGCATCCGAAGCAAGTCCAATAGTGTGCATCCTTAGATGTATCATCCATGCAAGTTTGGTCAATATAGGGTTTATAGATACTTGGAAATGACATCTACTCCAAAAACTTTAACCTGGTCACTCATCCAGAAAATATAGGTCAGATTCAGCATCCGAAGCAAGTCCAGTAGTGTGCATCCTTAGATGTATCATCCATGCAAGTTTGGTCAGTATAGGGCTTATAGTTACTTGGAAATGAGATCTGCTCCAAAAACCTTAACCTGGTCACTCATCCGGAAAATATATGTCAGATCCAGCATCCGAAGCAAGTCCAGTAGTGTGCATCCTTAGATGTATCATCCATGCAAGTTTGGTCAATATAGGGCTTATAGTTACTTGGAAATGAGACCTGCTCCAAAAACTTTAACCTGCTCCAAAAACATTAACCTGGTCATTCTTTAGCTGAAATTGCAGCATCTGAAACCTTGACTGGTACAATAAAACACACTAGAAGCATCCTCCATGCATCTCTGACTAATATAGGCCATAGAAGTACCGTATTTGGCTGAATATAATACGCACTTTTTTCCCAAAATAATTTTCTGTGAGAAAGGGGTGCGTATTTTACACCACAATGGGATTTTGATAGGTTTTTCTTTCATGTGAAACACGGCTATCATACGCACATACCGTAGTATTACCTAGAGACTTATGCAATTTCTTGCTGTTTATCGCCGTATTTATAACTTCGGAAAGTTATTGTTGGAATGTAGGCTTGTTAAAAATGTTATATTTATAACGTTTTGATAGTTAAATTAAATTTAAAAGCAAGTTCAAATTAATTTGAGCTGCATGTTCATCGTCTCCGTGTAGGCCGCCATTAACGATGTTATTTATAGATGTTCACACATTCCTTTGCCACGTGCTTCCGTAATCATCGTACACATGTACCTAATCTGTCAGACACCGGTCAAAAAAGTAATAAGTCATTTTTTAATGAAATACAATAAAATAAAATTTATTTTAGGTTTTAAATAACTCAGTGAAAATTCATTTCAACATAAACACCCCTCTATACGTCCCAATGAATGGAAGCCAATGCTGTGAACACGTGCGCTTGTCACCTGATAATTACCCCTCAACACTCCTCCTTGCAATTAAATTGTTTACCAACTCCAAAGCATTGTTTTTACAGTTAGAGCACTGATTATTTACTGTCCTTATTAATGGCTTTGATTATTTTCTATGTTAAAAATCGGGGGTTGGTTTATGATCTTTCGTATGTGATTACGACACATTAAACAGTTAAACGCTTGTTAAATGAAATTTTACTTTATCTTATATCAGCCTCGTGTTAAAATGATTGAGAGTTAAAAAAAGGAAATATGACAAGAAAATGGGGGACATGGTCTACACCGATCCTCCGGAAGCTCTGCCATATGCTGCCACTCTGGTTGTCCACGAAGTTTACGAAACTTAAGAGTTATCATTTACCCGTGCTCTGTAGAAAATATAAGATATCCACGAAGATTACCTCGATGTATGAAGACATATATCCCACCTTTGTACATCATTTTTCACAGCTTTGGAGATGTGTTAACTTTACACGCTTGTTAAATTTTGATTTTCTTTTTATAACATCAGCTATTTATTTAATTAATTAATTTCAAATTCAAAAGAGGAAAATCGTAGTCTATGAATACTTTTATGTTGCAATATCGCTTGCCCTGTTAAATTTACGTAATTTTCAACATGATTACCTTAAACTAAAAATAAATATGACAACTGTTAAACTTGCAACAATATCTCGTGCTTTGTTGAAATAAAATTATTTCTACAAAGAATAGTATACGGCGACGTATAATTTCAATATCACCGTATGCTAAAAAAATTAATAATAAACTCTGTTAATACTTTAATGCAACATTATCTCGTGCTTTGTTAAAAATAAATAATTTCTCCAGATTGCCGCGATATGGAAAGTCAAGATTACGAAATAAAAACGCATTTGAATAAAATATCGTGTTCTGTAAATTTTCGGCACTTTATCTTCGCGCCGATTTTCATAGCAAATTACCGCGATTTTCAGAAGTTCAGAACACCGCTTGGTAAAATTTTCTGCTGCGTATAATACAACCGAACTGCGTTTTTTCCCCCAGTTTCAGGCTCAAAAAGGGGGGTGCGTATTTTACACCAATGCGTATTATATTCGGCCAAATACGGTACTTGAAAAGAAAACTGCTCCAAAAACCTTAACCTGGGACGCTGACGCCGACACCGACGCCGATGCCGAGGGTATTACATAAGCTCCCCCAACTTCGTTGAGGTGAGCTAAAAATCCAAGAATACAATACATTTCTCATTCAACAAACAGGTTAGTAAAAAATGCCCCTAGTTGTCCCCATCTACATGTACATGTGTATTATAATTACAGTCAAACCTCATTATCTTGAACTCGGTGGGACCAAGAAACAAGAGGCCCATGGGCCACATTGCTCACCTGAGCACATTGGTTAGGCAAAAGCACAAATCAGTTCAGTATTGAAAAGATTGGGGGGGGGGGGGGGGGCTTGAATTTTAAATTACCTTCCATGTCAATTTAACAAATGGCTATGTTGTACTTGAAAAGCTTTAAAAAAAAAATTTCCCATATATTCCTTTGTAAAAATTTGATCCCCCATTGTGGCTCCTCCCTATCCCATGGGTCATCATTTGAACAAACTTGAATCTAGACTATCTGAGGATGTTTCAATATCAATATGACTAAACATAGCTTTTCTGTTCTTGAGAATATTTTTTTCTATATGTTCTTATGTAAAACTTTCGATCCCCCATTGGGTCCCATCCTACCCCCGCAAAGACGGATCCAGGGCCAGCGCGCTGGGCATGTTCCCCCCTTTTGAATTTTTTTCATGTAGATTGAACTTATATGTTCATTATCCTAAAATCAAGGAAAAAAACATCTCTTCTTTGTAAAAATTTGTCAGCTTCCCAGATCCCTACCAAGGCCTTGCTCTAGACCCACTGGGGGCTTCAATGCAGCCCCCAGACCCACTGCATCTAACCCCCCCCCCCCCCCCCGTTACGAATTTCCTGGATCCGCTACTGCCCCGGGGGTCATCATTTGAACAAAATTGAATTTACACTACCTGAGGATGCTTCCATATCAAAATGACTAAACATGATTTTCAGTTCTTGAGAAGAAGATATTTTCCTATATGTTCCTATGTAAAATTTTCAATCCCCCATTGGGCCCCACCCTACCCCTGGAGGTCATGATTTGAACAAAATTGAATTTACACTATCTGAGGATGCTTCCATATCAAAATGACTTATCATGGCTTTGCAGTTCTTCAGAAGAAGATATTTTCCTATATATTTCTATTTAAGACTTTGATCCTCCATTGTGGCCCCACCCTACCCCCCGGGGGTCATGATTTGAACAAGCTTGAATCTACATTACCTGACGATGCTTCCAAATAAATATGACTCATCAAGGCTTTGCTGTTCTTGAGAAGAAGATTTTTAAAGATTTTTCCTATATATTGCTATGTAAAACTTTGATCCTCCATTGTGGCCCGGCCCTACCCCCGGAGGTCATGATTTGAACAAACTTGAATCTACACTACCTGAGGATGCTTCCATATAAATATGACTCATCATAGCTTTGCTGTTCTTGAGAAGAAGATTTTTAAAGATTTTTCCTATATATTGCTATGTAAAACTTTGATCCTCCATTGTGGCCCGGCCCTACCCCCGGAGGTCATGATTTGAACAAACTTGAATCTACACTACCTGAGGATGCTTCCATATAAATATGACTCATCATGGCTTTGCTGTTCTTGAGAAGAAGATTTTTAAAGATACTTCCTATATATTGCTATGTAAAACTTTGATCCTCCATTGTGGCCCGGCCCTACCCCCGGGGGTCATGATTTGAACAAACTTGAATCTACACTATCTGACGATGCTTCCATATAAATATGACTCATCATGGCTTTGCTGTTCTTGAGAAGAAGATTTTTAAAGGTTTTTCCTATATATTTCTATGTAAAACTTTGATCCTCCATTGTGGCCCCGCCCTATCCCCGGGGGTCATGGTTTGAACAAACTTGAATCTACACTACCTGAGGATGCTTCCACATGAGTTTCATCTTTCCTGGCCCTGTGGTTCTTGAGAAGAAGATTTTTAAAAGATGCTATTTATTTTTCACCAATTCTCTATTATCTCCCCTTGAAAGAGGGCGTGGCCCTTCATTTGAACAAACTTGAATCCCCTTCACCAATGGATGCTTTGTGGCAAGTTTGGTTGAAATTGGCCCAGTGGTTGTGGAGAAGAAGATGAAATTGTGAAAAGTTTACAACGACGCCGACGACAACGCCAACGACAGACAACGGACAAATTTCGATCAGAAAAGCTCAATTAAGCCTTCGGCTCAGGTGAGCTAAAAACTTCATGATATCAAGGCATTTAAGATACTGAGGTTAAAATACACAAAGAAAAAGTAGTTGAGACTTCCAGCTGACTATGAGATATCCATGGTATTGGAGATATCAAAGTTCAGCTATATATGTGTCTTATATTTATATCATCATTATATGTACTCAAACTTCACTAGTTATTCCTGTGAGACTGCGTTTTGATGAGTTATCTCCCCTTACCTACAAGCTAGCTCCCCATCCATTGCATCATGTTCATCAGTACTGGCAAATGAAATCCGTCCACCTATCACAGCTCCGATTATGTACACTAACCAAGATAAACGACCTACAAAGGAAAGTAAAAAACCTCTGTTCATCTATTTCAAACTGAAAAGTGTAGATGAAATACATACCTGTGAATTAAGAAATCACAAAATGTATCACTGTTTTGATGAAAATTGACTGGGTTTTGCAGAAAAACACTCCCATACATGTAAATGTAAATCTACCATATGACCTGTAGAACTGTTCAAAAAGGCTCAGCATTAAACAAAAAAAAAAAAAAGAAAAGAAAAACAGCACACCTGGAACAATGACTTTAGACATCACCAAGGTGATGACCTGACCTTTTCTGTACTCCCTGATTAGTGATTATACATTTCCATGGTAATGACCTTACCTTTTTGTACTTTTTGTACCTCCTGATTACACACCCCCATGGTGATGACCCTTACCTTCTTGTACGGTGATATCTACTTGGGTTCCTGAGGATATAGCCTCTTGGTATCTCTGTGCTGCCTCATCAAATAATTGAACAAGAAGACCACAAGTCTTCTCATATTCACACCTCCCAATGGTGGAGAGCTACAGAGAAATGTTTCTATCATTTAAAATGTTAAATCTGTGATTCCATACAACCTTTCTGAAATTACTGTGCATGTATCTAATGAAACCCAGCCATTTTCCAAAAATTCTCTAATGAATTACATCTATCACTCCTCATTAGCTAACCTGATCAAGCTGTTGTGTTATCATCCCCTGGTCCTCTAAAGGATCTTCTAATCCATCTCTAAAACAGTTGTACAGTGTCACTCAATTCCATATAAAGCACAACATCTGACTTTTATAAATTGTTAAATCAGACAAATTTTCCATGGAATATTAATGAGTTGGGTATATAATCAAACTCAACCTAAAGCTTTACATTTTGCATCTTTATATATATTTTCCAACCAACATAATGT
The DNA here is from genome assembly GCF_033153115.1 of Saccostrea echinata. Classification (NCBI taxonomy): domain Eukaryota; kingdom Metazoa; phylum Mollusca; class Bivalvia; order Ostreida; family Ostreidae; genus Saccostrea; species Saccostrea echinata. Next base: position 1,073,443 of record NW_026889763.1, on the reverse strand, counting down.
AAATAGGTGTATGTACAACACCTGAACACCCAACTGAAAAGTGACAAACTATAGCCTTGAAATACCTACATATACATGTAAATATAAAGCATACATGTATGGAGTAAACACTTTCAACATTTACAACAGGTATATATTTCAGATCGAAAGTTTCAAATTTACAAAGCTAAACTTACTTGATAACCACAGTGACTGACTCGAGCCGAGACATGGTGTAAGCTTTGAAGATTTCTGGTGTGTAGGTCTCTAGTAAGTGTGGCTCGTTGGCCTTTACATATGGCATAGAGGCCACCATCTTCTGCCATAGACTCAGCAGATAGTGAACACTGTTGGGAGCAAACTGCCACATTTGCTACAAGATGAAGAATACCATCATTAAAACTGCAGTTACTTACAACTTTACAAAATGGTTCTTTCACGTCATTGACTGCATAAAGTACAGTGAAATTCAAAAACTAGGTATATGCATAGGTAAATGAACTTAATATTCACTCATCAACATTAGATAAGTCTAATGGTTCTTTCACATCATTACTAAGTACAGAGTATTTCAAAAACAAGGTAAGTGATTTGGTTTCTACCACCTGTAACATACATGTATATATATCTCTAGTTTTCAGATCCCCTGACAAGGCAAATTCATCTTTGTTCTCACAGTGTGCAAGATATGATAAGGGTGAAATTCATATATAATTTCTAAATGAGGTCATTGTGACCTACTTTTAAACCATGGGCAAAAACATTACACAAACTCCTTACCCTGAGACTTGTGACTGTAAACTCTGCAATACGCTTGATCAGCTCTTGATAATTATCCACCTTGACAAGTTCTCCCAATTGGTAATTTGTCTTAAGTCTCGCCAACAGTCGACAAAATTCATGATAGTTGCTTGGATCTGATAAACCCTAGAAAACATCAAATAAGAAATTATAATTATAAAGTCAATTTTTAAAATACATACAATCATAGAATAAATATATATGTACAGTCAAACCTTGTTATCTCGAACTTCACAGGACCAAGAAAATAGTTCGAGATAACCAAGGATTCGAGTTATCCAGGGTAAAATATTTGAGAAATAAGCAGTTGGGACTTCAGAATCACTTTGACATATCCATGGTATTCGAGATATCCATGTTTGAGATACCAAAGTTTAACTGTATGTTTTGAAAGCCTAAAAGCAACAGTGGCTGACATAAAATGCATGTATATCAAATTCTCTCTTCCTGATCAATTTCTTTTTTCATACACATTATTCTCTACGATACTCAAAATTAGAATACAAAATAAAAACGAACATTTCTTACTAATCAGAAATTATACCTGTAGAGGAGTTAAAGTCTTTGTAGAATGTTATAAAAAATTAACTCTGGAATTACCATCTAAAACATTACTCAATCTATGTACATAAAGACTTTATATTATCATACAGATATGGTAAACGTTAGCAAATATTGGTCCAATTCCAGCTTTGTTACAAGAACCTGTAATTTTGTGCCATACCTGTGGACTCTCTAGAATGGTGCGGACACCCCTCACCAATTCATTGAGAAATTTGGCACGTTCTGTATTGTTGAACAATGACCGTCTAACGGATGCAATTTGTACAAGACATGATAAGGCCTAAAGGACAGAGAATAAAAAACAACCATAAGACAGTGTGAAGTACATGTACATGTATCTAGTCTACAAATGATTCAGCCACAACAAAAAATTATAATTCCTAGATAACTTACTGTAACACTAGGAATGAAAAATATCAAATATTTACACTCCAAAGATAATTCCAGAATAATTACTTTGTTCAGAAGACTATTTTTCATACAATCATTAAAACATTATGTAACATGTCAAATTAAAGTTGAACTGGCCACAATTTCAAGTTTGATTTTTGAACTTACGCAAAGAAACCCATGAATCGTAATCAAAACTTTCAAACTAGCAAGGAGAAATTGATAAATAAATATGTCACCATTACTGGAATCTTACCATTGAAGAAAGAGATGGAGGAAGATTGGAATACAGACTGAAGAATAACTCCATGGTGGCCCCATCCAAGAAAGCTAAAAAGACAGACATTCAGACATTTTACTCCCACCTTGATCTACCTTATGTGGCTCAGTAATTTATCAAGCTAGACTGGTTGGTTTAACATATTTAAAGCTAATTAAAATCCTGGTATAGTAAAATGATGTACACTTTTTCAGAGACACTTTACCAAAATCATGACCTACACTGTGTGTACCACCTAAATGTGAGGTGTGATCCATCCAGGGGAACACTATATCTTTTCTCTACCTAACATGGTTTATAAAACCTTACAATGCTACTATGAAATCTACAGTATCTTTCGAGAAAGAACAAAGCATACGATTCTTATTTTTTTGGTTTATAAAATGTAATACTTCATTAAAAGTTACAATCAATAATTTAATTCTTCTTTAATTTAAATTCTTACCAGATCTCCAGCCTGTGGGTATTTGAACTGTACAAAGGTCATCAGCTGTCTCGTCTGTTGAGGTGCCGATAAAGTCAAAGGTCAAACAGTTGTGAGCCAAGCGTAATGCATGTGAAATCAATCCATGCTAAAAGACAACAAAATATTAAATCATACATAGCCAACATACATAGGTTTTCTGAACATTGAATAAAGTGTAAAGTAACAAAGGGACCATTTTATACATTTGAAGTAATTAAGAGTCCTGCCACGTAAAAATGAATCAAATGTCAGCATTACCTGCGAATCGTCAGAGAAGTCCATACTCTTTATATTCCCAGCTGCTGTCTGTAACAGTTCACAAGATAACTGGAATATTTCAAACAGCTGTAGATCTCGGAATGACGAGGCAATTTTTCTGTGTTTGGTCAAGGACCTGCTGGAATCTGCCTGAAAACAAGGGAAAAACAATCTAAAACAGTCTGTGTTACTAATTTTTTTCTTCAGTTTAATTTTTTTTGTAAGATAATTATTTATTCCTAAAATGACAATTCGGACATGAATTTATCAGTAAAGTCTTCTATTCCCTAGAAATGGACATCCATTAAACATTTCAATTACCCTTCTTTCTGCACCAATAATTTTACATAATGCTATAAATAAAGTTAGCATTTACCCCCACCCACCCCTTCATATCGTCTTAACTAAACAGTGGAAAAAAGAGTGAATATTGTCTAGGTGATGGGTTTTTTTTTTTTATTAAAATTAATGAAAGTGTGATTTTAATACTATAGCATGAAAAAGAATGGATTATTTTGATTAATGAAAAAAACAAATCTTCTAGAAAGACTGAAATTTTACATAATCCCCATGTTACAGAAATGTGTTTGCTAGCCAAACAGCAGCACTCCCTAAAATCAAGTTATTACAACTTAAAAAAAATAAATTCAATATGTACACTTAAAATGCTTTAACTTACCAAGTAAATTGAACATTGTATTTAAACAAACCTTTGTAATAAAATGAGTTTGAACCAAAATTTAAAACTGAGCATTATGTAAAATTATCAGTCCAATAGAACTACAGGTATCATCACTCCTTGTAACATAAGCACATGTAATGTGAACTGTATTCTTGAGACATTTTGACAGAGAGCACTCTTTTACAATGTAATTCTTTTGCTTTCTTTGTACAGTTGAACTTCAATATCTCAAACACTGATATCTCAAATACCATGGATATATCGAAGTGAATTGGAGGCCCCAAACCATTTATTGTTTAAGATATCTTGAAGTCTTGGATATGTCATAACTATTTTACTTGGTTCCATCAAGTTTGAGATAATGAAGTTCGACCATATTTCAATTTTCAACATGTTTTTTCCAAAAATAATTGATCCAACAATAAACAAGTTCTCATGACTTTTATTTGTAATATTAAGACATAAAATAATGCTAAATGAAAGAGACACACACACACATTCACCCCATATTACCTCACTGTCATCATCGTCCTGCAGAGAATCAAAACCTCTCACAATTTGTGATCAAACACTTTCACAGAATCAGATCCCTAGATACTTTTATCAAGGTGTTACTAATACTCATATTGTTTTTTTCAAAATTGTGTTTGGAAATCAAACTAAAAAATAAATCTCTAAGTCATGCTAATGTACAATGTAGAATTTCTGTATTAATAACTTTTCCCTAGAACATTTTCTCCTGTCAATAAATGAATAATTATACACTGTGTATATATTTTTAATCCTCTCTGCACAGTTGACCCGTGACTTGTGACCCTTACCTCACTGACTTGGTTCATTTCACACACCAGTTGAGATAGAAGTTGGACCCCTATCATCACATGTTGAGTAGATCCACTCTGTAAAATCAAACATCTTCACTGCTATGATCTACCATAACTCTGTTACATATACTATAAGAAGTCGACTCAAACAATCTACCACCTAGTATTTGTTGAAGGCCTACATTGTGGGAAAAAGTGGAAGTAAATAGTTTTATGTATGGTCACACTTTACCTCTTTATCACATTCCATTTTCCATATTTTAAGCCAGGCATTCTCGAAAATAATGCTTTAAATTTGTAAAATCAAAACATTTATAATCAGTTCCCCCTTCTTCGAGTGAATAAGCAAACATGACATGGCTTTGATTGTTTGATTGAAGGTGAGATATTTAGAGGGAATGAGTCAGCTATTGAACCAGTGTTAAGATTTAGACTTCTCATAAAGCAATTGTGTTTGTATGGTCACAAATACTAAAATCTCAAAATTTTCTGTGAAGATTTTGTAGACTTTAAATCATATAATACAGCATTACAACAAGACAAAACTACATTTATTTTATACGCACAATTTTTTAAACAGATTCTAAACATTCACTTTTTAAGATGATTTCAAATCATACCTGTATGAACTTGGTCACGTCTGTGATGACATTACGAAAAACATAATCTTTGTCTTGAATGTCAAACCACCCAAGCTTTGTGATACGAGCAAAGAGCTGAAATCAATGTAGAACAAAATATAATTCAAGAAATACAAGGCTGAACAAGACATACAGGACAAACCTACGAAAATCTGAAATGAATAATCAGGGTTAAAATCATTTAGTTGACATAAAAGAGGACTCACTAAAAACAAAGTCTTGGCTAAAAAAAAAAGAAGATTAGAGTCAATATTTACTTGTGTACAAGAATTAACTGCAAGGATTATAGCCGACAACTGTCATAGTATACAAGTCACTGAATGTATGGCATCCTTGTTTTAAATCAGTGATCATGATGTCATATCTCAGAAAGTACAAAACAAACATACTAAACTTTTGTACAATGTATATTACACTGTAGCTCCTAAATAGGACAAAGATATGTATACAAGTACAGACGTATGTATTTGTCTTCATACATAATCAAGTTATACAACTATGATGGAAAACTAACCTGTACAAGGGCTTGTAAAACATAGTGCACTAACTTTGGACGTGATGCCAGATACCCCAAAACATAATTCCCTGAAAACAAAAAATCACAAAAAGTTATTTCAATATGTACATGATGTACAACTCTATAACATCATAGACTATTTTTTAGATGAAATGTCAAGTTTCTAAAGTAGCCTTTTTCAATTTTGGACTTGCTTCCATGAAATTTAATTGATTATTATGCAGTTGGGCAATTAAATGAAAATGGCATTTGAGGTTAAGCAGAATGTAGTTCATAAAAATAAATTCAGGTAACAGGGCTGTATTCAAGGTCATAGCAGGCCAGCTAGTTTAGCTGTATGAATGAATGCTTGGTATCCCTATGTAGCTGCTACATGTATGTAGCAATAATTATATTGTTCAAAAATGTAGCTTTATGTAGACCTACATAGCCCAAACAATCTTGAATGCAGCCCTGGTTTCAAGCAACACAAAAACATAGCTCTCTGGCAAGATTCATTTTCTCGTTGGAATAAGTACGGATGACTCACTCAAATTAAGCATCTAATAGATGATCTATGTTTCCATAATACTGTAAATGTACGATTTTCCATGGGGTTATAATTTGCAGAATCACAATTTCTGTGCAATCTTCAGGTAGAAAATTACACGGATTTCTTTGATTGCCATAATATGCCTTAAATGTAGTTCAAGTACGCTGGGACAATTTGTGACCACATACATAATGTAAAATAATACCACACGGGAAAAAGTACTTCTACAGTATAGAGAGGATATGCTGTTTTCTGACATTTTTCAGTTTTACATTTTTTTTTGGAATGAGAGAAATACATCTATAATCTGTGAACAATGTCCCATCTTGTCCGAACAGAAGTGATATCTTACAATACTGTTACACAAGTTTCTTCAGGATTTACGATCACAGGCACTTGTTTCTGTAATAAATGTTGCCGTTCAGGGGTTTTCTCCCTTATGCAACTTGTGGGTCTCCCAAGTCTGTATATTGGACAAAAGAACTCTAAGTCAGGATTAAAATGTATAAAAATTTATTATTGCTTGTTGTATTTAATTTGCATAATCTCTTTGAACGATTGTCCCTATTTCTTGCTCCCGTAGAAATATTATTTCTCTCCCAATTAGAAATGGGAATAAAATATTTTCAAATGGGAGAATTAAGTTTTAGGGAATTATAAATAAATTTACAAAAAAAGTATAAAAGTATTTCCCAAAATACTGGGAGTCCCTTCACAATACAATTTATAGTTATGGGAGAGTTATTTCACCTCCCAATAATTTTCTCCCACAGAACAATATAATTATTAAAAGTAAAAATAAAATATTAGCCCAAAGTTCATCAGCTCCCATAAATGAATTATTTTTCAATATGAGTTATCCATTGACTTTCACTCCCAGATATTCTGGAGATGTGAGCTGTAAAAGTCAACTTACAAACTGACTAGTCGATCGATCTGCGCTGGCTTATATAGGCATCGGGCTCAATTGTCGTGACGTCACGACAAAGTGAAAATACCCGCCATCTTTGTTATATGCAAAGAAGCTTTGATATGCTGCCATGCCGATCGGATCGACGAAAGGAATCACGCACCTTAGGGCGCGGATAATATACTGTTTGGTATATTTGGGACTTGTGCTGATGAACTTCGTAAACATAAACAAAAGCAATCGTAAACAGTTAAAGCGTGACTTGGGAATGTAAGATGTCGAGGAATTTCGGGGTAACGCTAATTACCGACCTCGTCTCAATGATGAACATGGTAACTATACAATTGATGATGAAATAAACATACAATTAATAAAACATATTATTCGTCGTTTTATATTCCAATATGTTACAGGGAGTATTGTTTAATTTGTACTGTGTATTTCCACAGAAGTGTTTCCCATAGTAGTGGGAATAAATAGGGAACCGTAACATAAATTCTAGACCCATAGTACAATAATAACACAAGGTATCCAACTCTGTATTACACGGAGTACCCCCTCCCACAGAATCGTACTCATTTACAAATTCAGAGGACATGCACTGGCAAACTGTTTATACCTATGTCTTCTACAATAATTTATCTACACAACCATATATGACATGCGTGTCTTTATTTTCTTTTATCCCCGTAAACAGCATCAAAACTCTGCTCGCCAAGTGGAAAAGTCAAACTCAACCATGAAATGGTATGTGCTAATCCCAGGCAAAGATTTTGATTGGCTAAAATTCTGTTTTTAAAATTACATCATAAAAATGTTGTAGTGCTTTAATGGAAAATGAGAGGTAAACAAATTTCATTTATTCACTGCAATACTTAAACACTGGAATTGAATTTTTAAACTCACTCATTTTTTTGATTTTGCTCTCTGCCCGGGATTAGCACATACAATTTCATGGTTGAGTTTGACTTGTGTTATTATTACACTATGGGTCAAAAATTTATTACAGAAACAAGTGCCTGTGTTTATGATGTAGATTTTTGGAAACATCTACTTACGAATATCAATCCTTTGTTCTAGAGGGAGGGTAACATTGGGCCGGGACACCAGTTTTGTCAAAGTTGTTGCTGCAAGAAGTTGTGCATATGGGGACTGAAAAAAACCCAGCATATTCAAAATTCTAGTTACCATGGTTACTGCATCAAATGATGTATGCAACAGTTTTGTACCAATGCTAGTCAAGGGATACAACCTTGGACATATTTTGTTATCAAATAGAAAATTACTTTCAATATATAAAATTCCATTGAATGCAATGTTTCCTTACATTTCCTCTCTCCAAAAGAAGTTGACATTTGCTCAAACAGTCTGGAGCATTGGCAAAGGATACTAGAGCCTTCTCTGCCTCTGTGCGGAGATTTGCATCAGCTGTCTCATAAAGCTGTTTACATAGCAGTTCAAGCTGTAACAGCTCCTGTTAATACAATGTGTAAGAGTGATATAATCATTATTAAATTTCATAACTTCAAATGTCAAAAAAAAAAAACAAAAACTGTTGAAGTTGGTTGATTATTAGTACTAAAGCTTAAACACAATAACAGAGATTGTTTCATCATGTTTTTTTTTCTCCATTCATAATTTAGCAGTTAAGTAAAGTAAAGTAAGATAATTAACCAAAAATAATTTGGAGCAGAAAAACAGACAAAGTGCCGCTTGTCACTGCGAGCTCTAACGACAACGCCTGTGCAAAGAGAAAATTCGGACTAATGCACATTCATTCAACGATGTCTGACATCAGTGGATGGGACTATGAAATGTAATGCTTCGTGTATTTTAATTCTATTAGATAGCATTTTTTTATCTATATTTCCCTATTTAATTCGTTGGGTATCCCAGGGACATTAACAACATTTGGAAATGTTGGATAATTTATGCATAACAGACTTCATCCTTATGCAAATTATTAGGGCTGGGACGATATATCGAGATATCGATTCAATGTGAGGATGATACGCATATCGATACGTATGAAGAAATATCGCAAAAAAATTCTGACTTATGTTTTTCTTTGTTTACTTCACATTTTGGGTTAAATATATATAAATATGCTAAATATTATATGAAATACATAATAATTAACACTACTTGTGTAAAATTATCTTCTTTTACAACAGGTACAACTTCTTTGAATAAATTATTCTTATTTGTGGAGAAATGTTTTGTTCATTTCAATACAAAAAAAGACATTTTATAACCAAGTCAACATATCGTGATACATATCGTATTGTGGCTCAAATATCGTGATACATATCGATATAGAAAAAGTTGTATCGTCCCAGCCCTACAAATTATCCCACGTTTCCAATTGTCATTAATATCCTGGCATACCCAACAATCTAGACAGGTCACAATTCCTTAAATCACTTTCAGCCTTGCTCCATTGTATGTTGCTTTCACACCCTTGCTTCTTCACATTATCGCCTGTGGTCTAGGTTCTTCAGCCTTAGAGAAAGGACGCTAGTTACCATTGTAACGGGATTAATAGTTCTGTAACAGGGTTACAAATGAACATACTTGAAAGTCGGGGCTAATTTCTTGCCATATATTTAGAACTTTTAGTTTATTATTTATAGGTCAATGGCAATATCTTCTTATTCGTAATGTGAAATGTTGCCTGATTCAGCAAGAGTTAACCATGAAAGCCAGCTATATTATGTTAAATCATACGAAGTGTGTAAATACAGGTCTGATAACCGGACATCAGCCCTGAACAGGAGAGTAATGGCAATTTGTTTTGGAAATGGGGGTTCCAAAAATATCAACGAAGATCATTCATTTCAGTGTTCATAAAGGTATAATGTTTTCAGCAAAAAACAACTCTTTGGTGCTAAAAATCGCGATCTTTTACTTTTACGTCAAAATGACATCCACAGTTCAAATGCATAGACACTTTTTCAAATGAATTTGCGCAAGGCTTACCTGTTCTTCCGCCATTTTTGTTTTCCCCTCTCAAATTTTTTCAACGTGCTAAGCATGCGCAAGGAAAAAAACACTCGGATAAATTTGGAAATTATTGCCTGAATCACTATACAGGACAACGTTAGAAAAAAGACATGGCCGTAGGAACCGGGGGGGGGCACGGGGGGGGCCGTGCCCCCCCCAATAATTTTGCCGATATATAGATTACTATAGTAAACATAGATACTATCAGCTTGTGCCCCCTCAATAAAACCGCCTGATGACCTTTTTTTCTTTTTTTCTTTTTTCTTTTTTTTTTTTCTTTTTTTTTTTTTTTTTTGCTTGTCAAAAAATTTTTGGTAGTGCCCCCTCAACTGTCAACTGAAAAATGTTTGGCTGTGCCCCCCCCCAAACTGAAATTGCTTCCTACGGGCCTGAAAGAGAACAACTTTTGAGAGAAAAAAAAAAAAAAGAAAGTCAACCTACAATACATGTTCATGACTTTTTTTTTTTTTTTACTTTATATATGTCTGAATTATTCAGATTTACATTTTTAAACCTAAAACTTCATGATGTGCAACTTGTGATTAAAACTTTCAAAGTTGACTTAGGTCAAGATCTAGTAAATGAGTTTTGATCGTCTTTTTGAAGCTAGATCCATTATGACATCATAATTGATTTTAACTTAATTTTCCCGTACTTTATGGCTGTAATAGAATAATGTAAAAAATGAAGCATTTTCATGGAATTCAATTTTAAATCATGTCAAAAGTAACTCCGATTCCTATATTCAATTTAATATCATTTTAAAGTAGAGGTCATGAAGATACGAAAAACCATTTTCTGAGAGATTGTGGGCAATATTGATACACTTCCTTCTCAAATTTGAAAAATCTGTAGGCACCTTTCATTTACTAGATCTTGACCTTAAACAGCCTTTTTTCTCCGTTTAAGCAACGATTTCTTCATGAATTTTGACCTAAAAGTTCTTCAAAATGGAAAATCCCCCCCCCCAATATCTAGATAAATATGAAAATTCAGCAGTTGGCAGTAAGCAGTTGGCTGTCGTATATGGAATTATATAAAGTTTATATATGGAATTCCATATACGACAGCCAACTGCTTACTGCCAACTGCTCACTGCTTACTGCCAGCTGTCACACATATTTGAATGAATTTTCATATTTATCTAGATATTGGGGGGGGGGGGGGGATTTTCAATTTTATTAAGAAATAATTAATCTTGGAAAAATGGAAAAAATCTCATTATTTTAAATTATATATTTTTCCAGACCCCCTCCTTTCCATCTATGCTCGAAATTCAGCCCATCCCCAGAAGTTTTTTTTTAATGTTTTTTTTTTTTAACTAGCACTACTTGCGTGTTCATTGAAATTAGTAATCTGTGACATATTTTGCTTTCTAACAGCAAATAAAGGGTTACATTTTCGAACTGTTATTTTATTTTTTATTTTATATTGTTTATTATTTAGTCTTTTATTTTCTATTAATATCAAGAGTAATATATAAAGACCAGCGTTAATTTCGCTTTGGTTCAGGCTAAAACCATGGAACTTGAACTGATGAGGATTATGGATACCCCCCCCCCCCTTAATTAAAAAAAAAATCGTAGATCCTATAATTTTTCAAAAATATGAGATTTCCGCTCCAATCACATGCACATTTCGTTCAAGCTGACTGTACTTTTTCTTACGTTTATAGATTTATTGATCTACTATAATAAACTTTTGTGTGTGAACCAGGTTCTTGTTTTTAAGATTTTGAAACAATATTGCGTGCATTCGACTGACTTTAAACGTATTCTTTTCCGTTTTAATCCGAAACAAAAACTATTGCCAAATCTAGAAATCAAGCTTTTGACGGACTCTCACTTAGGAAAGGTAACATTTTTCCCATTATACAGTTAAAGAAGAGACAAATAGTTGTAAAAGAAGTTAACATATATACTCTTCAGATTAAACTTGTATTTGAAATAGATTTAAGGAAACAAATCTGGAGAATTCCGTCTTTACCATTTCGAATTTCCTCTAATGTTTATTATGGAAACCATGTATACTGTTACTGATTTTAAAAGTTTAAAAAAACTTAATTTGTGAAATTTTTGTATCCTTTTTAAGCACTGACAGCAAGCCCTGTTTATAAACATGATTCAGTTTAGTTATGAGTTTTTTAAGAAGACAAAATGAAATTGACATTTATAAGAAATTATTTTCATTATCCAGGGACCATATACTAAGTATATAGCATATAGTGTAATATCTATACCTTTAATAGTTCATTCAGATTTAATGTTTCCCACGCATAGGAATATACTCTATTAGCAGAATGTTATATGTTTAATACTAAGTCAGTAATTATTGATGTTGACAGCCTCAGCCACGTGGCTTGTGAAATTGCTTAGTTATGTAGTTTAGAATTAAAGCATTAAATTGAACAGACGTGTATGGCACGCCAATTTCACAAAAATTAGCGAAACTTAGTTTCACAGTTGATAAACTAGGTTTATCGACTGTAAACTATAGTTTACAAACCGTGAACTATAGTTAACGATTCGGTAACTATAGTTTTCATCTGTAAAACTATATTTAACGGTTGTTAACTATAGTTTACGAATGCTAATCTAAGTTTATCTGTCTGTAATTAAACGTTAACAATAGATTTTGTTGATAAACATAGATTCACATCTGTAAACTATAATTTACAATCGTGAACTATAGTTAAGAGTTGTTAATCATAGTTTCACAAATCGTGAAACTATATTTATCAGATAAACTATGTTTTACATTCGTTAACCATAGATTTCTGTTGTAAACTATAGTTAACTGTCATTTATACTCACAAACTATATTTAACAGACGTAAACTATACTTATCGATCGTAAACTATAGTTTTGAGAGCTAAACTATGATTCACATTTGCCTATCATAGTTTATCATAATAAACTATAATTCACACTCGTAAACTATAGTTTTTAAGAGTTGTTAAATATAGTTTATGAATCTAAACACCTGTTAACTGTTAACGAGTTTTCAATTCGAAATTTCCCGGCACCAATCGCGAGAAGCAATAATGGAGTATATCAGTGCGGAGAATATTAAGGACATGTGTTGGGCATTATCTAAAGCAAAGACTGAGTTATATATAATCAATATTACTTTCTCTATTTAAACAGGATTAATTGTATTTGTTTTAAAATGTCGTGCATATATACATTTCCTATGGGGAAATTTTTAGAAATATGATAAAATTTTAATTTTTTAAAAGACAGAATATTACGAGATTTTTGCTCAAGGAGAGGAGGGTGAAGCGCGTTTTACAATGTGCCAAGCATTTATCCCCCACATCTCATCACCAAAACAAAGAAACTGAAAGAGAGGAAGTGCAGTGGCGGATATAGATAGGGTTGTGGGGGTTTCAACGTCCTCCTTTGAATTTAAGAGAGAGAGAATGAGAGAGGAGTCCCAAATATTTGTTGTGTTTGTTCCGTGAAAGGCCACTTTTATTTATGTATGAACATGATGAAGAAAATTCGGTTGTTGAAAAATAAATTCCGCGCCTGCAATGTTACATGTACTGTGTTATGTCTTTATTTACAGATGAATATAAGATATACATGTATTTTATTAATGACAGATCACGTATTTCGGTCTCTATTTTTCTCTTTTAAATAAAAAAAATAAAATTTTAATAATTTTCCAGTCATTTTTCTTTTTATTTCCAACTAGATTTGCTTTAAAATAATAGAACATTTACTTATAACGCCAACAAGAAATATACATGCATATATATTTAACAGCAATTGTCGTTACATAGCCGAAAATCTTATAATGCTGAAACTAGGATTAGCCGATCTATAATTTACAAAAAAAAAAAAACTATTGTTAACTATAGTTTTGATCGTAAACTATGGTTTAGAGTCGTGAAATCTAGTTTCACAGAAAATTGTGCATCTCCGATACAAAATAAGAGATTCTGTTCCTAAACTGTGTTTTTCAAGTGTAAAACTATGTTAATCGCATTTTTGTGAATTTGGCGCTTTGTATGTCTGTAAAGTATACTTTACAAAGCCTAAACTATAATTTACATTTGTTAAGTATAGTTTAGAGTTGTAAATCATAGTTTACAAATCGTGAAACTATATTTATCAGATAAACTATATTTTGCAGTAGCAAATGATTGTTTTCCGTGTTAATTATAGTTTACGCTTGTGAAACATAGATTATCATGTAAACTATAGTTTACATATGTGAAATATAGATTATCATCGTTAACTATAGTTTACGGTCTGTAAACTATAGTTTACAGTCGATAAACCTAGTTTATCAACTGTGAAACTATGATTAGCTTTTTTGTGAATTTGGCGTGCCATAGACGTGTTTTCATTATGAGTGTCTAGAGCACAATAATCTTGGACAGTACAAATAGGTCCCTGCATTGTCCCATTGGATTTAAATAGGCTTAAAGGTTGATTTTTTTTATAGTTTTTCTGGTTGATGTTTAAAGCCTAGTTTTATTTTTAAAATAGCTGAAAAGCGTCAATTAGGGTTTTCCAGTTAGGGGTTATATTATGTAGGAATCAATAGAAATGCTCCATTAACTTAAACCTGACCTCTCATCTGTAAAATATGGGTTATATGCAGCACCTGAAGCAAGACCAGTACTCTTAGGATTTCAGGAATCACCATCATACAGACTGTCATTTGAGAATCAGTGGAGGTGTCTGTCTATGAATTGTGGCGGTCAGACGGGTTCGATCGCTGGTGCCCAGATAGCTCAGTTGGTAGAGCACCTGTAGGCCTTTCAACTAATTTTTCAAGTTATACATATGATAAAAAACAATTGATAGACATTTGTAGGTACATGAAATTCTCAAAAAAGATCATAACCTATACATACCTTTAATTAAATCATAGAAAAATTAATTATTAATATTTGATTTGTACGATGTGATATTTTAAGGACAAGTAACTCAAATGTAAAACATGACCAACAAAGTGCCGATTTTTGAGTTATCGTTTATAGGAATGACATATAGGCTGCTTCAGTTGGTATTGTTATGTACACAAAAGGGTTCCTTATATTCTTTGGTACACAAAAGGGTTGACCAAAACAAGAATGCCTTCACTCTATACCTGGAATAACGGGATCAATGAATGGGGAACGGACTATATTCAAGATTTTTAACTCTCCCTAACATTTGTTATGAAGAGGAAAATTTAATGCCATGTTTTTTGTTTGTGCATTGTTGTGCTTCATCTATAAAGATAAATATTTCTACAATTAAATGCAACAATGAAATATCTTATTCTTTTCACTAAGCACGAAGAAGAACAATCAAGTATAAAAATTTAATCAGGTCAAAATTAAGAAGGGGGATGGATTGCACTTTATATTTTTATTAAAAAATTCACTTATATATTATTGTGCAGTGTCGATAACTACATTATAATTAAGTTGAACATTTGAGCTAAATTTCAAAACCACTGGATTTCCCTGACAGTGAAGGGACACTTGGGAAATGCTAAAACTTGACATCCTTAAAAACAATTAGCTTCCTCGGACACGCTCTAAACAAGTTCCGGTAATGGGTTATCGTTCTTTTCATCGAACCCTAGCGGCAGTTGAAAGGCCTAGCACCTGACTGGAGATTCAGGGAGCCCAGGTTTAAATCCCGGTCTGGTGCATCAAATTTTTCTCCTCTCCCATTACAGTTGGTGCCATGCCATGCCCTGGAAGTGACACTGTGAAAGACCTGCCAGGGAAGAGCCTGGGTCGGTGTCTTTGGGGGCCGAAAACCTTTAACATTTTCTCTAGCTTGTGTAGCATATTGTAAAAAATCTAAATTTAAACTTTTTTTTTAAAGAAAACTAAACATGATTGTAGCAAACCACCAGACATACCAACTTTTCTATAATCACATAATTATCTAATACTGTCCATAATTCAATATAATATACAATTAAGGTTTATTATAATAGGATAGTTTAACCTGTTTATAATCAATTTATATAACTATGATTCAGTGTATTCAAAATTTCTTAATTCTTTCCAAATCAGATTGTTATTAATAAGGAAGTAAAGAATAGGGCTAATATGTCAGATCTGGGATGCTATAAAAATTTATTTATCATATAAAATGGATTGTACATGTAATTCATCTTAAAACATGACTGTACTCCTAGTAAGATTTTTGTAACTTGGAATTATTTTCTTGTCTTGTAGAACCAAAATGCCAGAAACAAAACAACAGATTAAAGAAGTCCTTCCCAAACAAGGACTCCTATACCAAGAAGACATGCCAACAGTGGTTTTGTGTAAGCCTAAAATTCTTCCTTTGAAGTCAGTGACACTAGAAAAATTGGAGCGTATGCAGCGTGAAGCGCAGGACACTGTTAAGCAACAAGAAGCGCAGCAGCAGCATGGGGACAAACAGGACTTTTTTAGTGATTATTCTTAGTTGAGGAACGACGTAGTGATTTTCTTAATGGGGACAAACAAGACTTCTTCAGTTATTATTCATAGTTGGGGGACATCTTGAATGGGACAAACAGGACTTTTTTTAATGTTTATTTGTAGTTGGAGAATGTCGAAGTGATTTTCTAATGGGAATGAGCAGGACTTCTACGGTGACTTTTCAGGATTCAAACGTGCTATAGTACGTGATTTTTTGCCTGAGAAATCTTTCAGAAATCTTGATGTTTTACATGTACGATACATAACAACAGTTTTATTCTGTTGACTTGTATATTCTAAATTTATGGGGGAAAATAGAATTAACAATTGTATTGTTTGATTTCAAGAACTCTGAATATGCTTGTCCATTTTTCTTTGTTTACAAAGCATCCTAAGTAAAATACATTATTGTTTCATTGGTATGCCTCTGTATAGATTCGTATTTTATGATGTTTATAATATATCTATGAGAAAAAAAATACATCCAAGCAATTATCAGTTTTGTCTTTGATTTGTTATACTTGTTGTTTACATTATCATTGAATTAAGTAGTACATTTATGTACATTGCATGACTTTGATCTACATGTACAAAGTATCCCTGATCTACAAGTACAAGGTATCCCTGGAGTACAGATACCTGAGGCCTGTTCAACAGAGCGAACATTCGTGAACATTTCTGTTGGAGGGATAAGGTATTTAGGCGAGTGCTCATGAACGTTTGCTCTGTTGAACAGGCCTCTGGCTTGCTTGTGGTTAATTTAATTTAATTTATGCATAAGGGGCGAAGCCAGTTATGTCTAAATTATCCCATGTTTCCAACTATCGTTTATGCATACCCAACAAACTAGACAGTGATTCCTTATATTTACATTTATATGTGAAATAAAATTGTAAATATAATTTTTTGAAAATGCTTTCTAATAGATTTTAAATATACATGTACAAGGCCTCATATGTTAATTTCAATAGTCCCCACCCACTGACGTCAGACACAAACACAGCTGCATGAGATTGACATGCATATGAGCTCCTGACCTTTCACGTGGTAAAATAAACATTCTGGTTGAATGATCAAGAAATCAACTCACCTAACTTTCAAAGAGTTATCACAGAGAAAACAAGCAAATTCAAAGAATTGTGGCCCCCCTCTTTCGGTGTCTTAGTGGATGGGATGCCATTATTTATGGCATATTGTAACTGTTTTGTTTGTGTGTCCTGTCTTGTCTGTGCATCAATACCTAAATTATTGAATTAATAATAGTTATGGCAAAGATTAAGCTTATATCTTCTCAAAACTATATCAAACTTCAACATCAAGGTCATGAGGTCAAATATCATAATACAATCCGAAAGGTCTTGACACAATTAATGCATATTTGAAAAAATATCAAAAACCAAAGTGTACAGTTGGAAAGGTCTTGACACAGGTAATGCACATGTCAAATGTAAATGTTGTATCTTCTCTCAATCAAAAGTTATCAGCAATGTTAACATTTTTTGAAAATTAGATCAAACATGAAGGTCATAGGTTAAAAAATCAAGTACATTTGGAAATGCTTGTCACAGGTAATACATGTGTCAAATCTGAATGCCCTATCTTTGCGCCTTCGAAAGTTAGCAAACTGATAAAATGTTTGAAAATTAGGTCAATCTTGAAGGTCAAGGTCATGGGGTCAAATATAGCATATTCGGAAGCATTTTGACACAGGTAATGCAATTGTCAAATATGAACACCCTATCATATGTCATTCAAAAGTAATCACCAAATTTAAAATTTTTTGAAAATTATGTCAAACATGAAGGTCAAGGGGTTTAAAATCATTTCATGCTTGGAAACATCTTGCCACAGGTAATGCACATGCCCAATATTAAAGCCCTATTTTTTCTCAAAAGTTATAAGCAATAATAAAATTTTTGAAAAGTAGGTCAAACTTCAAGGTCAAGGACATGGGTCAAAAACCATGATATATTTGGAAAGGTCTTGTCACAGGAGATGTACACATGTAATAGGAAAGCCCTATCTTTTCTCATTTAAATATTATGACCAATATAATGTTGAAATATTTGAAAAGTATGTCAAACTTCAAAGTCAAGGGATCAAAAATCATGTTGTATTTTAAAGGGTCTAGTAACAGGTAATGTACATGTCAGATATGAAAGCCCTACCTCTTCTCAATCAAAAGTTATAACCAAAGATAATTTTTTTGAAAAGTAGGTCAAACTTCAAGGTCAAGGTCTCGGGGTAAAAAATCATACTTTATTTGGAAACGTTTTGTCATAGGTAATATTACACATGTTTAATATGAAAGCCCTATCTCTTCCCATTCAAAAGTTATGACCTTTTTAAAGTAATGTTAACATTTTTGAAAAGTGGGTCAAACTTCAAGGTCACGGGGTCAAAAATTATAGTATATTTTGAAAGGTCTTGTCACAGGTAATATATATGTGAAATATAAAAAGCCCTATCTCTTCTCATTCAAAAGTTATGACAAAGGTTAAAGTTTTTGTGACAAACAGACTGACAGACAGACAAATGAGATTTAATGTCCCCTCGCTTTTGGGAAAGCGGGGGGCAACAATTAGAAATGGAAATATATGTATACATATCACCCTCGATTAATCACTAGATTTTTAGAACATCTTGGAAATATTGAATCCCAAATTATACATTTGGTTATGTAACTGTGAGATAAAAAAAATATGTGTGCTCCTTTAAAAGTTATTTTTGTACCCCGCTTTCATGACACATTTTGATCATTCGTCTGTCCGTCTGTTTGTCTGTCACAAATACTTTAACTTTGGTCATAACTTTTGATTGAGAAAAGATAGGGCTTGCATATTTCACACATACATTACCAGTGACAAGATCTTTCCAAATATACTATGATTTTGAATTTTGGCCTACTTTTCAAAATTTTAAAGATTACTTTTACCTTGGTCATAACTTTTGACTAAGAAAAGATAGGGCTTTCATATTTAACATGTACATTACCTTTGACAAGTTTTTTTTCCAAATATACTATGATTTTTAACCCTGTGACCTTGACCTTGAAGTTTGACCTACTTTAAAAAAATTAAAGATATTGGTTATAACTTTTAAATGAGAAAAGTGATAGGACTTTCACATTTTACATGTACATTACCTTTGACAAGTTTTTTTCCCCAAATATACTATGATTTTTAACCCTGTGACCTTGACCTTGAAGTTTGACCTACTTTAAAAAAATTAAGATATTGGTTATAACTTTTAAATGAGAAAAGTGATAGGACTTTCACATTTTACATGTACATTACCTTTGACAAGGTTTTTCCAAATATACCATGCTTTTTAACCCTGTGACCTTAACCTTGAAGCATGGTCTACTTTTCACAAATTATAATATTGGTTATAACTTTTAAATGAGAGAAGATAGAGTATTTATATTTGACATGTGTATTACCTATGACAAGATGTTTCTGAACATGCTACGATCTTTGACCCGTGACCTTGAGGTTTGACCTAATGTTCAAAAAATTAACACTGGTCATAACATTTGAATGACAGAAGATAGGGCATTCACAATCTAATTAAAATTAGATGTTCCGAATCCGCCACCGCTTCTCTGAGAAGCGGTAGCGGATTCGGAACATCTAATTTTAATTAGATTGGGGCATTCATATTTGACAAGTGCATTACCTGCATGTGACAAGAAGTTTCGAAATGTACTAAGATACTTGACCCTGTGACCTTGAGGTTTGACCTTATTTTCAAAAATTTATCTTTGGTGATAACATTTGAATGACAGAAGATAGGGCATTCATATTTGTCATGTCCATTACCTGTTTCAAGACCCTTCCAAATGTACTCTGGTTTTTGACCTCATGACCTTGACCTATAAGTTTAACCTACAGTCTTTGTTATATTTTTATAATGGTCAGAACTTTTGAATGAGAGAAGACATGGTTTTCATATTTTACCTATACATTACCTATGACAATACCTTCCAGAAAGGTATATCATTTTTTGATTTCATGACCTTGATCTAGAATTTTGAAGGACACACAGACAAGGCAGTTACAATATGCCATGAATAATATTATTGCATCCCAACCACTAAGACACCGTAAACGGGGGACCACAATTCTTTGAATTTGTTTGTTGATTTTTATGGCAAATTTCAATTCAAGGAATGCATAAAAAAAAGAAATTTTAAAGATTTTTTCTTTATGCCCCTGGCCCACCCTTCCTTTTTTCAATTAATAAAAAATTATACAATACAAATGAAAAATTATACAATACAAATGAAAAATTATACAATACAAATGAAAAATTATGCAATACAAATAAAAAATTATAGAATACAAATAAACATTACACAATACAAACGGAAAATTATACAATGCAAATGGAAAATTATAGAATATAAATGGAAAATTATACTAGACAAATGGAAAAGATCGAATATTGCAACGTTTTGACATGCCATAAGTCGGTGCCGAGATGATTTCTTCTTGCAAAACAAATTGACTGTTCAAGACGGCAAAAATTTCTTGATATTTATATTAAACTTTTCCTTTCTGCAATAGCTGCATGCAACCTCAATTCCCGCGCTAACAGATAAAGGAAAACATTAATTTTTTTTTCTTTAGAGATGTATAAATCATCATATATAGTAGGTTTAGTTACGTTAATATTTGATCATTGATATTGTGTGTCATTGATTGAACATATGTAGCACAACTACACAGGTGGGTAATAATTAACTGTAGTTTTCAAAAGAAATAAATGGGATAAAATGAAGCGGATGGTAAATATATATAAATGAATTGTATTAGGCCTAATATATTAGTTTGCATGCATATTTTCAGTGCACCTTAATGACGTACATTTTACAGGCTTGTAGGAAGTAATTTATCATACGTCAAATGCGAATTAATTAAGACTCTAATTAGAAATTATATTAATATGAGGTTAGAAATTTTCGTCTTGACGATTTAAAAAATTATTCTCAATGATTATTTTATCATTTTGTTTAGCATTATAAGACAATAAAATTTGAACAATTCTGCATGATGTGAAAAAATCATGGAAAGTGGGCTTAAAATTGACCTCACAATAAGTTTTTATGATTTACTGATAGGTCGGACCATAACAATGTCGGACTATAACAATGTCGGACCATAACAAACTAGGACTACCCAAAGTCGGACTATAAGGAAATCGGACTATAACAAACTCGGACCATAGGATTATTTTTACTAATTAATTAAGTTATATTTATTTCGAAGACTTTTTTATGATTTCCAAAGAGTATGAAGGTATACTGACCTTAAAAACGTTGAATTGTACTATAACGTACGCGTACGTTAGTAAGTGGACTGCATATGATAATTGATAAAAGGTTATGTTGCCCTATAGTATATTTCTTATGCGTTATACTGTTATATAGGCCTTATATTACTTACACAATGTTGTTCTCATTTTATTTTGTTAGGCCAGAGTTACATGTTTGTGTACCTGGTTATTCTCATCATTCTCATTAACCAGAATTGCCTCTGTATATTTCGTAGTGAAGCTGCAGCATAGTTTGTTGACTTGAACTATAGACCGTTTCACAATAACTGCGGTACTACTCTTTTGCAGGGCAAAAATATATATTTTTTGGTGAAATATGACGTAAAAATTTTATATAATTTATGCACTGATTGAAAAGGCAGTTTTAAAACCTTATTAAAGCCTCAAATTGTAATGAAGGAAAACTAACAAAAAAGTGTGTTTCAATCAATTTATTTTCATTGCAAACAAAGTTTGAAACCAAATAAATAAAGCAAGCACATTATATGGTCAACGTTTAACTGTATCAAATAATTGTCACTGGTGTAAATATCACACAGTCAACACTTGGGAGTCACGATCACAACACTATAGAACTATTCATTGTTCGTTAACACATATGTACACATGTCACATGGCACAATCACAAGCACAACACCAAAGAACTAGTCGTTGTTTGGGCCATATACACCACCACACTCCCGCAACAGTTGGGATGCTGTGAGC
Source organism: Saccostrea echinata (assembly GCF_033153115.1). Lineage (NCBI taxonomy): Eukaryota > Metazoa > Mollusca > Bivalvia > Ostreida > Ostreidae > Saccostrea > Saccostrea echinata. The sequence continues at coordinate 1,051,127 of NW_026889763.1, read as the reverse complement.
TCTCCGTTGGTATAACGGTCCCAAGCTTCGTGTAGCCGGCAAGTGAGGTCCTGGTACCTCCTACGTTGGCAACGGAGAATCTGTTCCTCTGACACAAGTCGGACAGTCAAGTCCACCAATCGCGCCTCACGCTGAAGAGCAGGCACAAGGATGTAGAAGGCGGCATTGGCTTTACCGATGTCTGCATTGATCCTGGTATGCCAACCTGAAATATGTAAATTAAAAAATAAATAAAAGAATACAGAAATCATATTCAAAGATATTTTTTATTACATGTATATGTTCTTAAGAATTTTTTAAATATCTTTTTTTAATGAGGCTGTTATCTTATATTATTACCATCACATAATTTAAGAGAAATATTTAGCTTACCTTCTACATCGTTGTTTGTCCTGACATTGGTCTGGAAGATACTCCAGTTCCTGGGCTGCCAAACCGCACTTCCAATCCAGTTGCTGTCCATGTATGCCACAAGCTGCTGCAGTTCCTGGGATGTTGCTCTGGCTGATAGTCGGTCAAAAGCGGGCTGAATGTCTGCAGATGGCAGAAAGGGCAGTGCCATCAAAGACCTGATGTACCTATATTCAGCACCACGTTTGGTATATGTCGTCCTCAGTCCTAATTCCTGCACTTTCCGCCACACTGCCTGGCCAAAGTGAAAAGCACATCCTTTGATAAGTGTGTTGGGGAATTCCTCGCGGATGGCTTTCCATGCACCTAAAAAATAATTCAATATAATTAATGAAAACAATCTTCTTCATAATTAAAAAAATCTTTTGCTATTTTAAGATATAAATTAAAATGTATTTAATATTAATAATTTTTCTCTATATTTCAATATTTTAAAATTCATAAGCTAAAAATTCTGATACCTTTCTCAAAGTCGACCACAAAGGTCTGCACCTGTGGTACACCAGGGATGATTTCCTTGAGCTTCTTGAATATCTGAAATTAAGATAAAAGTAGATTTATTCAAGATAAAAACTACCTTAGACAGTAATTATTTTAAACAAAATAAATTATTTATTTATGTTTAATCTAGAACGTTTTCTTTAAATATACAAACAATTTAGGAAAACTTACTGCAGCATAATCCCTGCTTTTCCTCCTAGACATGAGACAGAAGACAAGTGGAACTTGTTTGTAACTGTCTCCTCTGCACACAAATGCATGGATGGACCACAGCTGCTGGAATGGTCTGGCGAGGATCTTAAATGTACCATCACAGAACCACCTTCTAGCCTGCTGCAGGATCCTGAGCTGGTTTGGTGTGGAGAACACAAGGTGCCTCTCAGTATCCACATGTATGTCTCCAACAAGGAAGTCCTGGCACTGCAGGTAGTCTGTGTCAATCTGTTGAAATTGAAAGCAAATTGTAAGGGAATAAATCAGACAAGTGTGCTCAGAAATAAATTACGTAGAAACACATATAGTCATCAGTATACTCAAAATCTATCATATCAGATACTATCATATATTAAAAGATATTTACAATGAACTCCAAGTCCCTTGGCTCTGCTGGCCTCAGATCCTCACGGATTCTGTTGGCCAGCCTCTGCAAGTTGCGGACATTGGGTAGCTGGTGGTCATCTTCTTCAATCAAATCCAGCATGGCATCCTCTACGACTCTACGTGCTGGCTTGTGGATATCTTGAACACACTGTGATTTAACCTGCAATAAATAATTTTTCTTTAATACATTATGTACATTATGTATGAAATTTTTAAAATAAAAAAATCATTTGCTACTTATGTAACATATCTTTGTTGAATTAAAAAAGATATTAATTAACATGATTAATAAGTACACCTACCTCTTTCCAAACTTGCACTTTCTTTAAGGCTCCTTTATCTGCCTGGTGGATGTGGGCTCTTGAGTTGGCCTTGAAAGTGTCCCCCTTCTGTGAGATGGTTGCAGGGCAGTTAACTGTCTTTGACCTCTTTGAACACCTCCAATATGTGAAGTCACCTTTGGAAACCTGTATAATTTATTCAAAATATTTTACTTTGTTATTTGCTTAATGTTATATTAGCATTATATTATATTATATATTTATTATTATCATTACATTTTTATATTAAAATTGGTCAAATATGTATAGTTTACATATATTAATATTTATATTATAAGCAAATGACTCAATTAGTACCTTTTTAACGAACTCATAACCATCACTGCTGACTAGCTTTCTTTTCCCACGTTGTGACCCCTGATCCACTGCAAAAAGATAAAAAATAATTATACTGAAGTAAAACAAAATTTAAAGTTAATTTTACTTTATTATTATTATTATTATTATTATTCACTGTAAAAATCCTTTGGACGAGGCATGAATATTTGACAATGTTTTTTTTTTTTGTATATATAAAACTTACTTATTTCCAATGTGGTCCTAAGATATTACAAGTTGATTATATATGACTTAGACAGCATAGACAAAAATAAAATTGAACATCTTATATTTAAGTGAAAATACCTGATGGTCTCTTCCTCATTCCTTTTACAGATGGTGCAGGTGAAATTAATAGTAATTTCAGATCTTATCATGTCACGGTACTCTCGCTGGGATATCCCTAAAGAATAAGTTAAACTATATGAATAAAGGCGTAATTAATTATTTACAAATTAAGATGTGATATTTTAGATTGATAATATTATCTTTCAACTTGTCCACATCATATTGATAAACTTAGTTTTTGGACATATTTTATATTTACATATAATTATACCAAACAAATTTACATTTATAAGTTTAAGCATAATAATCAACAATTAACTTACATATTCATACTAAGACTGCATATTGAGAGAAAAATTTGGATACGATACAATAATAATTTTAATGAATAACCAGGGTTGTCCCAAAGACCCGGGGCCTGGGGAATTTTCCCACCTACATCAATGATGAAATTCCCCGGTTATTTCGGTATTCCCCCTAAACTCTCCAAACCCTGAATAATATTGATATACAGGCCATGGTAGTCAAACCATTATTTTCAATGTACAAAAAAAGGCAACATGCTTGCAATTGCAAATGTTTTAAATGAGTTGTGAGGTAACAAATTAATGGTTTTAAAACTGGGGGAAACTTTATAATTAAATACATTTTGTGACAGGGTGAATATATTTTACATTCTATTTTCACTGTGTTTATTTTCTATTTTAATGTAAATTTTATTATTCTATACTAAGATGTTTGTTGTATTGTATAATTATGGTATACTCATTGCATAAAATTGGTCAAATATGTTTAGTTTATCATTTTAATATTTAAAGTTCAAGTTTTTTATTTCTTTGCGTCATACGACACATCAGATTACCTATATTAATAACCAAACATATATACATATATACAATATTGTAAAATATTGTAAAATATAACAAAATGAGAGTGAGCATAATCAATAAATAGCAAGTAAACTATGTAGAAAGTGTTTTCTAACAGGCAATTGTAATTAAAAAATACTTAAAAATTTACAAATGTTTCATTCTTTAGTGGAAGCTTGATATTAATATTTTCCAAGGTTACAAAGTTCCTTTATATTTTGTACACTTAGAAGTTGAATTAATTTCCAAACACTGGATTTCTTATAATACTTTTTCGATAACATTCAATTAAAGAGCACATTTTACATAATCTTTTTTTTTCTAATTTAGATCATTAACATATCTACCAGTTTCAACATTTAGATTATGTGCAGATAATCTAATTCTAGCAATTTGTATTTGGTACATATAATTAATAGGTTTACGCAAGTAATATTGTATACCAAAATTATTTCAAAGGAGATATTTCTATATAAAAAAAAATCTATTTCATATTTAATGACTTATCACATAATTTTTTAATTCAGAAAAAAAAGCAAAGTAATACTTATAAGCCAATTTGAACAAATAGTTAAGATGCTTTTGGCAAAACAATTTTTAAAATATCCTGATTTTATTTTCAACGCATTTATAAGACACTCTGTGCTGTTCTATATGTATTTTTCACAATAATACAGTGTTTAAATTAAAGAAAAACTACAGAACATTCTAAAAAGTTTACATCTGCATATAAATATACATAAATAATTATTCCAAATTGAGTACAACAGAAAATAATATGTTTCATATGCTATACATGCATGTCTTTCCCTTCCATCAATATACTTGTATAGATATATATATATATATAACATATTTAGTCATAAATACACATTTTCAGGAATTCTAATCAATCAGATAATTAACTAATTATATTTATCGGTATTTTTTTTTTCAGTTTTTCAATTTAAATAATATATTACATAATATAACATATCTTCACTTACCTGTATCACAGATTCTGTGCTGCCAGCGATTGCAACCATCGCACAGTAGTGCATGTTGTCTTGCAGATACTTTTCTCGTACACGCAACACACCGGTCGCTGATGGAATCCATGGTCGAAATGATTGCATTTTAGTTGAAAACCCAAATTCCACGGAAGATCAAAGAACTTTTTTCATAATTAATATGCTCGTCATTAAAGTAGTTAAGTATCCGCCAGTCGGATGCATGCGGTAATTGTTTATCTAAGACTTATCCATGTTTTGACAATGACCCAATTAATTACGCTTATAACCTGTTTGAAGAAATATACCTATCATTGGATTCATTCATTTATTTATTCCGTTTATTTAATAAATATATATACGGTAGTCCGACTTTGTTATAGTCCGACTTCGTTATGGTCCGACTCTGTTATAGTCCGACATTGTTATGGTCCGTCTTATCTGTCAACGGTTTTTATAAAAATTGGTTTTTCAATGAAATATATAGTGTAAAAATGCTATATTAGACTCACTTATGGCCATATACTGTAGCTATGTTTTATACCGGCAAATTATGGGGGGGGGGGGACTCTCTATATAGGAGTAATAAACAAATGTCATTAGAATCTGCATCTCGGTCGTAATTAATATATTGTGATTTTTTAAACAAGAAATGTAGATCGAAGTGGTAATTAAGAGATCAAAAGTAAAGAAAGTTATTTAACAATCATTAAAAAGTGGGTGGGTCATCGTAGAATCACGGTCCTGTCCACAAGTACCTGTGTTTTCTTACTATTTTTTCCGCCAAAATGCTAATTTAATATTATAGTCTAAGTCCTATGCCTGGCACAATGTAGCTATAGTTATATTTCACACGTAAATTGTGATTGAAAGAAGTACAACGGGCACTTGTTAGTGATGGTCAAAATATTAAAAAACACTAATTAAACTTTAATTTCGGCTGCCTAGCGACCAGCACATATTCGGAAACAACCCCTAGCAACAATGCCGCCGATCAGCTGTTTTGAGTTAAGATAATTTCCCATAATGCACAGCGACTTTCTTCTTTGTTGTGAATGTGTCACAACTCGACATTTCTTTGTTTTGGGTTCGTGACTAATAACTGTGAATGTACCTCAGAAAAATGAACCAAGTTATTTTATAGTGATAGTCTGTTTTGTTAGTATTGTGTATCATTTGTTAGATTCATCCAGAAAAACATGGCCAGTGCGAAAAGTTCAGCGAAAGGGGAATTTCATGTCGGGGGAAAGTATCGACTTGTGAGAAAAATCGGGAGCGGATCTTTTGGGGACATTTATCTGGCTATGAATATAGCCAATGGAGAGGTTTGTACACTTTGAAGGCCTGAAATCAATTGAGATTACCATTAAGTTAAATATAGACGCTTTGTATTGTTTTGTTTTCCTTGTCCACATTTTTTCATTGTCTGTGTTATATGGTGGCGTTTGCAGGAAGTGGCCGTCAAACTAGAGTCCGTCAAGGCCAGACATCCCCAGCTGATTTACGAGAGCAAGCTATACAAAATTCTCCAGGGAGGTGTAGGCATCCCTCATATACGGTAAACACAACTAAAGTCTTTAGCAAAGAATATGTTCACTAAGTGGTGGATCTAAAATAGAAGGGGGCAGGGCATATGTTTACACATGTTACAATGTTTGAAATATGAATGCATTGTGACATCATATCCTCAAGTCAGTAACAAATAAGTAGATAAATAAACTTAAATACATGTACATTAAAACTTAGACTTTCCATTGATATTGTACTCGCATAGATCATGCATGCAAAATGTTTTTCAATAGAGTTACCTTTTATTCTAATAAATAAATAAATACATAAATAAATATGAATAAAGATAAAAAGGAATATTATAAGGAAATTATTATTTTATAAACATCTGGCTCCTTATCATGTAGGATATCTTTGATCAAGGAATTATTGTGAGGGATATCGTATGCCTTAATTATTAAAACGTACTCCATGCATGCAAACATTGCAAAATTAAAATCAAACACTGCTGTAGTCTGCATGTTTGACAAAGGGTTAACCAGTAATAAAACCCCAAGCTTTTCATAATTTTTGTTTATGTTTTCAATTGAGATAAGTTTTTTCCTTCAATATTTGTTTGCAAATTAATGTAAAATCTATTGAGAAGATAGACACTAGACGAAATTACACGTCAAGTAATAGTAAAGTGATGGAATTACGGTTAAAAAATCATATTGTTTGTAATAAAATTCAACTGAATAGTCCGAAGTCAAATTGAAAGGCAGGTTAAAGACTTGGGTGTAGGCATTGACACTTGTCAAAGTTCTTAAAATTGAGACAGCTGGGTGACCTTAATATATCTATAAACATTTATTAATCAAAATCATGTTTTGTGTTTTTGTTTTTAGATGGTGGGGAGTAGAGAGGGACTACAATGTGTTAGTGATGGATCTCCTAGGCCCAAGCATCGAGGATCTCTTTAACTTCTGTTCTCGGAAGTTTAGTATGAAGACAGTCTTAATGCTGGCTGACCAGGTGAGATGGTGAAAAGAGGCTGCTGCATAATCCGAACATAATACAGTAAAACACGCTTATAGCAGGCCTTTCAAAATATGCTGGTACCCGGTACTTTTACCCAGCTGAAATCATGGTTGTACCGGCCAGAGTATTTGATGGAGACAGATTCAATAACATATATTAAATTAAAATCCCTTCCACTAGGTACATCTTTTTTATAAAAGTGTTTCTAACCTTTTTGAAAGGCCTGCTTAAGTGAAGTGCCAAGGATGAACAATTTTTTGATTTGTTATTTAAAAATGTAATTAGTTATATCCATTAATATTGCAATAACAAAGGGGATTGAAAATCATTTTGCTGTAAGCATGAATTCATTATAAGCATGTTTGCTATATCCATGTTTTACTGTACAGGATATTGGTGAAAGATGGGCTATTGCTCAACTTTTATGAAATACAGTTGGATGTATTAGAGGGGTTACTGAATAATTTTGATGGAATAAAGTTGATTGGTTATGGAGGACTGCTGAACAATTTTAATGTAAACAGTTAAGCATGATATGGAGAAGGGCTTCTTCGCTAGCCAAGGATTTCTGATCCGCTACTCTCCTCACAAACCCTTGGCCTCTGGTACTATCAAAAGTCAGGATTTTTTTCTCGAGTTGTGATCATGGTGATTGGAGTCAATTCATATTTGATCAACTAGCGAATGCTTTTGTAAATGACAATATCTCTGTTTTGGATATATCTTCACTCTTTAGTCTTAGGAATGAAAAACACAGAAACACAAATAAACAACGATCCATTATGATATAACATGCTGTTCTATAAAAAGCTATGGTGTCATCCAACTTTAAGCAGATGTGCACATAAAGTCAGCAGGAATCTATATTGCAGATATAGATTTACACCCTGCATAACAAATAAACATCACTTGATACCTGCTTGTTATTTATTCTTTAAATACTTTTATTTTAAATACGCTTTTTATTTCTGTTGATGATGCAGTATGTCTGTGCAAATGTGGTAAGATTCGAGATCACGTACGTGACATAAACGATCCCAACTTTTGAAAGCACCATAGGCCAAGGGTTTATGAAAAGATTAGCGGATCGGAAACCCTTGGCTAGTGAAGATGAAACAAATGTACTGTAATACAGTTGATTTGTTATAGAGGAGCTTCTAGATATAAATAACTTGAATGTAATAGAGTTGAGTGTGACATAAAGAGGCTGCTGAACACTGAATGAAAAGTTGATTGGTTGTAGAAGGGTCATTGAACAACTTCAGTGTAATTCAGCTACATTTGACAACATTTATGGGATACAATTGATTGGTTGATTATAGAGTAAGTGCTAAATAACATGAATGAAATACAATTGATTGGTTCTAGAGGGGCTGCTTAACAATTTTTGTCATGTTTGTAGAATACAGTTTTTAGGTATGAAATTGCTGCCCAAAACTTTTATGGAATACAATTTATTAGGTATACTGTAGATCACTAAATTTATGTGATGCCTTATTTTCACAAGATTGATGTTTGGTATTCATAAACAAAACAAAATTTTCACGAATTTTGGTTATTGCACTTAATCTTTAATAGTAGAATTTTATGCAAGAATGAAATTTTCATGAGCAGATGGTCTGTGTAATAAGGTGAAAATAAAGTTCTCAGCGAATACGAGGTGATATACAGTAGGCTGAGTGGCTGCTGAACAACTTTAGAGGAGTAGAGTTGGATATGTTTAAATTCAGATCTTCTGTGTCTTGCACTGCAGGGCTTGGAGTAGAGTTGGATATGTTTAAATTCAGATCTTCTGTGTCTTGCACTGCAGGGCTTCAATGCCATGTAACAGATTTTCTACATGTATCAGCGAATTCTGTTTACTGTCACACATACTGTATAGTATCTTGATAGCTTATGTCACACATATAGTTATTTATATGTACTGTATAGTATCTTGGTAGCTTAGTCCTAGCTTGTAACTTTGGCACACTTTCTTATTAGCAATTAAGTTGCTTACTGACAAACAACCAAACAAATAAACACCATAAAAGCATATGAACTAATTTCAGTATTGCCATATTGAGGAAGCTCCTCATATAGAGTAGAAGGGTAGAGGAGAGGTGATCTTATGAGGGGAGGGGGGGGGGATAGGAGAAATGACAAGTTCCCACTGATTTATATGCACCACTTTGTCATATGAGGAGGGTTTTCTGCCAAGTGCCCCCCTCCCCCATGCCTTTCCCTTCTGATTCTTTGGTGACTAAATAGTGTAGTGGATATTTGAAAGTGCATTAGTATATTTGAAGTATAAAATCAAAGTAATTTGCTTTATGACTAAATATTACATCAGACAGTGATGGACACTTTAAATTTGAAGTGTAAATAAGTGAACAGCTTATATATAGGGTCTCTAGAAATAATGGCAAATAAAGAGAAATATGGCATACTAAATTCTTTTATGAATTTTGTTCATTTTTGATATTAGCACATTTAACACATTATTTTAAACTAAAAACAGTATAAGAATGTACATCATCTCAAGCCATGGTCATGTACTTGAAGTTCTCTCCTACCCAGTCAGAATGGTAGAGGATCGTACATTTTGGCTGTGGTTTGCGACGATGAGGACTGTGATTATTTCATCATGTGTTGTTACTTGTATACATATTTATTCCATAGGAGGGAATTTCCCAAAAGTAGTATGACTCATTGGATAATACATATCTGAACTCTGAAAAAAAAATATACATGTAAATAAATATAATTTTGTCTTCTTTTTTTTTTTCAGATGATTAACAGGATCGAGTTTGTTCACAATAAGAATTTCATCCACCGTGACATCAAGCCAGATAACTTCCTCATGGGGATCGGCCGACACTGCAACAAAGTAAACACAGATTATACTTAAAACCAATATTAAATGCCTCGAGTAAAATAAAGCCTTTTATTGCAAAATACACATAAACCAGGAAACTGTTTTTTCTGTTTCAATGGCACTGAAATTTATAGACGTGACACATCCCAAGTTTTTACAGGAAGAAACTGCCAATTATTCAAAGTGTCCTTCAAAGAGACATATTGTGACCCTTAAGATTAAGTACATGTAATTGTTAAGAACTAAGCTGTATGAGTCAGCACAATTTGAGAGGAAGTGATACATATGGTAACTGAAATATGCAAGGAAAAATATCGGGGGTTATCCTAAAAATTTCTGACAAGGATCCAAATGAAAAAAGAAATGGGGTCAAAAATATAATTTGTTTTTCAATAAATAAACATTATTCATTTTAATAGGAGAAAAAAATTAGCTGAGCATTTAAAAATATTCTGCTCTAGAATTAAATATTTATATATTATGGCTTTTTTTTCAGGTCTATTTGATAGATTTTGGCTTAGCTAAAAAATATCGAGACAGTCGTACAAGACAGCACATTCAGTATCGAGAGGATAAAAATCTGACGGGGACAGCTCGATATGCTAGCATTAATGCTCACCTGGGTATAGAACAGAGCCGCAGGGATGATATGGAGTCCTTAGGTTATGTTTTGATGTATTTTAACAGAGGTTCCCTCCCTTGGCAAGGGTTAAAGGTTAGTTTGAAATGTTGATATCAAATATTAATGATTTATAGGCCTTGATCATAAATATCTGCATGCATGTATTATTCTATAACTTAATTTACTTGAAATGACATTAAAAATTCTTTTTCGGGAGAAAGATATTGAGTTACATGTGTATTTTGAACAAATATATTTGGAAAATACCAATACTGTTTGTCAATGTGATAATATTTACTTTTCAAACCGTATCAACAAGTTTTAGCTCACCTGTTTGTCCGTCATCTTTCTGTCTGGCATTTGTCTGTGAATTTTTCAAAATGTTTTCATCTCAAAGAACAAGAGGAGCAATTTCAGCAACTCCAAACTTGCATCCTTGAGTAAATGGGTGCATATTTGTACAAATAAGAAACTCATCAGAATGGAGATAATGGAGATAAGAAATAGTTAAAAATAGAGTTTGATCATACAAATTCATCTCAAGAATCACCGAGCAAGAGAGAAAGCAAAAACCTAGAAGAACACTTTCTTTATATGTAATGTAGACTCAGATTTAAACAAATCATGACCCAATGGACTTGATGGGGGGGGGGGATTAAATGGTCAAAGATTTGAATTGGAAACTCTTTTAAAATTCTCTTCTCAAGAAGATTATGGCCACAGTAAGTTAAAATTGTATGTAAGCATCCTCATATAGTGTCAGTGTATTCAATTTTGGTCAAACCATGCCCCCTCCTCCTCCCCATCTTGGATGGAGCTACACCAGGGGCTCCAATTTTGTTGTAGGAATAGAAAGTCAAAATATTTTTAAGCTTCTTCTTTTCAAGAACAACTTGGCTACAATTAGTCACATACACAAACATCTGCATATTGTGTTGACCTTGGTGATATCAAGGTTCATGGTGCTTGGATGGAACTGCAATAATGCTCGAAATTTAATATTAAAAAATTGTTTAAATAAAATTTATCTTAAGTATCTTCTTCAGCTTAAAAGTAAGACTACAAATGATTAAACTAACATACAACATCCCTGATTTTGGGAAGTCTTTGCATTAGGAGCCAGGGTAAAAGAAAAGAGATGGGTAATTCAGGTGAGCATTATGGCCCATGGGCCTCTTGTACCTGGTAATTAAGATCCTACTTCTTAAATATCTTGGCATTACCATTAATGTAGGCTGGAACTAAGAAACAGAAATATGAAAAGATCAGCGAGAAGAAAATGTCAACCCCAGTGGAGGTGTTATGCAAGGTAGGGCATGAATTATCAGTAACAAAGAAGTTAGCCAATAGGGCATTGATTATTTATCAGACCATCTGTATAAATATCTGAGTTTGCCTTCTTTCCTGTCCTTAGATGTAAATATGTAGATAGGAATAAGACTTTTTTTTTCACAATGAAAAATATATGACAGAGGTTGACTTGGTCTCCCTTGATATTTATAATAACATATCAATCTGCCAGAAAAATTGCTCTGGGAATTTTTATGCTGGCTAAAAAATACTAGATTTTATGTATTAAAAAAAATATTATTGAGAGGAAAAGACCTGAGTCAGTTTAATTTATTCACCATGTTGGAGCTAACAACTTTTTTTAGTACTTTCATCTTCTGTTTAAGTCCAATATTTCATGTATATGATTATTTTGAACAGGGGTACCCTGCAGAATTTGCCATGTACCTGAATTACACGAGAGGCCTGAGATTCGAGGAAGCCCCTGACTACATGTATCTACGACAGTTATATCGAATTCTCTTCAGAACATTGAATTATCAGTATGATTACGTGTTTGACTGGACCATGCTCAAGCAGAAGGCAGCAAATTCAGCCACTGTCATGAATGGAGGGACCACCCACATGGCCACTGCTGGTTAGTTTTAGTACAGGACTGGGTTTCTCAAAACCATGTATAGCGCTAACCACTAATTAAATCCCTTATCCAGTGGATAACTGTTAACCATTGGTTAAATTCTGTTACTCAAATTTTATCCACGTGTGTAATTTCACTATCGAGCGGTTAAATAATTGCCATAGTTAGCCAGTCCACAGAGGTGGGTTAAGTCTCTTATTCAGTAACTAGGGCTTCCTTGTTATTATTTGTTGTAAAACTTGGAGGATAACAAAAGAAACAAAAGGTTTATAGACATTTTAATCATGAATTTGATGTTGATGAGTACCCAAAAAGACACAAATATTCTTAGAACATGGTGTAGTAAATGACAACCCTAATAGAACCACAATTATATCACTCAGTCAAAAGAGATAGTGCCTCCTTTCAGTCATGAATTAGGTTGAAATGGCTTTGCAGCATTATTGAAGAGGGCATAACAGGGGTTATTTCTCATCCTCGTGTTTCTATTGTGTAATGTTTTCTTTTTAAATCACTTGTCTAAATATGAAACTGACCCAGAAAGAATTGATGTTTCTATAAACAAGAATCTTTTATTTATCTTTTTTTGCACCTTTTGATTCAACTTACAAGTTTCAACTTCCCCAAAAAGTTTATGTTTAGTTACATGTAGATAAAAATAATTTCCATTCCCACTTATATTACTGGTAATATTATATTATCCAGAAAGAGTGGTTCTAAACTAATTGAAATATTGTACTTGTACATGTATGTAAAAATGTGTTTTTGTGAATTTTAATATAAGCAGATGTAACTGAATATCAATAATCTTGATTACAGGGCGCTGAAGAAAAAGAAATCAAAGAAAAAAGGCATCAACAGATCAAGACATATTGAAATCAAAACCTTCTTCTCGTACCACCTTTGGCTGGTTTATCCCAATTTAAAAGGTCGTATGACCCTACAAATTGTCTGGTGATATTGGACAGTGTGTGATTTTGAAGAGACTGCTCTCCATTTTAAAGAAGCAATGCTGATATATGTGTGATTCTGGTCTTGAAGACTCTAAAAGTGTGTAAAATTGGGTACATATACATTGTATTTATTTGTATTCATTTGTGCTAAAAGTTGGCTTTCTTATCCAGGGAGTGGTTGTGCTATTCAAGTTTCTGAATATTTGTTGACTACTGTATTATTGATTTTGACCTGATTTTTAGTTCTTTCATTTTCATACATTATGTGTATATTTTTGTTGAAAAAAATATTGGAACTACATGTATATACATATGTACATAAAAGTGGATGGGGTTGCAAAATATTGTGCATTTGAAATTAGATTGGTAGCCTAATTAATTAAATAATTTTGCGATGTAGATACACATGAAATTTGTGTTCGAGTGTAAAAATATATTGTGTACACATTTTTTAATGTCTTGTTGGTAGTACTATTACATTTGTTAAAATTACCACAGTTGAAAGATTTTAAATTGAGAATTATTAGGTTGAAAGATTAAAAAAAAAAGCACTTTTGTTTACATGTATTTATATACATGTGTAAAGATAGGTTGATCTCAGATTTTTCAAAGTATGTGTATGTTTTTTTTTTTTCCCTTGGACTTTTTTTTTTCATATTCATTGGTTTGTTGGCTGTTACTCACTGTTCACTACACAGTATCATATTTCTATTCAATTAAAAAAAATCTAGTAAATGTTATTATCACAGAATGGAAGATCCTGCACAGGTTGTATCATGGCCAGTCATTATTTTGTAAATAATCTATTTTAATATATGTACATTTATTGATTACTGAGAAAACCCCTTGATTTTAAAGTGTTTTATTTGCCAAAAAGATGTGATTCTTTAAGACACATTATAGATCATATAGTGAGATTGAGATTCAAAGTTTGGAAAATGGATCTGCATAGTTCACTTTTTTTGATGTACTGGAAATTTTAAACAAATGTGAGAGAATTTTTTTTCATTGTTTGTATGTGTGTTTTACAATTTTTATATCAGGTTTTGAGATTTACATTTTTTGTGTAACTGCTGGTTTGTATGATAATATTAGCTCTTGTGTGTTTTTCTTTTATTTCCTCATTATTTACAAAAAAATTGATTGCATGTTTTAATTATATGACATGAAGTAGATTCAATGAACATTAGTTTAAATTTAATTTTTCCCAATGGGAGCTTTTAGTGAATGAAAGATAATTATATAACTTTGTTGTAGGTTTGTATGATTAATTACACATGTTCTGGAATGTGAGAATTATTTTGTTAATACATGTATATATTTTTAATTAAATGAAATTCTCCCATAAGCATTCTAATGATGTACATATTCATGTTTGATATGGAGAAAAAAATGTGTGGTTTTGTGGTGTTATAGTTCTTAACAGAGAATTGAGTGTTTGAGATTTATCAAATATGTATATTTTTAAAACCGTGAAATAATCAAATGTGTGTGTATTTTTTATCAACACTTCTTGATCCACTGTGCTTTCATATTTCATTTATCAATTCTTTTAACTTGAAGTCACTCATTTTTCTGAACAACTTTACACTTGTTGATGTTTTGACTTTTTCCCTCTTGATTTTAATGGATGAATTTTTCAACCACTGCCATGAAATATACGTGTAGTGATTTCCCCTTGTTATAACATTGTGATGTACATGTTATAAGGTTCAAAATGTGTTTTCTTCAATATTTTTCCATCTTTACTGCTGATGCCTACTTATACATACATGTATGTTTTACAGAAACTTGTCATTTTTTTTTTCACTTGCTACACAGATACTTTGAGAAATTTTGTTTTGCTCACAATTTTTGCAATGGACACTTTTTTTTTCTTTCGCAATACAAGTTTTCCAGCAGACAATATATTTCCTTTGTTTTGCAATATTTATTTCAAATTGTGCAATATGTGCATATTTTTCAAAGAAAAAAATATTTTAAAAAAAATTCATTGTGCAAATAAGAAGTATAGTGCAACAAAGTATTTTCTCCACTGAAAAGTAATGTTATATATATTAATAAAATAGTTATCATTTTTCCCCAAGAAAAAAATTCTTGTAAACACAATTTTCAAATTTAGGAATTAAAATGATTTCAAACAATTTAGTACAGTTGTAACAATGGGTTGGACTTGAATAACCTCAAGTCACAAACTCTCAAACAGTGATACATGCTGTATATTTTGTGTTAAAGCATTAATAGCATAAGAAAAGTTGGATGCAATTTCATGAGTTTAATGGGTGCCTGGAGTTGCTTCTTTAATCAAAATTTGGGGATTAGTTAATCATGTTATTCAGTTATTTTTTTTTTTTTGTATGCAACACCTACAGGTCAAAACTGTCAGTGAAAATTGTTATAGCAAAAAAAAGTGGAACATTGAAATGTAGAAATCTTGTGAAATAGAAGATTGTCGTTCATGAAAATGTCTTTGATACATGTATTTTCCTGGGATAGATCATACATGTATATGTTATTATTAAATTGTATAATGATTTGAAAATTCAGGTCAATTTAAGTTGTTACCATACTTTTCCTCAGCAGTCATTGGATTATAATTGACATCATGAATAGTATTTTTAAGGGTATTTACAAACCAAAGAGCCAAAAAAATGAAAATGTTTGATGCCTACATTCAACAAATTGTTAATTATTTGTACATGTTTGTTAAGCACATACAATATTCACCAACCTGATTATTTTTTTCCTTCTGATATACCATATTAGATTTTTAAGAATAGAATGCCATGTTATTTACGCTCCTTTTCTTTTTCGTATTTGCTGTGGATACGTCTTGAATTACATATTTTGAAAAGAGAAATACACATGTAATTGCATTGATAAAATTGGCAAAGAATAAGATAAGACACCGTTTGGGCATTGAACCACATGTATGTCTACTTTGAAATAAGATTTGTCATTTCACTTACTTACATTTTGCCAAAATTTCTATTTAACAGTATAAAATGTCTTATAATTTGAGGTATTAAAATTTACTTGGTTGACATACAGTACATAATTTGTAGATTTTAGTTTCCTCTTTATCCCTATGTTGAAGTGATTCTTGTTTGCCCACTTTTTTTCACTGTGTGTCTAGTCTCTATCTTCCAGAATTTATTTGGATTCAAGTGTGAAACTCAAAAAGCAGTGCATTTTGTGGTCACTGATAAAAGGATATTGTCAGTAGTTTTTTTCCCCTTCATTTTTCCTAAAGTCTCATTGCGTAATGTTAAAATTATAGGTAAAGGAAATTGATCATGGTATTGTTCTGATATTAGTGGTTAAAAATACAAATGTATCTTGTTTTTCCTTATAATGACTAGGACTTTGTTGATCAGAAGTCAAGCAAGTTATAAATAAATCTTGAATGATTTAAGTGAATTTTAAGTTGTTCTTTTAAAAACTTTAAATGTGCGACACACATTCTACTCAATATGACAAAGTTTGATAATTCTATGCCTCATGGTATTAAAGTTATGCACCAGACACAAAAAAGCTAACAGACAGACAGACGAATGGACATGAATGCCATTACATCTTAAGAACAGGCGTATAAAAAGTAATAAGTACAATAACTATTATTTATGGTTTTTCACATTTATTCTGAGACAAATACACAAATATGGCATTTTGAAACATTTTCACATCATCATCTCACATATTGATAAATGATTCTACAGTTCATATTTATGATCAGAAAATGTACCACAAAATACTGTATATAGGGAAATTTTCGCCCTGTTTTACTTTCGCCCCTTTCACCCTACTCAAAGGTGGGCAAATTTAAAACGAGGCAAATTCAGAGAACACGGTATAATTTCTTAAACAGAACTGTGACTGGGGCGAATTTAAAATGGGGCAAAATTGCTTGCAAGTGTGAATGGGCGAAAATAACATGGGGCAAAAATAACCCTGTATACAGTATTCAGAGTTAGGAACCATATCTCATAAAACTCCAAAAATGAACACTGTAAAGGTTTCTAATTCAATTTTGGAAAGCAAAAAATCCTGCTGGTACATGTATTTCAAAATCACTGATTTTTTTTTTTCATATTGATTTCATGGATTACTTCAAAATCAGATATTTTCATAGGGTCAAATTTTCGTGGTTTGAGGAAAAAATATTGTTTTGAGGGGATTTGATTTTGTGGGTGAAGAGAAGACTTTATACTGTTGTACGGAATTTTTAAATTTTATGGGGGACATGGATTCATGGCTCCTCAAACCACTTAATCAACAAAAATTAAACCCCAATGAAAATTAGTGATTTCACAGTACGTTTTTACCTAAATCTAGTCAATAACCCAAATTTAGATTTTACAAAAAATTAACAAGGAAAAACAAAAAATAGCATGAAAGGAAAAAAGAAAAATTTGGCAAATACGGATCAGCACCATGAAATCCTATTTCACAACCCAATACACATTCTTGTCATCTATAGCTGGACATGTGTCAATATTGTTCAAAAAGCCACAATAAATATGCAGTGAAGAATACTAATATCTTAATTAAGTTTCCAGTTTTATGAAGTACCAGCTGTATAGCCTTTAAAATCTATATGATTATCACAGTTAAATGATTGATGTGATCATAAGGCAGTCTGAAGGGGTCACATGAGTGGGGGAAAAAAACGGAAGCCCCTGCCCTCTCTCTCTATACTTCCAATATTAAAGGTATACACTTTGTGACAAGCCAAACTGGTTTTCATGTACAGTTGAACTTTGGTATCTCAAATATCAATATCTTGAATACCATGGATATGTCAGATTTGGAAATCCCAAGCATTTTTTATTTATCATGAATATGTATCTTACAAATTCAATATCTTGAATCACAGGATATCACATTGATTTCTGTCTCAATCTTTTCTCCATCAAGTTTGAGATAATAATTAAGGTTTGACTGTAGTCATTCACTTCAGTCTATACCGACAGGACCAAGTTAATTGACATAATTGTAAAATAGATTGCATGGCTTTGCTAAAATACAAACATTTAAAACAAAACAAACTGGTTCTGGTTTTGGAACAAAAACAGCTGCAGATTAAAAGTGTTTCCAACTGGCTTACCCCATTCCCACATGACCCCTTCCCAGTCAGCCACTGTTGAATTAAAATCCACAGTAGCGCTTTACCACATTAATGGTTGGATTATCACAGTTTAAATTAGCACTTACTTTCAAACAATCAATACTTTGTACAAACACAAATCATCATTTTTTCAAGTGTTTTAGAGCTTGATGGAGAACTCATCTTTGAAACAATATGTTCATGTATAATCAACCCATTCTCTACTGGGAATCGACACACTTTAACAAGTTACTTTATATCATTCATGGATGTTTGAAATGGTTCATACATAAACATCAACTAAACTTTTGTTCATGAAGAGTTAAACATATTGATTAAATATTATTAAATATATATGGATGAATTCTTAAACACCTCAGCTGTAGACTCTAAAATTTATATGGGATCAATATTCAGAGAATGACATTGCCAAGTAAACACATAAATATACTTTTCACTGAGAATGAATTCAATAAGTATCCATACATCATATTCAAGAATTATGGGCACTTATTAAATAAAATAAATAACTTTCAAAATAATTATTTATCATAGCTGTGGATGAAATGTGAATAGGCTGAAATATTTTTGCTATTGTAAAACATTTAAAGATATGAAAATTTTTCCAAAATGTCCCTAAAATTTATAAACGTCAAAATCAAGCCGGAATTTTTATATTGCCCTCCCCTCCTTTGAAAAATTTCAAGTAATTATCTCATAATGACTTTGAAAATTCAATGTCTTAATTAAAATACCATCAAGTGTATGATTTAGAGGTCAAAGGTTAGAAAGGTCAAGGTCAATCACAGCAGACATCTAAATGTTCCACTAACTGTGCATGACAATCAGCACTAAAACTTTGGCCACACTTTGGACAAGACAACATTTGGCCATTACCAGTTTCACTTTCTGAATCATTGATTTCATCAAGGTCATTTAAAGATGGAACTTTAAGTGATAAACCTAAATCAGTATCTCCTTTATCAGGGGGAGGAAACTCATGACTATTTTTAGGAAAACTAGGTCGGGTCAAAGGTGAGGTACTGTCCATCTGAGGAGGACTGTCTATTTCATTCATGTTCTGCACGGCATAAAAGGAAGAACTGACGGTTTGACCAGAGTGACCTTGATCCATTGTCCTTTGACCTTTAATTGGGTTAACATCAACAGGCAAACTCTTTGGTGGCTTGAGTTCTGGACTTTGGCTTGGACCCCTTGCAGCAAGCTGAGTCTGAAAAAATTAAAAAAATTTCATTAGCTGATTATGAGCATGATCAGATTCATAATTTCTGTTTAATGGTTTATTACTGCTCCATGTTATGTTATTTTTGCCCTTCACTCTTACAAACTCTTTTGCACCATTATAAATTTGCCCAGACACAGTTGCATTTTAAGGAGATATACACCCTGTCCCCCCCCCCCCCCCCCCCCCTTGTGGATAAACCAAGCCCAAGGTGTTTTTTTTTAAACAAATTGTTTAAGTTTATTCTCCTCTGGACCAATGATTCTATAGAAGATAATAAATAACCCCACTCTTATTTTACCATTTCTTTGTATTCCCTTTGGAAAGGGGATTATCCTTCCCTTGGACAAACTTGATTCTTATTTGTAAACTCAAGGGTTCTTGTACTAAGTATGGTTGAATTTGGCCTAAATATGAAAAATATGAAAACTTGCTATTAATTAAATCAAATAGTAAAGACAGACAGATGGTAAGCAAACTTTGATCAGGGCTGTGTTCAAGATTATTATAGCTATCTAGCCTTGCAGTTAAGCTAGTGCTAGGTCTATTGCATGAACACAGTGTATGAATTTACACTTTTTATCCCTACTTAGGAACTATAGACTATAGCTCTACATAAAGCTAAGATCATGAATGCAGGCTAGAAAAGCTAACCTCATGCTCTGGTGAGCAAACAAAATTTACATTGTATCTAATGTACATATACATACCTCCATAGAATAGCCTTGGTTGACTTGATTTAGATTGAAGTCATTATAAAGTGACTGGTTGGTGAGAACGTTATATTCCATATTTACTTGAGGCAAGCGGTTTCGGCCAACTGAATCTCTCTGTAATTATAAAATCATGAATTAATCACATGTTAATTCAATGTAATTCTGTTGCGCATATATGGAAATCACTAGACAGACAGATACAGTGGGGTCGACATTGGACATTTTAGCAGATCGACCTGACATTTTGGCCAAATTGCCAGTAAAGTGGAGGATTTATAGGACATTTTAGCAGAATTTTAAAAGGGAAGTGGACATTTTAGCAGGAGAGTTAGGTCAAATTTATTCTGAATCATACACTTCTTCTGATTACCAGACTCTGCTACATCTAACATCTCACCTTGCTATTTTCAGACTCGAGCTGAGACAGTCGAGTTTTATATCGATCTCTCTCAGCTTTAATTTGTCTCATTTCTTCTTCGAGTTGAGATATCCTGTGTTGAGCTTTTTCTCTGTCACTTCGTTCATATTCAAAGTCTTCAGTACATATCTGTATTTGGTGTTTCAAAGCCTCAATTGACTCGGAGTTGCTGCTAAGACAAGTTCCCTCCCGACGAGAGTTCACCTCCTCTCGGAGTTTTTCTACTTCCTGTGTTAGGTGGGAATTGTATGTCAGGGCCTCATTTAATTTGGTTTCAAACTGATAATAGAGAAAAAAATGCGTAAGTCATTGCACAATTTGCACTTAGCAAACATGTCATGAAAACAATTTAGTATGTTCCATAAGTGAGATATGGTAGAAGTACTTTTTTCCGCATGGTATTAATTTATGCTATGTACACGGTCACACATTTTCCACGGAAATTTGTCCCATCGTACTTAATATACATGTGAGGCATATAGTGAGAGTCTAAGAAATCCGCGCAATTTTCTACCCATGGATTAAACAGAAATAGAGATTCTGTGGAATTATGACCCCATGGAAAAAAGTACGTCTACAGTATGCCTGAGTATGATACTGGGTGAACCAGTTAGAAGAAACTAGAAAACCAAACAGTTAAACAGTTTTGTATACTGTAGGTTCGTTATTTTTTGAGAGAACTTCTCACGAAATTGCTCTTTAATGTCAAATCGCAAGAACAATAATTCCTGAGTGGACGGGTGATCAAGAGATTTTACACTGAATTTTAGCACCATAAAAATAAAAGCAAGTAATTTTATTTCGTGAGTGATGCTTCTCACGAAATTATGCCTCACGTATATTTAAGAATCTACAGTAAAGTTCAGTAAGCTGAGGAACAGAAGGGAGTGTGTTGAAAATTCACCTCTTAGCTGAACATATTGACTTGACTTCAAACCTGGCACACTGGGAAATTTGAAGAAGACTGTATACAGTGAAATTTTCAACCTGTTTAATTTTCACCCCTATCCCCTTATCACAAGAGAGCAAGTTTAAAATGGGCGAATTCAAAGTAAATAGTATTATCTCTTTAACAAATCTGTGTCTGTCCGAGTTTTAAATAGGGCAAAATTTGTATGTAAGTGTGAAATGGCATATAACCCTGTATACAGTAAGTCTGTCACTCACCTCTTTCTTTTGATTTTCCATTGACTGCAGCTTTGTCTTGGCCTCCTCTAATGCACGGTTGATCGATTCCTCTCGCTCAGGCGTGACCATTAAAGCCTGGTTAGCCTCCATTTCAGCCATCAGCTGTTGAATTCTCTGCTCCTGCATTGTGTTGTAGGATTGCCAGCGATGGTTCATCTTCGTTACCTGTCAAATATCTTTGTTTCATTTTGTTGTCTAGATAGAATGATCTAGGATCACTAAAATGATAAAACCGGGATGTCCAAAGCTTGGAACTGTTTAGTGATGTCTGCAGGAATCAGAACAGCCATAATGATGCAGAAATTTTCCTCTTGAATTTTTTTTCTGAATTTTTAAATTTTAATTTGGTAAATAATAATATAAATATATAAAAATTAGGGATGTCAAATTGATCAACTTTTGATAATCGGTTACTCGGAAGTTTTTATGATCGAGTACCCGGGTACTCGGTAAAAATATAAATACAAGTGTGTTAATTTTCATAGGCGTCGGTACCGGGGGGTGGGGGTGGGGGGCTTTGTTCCCCTCCCACTTTTTTTGCAAAGGTAGACATAATATAGGCATTGAACATTGGGGCGTAGGTTTAGCCCCCCCCCCCCCTTTCAACAGCTAGGCACATTGCAGTCTAATATAAGAAAGGTAAGTGGTGGCGTTTGAAAAAAAATGGTATTGAAAGAAGTTCAATCGTACCCCCCCCCCCCCCCCCCCCCCCCCCCCCCCCCCCCGAAATAGGATTTTCGGGTTTGGACGGACGATTTGCAATTTTCATTTTCCTTTTTTTTTTTTTTTTTTTTGCTTGTTAAGTTTTTTTCAGGTTTAATTTTTTTCTCTTTCAATTAGCCCTCTCCCCTTTTTCAAATTGCTTTCGACGCCTACGATTTTCTTGAGCCCCGTTAAGCTCTGTTAAACTCCAAAGCTAATTTTATCACGTTTATATATGTATATAAACATCGAGTCCAACGGGAATGATTTTTTGGTACTAAATTTATTTATCAAATAAACACAGAAGACACAATTAATACATCAAAAATCAGAATATTGTTTAGGATCTATTTCATCAACGCAAAAGGAGGACAATCTGTTACGCAGGTTTGTGATGATTAAACTAGCGAAAGAGAAGGTACGGACGTTGTTGGGATCGCTAGTCTAATATTATTTCATATGTTGGTTGTTTCCCCCGTGTACACTAAACTTACTACGCAAACTGACTTTCAACATTTTTTGAATCTTTAATTATTTCTAAATATTTCTCAACTTTTGAAGTGGGTAGCAGCATTTCTATGCATGTCCGATTTCGCTGCCATATATTAACATTAAAACTGATTTTAAGATAATAGACCATACTTAAACGATGTTCACTGAAAACAATCATTGAAGCCATCCAAAAATTATGGACCACAATAGGTGAGAGCAGCTGTGTACCAGGTGATTGGTCACTAATTACTGTATATACACTGCCACAGGCGATAACGGGTGTTTTACAGGTGTAGATGACAACACGCTAAATACCGTATGCATATTTAAATTTTTTTTTTTGATAAGTTTTTGATAAAAATATGTTCTTTGAAATAAGAAAAAATACACATCCGAGTAACCGAGTACCACTTTTAGTATTTGATACTCGGACGTTCGATCGAGTACCCGGTTAACCGGGTACTCGTTGACATCCCTAATAAAAATATGTGTGTATTGGTAGAGAGGGTGAAATCTACCGTCTGTTAGTGTGCTGTTAAATTTTAATGGTAGAATTAATGTTGAACTCACATAAGGTAATATACTTCATTTGTATAACATTACAATTCTAAGACATAGAAGTCTTGAAAATGAATATACAGTCAAACCTTGTTATCTTGAACTCGATGGGACCGCGAAAGAACTTCGAGACATCCGAGGATGTATCGAGGGTACCAGGTACTTAAAGAATAAGGGGTTGTGACTTCCAAATCACTTCAACATATCCGTGGTATTCGAGATATCAGAGTTCGAGACAATGAAGTTCAACTGTATTTTATCTCTTCATTATTCTACATGTTCATTTTTAACCTTTTTCTTCCTCCCCTTCATATTTTTTTAAACATACCTCTTCTAGTTTGGACTTTAATGAAAAGTTTTCCTCTCTCAGTCTTTCTATTTCCTCTGAAAACTTGTCTGATCCCTTTTTGGAAAAAAAAACTTAAATTAATCATTAGAAAAATTAATAAACATTTCAATTGCTAGTAGTTATGAATAAAAAGCTTGAATTAAAATTACAAGAAAGATAACTTAGTAATACACAAGCTTGCAGTCATTTGCATATAGTAACTGTACATAGCCTGTTCTTCTTTAGAGTAAAAAAGTTTATTAATTCCTTTGTCAACCTGTTTAATTAAATAATATTTAATAAAGGTACGTAAATAATTAGGTGGAGTAGGTCTGACCTTTATTCTTTATAGTCAGACCTTTCACATGGGGCAATAATTACCTTGAGTTGTGCCCCTTGTTTGGTTTTGCTGTTTTCCAGACGTAAAGCCATTTGTTGGCACTGGGTCCCCACATCTGTCAGTTGTTGTTGTAAGTTGTTTTTCTCCTCTGCGAGAGATAAACACAACACATCTCGCGTACGTGAGCTCTCTCGTAGTTCCTCTACCGTGGTAGTCAGCCGTCGAATCTGAGCATCTTTCTCGTCTGCAGAATTTGACAGAGCTCTCTCAAGGTCATTCAGGCGGGAGACCTTCGATTCGAGCTGTTGTTGAAGGGTGGAATTTTTCTGGGTCAGCTCTTTGACTTTCTATAGAAGAAAAGTAAAACTGTATTAGATTATGATCATATACGGATGTAGAAAAAGAAACTCATAACTTAATAACCCTGGTATCCAAGCTGGATTTTCCCTCTAATTTTGAAAGTTCAAGCACAGGATCTATGATTTTGTATTAGAGAGAGTGCTATATTATATAGTATAAGAGTCTGGGGTTCCTTCGAGGTCCAAGCAGGTCAAGGACAACTGACATTTGCGGGACTTGGGAGGAAAACCCATAAGCCTCTGATAATTGGCAATTAGTATACCTTGTTTTGACACAGATAAATGACTGTAATTTTACCTTTTTTACATCAATGTATGTCAGTGAAAACTTTGACTGAGATACAATTTTTTCTGATTTAGTCGGGGGAGTGAGCTAGAAGCATCCCCGCCTGAGTCCACACCTGAAGTTAAAACACTAAGCAATAAACTACATGATCAGCTTAGATATTAAATTCCTCTGAACTTTTCTAATAAATGAAAGTACTTTTGATTTTGAAAGGGTTGAAGGGTTGAAGTGGGCAAGCAATCAAAATTGAAGTAGGATAAATAAGTTACGAAGTAATGAAAAGAGGAAGGAAATGGTGAAGGTAAATTGGATTCCATTAAAATTAGGGATGGCAACGAATATTCGAACATTCGAATATTCATTCGATGAGTTGATATTCGAATATGAATTTAAGATTCGAATATTCGGTGTGTTTTTTTCAGATTTCATAAAAAGAACTACTGT
Organism: Saccostrea echinata; assembly: GCF_033153115.1. Lineage (NCBI taxonomy): Eukaryota > Metazoa > Mollusca > Bivalvia > Ostreida > Ostreidae > Saccostrea > Saccostrea echinata. The sequence continues at coordinate 1,025,741 of NW_026889763.1, read as the reverse complement.
GATAATAAATTTTGATTAGAACAATGCTGGAATTATCCCTGTTTAATTTACTAGCAATCAATTTCCATCGACTGATTTCTTTCACTACTTTCTTATCTTATAAATCTTCTAAATTACATGTATTTTGTTTCGAGTAAGGTGTTATAAAGAATTGAACAATAATGCTTTATGTATAATACAAAACGTACTTTCATAGTTTTTATTAGTTAGATACGATCGGATCAAGAATCAAGGACAACAAATGAAATCTAAGAATGTCTAAAAGGCGTGAAGAGTATACTTATCAAAATAAAATTAATTGATCATTGAATGAATGTCCGATAAAATTAATCTGTAATTAATATTGTAAAGGGCTTAATTTCAGAATAAATGTGTAAATTACTTGATTATCTCGGGTTGTATATAATTTATATTCATTATCGGGAAAAGAGTTAATTACCCAGGAAAATTGTCTATGAAAATATTTGTTTACATTGTATCAAAGATTATAATCATATCTCTTATCAGGCAGATAATTGTAATTTATTACACGTATTGAAAATGCGTTACAGCTATCTTGCCTTTTGTGAGACGACTGGTTCCTCAGGTGGGGCTACTATAAATAAACGTTTCATTTGGTAAAATTATACTTTTCTACATTTAAATCAATTATTTATTTCAAACATTGACAAATATCAAATGGAATTTCTTATTGTACACCTACAAAAGTCTTCATACAATTTTACTTCCAATATAAGTATACCTACACTAATCCTTTCATGAGAGTAGGATGATGTATGTTTAAAATAAAACAGATTTTATTTATTTTATCGAATATTCGAATATATTCGAATACTTTCATTGAATATTCGAATATGAATTATTGACAAAATTGACATCCCTAATTAAAATTGATTTTGGGATTACATATTAAAAAGGATCTCACTGCATATCATTTATGTTTGAGGAGTATGTGTTGGAATGGTGTCACTTTAGATGTGAAATGAGATACCAGTGTGCACACAAACTAAATTTGTGCATTACATGGTGTAGGAGCTAGGGGATTCAATAATTTTGCTGATATACTGTAAACCAACTTTTATTCGTGAGCGAGAAATATCCGTCATGAACCAAGTTATTCACCTATGTATTTATGTAGACTGCTGCCTTCATCGAGAAAACAAGTTGTCGCGGATGGCTTCCAAACTAAAGAAATGCGAATAAAAGATATCTTGAACAAGGCCAACAATAAAAAATGATTTGTTTGATGTACTCCGACCAATCCATTAATATTGCCCCTACCCAATCATTTTTTTCAGTACTTCTAAATCAATTTCTTTCTTTTTTAAAAATAGACTAACTGTATTGTTTTTAATGTTAAGGTCTATCAATTTTCTAAGATACTTAAAAGATTTTACAGAAATAGATAATTTATTTAATTTGTTTAAAATTAGCTGTCAGGTGTCTATGATGAAAATTTCAAAGTCTGTGATTTATAAGCGATAGTCAAAATGTTAGAAAATATTTTTTAAAAAAAACTATCTTCCCACCTTGAAACATTTGGGTCGGAGTACATCAAACAAAAAATTTTTTACTGATGGCCTAATAGTTGGTTTACAGTATATTATACTATAGAAATAGAAAACATAGCTACAATAACTATATGCTTGTGTCCCCTCAATAATAATGTCTGGTGAATTTTTTTGCTTCTATCAAAACGATTTTTGCTTGTTAGTGCCTCCACCTCCCCACCCCTCAACTGAAAATGTTTTGTTATGCCCCCATCCCCCCCCCCCCCCAAAGGTGAAATTGCATCCTATGGGCCTGCACATAATAATAAAAATTGTGTATGTATATTACATCAAGTGTTAATTAATACATTTGCTGTTTTTGGCAGCTATAGCTCCACAACATAACTTCCACGTACCAGTATAGCATTAAAATGATTAATAAGGGTAAAAAAAAATAAATGCTAATTTGACCAAATATAGAGAGCTATGATATATTTAGATCATATTAAAATTATGTCATCAAAGAGACTTTAAATTTGGAGACTTTACAGGCCTATATTTAAAATAAGTCAATGCAGAAAGGGATAAAACATTGATCACATGTTGATGAGAAAAAAATTTACATTATGGTAACCAGTGGTACTTTCAATGTATATTTACAAAATTACCCTTTCTTTCCTCACTTCATTTTTCAGTATTCTATAACTAGACAATATTATTTTCCAGCTCATTTTCAAAATATCCAAAAAAATATTCATTATTTGTGATATATGTACTACACTGTAATCATTCAAAGACAATAATATATGTATATACCACACATGTACTAGTATTTAACAGTACTCTTTAACATTAAATAATGTGAAAGTTGGCGAGTGGAAACTTAATTGGCAGTTATTAGAAATTTGCCGTTTACACATTGTTAAAGTTTTTACTTTTACAATATAATTAGATCTATATATAATTGATTTGATAAGTACATACTTTAAACATAATTAACATTTAAATTAATATAATATTTTATCTTTCCTTAAGGGGATAAAGGACACATGGTCACATGTTAAACTTTGTTAAACTACGTCATAGTCTCCATTTATATAAGTGCAAAACGTGTAAAGCATCAGTTCTTGTATAAATTTTTGACAATTTTTTTTCATTAATTACCATCTTATATTAAAAAAATGAAAAGTTTAACATTCTTGTAAACATTAACAAATTATGAAAAAAGATTGATCCACTCTCTGTTTCTTTAAACTGTGCGTCCAACAAGTCGGTGACGTCATACACGATCTGCTAGTACAGCAAGATCATACTCGGTGAATACAAGGGTGGTATTATTATGTAAAAACAGGTCATAATCAGTATAGAATGAAGTATTTTGAGAAACGGGGAACACAAAAATTATTTTTGCATGGCTGATGACGGAAATCTTACGTAGGTATATCTTATTTCGCTTTAATTTAGCTTACGTGTGACGTCATAGTTTGTTTTTCCCGTACTCGAGAAATGTAAACATGACGAGTTTTTGTCCTGCTTATGTCGTCTTTAACGATGTCCTGTGCAATATTAAGGTCAGCTTCACCATTCAAAATTTTTACAGTTAATCAATAATTTGAAGGACTTGCATTTCAACGTAAATTTAAAAATAAAGGATTTTTTGTAAATTACGTTTTTTGTTGTTTAAGTTGTCTTAAAAAGTTTGTAATTTTCCCTATCCAGATGCAGTGTGATAGATGAAACTTGCCTTTTCGAATTTTAAACCCAATTCATACTCTGAAATATTTTAAAAGATACATGTTCACTTACATATTTTTTATATATGCTTTAAAAATCCAATTATGGACAGAGTAATGAGCCCGGAAAAACGGAGAATTAAAACTCCACTTAGATACTTTAGGGCATAATATTTGTCAATTAATATCTCTAAAATAAGGTAAGAAACCTAATGATATAACTGCTTTAAGATATGTGGGACATACTTAATAAGAAATATACAAAATATAAAAAAAAATTGAATGACAAGTATTTTTTCAGCTAAAGGTCCTTCTTCCCCTTACATAAGTTTTTTTTTCAGTTTCATTTTTCGAAAAATAATCAAGTTGAGAATAAAGATTGTGTGAAATTGTAAAATTTCACACATCAAATAAAACTTTGAACCAGGATGTAAAAGATTTGTTAGGTATAGACTATAATATCGACCTTTGTAAAAAATTAATCTTCTGTCAAATTTCTGTGTAAATCTTATTTGAATGTGGTTTAACACTAGACAAATTATTACTATGATAATATATACATGTTACTGTTTTTAGGGAGAGGAAACACAGAATTCTCTCCTTTGGTCGTAATGATTGGTCCTTTAAACCCGCCAATCACGAGGCAAAATACTTACCTGTTGTAAGGTTTGAATTTCTTCCGGGTCGTTTGGGGACGATCTCAAAAGCTGTTTTAATCGAGAGTTTTCTCGAGAGAGGTTTTCAAGAACTTGTTTCGAGGTACCGGGAATAAAAACGTCGCTTTCTTCCAAACTGAGACTTGCTGATAACCCATTATTAATTAATCTACTTTGAAAATTCCGAATTATCGTCTCCAATGTCTTCACTTTTTTAACAAGACCAACATTTTCCTGTTTGGTCTCTTGTAAGAGTCTTGAAAAAGTTTCTACTCCCCCGTGGCGGATCTTATAGGTATGGAGTTCAGCTTGACATTGTTTCAGAAGAACTTTCATGTGTTCTACTTTCTCCTTATAACAGTCCCTTTCCTGTTCAAGACTTTGCTGCACAGACAACGAAGACTCTGTAGAATTATTCCTGGTCATTTCTGTCGCCATCTAAACAAAATATTTAAGCTAAATGACACATCAAACACGGTATATCCAATACTTTCAAACACACCTAACCAATATATGCGAAACCAACACTTTCTTGCACAAATCGATAATCAAAACGTGACACAAGTGGATGTATTGGTCAAGAAATGTCCAGTTTTTATATTCCCGTGTTGTATTAAGCTCTGAAATCGCTGAAACTTTGAAAAATTCATAAAATAGACTCGATGGATTCCACAACTTTTAACCAGTATTGTAGAATTCTTACCTTTAGGCGCAGAATTAACGGGAAATTCCTTTCGATAAACACACAACCCTTACGTTGTAAAAGTAGGGGCTTTTACCACTCATCGACCTCAGAGCTATATTTAGCTGTTCAAATTTCGAGGGGGAAATACCTTATAGTCTGTTTCAGTTTAAAGAAACAAACACCGTAAAAAAAAACCCTTTGTGTGATGAACTGGTGAAAATGTCATTGTCAATCAAAACAATTGAAAGTGGCCACAAAAATTTCCGGAGCAAATCATGTGAAAGAATTTTGATTAAATAGATATGTAACTTCAAAAAAAAGATTTAGAAAGTATTTATTTACATGTACATTGTCGATGTCAAGATTTAGGATATAAATAAGGATAGGCAAATCAAATATTGTGATACTTGATGCTATGTGAAATAGCTATGAAATATGAACTCTCTTTTTTTAAGTTCTGTACAAGTTCTGTGACGCCGGATCTGCTGCCAGGATTTTTTTCTTTCTGACAGTAACAAATTGATAACATGTGTATAATTGGACAAGTTCAGTGTAATTAAAAATGATATTTTAATTAGGCATTTGTCAAATAAAAAGAAAAAAACCTAACCCAAAACTAAGTGCACTATCTTAGGATAATAATTAGATTATGTTTTAAAACTTTTTTTCGATCGAAAACGAGAGTGACCCCCCCCCCCTTTTAAAGGTACGTCAGACCATGCGCGGATCTAGAGGGAGGAGGGGGTTCAGGAGGGTCCGTACCCCCCCCCCCCCCCGGAATTTGCAGTTATTAAAAGTACACTGTATACACTGAAGCAAAAAAAATGATTTTTTTTTTAAATCCACCTCCTAGAAAACGTGGATCCCATCACGAAATAGGTTTTTTTTTCACGTTTTGGAAATGGATTTTACCTTTTTTATGTTAAGTAAGCCTACTTTTGTTATGTAACAAAAAATTGAAAACTACAATTTAAAAAAAAAAAATACATACCTACCTATACCCACTATAAAAATTTTAGGTCGGCAACTGCAAACAAAGAATTTTCAAAGCTTGGCCTTAGATTTTTTTTTTTGACTGGGATGGAACCCCTGGAAAAGTAATCCTGAATCCGCACCGCAGGCGACACCTTCCTCAATAATAATAATATGTAATTTTTCCCGAGGATTTGTCATTGAATTATGGCTACTTTAATAAATAACATTTGTGCAAAATACCACGATACTATATAATACAAAATACCAAAATACTATATAATTCTACTTGAAATCCCTTGAATTGTCAATATCACAATCTTTGGTGTATTTATTTTGTTACACAATTTGAGAACCGTTTAAAAACCACAAAGGTAATTATGAATAATTTTCTATATTTACATTCCACATGTACTTTTCTACGAAAGCCTATAATAACGCCTTTTAGAGAGGCGTTATAAATGCGTCAATAAAGGCGTCAAAAGGCGTATATAACGCCTTTCTAAATGGAGGATATTCAATGTTTTGTAGATGAAATATGAATTTATTTCACGAGTGGGACAGGATTTTTTGATATTTTCATGAGTGCAAAGCACGAGTGAAAATATCAGAAATTCCTGTCTCACGAGTGAAATAAATTCCATATTCATCTACAAAACATTGAATTTTCTGTTTATTACATTTTCTTTGATTTTCCCTTTGCCTCTGTCTTTTCTTAACACAGCGTCATAAGCTTGACGTCTTAGTTGAGCGGTTGAGACGTCATAGCTTAGAAGTTGTGTGTCAGATTGAAAACATTACATAGCATGGATTTTAGCAACATATTTAGGAAGAAATTTGCAGTTTTAGCTCTATCAAGATGCTTAGTTACTATCTCTATCTTATGACAGTCCAGAAATTATTTTTTACTTACTTTGATATCCTTTCACACTGTGAGAGAATATCATTTTTGGTATTCTTTCACACTGTGAGAGAATATCACTTTTATTCAATAAATAAATCACAGTATTTCACTATTGAAAATGTAATAAAGGGCGTTATTACGCCTTTTTAACAGTGGCGGATCCAGGAATTTCACAACGGGGGGGGGGGGGCAGTAGGAGGCAGGGGGTCTGGGTGCTGCATTGAAGCCCCCAGTGGGTCCAAGGCAAAGCTCTGGTGGGGGTCGAAGGCAAAGCCTCCGTAAGCTGCCGAATTCATTTATCAATTTATGTACTAAACTGAAGGTAAATGCTTGTTATACAAACAAAATTTCAACAACAAAAATCAGACGGGGGGGGGGGCCGCTTTGCCCGCCGGCGCTGGATCCGCCTTTGATTAATACGCCTTTTAATTTTTTCACCCATAGATTGATCCTATAACAGGCTTTCGTATGTGTGGAAAGCTATACAGCATACAAAACATGGAGGGGGGGGGGGTCAAAAGGTTAAAGTATGCGTTTGATTTTGACGTTACAAACGTTTGACGCCGTGCAAGTGCAACGTCATAAGCGAAAATCAAAATTGTATTTGTAACTTACCTGAGGGATAATACAGGGATTTTTAAAAAGCAGACAAAGCAAGGAGTCCAAAAAAGTAAATAAAAGCATTAATTTGAATTATCGTTTTTTGAAAGATGTAGAATCATAACTGCAACGCTGTGTGCAAACAAATTTTCATTATACCAGCTATAACGCGTTACTCAATTCGTTTGCACCGTTGCAGTTACGAGACTATATCTGTCAAAAAATAATGAGTCAGTGCTTTAAAATACCAAGAAGAGATTTGAGGAACGTGTCCTCAGACCTTAAACAAAAGTGACCTGGGACAGTGTTCAATTTCTTTCTCCTCTCTCTCTCTCTCGTCATTTTTTTCTGACTGCCCCCGATCGTCGAAGACCACAGCCAATATGCGGATTACGGATCGTGGTTTGAGACGAACACCCCCACCCCCCTCAACAAACACACACACTTTCAAAAAAAGGATGTCTTTTTTCAATCATGTATTATCATAGTTTTTATATATTTCTTATTTCTATCTGATAATTAATAACAATTAATCTAAGGTTTGCCTCTATTGAAAACATTGTATAATGGCTAACCAATTATCTTCACATGCACACACACACACCCTCACTCTCACATTGACAAATCAAAGTACTCAGAAGTACAGAGAGCCGGGCTCATTTACAGAAAAGTGAACAAGTCCGTTTTATATGAAACATACATTGTAATAACAGATGACTTAAAGAATATGTAACACAAATTAAAATATATTTATGGCATATAGTATAAATAAGAAAAATGTTTAAAAAATTAAATAAAATGCAGTTTGAATTTAACAGCGTAAACAATTTATCACATGTATCGTTTCGGGGTCTAACATCACTTACAGAAGTAAATAAACATTGATGCAGCTAGGTGAAACGTTTATACACAGACGGGTCCTCAGCGGGGAGTTTTGCATAAAGGTGCGCATCGGGTCACGTGCTCCCCGCATTAGTGTTAGCCTGATAACACAAGGTTCTTTATTTATAGAATGTGACGCGCTGACAGAGATTTGATGAAAACCTTTCGCATTTTTTGAACAAATAATTAATTGAAGAAGAGGGGAGAAGGTATATTACCACTAATGTTTTCTTTTTGGGTTTAGAGAATTTCTTGGTTAACTTAAATTTGTTTTATTTAGTGTTTGTATTGCTTCAAAGGTGGTTGAGCATACGTACTATATTCTTACTCGTATTTGATTTGGCGGTGAGGAAGCAGCATTTCCGGTTGAACACCGTAACAAAAGCCGGCTATTGCTCTTCGAGCAATGAGCCCGGCTAAAAATTGAATAAACATAAAAATATAAATCTGAGTTGAAATGTAAGAGAGTATCGATCACTAAATGAGGAAGTGATTAAAAATTTAGGAAACAACGATCTGTATGTTTTTGTTTTTCCCGGTTTCCAATAACTTTATCAATATGATTCATAATCGAATGATAACCAAATGTGTCATGTGCAAGGAAGGGGAAGAATTTGTATTCAGTCATGCTTTTAGCCACATGGTATTTAGTTTTGTTTTAATTTAGAAATGACAACTATAAATAAAAAGGAATTATTGTAAAAAATGTAGAAATATTCATGATGGAGAAGTGGGCCATTTCTCTGTCTTCGGATATTTGTGAATTCGAATGCATCCTACTAAGCTTTTCAGTTCATATAAAGCATTCAAATACAGCGAATGCTAATTTTACTTGTCCAGTAATTCCTAATTGCTATGAAACAACGCAAAATGTAATAATAGCAGTTTTGCGTCTTTATATTTCATTTTGCGTCTTTATTGTATTTTACGTTGTAATGCTATATGACATACTCGTACTTTTAATAGTATTATATTTTCATTCCATGGGCATGCAGTGTCATACTTTTAGTGTAGCCAGAGACATATATATGTCTCTGGTGTAGCCCCATACGTATTACTTCATATTTGGCATATTTTTATCTTAAATCGCAGAAGTTAATGGAAAATTCAGAACAATTTTTTCACAGGGAATGGGGCATGGGGCACCTCTTTTTTTTTTGTTGTTTTGTTTTGTTTTGTTTTTGTTTTTTGTTTTTTTTTTTTTGTTTTTTTTTAGAGTTTACCTATTTTCTTAGAATTAACAATAATATAAACACATTACATAATATTTACATTCCAAAAATAGAGGAGATTTTTTTTTCCCCATAGCATAATTTCTTGCTGTTGTTTGCTACCAGTTGATCAACATTTATTTCTCTCTCCTTACGAGAGGAAAGGCCGGGGGGGGGGGGGCTGGTGCGCCGCGCTTGCTTTCACTATAATAGAAAACTATTGAAAACTTTTCAAATGATTACATTAGCTTAAAATGAATTTCTTGTGTCTTCTTCTTCACAAAGGGAAACATAGTTTTATCCTGAATTCATCCCCCCATTCTGTTCTTCCCGGTATACCAGCGTATCAGGGTCTCTCTTGTCCTTCACCTTAATGCTGATGAAATTTGATTATCATCATAAGACAATTTGTCAGGTACATGTACCACTATGGCCAACATATGATCTTAATCTTTGAACCCGGCCAATTTATGACTTTTCTTTTATAAAGGCAAGAAAATCTGTTTGAAACAGACTTTATATTTTTATCTTTTGACCATATAATATTTGATGTATGTGTGAATTGCCACCAAATGACGACTTTTGATTTTAAACAAGAGATGTTTGTGAAACATTTACCCCCCCCCCCCCCCCAATAATTGGAATTCTTCTAAGTCCAAGGGTATAACTCTGTCAAAAATTGCTCGATAGTACCCAAAGCAGAACTGACCTAGATATTTTTATGATAAATCTGTATACCAAATTTCATTTCACATAGTATGTGCAACCTCTGCAAAGGAAATGATCAGAAACTGCAAATAATTGGAATTTTCCTAAGTCCAAGGGGCATAACTCTGTCAAAAATTGCTCGATTGTACCCAAAACAGAACTTGACCTAGATATTTTTATGATACATCTGTATACCAAATTTCATTTCAGTATGTGCAACCTCTGCAAAGAAAATGAACGGAAACTGCAAATAATTGGAATTTTCCAAGGGGCATAACTCTGTCAAAAATTGCTTGATCGTACCCAAATCAGAACTTGACTTAGATATTCTTATGATAAATCTGTATACCAAATTTCATTTCAGTATGTGCAACCTCTGCGAAGAAAATGAACGGAAACTGCAAATAATTGGAATTTTCCAAGGGGCATAACTCTGTCAAAAATTGCTTGATCGTACCCAAATCAGAACTTGACTTAGATATTCTTATGATTAATCTGTATACCAAATTTCATTTCAGCATGTGCAACCTCTGCGAAGAAAATGAACGGAAACTGTTTGTGGACCAACAGACAGGCCGACAGTAGCAAAGCAATATTCCCTCCCTTCTTCGAAGGGGGGATAAAAATGTGTTTTGGCAAATAGATTTGTCTGGAGTAGACCTTTGATCTTTGATCCAGGATTACAATACATGTAGTTGGTGTATCTGCATACAGGAAATCAGTCTGACCCTTTAATGTGAAAAAAAAATCATCTAGGCAGTGGGATCATCATCAGTGAATCTTGGGTAGGCCTAATGATACTTGTGGCTGTCATCTGTGTATGTGCCATTATGACCTTTTTATACTACATTGACCTTGACCTTTGCATTAAATTGAAGAAAAGTTTTATTGAACTAAAAACAACATTATAATCCAAAATTAAATTTATTTATTGAAAAATAGAATAACAAAAGAAATTGTGATGAAATATACAGGTAGAGCTGCTTATCAAAAAAGTATATAATATACAAGCACTATACACGAAGTCCTTATGTTAAGAATGCGTAGGAATGATGAACATTTGTGAAACAAGAGCAAATAAATATTGGGACTTAAAAAATATGAAAAAAAAATCTCATAAGATTATGTCTATTTTTTTCAGATCCATATTTACAATAATATCATAGATATGTAATAATCCATGGATTATGCTTTCTCGCATAATCACCGGTGTGAGATTGACTTGTCCGGTGTGAGACAGCAGTGTGAGATTTTTCTGTCTTACACTGTGTATTACTACGCCGCGAACGATAACGTAAACATTCCGTCTTTATATAAAGAAATTGTAACAATGTTAAAAAATATTACATATACTTAAAATGTTGTCATTTGACTTATTAAGATAAACTTATTTTCATTCAAAATATTGTCGTATTTTCACTTTTTAAATGGCACTATTTTTAGATCGCGGAAGGGTCTTCTTGAATGAATGTGTACGCTTTCGGATAGATAAGTTTTTTTATTCCCAGTTTTTATCTATCTAATTAATTTACATGGACTGAAATTCATTTTATCAGTTTACACTGCGTGTAAACCATTTTCAGGTACGCTCTCTCTGATGGTGTATTTAGATTTTTAATTAGATGGAAAATTAAAATATATTTTTAGCCCTATCATAGCGACGTCATTGACAGGCCGTTATTTTGGATAAAATAATGCGAGAAAAATAATCATTCATTACATACTCGTGTGGGAATAGTGAAATTCCACATCGGGGCCAAGATTCACGGTCTAGGACTCGGCAAAGCCTCGTCCTAGACCGTGAATCTTGTCCCCTTGGTGGAATTTCACTATCCCACACTCGTTGTAATGAATGATTCTATTAATCACAGTACAATGGAAGTCCAAACACATAATATTATGTGGTCACTGATGAGACATATATATGTTACAGAATTTAAATTTTACATGGGTTTCCATTACATTAAACAGGAGACTTTGCATATAATTTAATATCACTTCAACATGTTGTAAATGAATAAACAAGAGGCCCAAGGGCCTTAACGGTCACCTGAGTATAATACAACAATTTAGAAGTTAAATACACTGATAGATGAAGCATTGTTGCCCTAGCCCCCCCCCCCCCCTCCTCAAGAACCCCAAAAACTGAGGCCATATATTTAAAAATTTTGGAAGAGGCATCCTTGTCTATCATAATCATGCACTTAGTTTGTTTAAATAATCTCCAGTAGCAGAGAAGAAGTTTTTCAAAGAATCAATGCATTTTCACTATATAATCAATAGAGCCCCGCCCTAACACCAGAACCCCTGACCCTGGGGCCATGAAATTCACAATTTTTGAAAAGGCATCCCTATGCGTTTAAATAGTCTCCAGTAGCAGAGAAGAAGATTTTCAAAGAATTAATGCATTTTCACTATATAATCAATACAGCCCCACCCTAACACCAGAACCCCTGACCCTGGGGCCATGAAATTCACAATTTTTGAAAAGGCATCCTTATGCATCATAATCATGCACTTAGTTTGTTTAAATAATACCCAGGAGCAGAGAAGAAGATTTTCAAAAAATTAAAGCATTTTCACTATATAATCAATAGAGCCCCGCCCTAACACCAGAACCCCTGACCCAGGGGCCATGGCTTTCACAATTCTGGAAGAGGCCCACCTCCTCATCATAACTATGTACTTAGTTACTTTATTAAATACCCAGGAGCAAAGAAGAAGATATTCAAAGAATTAATGCTTTTTCACTATATAATTTATAGAGCCCCGCCCTAACACCAGAACCCCTGACCCTGGGGCCATGAATTTCACAATTTTGGAAGAGGCACTCTTGCTCATCATAACTATGTACTTAGTTCCTTTATTTAATACCCAGGAGCAGAGAAGAAGATTTTCAAAGAATTAATGCATTTTCACTATATAATCAATACAGCCCCGCCCTAACACCAGAACCCCTGACCCTGGGACCATGAATTTCACAATTTTGGAAGAGGCACTCTTGCTCATCATAACTATGTACTTAGTTCCTTTATTTAATACCCAGGAGCAGAGAAGAAGATTTTCAAAGAATTTATGCACTTTCACTATATGATCTATATAGCCCCACTCTGGGGCCAGAACCCCTGACCCTAGGGCCATGAATTTCACAATTTTGGAAGAGGCACTCTTGCTCATCATAACTATGTACTTAGTTCCTTTATTTAATACCCAGGAGCAGAGAAGAAGACTTTCAAAGAATTAATGCATTTTCACTATATAATCAATACAGCCCCGCCCTAACACCAGAACCCCTGACCCTGGGACCATGAATTTCACAATTTTGGAAGAGGCACTCTTGCTCATCATAACTATGTACTTAGTAACTTTATTTAATACCCAGGAGCAGAGAAGAAGATTTTCAAAGAATTTATGCACTTTCACTATATGATCTATATAGCCCCACCCTGGGGCCAGAACCCCTGACCCTGGGGCCATGAATTTCACAATTTTGGTAGAGGGCTCAATGCTTATTACAATGATGCCAACAGTTTGACTGCTTCATGTCCAGGAGTAAAGAAGAAGATTTTTAAAGATTGCATTATTTTTGGTGGTTTTAGCCCCACCCCTCAGGCCCCGGGGGGGGCAGGGACCATGAAATTCACAATTTTTGTTCCCCTTCACCCATAGATGCTATATACCAAATTTGGTTGAAATTGGTTGAGCGGTTCTAGAGAAGAAGTTAAAAATGTTCAAAAGTTAACGCACGACGGACGACGCACGACGACGGACAAAAACAGATAGCAATAGGTCACCTGAGTGACTCAGGTGACCTAAAAATTCAATTTCTCTCATGAAATAAATTACATGTAGCAATTAAATGTTTGTGATCAGAAACAAAATAATCAAGTTATGGTAATTAAATTTACTTCAAAGAAGATTTTGATTTCGCTGTTAGCCCAAGTAAAACTCATTACTGGACTTTATTTTGAAATTCATATGACAATATACTGAATACAGGGAAATTTTTGCCCCCGTTTTATTTCTGCCCCTTTTACCCTCTTCGCAAGTATGCCAATTTAAAATGGGCAAATTCAAATAAAACAGCACTTTCTTTTAATTACAACAGTGTTTGGGCAAATTTAAAATTGGGCAAAACTGTTTTCAAGTGTGAAAAGGCAAACATAACCCTGTATACAGTACATTGTTAATATTGCCAATCATCTTGAATGTCACAAGTTTTATCCTGGTAGTTCATCATTCAACAAAATTAAACATTTTAAAGACACAGATTTTCATGTATTGCATAACAAATTATTTTGCGATGAACCAGATTTCGTTATGTCTGTTGAAGAGCTCATATGGACTGTTATATCCTGCAGTGAAGAAGAATTCGGTGTGGAATTTCCCAGCTTCCTTAGCACTGATAGCCTGTTCTAGCTTTTTGGCTTGTTCCAACCATTTATCAATACCAATCACGTAACCAGAAAAGGACCTGTAATATAAAAAATATTTATTACAACAAGTGAAGATAGCGAAAAGTGATCGTGCTCCAAAGTTCATCTAAACAATACACGGACCTCTGAAAACAGAGGTCGGAGCATGTGCCATGGAGGAGTAAGCATCCCCTGTTGATCCACTGTATGCCCCGTGTCCAGATCATGTAAACAGAAAAATTAATAGGTAATTTAATGTTTAAATAATGGCCTAACATCTGTATGAAAGACATTGGTCATCATTTGACCTAACGACAGATTGTACATGTATTTGCAAAAAAGGTCATTATATCAACCACAGAATTTGGGAAATGTTGACTTTAAATGAATTTGTTGATATCAATGTATCATCAACTTATTTGTCAATCTGCTGTTTCCTTAAATGTATGAAATATTGTATCAGTGTTGTTCTTGGGGATTTCACATCAAATGCACTTATTGGCACAATTTGCCCATAAATCTTTATCTGATTACAAGTACTTGGATGATCCATTATCGGTATGCATGCACTCTGTGTACACATAGTAATAATTCTACATAAATTGTATTTTATACAATTTTCAATGGTAGTGCATGATAAGTACATGTACTGTAGGTTCCTAAATGTAAGCGAGGAATTAATTATCGCGTAATTTCGCGAGAAGTACAACCCACAAAATAAAATTACTCGCTTTTATTTTTGTGGTGATGAATTCAATGTAAAATCTCTTGATCAACCGTCAACTCGCGAATTATTGTTTTCGTAATTTGACGTTCAAGAGCCATTTCGCGATAATAAGTGCTCGCGAAAAATAAGGAATCTACAGTATTTAGCTCTTACCTCACATATACTTTCATCTGTGGCATTTTTTGAGGGAAAACCCCTTTTTCTGTGGGAGCTGGGGGATTTGTGACTTTTGGAGACATAAAGAATGACATGGTGAAATTATTCTCACAAGCTGGCCCAGGGCCTGGCTGAACCATGATCAAAACTGGGGCTGTCATGGCTATCTTTTCAGCTGTAAATAAAAAAAAAATATTATCATGAATTTCAAAAGAGGCAATTCTGAATAAACAGTTAAACATTGGTACCACAAACTACAATATCTCTAATATCAGGGATATGCATGTTGAAGTGAATTGGAAGTACCAGCAACTTTTTCTTCATATATTTAACCTCGAATATGTCAAATCCTTGGATTTTTTTTTTTTACGATAACAATTTGACTGTAAATTTTAAAAGACTGTTTTTCCCTTCAGTATTATGTGCTAGAGTTTTCCCTTGTCTATTCGAGTGAGTGATATCTGGTTTTGCCCTCCTTTGAAGTGTCCAATCAGGATGGAGGTCATTTCAGATCTGATATTGTCTCTACAGCTAAGACAAGTTATGACAAATTTCATTCTTACATTTTTCATTGGTGCCATTTATGTATCGAAACAGTCTCATGAAGTTAGTATACGATGCTTTTGTATAGTCAATCCCTGCTGTGTTTGATGACATCCACCCTGATGCTTCGTACAGGCGTACCTCATAATCCTATGTAAAAACAAGCACATGGATTTCAATCAACAAATGGTGAAAAGAAAAAGGTATCATTTTAAGGTATCATATTCAAACTATTCTTTTTTTCATTTTTCTAAAATGTAGTTTTCATAAATTATATTATATAGCTAAAAAGGTTTTTTTTTTTTTTTTTTTTTTTAAAAATGTGAAAATGATTACATTAAGTCACTAAATTGATCATGCTGATGTCAAATGCAAAGAACAATACATACAAATACATGTATTTAGAGGGATTGAGTTTTGAAACTTAGTCTGCAATACTACAAAGAACCTTAGTCTTTCCAAATGAAACCACCTGGTCAAGTGAAAATATGATAATCATTTGTAGAGTCAAAGTGCTATGTGTATTCTATGGGTCATGAAATTTTTTTTTATCTTTAAACACTGAATCAGGCGATTTGAAGAATCTGAATATTTTTCTCATTTAATCTCCCTCTTGACCACTGATGATCAAATGTAAAGCATGATTTAAAAGTCTATTTCTTAAACATTGGAAGAGAATGCATGTGCAAGATCATGAAAATGTAATCATTTTGGGCTGATTATGAATGCTGCTTTTTATTTAAGGAATAACTGTCTAATTTTTTGGATTCATGATGTGATCAATCGAGTGGCTTGCGTGATAATTTGCATAAACGCCGAAGGCATTTATGCATAAAATTATCATGCAAGCCAATTGATTGATCATCGTCATGAATCCAAAAAATCTGACAGTTATTCCTTATATTTACATGCTCCTGATTCTGCAAATTCCCGTGCTAATAGCCCCGCTTCTGTCTTTATTTGTCCCGCCCCGCACGTGATTTTTTTTAACCGCGCCTATCGATGAACCAGTAGATTTATGTAGAAATAAAGTATTTTTACGATTTGTAATTTTATCTTAGACAAAGACATTGGAAATGTAAATATTTGGCAATAAATTCAGGTGTTTTATATTCTTTGCTGCTCAAAGAAGTTTTTGTCCCCAGTATTTTATTTTCACCCCTTTTGCCTTCCTCACAGGTGGGCAAATTTAAAATGGGGTGAATTCAAAGAAAACAGTGTAACTTCTTATAAACATGTTATGATAAACAAAACAGTGACTAAGTGGATTTAAAACGGGGCAAAATGTTTGCAAGTGTCAAAATCTAACTTTCTGCAGTTTCAAAACCGGAAATAAAAAACACTTAATAAAACTTAAATCAGATCTAGACCGATTGTGATTCCGGAATCATCACCACATTTTAAAAAAAGGATCATAATCTGATAAGAAAAGCATCAAATGACAATGATTTTATGTTTACCTTTTTTATTCACTACGTTTAATAAAAACAAACGTGATAACCGAAGATCTCTGCTGCAGTACTGATTTTTCTTTACATGATCAAAATGATTTTTGAAATGAAGTAATTAACTGACGCCATTGTGTAAATAAATGGTGATTGCCGGCACTTTACGAGAACCCTGTACCAGTACTTGTATTGACACTGTCAGACCTAAAAACTTACAGATAAGTACTTGGGAAGATGTCTTCAGGTGATAAGAAACATTGTTATTTACAAAGGGTTGAAAATATAGTAAAACTAGATGGCTTGTGTAACAGATTCAGGTTTTTGCCTCCATTTGGGATTGAACCTGGAATGTTTGGCATGCCAGTCTAGTGCTCTACTGAGTTAAAAGTTAAGCCACTAGTCCATTAGCTAGTAATAAGCCATGTATCACACACTACTACATAATCCCTCTCCAGAGAAAGAGGTGTCCTCATTTCTTTTGGAGTGCCAGTACCTGTGGGGGCTAATTGTATTCGGCGCATCGGCGCGCTCGCGCAACAGATTTTGTTTATTAAATAAATTATCGCTTATACAATTCTGTTAGCATCGGGCGCGATATCATAAATAATCAAAGTACTGAGAAGTACAGAGAGCCGGGCCCATTTACATATGTACAGAGAAGTGAACAAGTCCGTTTTATATGAAACATACATTGTAATTACAGATGAATAACAACAAGACACTGGAAGAATATGTAACACATAAAAATATATTTATGGTATATAGTATGAATAAAAAATGTTTAAAAAAAATTAAATAAAATGCAGTTTGAATTTAACAGCGTAAACAATTTATCACATGTATCGTTTCGGGGTCTAACATCACTTACGGAAGTAAATAAACATTGATGCAGCAAGGTTAAACGTTTATACACAGACGGGTCCTCAGCGGGGAGTTTTGCATAAAGGTGTGCATCGGGTCACGTGCTCCCCGCGTTAGTGTTAGCCTGGTAACAGAACCTTTATTTATAGAATGTGAAGCTGGCAGACTTGATGAAATTACCTTTCGCATTTTTTAGACAAATAATTTATTGAAGAAAAGGGGAGAAAGAGTATTACCATTAATTTTTTTTTTTTGGAGAATATTTGTTTAATTAAGTGTTTGTATTGCTTCAAAGGTGGTTGAGCATACGTACTATATTCTTACTCGTATTTAATTTGGCGGTGAGGAAGCAGCATTTCTGGTTGAACACCGTAACATAAGCCGGCTATTGCTCTACGAGCAATGAGCCCGGCTAAAAAGAGAAAGTTTCATAGTTGGAATTATGTTTTGAAGCTTCAACATCATTATTTAACTGCCTGTGGTTTCTTTTATTCATGGCCACTAATTAATACAGTAAATACACTGGTTTTATCAATTTTCATTGGCATCAATTTTTGTGCAATCAGCGAATGACTCAGTATTTCGTGAACGCAGGTCATCATAAAACTTTTTGATATGCTTCTTACTCTAATGACCATCAAATTCTATTTTAATTTTCACTCTGCAAAACACAAAACCTCAAAAATTAATGT
The DNA here is from genome assembly GCF_033153115.1 of Saccostrea echinata. NCBI lineage: Eukaryota > Metazoa > Mollusca > Bivalvia > Ostreida > Ostreidae > Saccostrea > Saccostrea echinata. The sequence goes on along the minus strand of NW_026889763.1, from coordinate 1,007,058 downwards.
TTAAGGAATGTTGATGGAACCATTGTACATGTATTTTATATGATTGGATTTTTAATGAGATAAGTGGTTGAGAAGACTACAATATGGAGGCAGGACTTTATGTATACTGGCACATGATCTGTAGTGCAAATGATCTGTTTAGGTTTACAGGCCAGCCATTTCTGTAACTAAAGTTACTCCCCCTCCTGAAATAAAGACAAGTTAATTTTTAGTAGTAGTATTATTTTAATACGTAACAAGGAATCTTTGTCAAACACTGATACCAATGCGTGGCAGCTTATTGCCATGATAATCAAGTCTCTAAAAAAGGGGTTAAACTCTAGAGTCTAGGGTCATTACGTAATACCGGTAAATTTTTGTGATACATAAAGATATATATATACGAAGGTTGTCCAAAAAGTTCGTGGACAAATGCTTAAATTTCTTTTTAAAGTCCGCAATGGCAAACATGTACGATAATATCTTAATATAGACCATGATTGAGTAAATATACAAAAATTAAAACAATGCACACTATTTACTGAACATTATAGGTGTAAATACTTTGTATATGCAAGTTGCACGGGCCAGTCTGACGTAACGCTTATTTCATGATAACGTCAGAAATATGAATTTTGGATTTTTATCGCATGTTCATAGATGCACGCTATTTTTCTTTATTATGCCACATTGCCAAATGTGTGCAATAATGTTTATGTATAGATTATAATTAATTTAAATTTTAAAATTCAAAACAATACACAATAATTTACCAGCGTCATCAATATGAACACTTCGTAAACACAGGATGCACAGCCCAGCCCGACGGCGTTATATTTATAACAACGTCATGAATAGAAATTTATTATATACCCAAGTGTGTATCACTCAATTTTACTGTACATTTCGTACAATCACGTGACGGTGTGATCCGACTTTCCGGATCACCACACTGTGGTTTTCTGAATCCATATCACCCCTCTCTGAAATTGATGACGTAGTACACAGAAACATGACGTTATTTTTCATGCGCATCAAAAAGTTCCTGGACAAAATGCTTTGTTTAATGTAAAAATCTTATATAATTGATCTCAAAAGTTTTTAAAACTATATTTTGCTAGTTGAAAGGGGGGTATATAATAAATTTATCATTATAACAGCAACTTGATCCGAAGAGCCGTATCACGTCTCGTTGACAGGCGTGGATCATCAGATCAAACTCGACGCTTCGCGTCTCGTTTGATCTGATGATCCGCGCCTGTCAACTCGACGTGATACGACTCTTCGGATCAAGTTACTGTTATAATAATGTATATATATATCCTATTTTCATCAAATAACAGTGGTTTTCCACTTCTTGTATGTCTCCAAAATTTTACACACCGTTGAAAAATCGTTTTCACAAATTACAAATCATTAGACTAATATTTTCCAATAAATTTAGGTTGTTTGAATAAATATTTTGTTTTTGACGACTTTTCAACCATATTAACCATAATTGTATGATTGGACGCTGTCCCGTTCGGATGGCCGACGTCGCTTTTTCTGTCAATTTTTGAAACATACTTTTTGCGGTTTTCACTTAATATTTTCATTGTCTATTTAGTAAGCGATACTAAAGGTATCGGAAAATGGCGATAACCGTTTTATTTGTGATATATTAAATTTTTATTCAGCTTTGACTCGTTTTAAAAAGAAAATGATCATTTCAATCAGATCACTTTATTTAAAAGTTCATGGCATTTTAACCCTGGTCCGTGCGCACTATCGGCGACCTTTAATGACCGAGATTCTTACAAAAATATAACGTTCAAACAATAAAAACCAAACTATTCTGACTTGGATTTTCATAACTACCGTATAATGGGTATTTTCTGCGGTTGGAAAATTTTGCGATTTGACCCCTAAAAAGTAGTAAATTAATTTCTGCGTTTTCAATTTCTGCGGTTGCATTATGCCGCAAAAATTAATTTACAGGAAATGACAACCGGATGTTAAGGGAAAATAACAGTTCAAAGAACCAAACACGCATATTACAACCTTTTTATTTCCGTATCATAAAATGACAGTCAAAGTGATTAAAATTTTTCACACTCAAACGCTGAAAGTTAAAAGTATACAACTGTAAAAGTAAAATTTATCGATCATTAAAAAACGTCACAGTCAATGACCTAGTTTATTAGCTCAATACCACTGATAAAAATGTGAAAGAACAAGATCTATTTCACAATTCACAAGATGGGAACGTATATCCAACGGCTTCAGCAATTCCACTTTTTTCGAATCCTTTGTACACAAGCTTTTTGTCCGATTTAATTTCAGAATGAACTTGTACCATCCATTCTGCAGACAGTGGCTTCAGAAAAGATAGTCGCAGATCAACAGGGGTCAACGTTTTGTCTGTTTTACCTTTCTCTAGCTGCTTCGATATTTGTGATGCATACCATTTTTGAAACCGATCCTTTAGTTTGTCCTTTACAATTTTTTGCACTGTCAGATCCATCGGTTGTAAACGATCAGTGCAGTTTGGAGGTATAAACACAATGCAAATTCCATTTTTCTTTAAATCACTAATAAATTCTTCTCCCATCTGCGCCCTAAATACATCGAAAATGCATAATGCTTTTTGTGAGTCTGGAAGTCCAAGTCGTTTTTTTGTTTTTCGGATATGGGGCATGAGAATCTTTGAAGTGTACTCAAGCTGTGTCATGTTATTAGCCCAGTGGTTGGGACTTTGCGTTATATGCCAAGCTAATGGAAAGTCATAGGCCGGGTGGCATGCAGAAGTTGTCCCCTTGTAGATTAGCTGTGCAGGTATAAATTCTCCTGTTAGAGTGCCTACAAATTACGGGAAGCTAATTAAGATAATTGTTGCCCCGGGTGTTATTTAATGAACCTTGATACAAGTATAAGGGATGTTTTGTTTGTATAGTAAAATTTAATGAAAACGTGATTAAGTGTGAAAACAATACGTACCTGCAAACACTGCCGTTATCTGACGCTTGTCATCCAAGCCTACTATCGGAATTTTTGTTGAGCCCTGCACCTCCATGGTCCAGTTTGACACAGGTACGTAGTGTAATCCAGTATGGTCCCAGTTGTAGATAAGTTCAGGTGGAATGTCATTTTCGGAAACAGCGTTTTTAATTTTTGATAGAAATTCAGATTTAATCTGTTCAAATTTTTCATTAGGAATATGGGTCTTAGCAGTACAGCTCCCCCGGCGCTTAACAAAACTCATTCTTTGCAATAAAGAATAGGCCCAGGTTTTTGTAAGAGTTATGGGACCACCATTTTCTGAGAGAAGTTGCTTATCCTCAGACATGACAATGCCCATTCCTACCGCGCGCACTATTGCAGTATTTACAACACCACCAGATTTTCTTAAGTTTGTTATGTATATTTGTACTTGATTGTCCATTTCATCTGACAACAGAGTTTTACGACCTCGTTTTTTAGCTTGAATTTCTGTGACGCGACACTCTTCCACATCATCAAAGTCAAGTTTTCTCTTTCGATTTGTTAACTCATGCTTGTAGGAATCTCGAAAATATCTGGTTGTGGACTCTTTTAATTCGGGAAAGTCTGTTTTAAATTTCCTAATAGCAGCTGCTGGTCCATATTCGGCTGCGTATTTCCCAATTTTCGCTCGATCGCCGGGAGAATATATCGCATAGGAGCCTCGTTTTTTTTTACTGGAATCTGGGGTTGATGATTTTTCCATAACTTCTGAAACTCGAGAATTGCATTCTTCTATTGATCTTGGAGACATACACACCGATAGCTGGCCATTTGGATTTGGAAGAAAATTGCCACGTTTTACATATTTTAAAATCGACATGCTGTGTTCTTGCTAAACCAGAACTAACTGAGCTCAAATACTACTGCTTTATTGCTTGTGAATTGTTTTCAACTCATTTTATTTCAAACCACAGTATTGTACAGTAAACAGTTATCAAATTAGGGGTTAATCAGGCGTAACACTACCTTGACCAGATCTATATTACATCTAAGGGCAGATCACTCTAATTCACAAATGTACGCGCTTAATTTCAGCTTTTCCAAAGAATATTTTGCGATTGTATTTTTTGCGGATTTATTCTATCCGCAAAATTCCGCAAAAATTGGACAACCGCAGAAAATACCCGTTATACGGTAATATTTTGGTATACAATAAGCATATCTTGAACCATTCATTTTGACAAAAGCGCCCTTGTCCACGAACTGTTTGGACAACCTATATATATATATAGAGAGAGAGAGAGAGAGAGAGATATCGAAAGTAGGCCAACTAAAAAAATTGGGGTAAATTTCAGATTACTCTAGCACAAATTGTGGTAAGGCATGCAGGGATCAAGGGGATCCAGATCCCTGGAAAATTCAAATTTATTTAAACTGACATAGTAAAATTACTAAAGCTATGCCTCGGACCTCTTTCCCTTGCGATTTGAGCCAACACCTCCTAAGGAAAAATTTCTGGATCCACCCAACAAAAAATTACAATCGGGCTCGGGCTGTCGACTTGAATATAAGCGATAATGCTTAAATTATTAAGAAAATCGATGTCATTTGAGTGTTTTAATGCAAGGAGAAAATACTTATGTGATATTGGGATGAGATGGACGCGCTGGCGCGCCGACGCGCCGAATACAATTAGCCCCTGTGGGTGAAGGTTTGGCACAGAGACTTCTGGGGTCCCAATGGGGACACCAATGTAACACAGAGGTTTTTACCTCCGCTTGGGATTGCACCCAGGCCGCAGACATACTAGTGCTCTACCACTTAACATGCTTAAAGGGTTAATTCACTAGCAAAAGCTAGTAGGAAGCCTAGTATCAAGGTATGATGCACTGGATGCATTGTATATTACATTGAAACCAAGGACATTGCAAAGCAGAAAATTCCTCAAGACCTTAATTTCCCTACCACCTGATTACATGAATGGTATATCCCACCTTGTTTTTCTCCAGTACTTCATACTTTGGACAGTCTAACTTGTTGCAGAAATCCGGAGGCCATTGTAAGCGCGGGACGTATTTCAGAACAGCTCCTAGGGTGGAAGAAATGCAAATTAAGAACAATACAAGGTCAATGCGCAACATGTTGATGATGTCGATCTATCTCTGGTCCTTTTTAGTTTGCAGGATGAACTTTCTAAAGTTTCTTATGTAACAAGCAAGTTTTGGAGTAGTTGCGCAACATGTGTAAGGAATCCCGGGCCCGATTCATTTTGAAAATGAAGGCTAAACAAATGTTTTCTTGCCAGAAAGAGTACATTTTACGGTTTGGGGGACAATAAAAACCACACAGACTTGTAATTCTATATTAAAAATCTCCAATTTATCTATTATTAGTTAAACACACGTTAAAACGCTGTAAAGATCGAGCTCGACATCCTATGTCAATCACGTTGACAAGCATGTGTTGAAAACTTAAGGTAGTCCGGTCCTAAATAAAAATTAGTAAATCTCAAATAAATTTTCAGGAAATTCTAATAAAGACACCTACTATGCATTTTCTGATTGGAAATTAATCAGCAAAAATATTTTAGGATAAAAAAAAAACTATAGGTATCCAGGCATTTGAAGAAAATTGCATGATTTTTATACTTATACAGTACTTTAGTTTCATCTGTGTACTTCAATTATTTTATAATGCATAGTTTAATATGTTGACGGTGCGACCGTTAGGGCGAGCGCAGATACCTTTCAGTTTTAATTTAGAGCGGGCTCGTCAAACCGCACGTGACATTTGCTACGTCTAGACTTTGACGTCATATGACGTCGTATGTATGTTGCATAACCAAAACAAAGTCTGAACAGTGATATTTTTAATCTAAAACGTTTAATCTACTATCTGTCTGCTATATATCCATTAAATCAAGGTGATTTCATATTTTGTTGAATTTTTGTTGCTACCGCGAGAACGTGGTTTGCGGCGAGATGCAATTCGCTAAGCATTATGGGACCACAGGTAACTGCGGAAAAAAAATGTGCAAAGTCCGAATTTTCTCTTCGCCCAGGCGTTGCTTTAAGAGCTCGCAGTGACGAGCGGCGCTTCGCGCCGCTCGCTATAAAGCGTTTTCTATCAATGCAAAACACCATTATCACTTCTTATTTCATATCATGCTATTTAGCTTTGGTATCTAAGGCTAAACTATTTAAGAAAAAGTCGATTACTTTAAATCTGTATTTTTAACATACATGTACCTTTATCAGTTTGTTTATAGGGTAAAAATATCAACGTTTTAAAAGACTGTTTCTAAAACTTCAAAGAACCTTGAATCACAATGAGATGCCTAAAACGAAAATTGTTGCATGAAAAGATTTCATATTTAAGCTTCATTGTGAAACTCTTTGAATTAAATAATAAATTAAAGAGTTATCCTTCCTGGCTGAGGATCAGATATCCTTAAGCAGTTAATGTTAAGGACATAAGCAACGTAGTGGTTGAACTTTTTTGTCTCTTTCCCTGGAGTTGAAGAGTTCAAATACTTGAAGGGTCTGTGTGCTACTCTTTTTCATGTCTATATATGATGCTGTACACCTCTTCTAAAACAAAGGATGACTGCACACTTAAGGACATGCGGAATTTGCGACAAAATAAACTTTCAAAACAAGCATTTTTCTTTTCATTGCAAGAACGGTCAACATCCAATCTACAACTTTATATAATTCCGTTTAATAAAAGTGTGTATTTACGAAGTTCGCAGCTACGCAGCTCTGTTAAGGCTGCATAAAGGGGGCGGGGCCTAATTTATACGGGAAAAGTTTACTGTGACATCACACAAATATAGCAATTCCTCACAATAACAGAAAATGAAATAATTTGCGAATCTAAACATGCCCGCAGGAACCGGGGGGGGGGGCACGGGGAGGGGCCGTGCCCCCCCCCAATAATTTTGCCGATATATAGATTACTATAGTAAACATAGATACTATAAGCTTGTGTCCCCTCAATAAAACCGCCTGATGACTTTTTTTATTTTTTATTTTTTTTTTTTTTTTGCTTGTCAAGGAATAATTGTTGGTAGTTGACGACCTTTTTTTTTTTTTTTTTTTTTTTTTTTTTGCTTGTCAGAAAATTTTTGGTAGTGCCCCCTCAACTGTCAACTGAAAAATGTTTGGCTGTGCCCCCCCCCCCCCCCCAACTGAAATTGCTTCCTACGGGCCTGGGACATTGTGTTCAAACACGTTAAGTCATCTGGCATTGATATAAAATCTGCTTTAATTGCATTGACGTGCTCATATTGTTAATTTCGTTTTGAAACCTTTGTCAGAAGTGTATTTGTGCCATACAGAATGGAGAGGGAGATCGGAAAGAGTGATCACGTTCGCTTTTCCAAACATGTCATTGTTATTTATCAAGTCTAATTTTAGACCCATTCTTACAATGTTAGCCCCACCTCTCATGCATATCTAATGTTCAATCAAGGGCGGGTAAGTGTAAATTCTAAATATCTGGAAAGCAGCAAGGACAAAAAACATTGAATCATTTTATTGTATCACAGTCTAAAATCATTTTAAGATTTAAATTTGGTTCCAAATTGACAGTATTCTTTCATAAACATACAAACGTGAGATAAGGTTTAGATATAAAAGCAACAGAAGCAACGGAAAAAGACCCAAAAACAGGTGTTAAGTGCAGTCATCCTGGATGAAAAAATATCTAGAATATATGTTTAGTAATTTTTGTATATTTTTCTTTCAATAATACAAAAATTTTCATCATTTGATTTCTATTCAAAACCCCTGGTAATACATGCTGATTTTTTGTCTGCGAAGATCTAATGGTAATATAATTTTAAATTAAGAATATCTTGAAAAATTATCAGTAGGTACGTTGCGTATGTCCTTAAAAATATAATTATGATAATAAACAAAAAACCCCCCATAAATTTCGCATATCTTGCTTCATATCATACATATAAATGCAACTAAATGCTATTAATGATATATAACTACATATAACAAATATATATAAACATGACTGTAAATAAAAAAAATCTAATTATTCAACGATTTTCAGCCAAGTTTTACCGGCAAGTGGTGGCGTCTCCATATGAGTGAAAAATTCTCGAAAGGGATGTTAAACAACACACAACAAACAAAACGTATTCAAAAACATGCGATTCTCTCCAGTTTAAATGCCAATACACCTACATTTTTTTTTTCTAAAATATAATTGTTGATAAATTTTCAATTAGAAAATGCATATTTGGGCTTGCATTCGCGTTTCCTAGAAATATTTTTTGCGATTTGATAATTTTCCCTTTGTTAATATGATCGACAAAAAGTGATGAATTTTGAAGAGATACCACAGGTAAATACACATTACTTTGTGAATTCAGAGAATTTTTGTGAGCATCTTCAAGTACTTAACTGCTGAATAGCAGACCTTGAGGATATCCCCCCCCCCCCCCATAAATAAATAAATAAAACAAAACAAAACAAGCCAAATAAAAAAAAACCAACCATCCCCTCCCCCAAGAAAAAAGAATCATTATTTTGCATTTTATATATTGGGAAGATTAAGAGAGAGTGAAGGGGGGGGGGGCTTTTAAAAATATTTCCCGGAAACATCATTCGTTTAGGTTCGCATTTTATGTTACAACTTTTGTTTCCGGTAAAAAAATTGATGGAAGTACGGAGGGAAAACGGGCTACTGAAAACTAAACAGGGACTTTATAGACGTGATTTGTATGAAAACTTCATCAAAGTTTCTTGCTGAAGTATTGTTAAGTAAGAAGTTCTTCAATATTTTATCTAAAAACCGAAAACGGTTCTTGTTAGCATATGGTATTTTTATCGGCTGTTTCACTGTTTCAGTGGTTGAAAGTCCGTCAATGAGGGTTAATATAGGTCCCTTGAAAACTGTACGTGTGCAAGACTCACTAAGAGCAGTGTGATGAAAAAAACTAGGAGATAAACTTAGAGCCAAACAAAGAGTTAAATACTGAGTCTTTGGCTTTGATTGTAAGTTATTGCAAATGTGGCACAGGCAGTCAACTTCAGTTAAACCTGTCAACAGGTCCAGCAAAATCTCTTGTTTAACTTTATAGCTCTATGGTACCAATAAGCTATTCAAAATAGCTTGATTAATGTTTTTGATGTTGCATAGTTATGCCTTTGATATGAAATAGACAAAAAGTTGTAAAGTGACCATTTATCTTTTTACAACAGGGGCTAGGTTTCTATCATGTCTGCCTCAATATAATCATTAAAAACCTAAACCCAAAACTGCTAATAGCAAGCACAGCGAGTGTTGCTTGCACTGCAAGCTCTTACAATAACACCTGGCTGAAGAGAATATTAGAACTACTGTACATTGATCCAAGAAATTTTTTTCTGCAGTAAATTCTTTAGATAGAACGTTCTATTGTTAAAATGATATTGTCTGGCTTAACGATAGAATTCATTCCGTGTATTGGCAATGTTGCAAAATAAACACGGGCGATAACTCGAACTCTGTGCATTTTCTTTGAACAATCCAGAGAGTTCCCAATGTCAACATGGCGTTAAATTTGAAGCGAGGAAAAAACATTGAGAAAATGAGTTGAATTTTCGTATTTATATGGATTATTTTTTAGGTTAAAAGGCATATACAATCTCAAAAAGGTTTGTTATGATTAATTTGGTAGTTATTTTCAGTGCAACTCCTTTTGTACTCGTCAAAATCATTTCGGAGTGGATCCACTCCGATTTGCTACATTGCAAGTATATGGGACATATTCTAACTGTGGGGAGGGCTTCTCTACCTACAATCCTCCATAAATTGCATATGGATGCCAAACTATGTTATTGCAATAATACAAACAACGGGTTCAAAATTCCTCAAGTTCGATGTTCAGGACTTGGTAAATTTGGGTTTGAACTCGGCATTTAGAATTGCCAAGTCTAAGACTTGGCATTATTGTAATTACTAATTTTATAAACCCTAGAAATATAGGTAGAAAAATCTGAAATAGTATGATCATCTCTTGATTGTTTCATAAATGTATCATTTTGGGGAATTTTTTTATCGCAATAGTTCGAGTGTTCTCAAAATCACAAAATGAATCTTTTTATTTTCTGATATGACCTGCATTAACTCAATACCACATGCTTCTTCCATGGGTTGGGGTGTCAGAAGTTGAGTTTGGTTTAAAGTCTAGCAAACTGCAAAGTTAGAGGCCTCTTTATGACAGCAATGTCAGCTCTTAGTGATGAAAATAATATGTTGAAAAAGAAAAGAGGCCGTCATTTTTAGATCCACTGCTGAGGGAATGTGCTGATGTTATGTTATATATATTATGTATGGAGAAAAAATAAAGATATGCAGTTACATTTTTTAATTCATTCATTTCAAATAAGTTCTAATTATTTATCTCAAAATGATGCCATCATTGAGGGTTTACACATTTCTTTTTCAGACTTGTCTAAAATTCAACCTTGAAGTCCCAGACTTAGCATCAAAAAAAAAAAAAAATTTGAACCCCTGAAACAAAGGTTCACAAATTAAGAAGAAAGTTACCTTGCTTCTATGAAAATCCTAGAAAGATGGTAGATTAAACCCTCTTTGTTAAAAATTTGCACTTTTTAGACTCGATTACATGGAAATAAACTAACATGGGCCATCGTGACATCACAGTTTAAACTGAGTCTTGTGCGGTTTGACTGAAGTGGCAAATCTAGTGTAGGCTATGATGGTATCCAGTAATAAAAACAAACTGGGCTTGCCCCAACAGTCATACTGTAAAACTTATGAGCAGTTTTTAAAATATACATCTGCATATACTGTGGAATCATCATTGTTCGTGGGGGATCTATGTTCTTGGATTTCGTGGGTAACCCTTACCCATGAATTTACATCCCCACGAACAATTATTTTGTCAACGTACTAATTAATTAAATCTACCAAATAAACAAGCTGCCCACGAAATTACATCCCCACGAACCAATAAAATTTTGCTTGCCCACGAACATTGACCCCCACGAATTTAAATGATTCCACAGTATTTAAAAATTATAAAGGTATGACACAAACGCAGAGGCAAAAAGGGTTGCTTGTAATATTATAACTTTTTTATATGCTAAATTTTGAACAGTTATATTTTATTTTCTGATATGAACTGCTATTGACATGTATATGCAATATGTGCAAGTGTTTACAAATATTATGACACATTATTCTTTCATGCTTAATGAATTACCAGAAATAAGAGTTTAAACACTTCCTCTCCTCTCTCTCCACTTAACCCCCCCCCCCCCCCCAAAAAAAAAAAAAAAAAAAAAAAAAAACTTGTTTCTAATATCTCCCTTGAATGTAAATCTGTCTCATTGTAAGTATTGATGAAGACAAACGTGTGGTTTGGGATCCCACAAATATTCTCGATCATGGGATTTTTTTCAGTATCCCCCTTCCCAGATCACCCTGTAACTACAAGTTTGCATGTAACAAGATTGTTAAGAATATGAATTAAGGTCAGACAACATGTTCCTCAAATATATATTTTGTATACCTTGGTATTATATCAAAAAAATATTCATAATTGTCATTCTCCTGTGATTTCTAAATTGTTTTCAATATGTTTAGATAAATAAGTACACCAAGAATTGTGACATGGGCAATTCAAAAGATTACCCATAAGGATTATATAAGAAATATCACCCTCTGGCATCTTGCCCAAATGCCTGGTAAGGTACCTCAATTTTTGGTGAGGAAACTTGTTTTGGAAGTTAAACTTCAATGACAAATTCTTGGGAAAAATTATATATTTTCTAGGAATGTGTTGTCTGACCTTAAAGATTACAATATCTAGTGTCTGATGTTTTGTTATGTGCCACATGTTAATAAGATGCTTCTCTTTCTAGGACGGTAGCACTTACACCTGACCCAATGTTGTAGTTCATTTTAAAGATCCATTCTTGTCAGCAGCCAGAAAGATGGATATAGCAGAAAACTATTTAGGGCAGGTCACACATGTGATTGATCCTGATAATTTCAGCATGCAAGTTGGTACAGGTAAGTAGATTTTTTTGTCATGATGTAAGTAATGTTAAATATAAGAAGAGTAAGGTAATAAGCCTAACATTTTCAAACTTGACGAAGTTTTGTGTATATATCTGGTAGATTATAGCTTTTTGTTTTTGAAGTTCATTGATTTTGGTGACTGAAAGATGATTTGAGCAATGCTTGAATGCAATGCTGTGTATAAATTCTTAATAAAATGTGAAGAAGTTCATGAAACTTGTAAACTAAACCACAATGCAATGCATTTTTGTGATAATGTGAAGAAAGCTCTTCATTTCTGATTTTGTTTGCATGTTTTTGTATATATGCTGATCTATTAACCACAGTATTACTTTTGGTAGATGAGTGTCTGGCAGAATTTATACAGTTTGAGATGAGACTGGAAGATTTTGGTCAGACCTGTGACAGAGTGAGTGACCTTTCTGCACTGGAGATAGGACAGATTATTCTGGTGGAGTGTATGGAGACCAAAGAGGGATGGAGGAGGGGACAAGTGGCCAATGTTAACAGGTAAATTTCAAGACATTACTTCTTTGTACATTTAACTATTTCTTGGCCATGCATAAACTTAGTAATTAAACCTCACTGGTTTCATAAGTACATATGTAATTTCAAGAAAAGGAAAAGGGGTATTATTCAAGGTCTTAATTGTTTTTTTTTTTAATTTAAAAAAAATGCATGTGGCTGATCTGCATCTTGTCGTTTGTTGGACAGAACTGTTGAATTGAGGTCTTTATCCTCTGAACATGACAGGTTGTTATGGCAGAATTGCTGTTAATGGATTATTTTTGTTTGATTGTTGCTTCTAAAGTAGAACTGATAAATAGATATCATTATATCCCCACTCCGAAGGAGGGGGGTATACTGTTTTACCCTTGTGTGTGTCTGTCTCTGTGTGTGTATGTATATTTGTCCCTAACAAATTTTCTTCACAGTTTTCTCAGCAACTACTCTTCAAATATGCTTGAAATTTTAGCTTACTCTTTGTTTAGGCATGCCATATGGTGGGATTCATTTTTGTACAAATTCAATGTCAACTTACTGTTTAGCTGCGTGTCTGTCGGTACCAAATTTCCATTGCAGTTTTCTCAGCAACTACTCAAGGCAAATGCTTGAAATTTTAGCACACTCTTTGTTTAGGCATGCCATATAGTGGGATTCATTATTGTACAAATCCGATGTCAACTTCCTGTTTATGCAAGTGTCTGTCCGTACCAAATTTCCGTATATTCACATGAGAGCATATATTCACATCGGGGGTGGGGTAGGGGTGGGGTATTACTAGTGAACAGTGGCTCACAGACTTCTTGTTTTTCTTTGGAAATCTTATAAAATATAAAGAAAAAATGTTGCGTAGGAATATTTCCTCTTTAGCAATCTTTTTTGTGTTGTTCATGCAGCAGAGCTATTTAGCAGAGCACTTTTTGTCTGGAATATTTGAAAAAGTCTTTATAGTTCTTTCAAAAACATTATGCAGAAGTTTTTATTAAATTCATGGTCTTTCAATTTTTGAAAAACTTTTAACTTTCTCTTAGCATTTCATGGACTCATTAATTTCTAGTTAGCTCTACTGGTCAGAGACCAGAAGAGCTTATGCGATAGTAAGGTGTCCGTCGTCCGTCCGTCCGTCTGTCTGTCTGTCTGTCTGTCTGTCTGTCTGTCCGTCTGTCTGTAAACAATTTTTCAAAATGCTACTCCTCCTACAGTTTTGGTCCGATTTCAATATAACTTGGCACACAAGTAGACTACACTAAGATACATAATTTAGTGCATCGGTTTTTGATTTCGATGGACGGTGTTGCCATGGTTACTAAAAATAGAAATTTCTGTGAAATTCCTTTAAAACGCTACTCCTCCTACAGTTTTGGTCCGATTTCAATATAACTTAGCACACAAGTAGACTACACTAAGATACATAATTTAGTGCATTGGTTTTTGATTTCGATGGACTGTGTTGCCATGGTTACTAAAAATAGAAATTTCTGTGAAATTTCTTTAAAACGCTACTCCTCCTACAGTTTTGGTCCGATTTCAATATAACTTGGCACACAAGTAGACTACACTAAGATACATAATTTAGTGCATCGGTTTTTGATTTCGATGGACGGTGTTGCCATGGTTACTAAAAATAGAAATTTCTGTGAAATTCCTTTAAAACGCTACTCCTCCTACAGTTTTGGTACGATTTCAATATACTGTGGTTTCATTAATATTCGTGGGCATCAATTTTCGTGGATTTAGTAAAAATCGCTGTTTCGAGGATACGTAAATTCGTGGATAAAGATCATACAAAAAAAAAAAAAAAAAAACACTTTTTAATTTTTTTTTTACTCTCTGTATGCTTCAGCGGGAATCTTCACGCCATTTACAATGTTAAGAGTATGTTAATATTTTAAAACAATTACTTACAGGTGACAACTCTTTAATTTATTTTTTTTTATATTTTACTCATCTGTATTTTGAACCTTCAAGCATTTACAACGCAGTGTACATGGTATAATAATAAAGGATGAGAAATTCCAAACACCGTCTCCATTGATCTCAAATAGCAAATACATCGTTTCCATTGATCTCAATTGGCAAATTAAATATCGGACATTGAAACAGATTATTAAAAACAATTAATTAAATAGACTTTAATTTAATCAACGTTTCGGTTAAAAGGGGTGCAAGTATCTTAAAATATTAAGACAATTTGGATTTTATCTTTTAGGCACACATACGGACGATAATTAAGTGTGACACCAGCGTATTAAAAAGTAACAAAAATAATTAAGTACTTAAATTCTCAAAATGGTGTTAGAGACTTTTTTCACATGCACAACGTGTTGTTTTTTGGACTCGTCTGTGACATCCAGACCCCCTTGTTTGTAGATCTCTGAACAAACACATTCGATCACGCTTGCTGGATACGACTCAACGCTTAAACATGTAAAATGGATGACAAACAAGTCTAGAAGGGCTTCGAAATGGCAGAACTTCCGAACATACATACCCGCTTTCTCATGTGTAACAAAAAAATTGTTTCCAAGTCAAATTAGCATTAAATTGTGTTTATAATTTGTATGATATAAGTCAGTTATGAACAGAGAGTATAGTTAATTATTTCTACTGAAATTTATTTACGGTAATTTGTGTTTTCATTGTGCAGGTGATAATTGGTGTTGGACCGTTAGATTGTTTGAGAATAATAAATTTACACATTTAAACCTGATTATCATAATCCTTTGTGTTATACCACTGGTTGGTATATGAACCGCGTTGACAGTTCTACGTACAATTTGTTTGTTTATCTCCGTGCAGAATATTTAAACATATTTTGCTAAAAATTGTCAGGTAATTATCTAACAGTATTTTTTAAATATTCTTTAAAATGATAAAATACATTTATAAAGCTATTCTGTTGGGGAAGGGGGGGGGGGGGTTATTCACATATATTAACGAAAGTAGGCTTTTTAAAGGTTTATCATAAATCAAAATGGAGACACCAAACTTCGATGAACATTTGATTTCGTGGATCGACCCAACAACGAAATCCACGAAAATTGGTGTTCCACGAATAATGATGAAACCACAGTAACTTGGCACACAAGTAGACTACACTAAGATACATAATTTAGTGCATTGGTTTTTGATTTCGATGGACGGTGTTGCCATGGTTACTAAAAATAGAAATTTCTGTGAAATTCCTTTAAAACACTACTCCTGCTACAGTTTTAGTCTGCTTCTAATATAATTAGGCATACAAGAAGACTATACTAAGATACATAATTTATTGCATTGGTTTTTGAATTCGATGAACAGTGTTGCCATGGTTACTTAAAATAGAAATTTCTGTGAAATTCCTTTAAAACGCTACTCCTCCTACAATTTTGGTCTGATTTCAATCTAATTTGGCACACAGTTAGAATACACTACGATACATAATATGTATTTCTGTTTTTTTTTATTTGGGTAATTGGTGTTGTCATGGTTACCGGTACTAAAAATAGAAATTTCCGTGAAATACTTTCAAAACGCTACTACTCCTAGTTTTCATTTGATTTCAATATAACTTGTCACAAAAGTAGACTACATTAAGATACATAATTCTATTTATTGTTGCATGTTGCAATGTTTCAAATCCAAGTGCTACTTTTCTTTTGTTATACAAACAGACCAGTAGAGCTACAGTCTCATCAGAGACTTCTGGTTTTTTAGTTGTATTTTTTCTTTACAGTGAGGAGTCTGGTGTTGATGTTGTTTACATTGACTATGGGCACTCGGAACATGTGGGCAAGTCTAGATTGTGTACAGATTTTCCTGAGGAGTTTGGTCAATATCCGTCCATGGCTATCAAGTGTCAGCTGGCAGGAATCAAACCAGTAAGACTGAATCTAGTTACCATGTGGTGATGTTCAGACGTAATCATTCAATACACCTACTTTTTACTTGTGAACAAGAAATATTTGCAAGATTCCTAAAATGTGTTTCTATATAACTACATGTATATACAGTTATGGATTGTTTAGAAGGGCGACATCACCAATTATCAGGTCTGAGTAGGGTTGTCACCCGAGGATAGGACTTGTGCCAAAGGGTGACAACCCTACTCAGACCTGATAATGGTGATGTCATACATGTACAAAATTTGGTTCACAGACTGTACATATGCATATCATATAAAGAATTTGTCTCTCTTTGGAAAGTTATTTAAGGTTAAAAGTCAGAAAAGACCAAAAACCTTTTTAGAAAGTTAAGACAATTTTTTTTTTGCCATGTCTCATTCAACTTCTGTCCTTCAAATTTCTGTTCATTATTTAATAAAAATAAAACTGTTTATGATACTAATATTAAACGCCAGACTTTATTACATTTTCAACAGTGAAATACTGTGATTTATTAATTGAATAAAAGTGATATTCTCTCACAGCGTGAAAGGATACCAAAATGATATTCTCTCACAGTGTGAAAGGATATCAAAGTAAAGTAAAAAATAATTTCTGGCCTGTCATAAGATAGAGATATTAACTGACCATCTTGATAAAGCTAAAACTGCAAATTTCTTCCCAAATATGCTGCTAAAATCCATGCTATGTAATGTTTTTCAATCTCACAACTGCTAAGCTATGACATCTCAATCGCTCAACTATGACGTTAAGCTATGACACTGTGTTAAGAGAAGACAGAGGCAAAGGGAAAATCAAAGAAAATGTAATAAACAGAAAATTCAATGTTTTGTAGATGAATATGGAATTTATTTCACTCGTGAGACAGGATTTTTTGATATTTTCACTCGTGCTTCGCACTCGTGAAAATATAAAAAAAATCCTGTCCCACTCGTGAAATAAATTCCATATTCATCTTCAAAACATTGAATATCCTCTATATATATCTGAAGTCATTCACCTCCTTTCTCTGATTTATTTACTATTCTGCTGTAGATTGCCAGAACATGGACAACAAAAGCTGTCAAGATGTTCACAGAGATCACCCAGGGCCATGTCTTCTTTACTTTCTTCCTGCCAACGACTCACATGTTTAAATCAATGGTAGCGCTCTACTTTCAGCAAGGGGGAGACAACCCAGACTGGGCAGGGCGTTCACTGTCTCATGTTCTCATGGACCAAGAACTTGGCATTGTGAGTGGCCATTTTTTATGAAAGAAACTGATAGTGAATAGATATAAATATAAGTGCAAAGAATAGTACTGAGATTTATGACTGACTCAAGCTGGCAAATACTCTGTTATTTTTGAGAACCCTTAGATAGGAAAGGATGTGCTCAAAAGAAAGCTCAACCACAAATATTAATGATGCAGCAAGTTTATTTAAAAATGAATTTGGCACAAATAATAGTTTATTGACACAGCTACATGTATGAATCATGAAAAATTATTTTGGCATGTTTGAGTAAATTGAAGAGGATTGGATTTATAGTTATATTGAATATGTTGGCATATTTTGATTTATAGTTACATGTATATTGTATATGTTGGCATGTTTTGATTAATGGATTTGATGAAAACAAAGTTATTTCCACAAAATAAATATAATGTAACTTTAAGCATGGATTTTAAAAATTTGGCTTGTGCCATTTTTTTCTGTCAGGTATCAGAAAATGAAGTGACTGAATATTTGGAGAATGCTGCAGAGTTTTGCAAAGAAAAATTCCAGCTGGCTGCATATTCGGAATCCATTGAAGGTAAGAACAGTTTGTTTTTATTAATTTTGTAAAAGAGAAACTTTCACATTGTCGAAAATTTAGGTCACACTTGGATTGCATCGCTGTGCAGAAGTTGAAGAAGATACTATAGGAATACAGTTGAACTTCAGTATCTTGAACACAGATATCTTAAAATACCATGGATATGTCAAAGTCATTTTGAAGTTCCAACTACTTATTCTTTAAGTATTTTACTCTGGATATCTCGAAGTATTTTCTTGGTCCCTGTGAGTTTGAGATAACAAGGTTTGACTGTAATTTATTTGATAGTCTCTCTATCTCTGTAATAAATGATAAATCCTCTGAATATAAGATATATCACCTAGCAATGCAAAATGAAGGTTGGTCTTCTACATGTATTAATACATATATGTTGTCTTATTGATTTCATGATGATGCAGTTTTTTTTATACTAATACATGTATTAGTGCTTATCAGTATTTAGTGTATTATCTTTTAGCTGATTAGTACATTAATATTATACCAATTGTTTATCTTTAAAACTTAAAGTTGAATTTGTAGTGGTATTGCAAGCAAGAGAAGAATCATGAATGCGATTGAATCTCTTAGTTTTGATCGGGATTTTGATTATCATTTGAAATTTCAGGCCCTTGTGTTTAGTCTGTGAAATCTTTTCTATACTGGGGAAAAATGCATTACCAAAACTTAGATTTTTGATTTTTTGAAATTATGTTTTCAGCAAATGAAGATGTAGAAGTGCCTGATTCAGATTTTATCTCAGGAATGAGGTATGTACATATGAACCTTTGAAGATCAAAAAAAATAATTTGAGAAGATACTTTAATATTGTCCTTATTATTTGATAGTATTTAAAACATTTTTATAATAACAAAAAAAAGATAAATAACTAAAATGAAGCAACATGAATTAAATATTTTACATTATTGTTAACTTTCCCTATTTGCGATATTGATCACATAAAATTCAAATTTTGCTTACTATTTAAGCTTTTTGGACATTTTTTCATATGGAGATCAAGGTTATGTTTATTATAATTTCAAGTCCTTCACCTATGGGTTGTATATGTTATATACATGTAATCACATTTAAAATGTATTAGACATGGTCTTTATGGTATTCTTGTTTGAATTTTTATTAGCAATGAAGAAGAGAATGAAGATGGTGAAGATTTCCTCCCAGTTTCGGGGGAATCTCCTGATAATGCTCCCTCAGATGATGTTACTGAGGAATCTCCACAAGAAACAAATGAACCGTCCACTGACGAGGGTACGTCAGAATACACTAGCTCACCGGAGGGTCCATTGGACCATTCATCACATATAGGGTCCACTAATGGGGAGAACAAAATCGTCATCTCAGACTTTGATTTTGATCGGATTCATCACACTAAGGATATATGCACAAATCGCTTGGAGGAGAGGAAAGCTAAACAGACGCGTCAGGAACTGGAACAGGAAAATGAGAAGATCTTGGAAGACGTGAAGGAATGTAAAAGTCTGGCTGTAGAGGCTGGTTATGGTAAGTAGAGTGTAAAAGTCTGGATATAGAGACTGGTTATGGTAAGGAGAGTGTAAAAGTCTGGCTGTAGAGGCTGGTTATTGTAAGGGAATCTAGTGAAGTTTATAGAGAGACTTTTAAGATTTCATAAAAGCATGGCAGATATTGTTTTGTTGACAATTCTGTTCAGAGAATTTCTAGATTCAGAGAAAAATTATACCTGCACAGGGATATAAAGAATTATTCACCCTCTAGAATTTATATTCCCCTCTTGCATAGTGATTTTTCTTTGTCAAAAAAAAATTACAGTTTTCTGTCATTACGATGCATATTTAGAAAAAAATGATAAAAAGAGTTCATAATCTATAAATTAGAATTACTAAATCCTGTTTTTGCAGGCATAGCAGACCATTTTGAAGATACTTTGCCCCCAAGATTTTCTCAAGCAGGTAATATACATGCATAAATCTTTTTTTTTTGTTTTGTTTGTATTAGCAAATTGTATATATTCCTGTGATTCAATCCTCAGTTATTTATTAGAATTCTATCACTATTGATCTTTAAAGCATAAACAATGTGCATTGCAGTAAATTCTTTATTAAAATTAGTTCCTTGATTCATCACTAACAGGGGGCAATGCATTACCTTTGATCCCCCTGGGAACTGTGACCCCAGGGTTGGAAAGACCCTCCAGTCAGAATGTTATTGATGACCGCATGCCTAGTAAGCGCTACTCACGGACACGCAGAGAGGCCAGGCCAGGGGTGGAAGAGAGGATGGAATTGGGGCCAATGAGGGGTAGAGGAAGAGCCAGACCAGCAATACCACAGCCATCAGGTAGCAGCCCTGTGATTGGTTTATCTGGGATACACCCCTCCAGAGACAGCCCTGTGATTGGTTTACAGTCCTGTAGCAGCCCTGTGATTGGTTCATCTGGGCTACACCCCTCCAGAGGCAGTCCTGTGATTGGATCAAGTAGCAGTCAAGTGATTGGTTCACGTAGTAGCCCTGTGATTGATTTTAGTGGTTATAACCCTGAAACACCTCCAAGTAATAATAGACTGGACTCTCTATACAAAGCATCCCCTGAAAAACGAGAGGAACTTGTACAAACACTTAAAAAGGTAGGTTTAGTATTAGATTATTTTAAGACATTAAAATATACATTTAATGATTTGATTTAACTTTAGCGTACAATATACTAAACCAACTTTTTTCGCATGAAGAAATATCTGAGAGTTTCATGACCTACTTTAACTCGCAAAAATTAATTGCCGCCAACCATTTATTTTGCTTTGTACATGTATTTGTAGAGAATATTCCCTCAGTCATGAAAATTAATCATTACGGATTGATTTCAAACTGACAAATCGCGAATAAAAGATGATGAGAATAATAGTTGGTTTACAGTAATGATTTGGTGTACAGAATATGTATTTGAAAAAAATTTTGGATGGCTGTCCATAAAGAAGTTAAACAGTTAAATAACAACAAAGTGCAACTTCCTAAAGTTTTATAGGATGGAACAGTGAAAAAAATTTTAAAGAATGCTGAATTCCTAGTGTATTTTTAATCTCCCAGACAATTTATGACAGATGTTTATTTTTTCTCTGGAGTAGATCTTTGCGGAGGCAGACAGAGACACAGAAGAAGAGACCAGGGCTCGATTACAGAGTCTATTCTTTACAGGTACTAGTATTTTGGTAATGCTTTAATACAAGTGGTTTTTTCATTTCCTAGTCTGTATACTGGATTTAGAATCGATTTAAAAGAGGATTAGACTTGTACTATAGTGAGCCTGATATGCAGAACTGTTTGTCTTTCTGTTCTGATAGCTTGCAGTTAAATAGTCGGGCCAAATTTGGTAATCATAAAAAGTACATATATGATTGTTAATATCTGGCCAGACCAAAACATTTGAACTTACAATTAGGATGATGCGTACATTATTTTGATAGATGTTTAATCCGTAAGTAAATGCTAGAAATGCCTTTTCTTTCTTAAATAATAAAAAAAGATAGCTGAAATTGCAGAGATATACATGCAGCTGGAATATTTTGGCTATGTAAAGTATGATTGAAATTAAAAAAAAAAACAAAGCTATAATGGTCGGAATGATTTGAATTTTCAGTACAATAAATGGTCAGCTGTAAATACAGTTTTGTTGATTGTAAAGTTTTCCCATCCTGATCTCAAGAGTTTATAGCAGGGGCTATGTTAACTAATAGGTGACACCTTATCTGTTTGTGGGTAGGGCTACATTTACTGATGAGTGACAATTTATCTATTGACAGAAGAATTTGTTTGTGGGTGTAAATTTACTGATAGGTGGCACTTTGTCTATTGACAGCAGAGTTTATGTGTGGGGCTACATTTACTGATGGGTGGTGCTTTTATCTTTTGACAGCAGAGTTTGTGGGCAGGTCTACATTGACTGATAGGTGGCACTTTGTCTATCGACAGAGTTTACTTATGGGGCTACATTTACTGATGGGTGGTGCCTTTATCTATTGACAGGATAATTTGTGGGTGGGGCTACATTTCCTGATTGTGGTGCTTTTATCTATTGACAGCAGAGTTTATTGTGGGGCTACATTTAATGATGGGTGACACTTTATCTATTGACAGCAGAGTTTTTGGGTGGGGCTTCATTTACTGATGGGTGTTGCTTTTATATATTGACAGCAGAGTTTACGTTTGGGGCTACATTTATTGATGGGTGGTGCTTTGTCTATTGACAGCAGAGTTTATGTGTGGGGCTACTTTTACTATTGGGTGGTGCTTTTATCTATTGACAGATCTTTTCATGTACCTGGACAAGGAACAACTGAAAGAAGTGATCTATGTTTTGTTGAATCGAGCCGTTCGTTACTATGGAGATATTCATGATGTGTTGCTGGACATCATACAAATACTTAATGGTGAGCTTGTTATAAGTATTATAGAGATAGAGGAAATTGTTAGTAGAAATCATACAGAGGTTTAGATTAGTCATGTTTAATTGCAATCATCCTTAAGGAGGACCAAATTCAAGTTTGTTCAAGGAAAGAGTGGGCCACAGTTGGGGATCTCAGAGGAATTCATAGGAATACAATATACATGGAATTTTTAGCAAGACACAAATTAAGCGATTTTCCCTCAAAAATCGGTATTTAATGTTAGCGAGATATAATTTTAGCAATTTTGTGATGTCTTGAAAGATAACGGTTATCTCAAATGTGGGAATTAATTGTTAGCAATATTTAATTTTAGCGATCTCAAGACCCTTGCTAAAAATGCCAAAATTGAATCCTTGCTAAAATTTCTGCTTATACGTTACACAGGGAAAAAATTTCTTAAATCTTCTCAAGAACAACAGGGCCAAAAAAGAAAAATTTTCATCATAGAAGTCAGATACATTTTCATGCATAGTTAAGTATGATCATTTTAGGATCACTTTAAGGCAGTCATCATCACTAGGTGGCCTATATAACAGTTACATGTATTGTCTTATAACCTAATATTAATTTTTATGAAAAAAAAATAGCCTGATGAAAACAAACATAAAATGAATCAAATAAAAAATATCATAAATGAAAAAGAGGAATGAAGTTCCGGCATTTTGAGTTGGACTAATTTTTGTGGGTTGATTGGCTAAGGGGCAAGAAAACAATATTTGACTTAACATGTATATCTGTATTGTTTTTAGTGACAGAAGATTTTCCTGACTGTCTCTACCTGTCCTGTAAGAAAATAGAAGAAAACTACATCAAGGTAAAAAAAAAAAACGATCCTAAATATATCAGACCTTGAAAATTATGCAAGTCACACTGTGAATATTGTACTACTGGGGTGGCTAAATTATCGTATTGATCTCAAAAACAAAAAAATTGTATATTTTAAAGTAGTTACTTACCTACAGATCCAGATGATGGGGAGTCCATTTCATGTCCAGGCCAGTAAGGTGTTAGCACACATATTCATCATGAGTCTCCATTGGTCCTGCAGGTATGTTGTATCTTTGTGAATATATTTAGATTCTAATGCAATTGTCTTGTAAAACACATTTTGATTGGATAATACACTGACGTTTGAGGCAGTCAAACGAGGATTAACAAGAATGAAAGCTTTTCATTGTGACATCATAATAGAGGGGCGCAAAAACACAATGCTCCATGACGTACTTTATATAACAAATCTCAACAAAATAAGACAAGAACATCAAACAAAATGCATATATTGCATTAGAATGGGAATACTTATCTTCTAATTTGGTATTTGCGACCATTAATGCTGATTTAACGATTGCAAACATCCTTTTTACGGGCTCCGCTTACGTGTTGCCGGTAAAACTCAGTTTGCGACCATTAAATCAGCATTAACGGTTGCAAATACCAAATCAGAAGATAGTTATTCCCTAAGTATACACTATTTGACACTTGATCAGTAATTTTAGTAGATAAATTGATACCCCCGCTCGGAAGGAGAGGGGGGAATACTGTTTTACCCTTGTGTGTCTGTCTGTGTGTGTGTCCGTCTGTCTGTCTGTTTGTCCATAACAAATTTTTCGTTGCAGTTTTCTCAGCAACTACTCATCGCAGATGCTTAAAATTTTAGCACACAATTTGTTAAGGCGTGCCATATATTGGGATTCATTTTTGTACGAAACCATGGTCAACTTCCTGTTTATCCGTGCATCTGTCCCGTACATAACAAATTTTCGTCACAGTTTTCTCAGCAACTACTCATGGCAGATGCTTGAAATTTTAGCACACTCTTTGTTTAGGCATGGCATATGGTTGGATTCAATTTTTGTATGAATCTGATGTCAACTTCCTGTTTATCCGTGCATCTGTCCGTACCATGCATAACAAATTTTCGTGACAGTTTTCTCAGCTACTACTCATGGCAGATGCTTGAAATTTTAGCACACTCTTTGTTTAGGCATGCCATATGGTGGGATCCATTTTTGTACAAATCTGAAGTCAACTTCCTGTTCATCATGTGTCTGTTGGTAACTGAACTTGTTTATATTCACATCGGAGTGTATATTCACATCAGAGCGGGGGTATTACTAGTGAGCATTGGCTCACAGACTTCTTGTTTTTGCCATTTTTAATCTGAATGAATTTTGTTTTTGATAAATTTCGAATAGCAACCAGATTCAAGAAATGATCTTATCAGCTCTGGAGAAGTGGATTATATTCAATAAAACAGTAAGAACATTGTTATCAGACAGGAAACTGGATTTTTTTGTTGTTGATAGAAATCCTAGATTTTTAAGTAACAATTAATTAAAAATTCAAAGGAATATGTAGATTTTAGATATTATTATATGTCCATCAGTCAATTTTTTTAATATATAGTTAAAATATTGAATTGATAGGGCTCCGCTCTGCGGGAGCCCTATAGTGATCAGTCTGTCCATCTGTCCGTCAATCCATCCTTCCGTCCATCTGTCTGTCCGAGATCTCTTGTCCGGAGCATATCTTCTCTCTCCTTGGCCCAATCTGGCTCATACTTCACCCGCAGAGTGTCTTTGGGTAAAAGGTGTGCAGTGACCTTGAACCATGTTTCTAGGTCTAAGGTTAAGGTCATAGCAGAATTATATGAAAAATCCTTGTCCGGAGCATATCTTCTTTCCCCTTGGTCCAATGTGGCTCATACTTCACTCACAGAGTGCCACTGGTCAATGGATGTGCAGTGACCTTGAACGAAGTTTCTAGGTCAAGGTCAAAAATAGCCTCTCTGTTTAAATTCTTGTCCGGAGCATATTTTCACTCTCCTTGGCCCAATCTGGCTCATACTTCACCCGCAGAGTGTCTTTGGGTAAAAGGTGTGCAGTGACCTTAAACCATGTTTCTAGGTCTAAGGTTAAGGTCATAGCAAAATTATATGAAAAATCCTTGTCTGGAGCATTTCTTCTCTCCCCTTGGTCCAGTGTGGCTCATACTTCACCCACAGAGTGCCACTGGTCAATGCCACTGGTCAATGGATGTGCAGTGACCTTGAACGAAGTTTCCAGGTCAAGGGACCACTTTTTGTCCCCTTTAGACTCAAAAAAACACATCCCTTAATAGTACACAAATGTTCCTTTTCAAAATAAACCCTTTTCAGCTACCTTACATTTTCATGTTCGTTTGCTGAAAGCAGGGCCCTTTGAGATGGCCACCATCTCAATGATATCTAGTTATCAATGTAAAACCCTTTGCGATGAGAAACATGCTTGTCATTTTAAAATGAATCTTTATTGTTTGGAGGTGAGAATAACAATACCATATGTAAAATTTCATCTACCATTTAAATAGTCTTGATTGAATAATCTGAAAGTAGTAAGGAAATGTCCTTAATATCTTTCTTGTTTGTCAGGCTCAACAGCTGGGACAGGACAGATTACAAGAGCTTTACATTGAATGTTTCAATATTGTGTGGTGCATTGTGGGATCTCACATTTGCCGACTTTATCCAGAACACAAAGCTCGGCTGCAGAAAGAGTGCAGAAATAAGATTCTCAATGACAATGTTTCCAGGTATGTAGAGGAATTCTTTTCTTGGACAGCTACGTTAAGGACACTCTGTACCGTACACACTAAAGAGTTCTAATTCTCTGGTATTTTTTGGCAGAAGGAATGATTTTTTCCTTTGATCTAAAGTGAAACAAATTGAAATCTACTGTGTAATTACTCAATTTGTAAGCAATTCAATCATTCTTATTATTTTATTAGGCCAAGATTAATTAATTGAATACTTTATTTGCTTGTATTTTCCCGATTTCAGTATTAAAGCTACCATAATTTCTGTTCATCAGTACTTTGTTGTCTTTGAACATTTTTCCTGGGGGGTAAATGGCTTGTACCCTATGTTAAATATTAAATAGATAAACTTGATAATTTCACCTTTATACATTTTAATTTTCTCAATATCCAAGAAAACATTTTTCACAACAGCATAGAGTGTTCTTAAAAGCAGGTATGTTCCACCCATGTTTATCTGTCAGCTGTTCACAAGATGGTAGACCTTTGACCTTTTTAAGGGGCTTCATATATCTATGTCAATTAGATACAGCTGCAAGATTTGGTTGATTGCCGTAGCTCATGGGCTTCTTGTTGAAAGAAAGAAATATAATTGATTCAGACATTTCAGATTTTTAATTTGATTGTTTGTTCCCAAGTGCTAGAGACTAGACAAGATTTGTGGTACATTTATTTCAGGTTAGTGAGGTCGAAGTTGTTAGACCTTTACATAGAGAAGTTTGTGATATCACCCACAGCGAAGAAAGAGGAAGTACATACATGTACACAGACCAAAACTCTGACACTGGTAGACAAGGAAGTTCAGACAGACATGATCAAAATAACAGGTGAGGGGTGCAAACAGAAAGTGCAGAAACTATACCACAGGTGAAGGATAACTCAGAGTTTATAAATTCTTATTCTTCAGTAAAGTGGAAAAGAGGTCAGATTATCTGTACATTTCAATTTCTGGAAGTTGTGTTCTCTAGGGCATGCAAAAATTCTAAAGAGTTTAATGGAGAGCTAGATTTATTACTATGTAGAAGGAGGAAGTTTTTTAATGTGTTAAAATACTCATTAAGATTGATTCTGAAATCGCTTATTGTGCAAGCTGAGACCAAAAAATAGATATAAATAGTGCATTCTGTATCCACACTTACTAAATTTCAGATTTATTTGTTTTCTTCTCAGGTAGAAAATCAAACTTGAATGGATTTTATTTTTAGATTTTGCCCTTTCAGAAAGACGATCACAGGCAGAATCTCCATCTCCAGTTGCAACAGCACCTGAACCATGGAAAAAATCCAAAACAAAAACATTGAATTCTAACAAAAAAGCCACCACTGCAGAGTCAAAGAAAGACATTGAGTGGCCAAAGCTCTCAGGTCCAAAAGTGCCCGATTGGACAAATAGGTTGCTGGACAGTCCCCGACTTCCAGACTGGAGCAGCCCAGAGGGAAGTAATAGCAGTGTTCGAAAGACTCCAGAGTCACTCTCAAGTAGTTTGTATTTCTCTGCAGAGGATAAGTCATTTCAGAGTTCCCCAGACATCAGACAATCTTCATTTCTAAATTCTCCAGACAATCTCAGAAAACGAAATTTGAATCAGTTGAGGAACCCCATAGACCCCCCAGTAGTGACAGAACCCATCCAGACCTTTACAAACTGGTCTGACAATATGGTGTTTGGATCTAAATCAAACTTTCTTTCCAGTGATCTTGCACCAAAGAAATCAGAAGATGAAAGAAAAAGCCAACTGTTGAAGAACAAACTTTGTGCTTTGGCAGAGCCCAAATCAGATTCCACAGGATTGAAAGCTCAGAGTTCCACATTCCAGCAAAATAATTCCAAAAAGGAAAAACATCAGACAAGGCAATCAGGAGGAAAGGAAGTGTCTAATTCCAGCAGCAGGAATACAAAGGATCTGAAAGAGGAGCAGAAATCTAGAGACAAGGAACCAGTTTCTTGGTGGGATTCAACAGGCAGCTTAACTAGATCAAATTTAAAGTCTCCTTCTTTTGGTTCAGAAGATGATTCAAGTGGTAGTGAAAAAAGACCAATGGGTAGAGGTAGGGGAAGACGTGTCAAAAAAGAGTTTCCTCCACCCCCGAGTTCAACATCTCTTGTTCAGAAATCAGACATTTCAGATGAAATATCTGAAAATCATGTTAGCTCTCAGAAAAGAGTTAATCCTTTAAGGGCCCAGAGAAATGAAAATCCATTGCGCTTCCAAAATCAGAATGCTAATTGCAATAAAGTTAGTGGTGCTACTGGTGGGAAGTCTCCACAAAAAGTAATGGACTGGTTCTCTATGGAAGAGGTAGAAACTGGTGATCAGCCCCCAGAGACAGGCAGCAGAAATGAGGACAATGTGCCAGATCACTGGTTTCTGGTAAGCGATGATGAAAAAAGTGCCAAATATTCTCAAAACAGTGATATGCAAGCTTTACCAAGTCAGGCGAGTGATATTTCAACAAATCAAAAAAATGCAATCAAAGGCCAGGTGTCACAAAATGGAGACTCGCCATCACAGACGGAAGCTGATACAGAAATGGACAGCAAATTTGACGAGGAGGATGGCAGCGGTGACTGTCCCACAAGACCCACCCACTTTTCAGACGAGGAGGGTGAGGATGATGGTCTTTGGGAAACAGAAAGCTCTGATGATGAAGTGTATATGAGGCCTGCAAACACTGCCAGTTCTGACCAAGCATTTTCAGGAAGCACCGGTGTTTCCAAGTGGGTTCCTGGGGAGAGGAAGTGTACACTGTGTGGTGCAACTGATCACGTTATATACAAGTGTCACAGGAAAAAGGACAACAGCTTCTTTCTGTAAAAATGTGCCATTTTATAAACTTATATGTAATCTTGAAGTACAGGGGTTTTGTTAAAATGTGTTCTTGTGTGAGAGAGCTTTTATCCCTATTATTCACTCGATCTGAATCCTTCATTGAACTTGCGTGTACAGTGTATATCTGCATGTGTTTCTGTACCCTCTAGTGTTGTGAAGGGGTCAGTATTCAAACATGTCTTTTCATGATTAAGGTAAATTTATGAAATATTGTCTGATAATTAAATGCTTCTGCTGTATATTTGATTCAGTGTGTGATATAGGGATGAGGATTTTTTGGATAATGATTTGACAAAGTCAACAAGCAATAATACGTTGAAAGGACTATATTCTGTTTTGGCCAATATCCCCCCCCCCCCCCCCAATAAAACTGATGAAGAAATCTCTCTATTTAAATATGTTGAAAACCAGGAGGGTTTCTGAAGACTTCAAAGCATTAAATGTTGTCATCAATCATGATTTCATAACTCAAACATGACAAATGAAAATGATGTTAATTCAAAATTTTAATGATTTGAGGAGAAAATAGTGTATTTTATGATAATGGTAATTCGAATGGGAATCTTTGAGAACAGGTCTGCTCAAGCTGGATCTTTTTAAAAAAAATGAGAATAAGTATCAAAGAAATAAATGAATATTGTTCCTGAGCAAATTTGTGCTCCATATACTACTCAGTAATTTTTTTCCAGAATTGTCTATTTTGTCCTCTCTCTCTTAAAAATATCAGAAAAGCTAAATAGTTTGTTAAAAATTGCCAGTAATCTAATTCCAATCCATATGTTGTTTATTCAGATTTTTTATACAAAGTAAGCAATTGTGCACTTTTCAAAAAAAAAGTTCAAAAATAAAATTTGACTTTTTTAAAGAGGACAGAAATATGTGCTTTTACTGAATATAGTTCCTTGATCCATGTTTCCAGGTCAAAACAGGTCTCCATGTAAAATCCTTGTCCAGAACATATTTTCTCTTCCTTTGACCCTTTTTAGTTCATATTTCACTTACAGAGTGTCGGTGGGTGAAGGGTAAACGACATTGAACTAATTTTCAAGGTCAGAGGTCAAGGACAGTGCAAATTCCTTGCAATAAAAAGGGTTACATTTTAAAACAACAACGATCAATTACATAAATCCTGTAAAAAAAACCTGGAAACACCAGAGGTGGGCTCTGGTGCAAATGAACTAGTTTGGTCCCGTTTTACCTACAGAGTACCTTTGATTAAGGATGTGCAGCATTTATTCCAAATTGAATGTCAAGGTCAAAACATTTATTTGTAAACACCACAGAAGGCATGATTATTTTTGATACAAAATTCTGGTTGATATTATCTCATTAGAATCCTTTTTTGAATCAAAATTGAAAAAAAGATGTTTTTTTTTCTCTTTTTTAAAAAAAGTACAAGTATTATTCTTCTTTCACCAAGTTAAAAATTGATATTTAATATAACTTTCAATGATTTTAAGGATATCCAATTCTCAGCCAGGTAGGATAACTCTTAAAATTGTTTGATTAAGAATGTATCAACATGAAGCTTGAAATTGAAAGCTTTTCATGCAACAATTTTTATTCTATGCATCTTAATATGATTCAATGTTCTTTGAAGTTTTAGAAATGGTCTTGTTAAAAGTTGACACTTGTTCCCTATAAAATTCAAAAATAAATACAAATTTAGAGAAATAGGATTTTCTTAGATATTAATGCTTATTATAGCATTATATGAAATAAGAAGTGATCTGTGATGTCTTGCATTGATAGCACAAGCTTTTTACTCAATGTATTATGTAATAATGGATTAGGAAATAGAAGACCTAGAATATCGAAAAAAGTATTTTAAAAAAATGCAAATTTCTCTGAATGCCTGGATAACTATAATTTTTTAACCTAAAATATATTTGTTGATCAATTTTCAATTAGAAAATGCATAGTTGATGTCTCTTTTTGCCTTTCCTGAATACTGTATGTGTACTTAAAAATGCGGGCTTCATATTTTAGCGGTTTTAGCGCAGACAACAATCCGCTAATTCATGAATACCGCTAAGAAATCACCTATAAATACAATATAAAGCACGGACATGTAAAGCGCTAATTCATGAATAACACTAAGAAATCATTTCTAAATACAATATACAGCAAGGACATGTATAGCGCTTATTCATGATTTCGCCAACAACTCCATACCCAGTGATTGCGCTAAATTTTGAATATGCCAATTTATGTACATGTACAGTATATATTGAAGATTTAATAATTTTCCCTATATACTGTTAATATGATTAACAATAATGATTAACTTTGAAGAAATATTGTAGGTAAATATACATTACTTTGTGAATTCAGAGATATTTTTGTGGGCATTTTTAATTACTTAACTGCTGATTTTATGAACCTAGGATCACACTGCCTTAACAAGACCCCTATTGATTTTGAGGTCTAAATGTCAAGATCAGAAGTTCATAAATGGCAGAAAATGGTTTTCTGATGATTATTTTTCCTTGAGCTTTTCCAGTGAAATTATATATTTTAACAACCAGTGACTTAAAGAAGACCCCTATTGATTTTTAAGGTCCAAACTATCATGGTCAGAAATTCATAAATTGCAAGAAATTGTTTCCATATGATAACTTTAGTTCTCTTTGAGTTTTTTCAATAAAATTTCATATCTCCCAGTGAATTAAAAAACTCCTTTTGGTTTTGAGGTCAAAAGGTCAAAGTTCAAGGTCAGAAATTCATGTATTGCATAGTTGCATAGTTTTCAGATGATAACTCTTATAAGATTTCTGTAAGCTTTTGCGATGAAACTTAGTCTTAAATTTCTTAAACTTAAAAAGGACTCCTATTGACCTCAAAAGCTGAAAGGTCAAGGTCAACTATTTTTTTTTTCCATTTGCATTTTTTTTTCAGGTTTTCCACCCGCTTTTTTTTCCCAAAGTTGGTGACACTTATTCCCTGAAGTACCTTGATGGACTTAAATATGAAATTGCTAATACAGCTACTTTAACATATAGAAAATATTTCATCACTTCAAAAAACAGCTTTTCTCTTCCAAAGTAAAAAAAAAAAATGTAAATATGTACAAATGTACATTTCGAAGCAAAAATGCATTTAAATGCTGTGTATTTGTTTCTGTAATTTAAAAACTTCAGTGTAAGTGGATTTTTCCAGAACTGTATGTATATGTATATCAGCTTTAGATCTTCTGAATTAAGAATTTTGTTTATTGTTAAGTTTTTTTTTTACACTATGTGCCAAATTTTCAGTAACAAATAGTTATAATTATCAAGTTTTCAGCTACAAAGGTTAATACATTTATTGAAAGTTCAGTTGGGTTTTTTGTTGCCTTCCTCTTATTTATTATGTGTAGCTATTAATGTTCATTTAATGCTTTATGACCTTAAATGATTATTAGTCCCCAATCGTTGAAACAGGAGGGGACTATAGTTTCCTCCTGTGTGAGGGGACTACAGTTTCCTCCTATCCATCTGTCACTCTCTCTGTCCCACTTGGTTTTCCGCATTTTTATTCCCAAATGTTTGCAGTTATTGAGCTGATTTTTTGGTATTTGAGTGTACCTTAAAATACAAATCAAGTGTGCACTTCATTCTGCTTCCTTGCATTTTGACGGATTTACAATTTATAAGAGGAACCAGGTTATACTAGCCGGTAGGAAACTTGTATTGCCTATGCAATACTCTCGGAATGCTTGTTTCGAATTTCATGATTGATGAAATTGTCATTAGTAAATGTAAAGGGATATTAACTTTATTGTTCAGTATACCTTTTTGTAATTTAAATATATAGGGTGCATTTAGAATAACTAAAGATTACACCCTGCCCCAAATAAATGTTATAAGTACCTCTGCATTGAGGTGGAAATTTGTGTGGATAACTTTTTTACAATGATTGATAGTCAGTGTTATAATGAGCTAGTTTACTGATTTCTGAACTCTTTTCTTTTAATTACAGCAATATTGCACCACTCTATAGGACATTCCTCAGTGATTTACAATCATCTTGTGTATAACTTCTAAGTGGAAAACTAAAAAAAAAGTTCTCTCTCAGAATCTCTCCAACTCAGGTAAATCTGTCCAGTTTGCATTTAAATTTGTTTTATTCCTGTAGATAACTTGATGTAAAACTGAAAACAGCTTATTAATAATCAAATGCCAAATTCCCCTGTAAGGTGCAAAATCATGTGTGACTTGCGATAGCATTGCATTTAATGTCAGTATTTGCAAAAGGGCTCAATTTTGAAATCTTTATCATCATTTTCATGTGAAATAGTTTATATTAAATATTGTAAAGTACAATCTCCATATTCATAGGTCATGTACTACATTTTGTATTATTTTGGACACTGCAAGATATTTAGCAATAAAATGAATATCATTCATAATTTTCAATAATTAGCTCACCTGAGCCAAAGGCTCAAGTGAGCTTTTCTGATCAAAATTTGTCCATTGTCTGTCGTCGGCGTTGTCATAAACTTTTCAAATTTTCATCTTCTCCAGAACCACTGGGCCAATTTGAACCAAACTTGGCACAGAGTATCCTTGGGTAAAGGGGATTCAAGTTTGTTCAAATAAAGGGCCACGCCTTCTTCCAAGGGGAGATAATTATGAATTCGTGAAAAATGAATGGCATCATTAAAAATCTTCTTCTCAAGAACCACTGTGCTTGAAAATATGAAACTTTTATGGAAGCATCCTCAGGTAGTGTAGATTCAAGTTTGTTCAAATCATGACCCCTGGGGGTAGGGTGGGGCCACAATGGGCGATCAAAGCTTTACATAGGAATATATAGGAAAAATCTTTAAAAATCGTTTTCTCAAGAACAGCAAAGCCATGATTGGTCATATTTATATGGTAGCATCCTCAGGTAGTGTACATTCAAATTTGTTCAAATCATGACCCCTGGGGGTAGGGTGGGGCCACAATGGGTGATCAAAGTTTTAATTAGGAAAATCTTTAAATGGGGAAAATCTTTAAAAATTTTCTTCTCAAGAACAGCAAAGCCATGATTGGTCATATTTATATGGAACCATTCTAAGATAGTGTAGATTTAATTTTGTTCAAATCATGACCCCTGGGGGTAGGGTGGGGCCACAATGGGCAATCAAAGTTTTAGATAGGAATATATAGGAAAAATCTTTAAAAATCTTCTTCTCAAGAACAGCAAAGCCATGATTGGTCATATTTATATGGAAGCATTCTTAGATAGTGCAAATTCAGGTTTGTTCAAATCATGACCCCTGGGGGTAGGGTGGGGCCATAAAGGGTGATCAAAGATTTACATAGGAATACATAGGAAAAATCTTTAAAAATCTTCTTCTCAAGAACAGCAAAGCCATGATTGGTCATATTTAAATGGAAGCATCCTTGGGTAATGTAGATTCAAATTTGTTCAATTCATGACCCCTCAGGAGAATAGAGGGGCCATAGCAGGGGATCATAGTTATACAAAGGATTTATCAATAAAAATGTTCTTCTTAAGAACAGCAAAGCTGTTATTTGTCATCTTAATTCAAAAGCATCCCTATGAAGTATAGATTCAAGTTAGTTAAAATCTCCCCCCCCCCCCTTTTTAAATTTAAACTTTTCAACCTTTCAAGACTGAACTGATTTCTGCTTTTTCCTAGCTATAGTGCTCAGGTGAGTGATGTGGCCCCTGGGCCTCTTGTTATAAGTATATAAAACAAAAAATCTTGTAGTCTTGTATTTGAAGTTATTAAATGTAATTTACAGATAATTATGTGATGTTTCCATTTTGTTTGTTTTTTCTTAAAAAAAACCCCATGACATTTAAAAGGTAATGAGTTGTTTGTTTCATGAGGCACATTATTTTTTAAACAATATGATGTTAGAAAGCGACATGAATTTCTGTGTTTCTTTTCATCTGTCCTGCAGACTCTCAAAGAATCAATCTAATACATGTACCTACTATCAGAGTTATGTTTGTCTGCATCTTTTAGTTGATAACATGAGGAAATGAGTGTTTGAAATTATAATAGTTTGTCTTTGAAAAGGTTGTGAACTTTATATTCTCTGTGATAATGTTTAATGATAACTTTTGCAAGACCTGACCCTCATGTATTTGTAAGATTACATTGCATTGTCATGTAGGCTACCTAGATTGTATTCTGTGCCCACATGTTATTGTATGTTTTGTTATGTACAAGTTTTTAGCAATTTTCAACTTTATCATTGGAACTTCTGAATATTGGCATGTATATATTGACATAGGAGTTTAACAGAGCCAAAATTATGGATTTCAAGGTTTTTGCTTTTTTTTGGAGGGGGTGGTGGGGGTGTTATTTAAAATCACCTTTTTAACAAATGAAATGTACATGAAACAATTTTTTTTATATATATTCTTATTGGGGCCAAATTTTAATGATACAAAAATTTAAACTTGATAAAACTGGGATCAACAATCAACCATTGGTCTTGCTGACTTCGAGCATTATTTAAGGAAAGTTGAGGTCTCAGGAAGTATTAATTGTAAAGTATGTCAGGAGGTTCATATATGGAGTGGAAAAGTTAATGTTTTTCTGTCTTGCCTAGGCTAGTTAAATGATGGAAGCTTATGGTTAATACAGATATAATTCTTCTAACCTGGGGTTGTACCTTGACCTCAACTCAAGATCATTTAAGCTAGTGAGTTCAATGACAGGTTTCAGAAGCAAAACATTAAACTTTCTTCTCCACACCTTTGTATTAAATTAAAAAATAACATGTAGAAGTGCAAACTTCACATAGTTTGCGAATGGCATGAGAATGTGACAGTACTTTGATTCAAGGCCATGCTTGTCATAATGGTCAAGTCAAATATCATTGTTTGAAAAAAGGTTCAATTTATATGAAATGAAGTCTTGATCATAGTGAATGCAATTTTGGCAAGTTCAAGGTCATTGATGGATGAATGTTAAAATTCGTTCCAAAGACATTGGTAGATCATATTTGACCAAAAAAAAGTCCTTTAACTCATTGGTGTCTTGAATCTGATCCAAATGTGATGACTGAAGGTCTCTGAAGAAATATGGTGGGGAAAGGAATATCAGCAACTGTAGTTTGATCTACCCAAGCTTACTGAAAGATTTATAAAGATTTATAAAATTCTCTTCGGAGAATTGGAATATGATCTTCCTCAAAGTGTGCCTTAACTGGTGAAGTTCAAGGAGAGGAATTGTCTTAGAGTAAACTTTTTAGTTCAGATATTTTGCACAATATTGTATAAAGGTCAAAGATAGGTCTTTTTAAAAAGTAATGAGTTGTAAAAGAAGCAAATTGGAATTGTTTTTAAACAAAGACATTTAAGTGTTATATTGTATGAGAAGTTAGTAGTTACAGGTGTATCTGTTTTAGCCGACATTGTCCCTGTATTAATTTGATGAAATGGATCTCCTTAAGACTGCTGTTAAAGATTTTGAATCCAATTAAAAAAAAATAAAACGATGGTGGCATTTTTTGGTCATATTCTGCAGAATTATTTGGGGAGGGGGTGGGGGGGGGTGATAAAAAGCTGTTGTATTATAATTTTACACTCATTCAGAGTTAATGTAAGTTGGTTTTATGAATCTCTCTCCTGTGTATGGTGTGAAGAATACGGTATTATTAATTGTTTACTCAATTATTAGGAAGTAGTAGAGGTCTTGCATATGAAATCTTTTTTTTTAATTCATGCTGTTATTAAATTTTAAATTTGCACATACCATAAAATTTTAATTAAATTTATGTAACAATTATATTCAATTTACAAATCATCCGAATAGAATACATTTCATCAACTTATGAATAGGGTATAGTTTTAAATTTTAGAAGAATGAACTTGCTGAAACATGTATCAAAATGCCAATAGCATGTGCTTCACATTAGAAATCAGATTGTAAGAATCTATCTAAAATTTAATTAAAAGTATCTTCAATGGGAATTTGATTATTACAAATTTATTGTTTAATATTTTCCATTTTAGATCTTTTTTTTTAATTGTTGACAGTATTTTGGTTTTGAAAACTGCATTGATATCTGAATGAAACAATATAGCTGTTCCTTTTTTGTTGTTTTAACAGTTACGTGTACTATATGCGCATACATGTTTTATTTATATGGAGAAAAATGCAATTTGTTCACCAAGAAAATAAAGGTTTTTACCTGCTTTGTTGTTTGTTTCTGTTGTTGAATGTTTCAGTGTTTCCATTTAAAAAAAATAAAAATTGGAAACTTTTTATTAGATTTTTTTTTTAATATGAAAGAGGAAAGTTGTAAGATATTCTGAATTATACAGAGCATCTTTGGCATCTCTTTATTAAACAAATGTTTGAACATTGGAAATCTTAATTTAAGGTAGTCCGATCCTCAGGTTCTGAAAAGCTTTTAAGTAATTGAAAATGCTCAAAAAATGTCTCTGATTTCACAAGGTAACGTGAATTTACCCATGGAATTTCTTCAAAGTCCATTATTATAGGTAATCATATTATATAGGGAAAATTATCGAATCTCAAATATATTTTCAGGAAATGCGAATAAAAACACCAGCTATGCATTTTCTAATTAAAAATTGATCAACAAATATATTTTAGGATTAAAAAATATAGGTATCCAGGCATTTGGAGAAAATTGCATCTTTTTTAAATACAGTATTTTAGTTCTTCTATTTACTTCAATTGTTATATAATACACAGTGTAAAATGCTTGTGCTATCATTGCTAGACATCACAGATCTCATTTAATTTCATAACATGTTAATAAGCATCGATATCTAATGCTAGATTAAAGGAAATTCGATTTCACTATTAATGAATTTATTTTTTTCTTTTATATGGTACAAATGTCAACTTTTTACAAGACCATTTCTAAGACTTCAAAAAATTTTGAATCATATTGAGATGAATAAAATTAAGATCGTTGCACGAAAAGATCTCAATTTCAAGCTTCATTTTGAGACTTTTTAAATAAAATAATAAATTTATGAGTTATCCTTCCTGGCTGAGAATCGGATATCCTTAATACATCATTAAATTTATTCAAAGAATGAGCGCCTTCTCTAGAGTCATAGAGTAAGGGGTTGATCCTTACGTCGCGGGTTCGAATCCACTGCGGGACGTGGAGACTGGTCCTTTGGATGAGACCGTATAAACCGAGGTCCCGCGTCGTAGTAGGTATTGGCATGAAAAAGATCCCTCACTGCTCAATGGCCCTAAGTGCCGAGTATAGGTATAAATTTGCAGCCCTCCATCGGCAAGTGGAGGCTTCTCCATATCAGTGAAAAATTCAAACAAACAAACAAAGAACGTATGGATTTGGAAGGAAATGAAAAAGTCCTGTACCTATTGTTGTATTTCAGGAAAAGACCCCCTCCCCCTTCCAAATAAACAATTCAGATTTTAAGCTTAATTGAAAGCAAAGGAAAAGGAATGTACTTGAAATGTATTTGGAACCAACTTTAACGTAGCATTTCAAACCAATATATTTGCCAGTTTCTCTTTGCCGACTTTTGTCCATCTTTTGCCCGAAATGAACTATTATGGACAGTATACGTTTTATTTAGCTTCCTATTCAAAAACATATGAAAAGATTTTTTTTTCAAAGCAAACGCAATTTAATCTTTTCGAGTCTAGGTAGATTTTGGGCTTGCTCTTTAAGTAGAAACCACACATATATACACACAGAGTAATTTAGGATTTGCAATGTAGTGCTTGATCATAGCTGGTGAACATTGTTATCACGTCTAAATTCCCATTACACAACTTGCCGC
The DNA here is from genome assembly GCF_033153115.1 of Saccostrea echinata. Classification (NCBI taxonomy): domain Eukaryota; kingdom Metazoa; phylum Mollusca; class Bivalvia; order Ostreida; family Ostreidae; genus Saccostrea; species Saccostrea echinata. Next base: position 968,295 of record NW_026889763.1, on the reverse strand, counting down.
TTCCGAATACTCTCTTCTTCCAGGGTTAATCAAACAAAATGAAGTTTTATTGCATACTTATAAAACCTGAGCACTCTTAGGAAATGGTACACACTCGTTTTTTAACTTTTATATTTGCTAGTTCCGCCTCAAACGCTCCTCCTGTTTTCTCATTCACTACTTGCAAAAGCTGCACTAGATCCGTTTTCACCCGGAAGCAAATGACCTTTTCAGGGGTTGGGCAGCTGCGACCACAATATATGGCGAATTCACGCATTTGTTTGCTGAAGCTGTATCTCCGAATGTCTGCGTAAAACCACATGTAAATCGGCTCGGATTTGGTGGATTTTTCGACTTTTTGCAACCTTGGGTGGAGATTTATTGATAAGTTTCCTAAAACTAGCTTATAGCGACCAGTCAAGCCGAGTTCTTTAACATCCGGTGTCTGCACAACTGTCACATCGAAAGAGTATTCTGGAAATACAAATAATAAACTTAAAAAAAATGTTTTCTTACTTCACACTGAAAATTGAGTCTACTATAAAAAAATCATTGATTATATGATATTGCTTTTTTGTTTTTTTTTTTTGGTTTTTGTTTTGTTTGAAATATCGGTATTTATCGAACCTACTTCTTTCTTCTATACCAAATTCTGTACTACCCATACGGTTACACCAAACAATAAAAGAACATGTAGTTCCTTTTGTTACTAAACAAATTTGAAATGTAAATAAAAAGCAATGTATTTTCATCATGCATGTGCAAAAATATACAAGAGCATTTTGCAGTTTGCTGAAGCAAAAGACCACTTTAAATTTTAGCCTCTTCAAGCTTTCCAGAAATTCAAATCGTGTACTTACAACGGAAGAATGCAAGATCGTAGCGCAGAGACTATCTAGCCTATTAGCTATGCTAGCGACAAGATCGCGACTATGATCTTGTTGAATAGGTCATGTTCAAGATGACGTACCAAGATTAAGACTAACCTTTGATAAGACCTTCGTAAGTAGTAGCACCCTTTTCTTTAATTTGCGCAATTTCGGATACTAGCTGGTATTCATGGGATCCGGACTGGATTGCATCCACAAAGTCATAACTTTGCTTCTGGCCGCTTCCAGAAATTCCGAAATCCTCATACCCTGCACTTCCGGGGGTTTCCGAATGGTTGGTCTTGGCAACCGGATTCTCATCAGCAGCCGAGATGCCTGAAAGTAGTTCGTAGTCTGGCGCACTTGCCAGGGAATAAACTGGATTACTAGTCAAGGGAACGGGATTTTGATGATCTGGGATTGTAGCTGGATCTTCATATTCTTCGGAATGTGTATTTTCAATCTCCAAATTTGACATAATCCTTTAGTTAACGTAGTAAGAGTCACAATTTTTTAAAACTTTTTTTTCCTCCAAACGCTCACACATTTAAAAACAGGCTTACATCATGTACATCCTTATATTTTCTTTCTTGTATACATATGTAGTTTAAAATATTTTTGCCGTCATATTGACGTGCATATATAACACTACAACTAACTTTATCCAGATCAACTTATCTTTAAAATTTTAAAAATGTACTTCTTCTAAATATCCATAAAACACAATTAGCAGTTTCGCGCTACTTGGAAAAAAAAATAACACTGAATTTAGAAAATTTCCTAACACAATTTTCCTGATACGATTTCGATTCACACATAAAACCATACATATCCAAATTGAAAGAAGCCTTGTATAATGGTGTCTGTAGTTTAAGGATGATGACAGATTATCATACAGATTAAAGATCCCCCTTAATGTTACATCAACAAGGATACATCTGCCCTACTGTGTAACATCGCCACCTTAAGCGGATATTGGTTCAATAGCTGACAGCGTTAAGGCGTCACGTAATTGTTTTGTTTTGGTCACCATGCAGATATATATACGCCTGTATGAATTTTATTTTATAAAAGTGCTTAGTACTGCATAAAAATATATTGTGTAACAAACTTCTCTTACTGCGTATACATATACTTAAAGATTTTTTTTTATTTCCATGTTTAAAAAAAGCGAATTTTGAACACTGAAGATTTTTTTTTTATTGTTCTGTAAGCATGCTTAGTAAAATTTTCCAAGGTACGTCTTAAATTAAGACGCGTCCCTGTTAGATATTTCTTAGGACATCCGACTTACATGTATGTATCTTATTCGATACGTCATAACTTCCATCCTAAGATTTTTTCAGGCCCATAGCAACGATTTTAAAAGTGGGTGTTGGGTGGAGGCAATCACTCCCCTTCCCCAAAAGAAAACCCCTAAAATGCCCAAACTCGAAACTCCTATCTCATATTGGGGGATGTGGGTAGGTGGACCTTTGTCTTACTTTTTGATACATTTTTTTCAAATCCTGGAAATTGCCAGTGCTTGACCTTACAGCAACAAAAAGTGGGGAGGGGGGGGGAGCAAACCAACATCTAAATGAAAATTTATTATAGCAAAATACTATACTCAAAAAAGCCCCCCCCCCCTCCGCGTTTTACTGGGCCTTTTTTTTTCCTTTATTTATTTAAAGAAATATTACATGTAGTTCATATCTGTAGTTCCATTACATTAAATTGTAATATTTATCATTCACAAATAATTAAAAACCGAACATAATAAGGAATGAGATGTACAAGTATTTTCAGAATAGTCAACAGCTCTCTCTCTCTCTCTCTCAAGACATTGGAACATTGTCATATCACAAAGTAAATTTACTTTATATCTCAACAGCATAATTATTCCTACGAAAGATATGGATAGACAGCATAATTATACGGATGAACTTGGCGAAGATTTTTAGTAATTTCATCATTGCTAACAGTTAATGAGCTAAACTTGTGACTTGCTTGATTCAGACTTGTTTTATGTTTTCTTCTTTGGTACAGATACATATTAGTATGGAATGCAAAGCAAAATGACAGACAATTTAGTTTTATGGTGAATTCATCATTCTGAAAAAAAGAGAAAAATTTTCAAGCAAAGTAAGTGAACAATTGTAAAAATTATCTGTAATTTGTTCATGAAAAAATGTACTTGGATACAAAGTGCATTCAAATGACTTTAAGATTTATTAACCACCTCTGGTAATAAATATTAAATAAGATTGATTTGTGAAAGTATAGAAATTGTAGAAATAAGTAGCTGATAAACCTAGTTTCTTTTCGGCTTTGAATTCTGTCCAAAAATCATTTACAAGCAAAACATTATTTTACAGGAAATTTCCTGCTTTATGTTTACTGAAAACTTAAATTCTACTGAAAATTTTATCCAAAGTCAATTGGTCATTAACCCAACTCCCCTCTCTAGAATTCTCTAATTCATATCTATCATTGTCAACAGATGTAAAGAAAAAGATTTCTTAAAATTCCTTTGAGCATAGAGTATTAACTCAGTAAAAATTCTGATTTTGATTATCAGGTATTGCCTACAACCTTGTCAACAGATAATAAAGAAGTTTTATTTATTTTGTACAAAGATTAGTTGTAGTGATTTTACCCCCCCCCCCCCTTTCTCTCTCTCTCTCTCTCTCTCTCTTGAAAATTGTTAAAAGTAGTAATATGTCAATCACAAGTTCTTTTGAAAAATTATATGTTATTGAGGAACGTCTTTACCACTGAGTTGCAGAAATCTTGTTTGCGATATGAATTTCTTGCTTCTTTTTTGAGAAAATGGAACATGCGTGATTTCAAGTTAACATAAATGTAGAAAGATCCCATCGATAATTTTAAGACTCATAAAACACGAAGCTAGTTCTGCTCTGATTGACTTAATTGATCTTACCATTTTATTTCAGACATTATTTTTATGAAATATACGAGAATATTTTTTCATGAAATTGGAGTGAGCCGTCGCTCCGTTTGAGTTAACAGGAAAAAAATCATTAGAACTCTTACAATTTATAAAGTTCGGAAGAAAAACTTTCGAAATATGAATCGAGGACTTATTCATATGAAAAACTTTAAATTGAAAGTACATTCAGAGGTGATCAAATGCCTTTACTCTGGTGTGTGCATGTTATTAAACAGATGGATTCTCTCCAAACTAATGAGACTGTGGCATATTTTACAGATTTTACTGTAAGTATATGTTGTCGATGTGTCCAATAAAATTATCATTTTATTATTATTATTTATTATTATCATGATTAAATTATTGTCGCCCGCGTGGCGCAGTGGTTAGAGCGTCTGCTCTAGAGTCGCGAAGTAAGGAGCTGATCCTTACGTCGCGGGTTCGAATCCCACTGTGGGACGTGGAGACCTTCGGATGAGACCGTATCAACCGAGGTCCCGTGTCGCAGTAGGTGCTGACACGAAAAAGATCCCTCACTGCTCAATGGCCGTAAGTGCCGAGTATAGGACAAAATTTGCAGCTCTCCACCGGCAAGTGGTGGCGTCTCCATATGAGTGAAAAATTCTCGAGAGGGACGTTAAACAACGTACAAACAAACAAAATGATTAAATTATCATTTTTCATTTTCATATCAGATCATGAGCATTTTTCTCGACTAATGCGCTCATGTATGGTGTATTCCGTTGGGGTCATTCGCACCTTCGCCTTTAGGGCGAAGATACGAGAGTGCGAGGTTGCGAAGGCGAAAGTGCGAAGTTGCGAAGGCAAAGGAGCGAAAGTGCAAGGGCGAAGGAGCGATACTAGCGATACCTTCGCCTTCTCGCCTGAAAGTTGCACTTTCGCCTTTGCCTTTTTTGAAGAGATCTTTATCGTTTGAAGATAATTTTAGTTGTAAAAATGGCATCTGCATCTCATGCGTACCAATAACATCCGAGAGAAAAACATACTGGCGCAAAAAAGGCGAAAGTGCGAAGTCGAGAGTGCGGTAAATTAATGAACCTACACACAGTACTCTAAGAATTAACTGAATCTAGCCAACTAAAATTAACTCATAACGATAAAGAGCTCCACAAAAGTAAAATGCACAGGCGAAAGCGCCAAGTTGCGAAGGCGAAAATGCCATATTAACATATCACTTCGCACTCTCGTCTTTGCATCTTCGCTCCTTTGCAACTTCCTACTCTGGCGTCTTCGCCCTAAAGGCGAGAGTGCGAAGGTGCGAGTGGCCCCAACGGAACACCATACTCATTTTTTCCCCTTGTATTGCCTCCATTGGTCTTTTTCGACCAAAAGGTCTTACCTTAATACTATAGATCTCCGATAATTAGCTGTTCTAAAATAAGACCTACGTATTTCTTGCTGTGAAAAAGTACTTGAAAATAACAGCTTTGGTAATGAGGCCTACTTTAAAGTGCACACATAAAGGAGATATAGTTGAATAATAATTCATTTTATATACATGAATGTTATAAACACAATAAACACGAAACAATTCTACGTACATCTAATCACATCTCTGAAATAAATGTTTTCATTCTTTAGAAATAATTTGTTTCTTCTCCTCCATAGTCCGTCTTCCACGCCTCGGGGCGACGGGTTTTAGCTCACATGAGCCAGAGGCTAGAGGGAGCTTTTCTAACTGAAAATTGCCTGTTGTCTGTCGTTGTTGAAAACTTTTAACATTTTTGTCTTCTTCTCTAGAACCATTCGACCAATTTTAATCAAGCTTGGAGTATTTTTGGATTCAATGTTTATAAAAATTCTTCTGCATGTAGAACCATGCATTGGACCAGAAAATAAAGTTATAATGAAAGAACTTTTTGACATTATAGTGTAGATTTGATTTTGTTCAAATCATTGCCCCGGAGATAAGAGTGGGACCACGCTAGGGGATCATAGTTTATGTATTGTAAATTAAAAAAAAGTATTAGGTCCGTACGTACCAATTTTCAGACATTCCTAAATTGTATGTTCATATTTTCCCGCAATCTCTCATCAGAGGGCGTATTACGCTCCGCTCTAACGGAGCGCGCCCTCTGATGAGAGATTGATTTTCCCGTTCAAATGCTAAGCCCTGGGTTTATGGTGGCACTAAAATTGGTGAAATCTACGGAAGCCGGTAGGTACCAGGTAGAAAAAAAAATTATCTGGCGGTCGCGAGATAATTTTCTGGCGGCCGCCAAATAATTATCTAGCGGCCGCCAGTTATTTATGTGGCGGCCGCCAGATAAAATATATTTTCTACCTGGCACCTACCGGCTTCCGTAAAGATCACAATTTTCACGGAGTACTTATACAGGAAAGAATATACTGAAAAAAATTAAACACACTGGTATTGACGCATTTGTTTTTGTGTATAGATTAGGATTAAATTTCGTGAATGTCGTGACTCTTTAGGGCTAGGAAGTGTCAAAGGAAGCCCCAAAGATACAATATGAGGTTAAACAAATTCATGGGAATTGGGGATTTTTATACAAAAAGTCTGATGAAAAATAGCAGGGTCTAAGCTACTCGGGTGAGCGTTGAGGCCCATATGCCTCTTTCTTTCTCATGCTTCTCGCGTGTGTGATTGAAACACCATGAGCCTATAACAATTACCAAAAATGCACAAATTACAAAATTCAACAGCACTGAAGTTTCTGTAAAAGGTTCAAGGAAAATTTTCAATACAGTGGCAAATCATGCAAGTTTTTTTTCGCCCCACGGAGGGAAATATTCATCATCAATTTTTTTTTTCTGTTTTAAAAAAGAAGTGATAAAAACTTTCCAAAAAAAAAGAAAAAAAAGAAAGAGATATGTATCATTAATTACTTTCTGACAAATTAAACTAAAATTTATTCAATAAAGTTGATTTTAGTTATATTAATCGATTTAGGTTAACTACATGTATATATAGTCACATTTCAGAGTTTATTTGTTTGAATATAACCTACCGGGAATAACACCTGTTACTCTTTTCAGCGATGGTTAATTGAATCCTTTCATGAACTCCAATTTCATCATTTAAGACGGAAGCGCATGCTCTAACTTTTCTCTGATAAGCTAGGGTAATATGTGCGTATTCCTTCGTGTCCATCCAAAGACAATCATTGTTTCTTCACAATCTTTTTTTCACTAGAGATCTACATCGTGCCGAGTTGTTTGTTCTATCATTCAATCACATATTTATTTCTGAAACTAACCATAATTCATTAAAACTTGCGAAATTACATGTATTTTTATGAATATAATTAAAAATATGTATACAAATTAATCATTGATTGCAATGTTTATATCATGTTCACACACCTTATCAATCGCTCTAAGGAGTGCAAACACAATTAGGATTCCTTAAATTTGCACACGTCATTTTAAATTATTTTAAACATTCAATGAGAGATCTAGTGAGAGAGAACCGCCTGCATGACCAGGTTATGTTCTGAGTCAACACTTATCCTTTAAGTTTTAAGAGCATGTCATTCATGTTAAGCATTGAGTAAAATTCCACTTCCTTTTTTGTTTTTTTTTTAAAAAGTTTTTTATGTAGTTAATGAAAATAAATCATGATCTAGAACATGCTCCCATCAAAATATAGGACATTATTGCGTAATTATTTACAAGACTAGTTTAAAGTGAGCGAAATTGGCGTATAAAATATATTAGTAACGAGAAGTTCCCATCAGCGGGACAGCAGCTTAACATCGGCTATTTTTAACAATTGTTTTGTAAAATAGAAGAGCACTGTGACGCAGTGGAAAAAACCCTGTTTATTTATTCCCCATTAAACAACATACACGTGTGTAAAAAAAGTATTGATCCGTGCGGAAGAAGGCAACATTGCATCATCTCTTTCACGCTGGTAGATGTGCAGCTGGCAGCTGTGTTATCAAACACAGGGTATTAAGAGGTAAGCCTTTTTATTATTTAACAGATTCATAAATAAACACGGGACTCTTTCTTGGAATTTGTGTAAAGACAAGATAAAACATATATATATAAAAATATGAAATTTATATTCTGTACGCGAACCTTCTTATTTATCAACACGTACATGTATGGACAATGTATACAATTGTATTATGAATGTTATATATATATATATATATATATATATATATATATATATATATATATATATATATATATATATATATATATATATATATATATATATATATATATATAGAAAGCACTAAAAAAACCCATCAACACTGTATATCCTAAGGGTCGGATCTACTAAATAGATACGAGGTCAAGGATGGAAATTTATATAAAGCACTAAAAATGACCAACGACACGAACAATAGCTAATCAAATGACTCGTGTTTGTCCACCACAATGTTACCCAAGTAACAGTCTTTTTCTACCTCGATGTTTTAAGCTCAATACTCATCATGTCAAACATTGGAGATCACAATATTTTATGTACAATGCTTAATGATTGCACTATTTTAATTAACACTAAATAAGATTTATTCATAACCTTTTAATTCGATAAGATGTGACGACTTGGTTTTTCTTGAAAAATGTTACCTTTTATTTAAAATTGTTATTATATATGAAAAATCATCAGAAAAAGACTATAAGAGGTCAATTTCACAGAATATTTATCTAACTATGGATCCATGTACATTAAAAAAATTGTCATTGCTATATATATTTACATCATTTATAATTTTAAATAATAAAGGAATCAAAAAATGCATCTTTTAGTGTCCACGAAATTAAAATATATGTTTATACTGAAAATTTTAAAAGAAAATATATACATGTATGTCGTATATTTATATATGTAATATATCAGGCTTTTAGATCGACATATGCACAACATATAAAAATCCATTCATTATTATTCGGTAGTTATTTTCCACGAAGGAATATACATAATTAAGCGTGAAATATTAGTTTTTTTTTTCTTAATTCGTGGACAGATTGCTAAACAGAAACATAACATACACCTTTGTAATTGTTTTGCGCTTAAACCACACGCATGATTGGTATCATGCACATCCTGTTGTGAAGTATGATCCATCATTTTCCCTGATTAAATGCATAAATATGTTAAACTTAGATCGGTAATTGTACAAAATATGTTAAACTTAGATCGGTAATTGTACAAAATATGTTAAACTTAAATCGGTAAATGTACAAAATATGTTAAACTTAGACCGGTAAATGTACAAAATATGTTAAACTTAGATCGGTAAAAGTACAAAATATATTAAACTTAGATCGATAAATATGAAAAAAATTGGTAAACTTAGACAGGTAAAAGTATAAAATATGTTAAACTTAGACCGGTTGATGTATAAAAAATATGTTAAACTTCGACCGGTAAATGCACAAAATATGTCAAACTTAGACCGGTACCGTAAATATATGGCACGCCGATTGCTTCAAAATTATTTTCTGCACGACCTTAAACAAAAATTACACGAGTAAGTAAAAACTTACACAAAGTGAGGAAAATATGCACGAAGTTATTGAAATTTATACAAACTATAGAAAAACTGCACAATCAACAAAATATTTACACAATATTGTGAGAAAATTACACAAACGTAAAAACGAAAACTGCACGAGTGAGAATACAACATCGACATAATATGGAACGCATCCTCATTGCGCACATTTCATTAATATTCATTAGATAACAGGTCAATGTGGCTTGGATGCTTGAAACCTTAATATTCCGCTAGACTCTCAAGAATATGTACAACGTATATTATACATGTAGATAAACTGACAAGCACACAATCTTAAACTTGTAGTATATGAACACTCCCGATTAAAAAACATTCTACAAAGAATACATGTATAGATAACGTAAAAAAAGGGGGGGGGTGCATATTACCGTTGTGTGTTTAATTGTTGGATTTTTTTTAGTAGGTCATTCCTCTAAATAGCAAATTCTTTTGAAAGTTTAAAACAATGACATATAGCCCTAAATTGAAATAAATAAAAACAACATGTGATATAATACAGGAGAGTTAACAACAAATCAAACTCTTCTCCTCCACCACCCACTGAGTGTACTTTTGGTAATAATCAAGGATGTGCATGCGTGACCTTTTCATTCAGAGATCCCTCCCTGCTGGTTCTGGAACGAAAGACACCTGTACGCTAATCGATTTATAGCTATTTCACACACCAATAATACCTTTTGATCAAAGATTACTGGTAATTCATACACAGATTTTGAAGCAATGTTAACGTTGCGATCATCTGGGTTGTGGAATTTGACCGAAAACTTTTTGGAAGTCAACAGTAAAGAAAATCGAGCAAATAATTGCGCAACTGAAATTTTAATATTGAAACATATCTCACTTTTTGATAAAATTTATGTATGTAACAAAGTAGTACATGTAGTCTTAACTTTTGAGCAACGTATGGTGATTTCATAAAACTCCATGAAACTGTAGAAAAATTATACGTCGTTTTACTTCTGTGAATTAAAGCTTAATTTTATGTTGTTTTTAATGTACCGGCGGTAGTCTATTTTGAATAGTTAAAATGCATATAAAGGAGTGAAGAAAATTTAAAATTATAAAATACAGGCACGTAGTATCGTTTTTGAAAGGTGGGGGGCAGCCAAAATTTTTTTTTTTTGACAGCCTACCTGAAAAAAACCTTGACAAGCAACAAAAAAGGTAAAGTGTCCGAACTCGAAAATCCTATTTCGTGGGGGAGGGGGGTCCACCTTCCTCTTTGTTTTCGAAACACATTATAACACCAAATTACTTTGATTTAAACTATCCTACAACAAGGGGGGGGGGGGGCAACCAGCTTTTTCAGTGGACATTTACAATAGAAGTAGGTTATGTTTGGAAAAAAGTGGGGGGGGGGGGCAGGCCCCTACTGATGCTACGTGCCTGTAATATTTTCTAAGAATTTAAGGGTACATATAATAGTATATCGAAATCAGGATTGCAATTTAACTGATTTGTAACGATATTGTAAGACCAAATTCAAGAAGATGTACAAGATGAACTTAATTATTTGGGACTTGGCTACACATGCATATTTATTTTCAATGCAGATTTTGACAATAATAAATTTGCACACGGTAATAAAAAAAAAATTTCTTGAGGTTTATATTCATCATATGTTTTCTTATATTTATTCGTAGTCATGCTCAAAGTAAAACAAGACCTGGTTGATGCCATTGATACACATGTACAATATAAAGCAAACTTTTTAATTACTTGTACATATATACGTACAAAATTCATATTGCATAGATTAGTCTTTTTAACTCATAATCTGAATTTTCAAAAATGTTAGATATGCACATGAATAATCTTATAAAAAGTGGAGCTTTATCATATATGTTAGTTGAATGTTATTTAAGATTATTTTCATTTTATAATTATACAGTCATGTTCTTTTTATAATGACTATAGATTTGGGTAAAAAAGTGTTATTATAAAAAACAAGTGTTCGGATAATAATTAAAATTTTATGCATACAAATTCGAAATGTAAATAAATTTGTTATCTTGGAAAATCTTTGTCAAACCTCGAGCTCCATAAAGAACATGATTTATTTGCATTTTCAAGAGCGATAAAACACGTTCTATGTTCTTTCTATTTATTATAGTATCCATTCCCATTTTCTTATTTGTAACATTGTACGTAGATGTATTTAGTAATTCACTGTTTTAAAATTTCTGATGTGTCATTTTGGTCCAACGATTTGAAACTTTAATAAATACATATAGATTCAGATGTTGCGACTCAATCAATCCACGAACCAGATCCGCCACTAATGTCATTAGTTTTACCGGTGCCAGGATCATTTGAGTAGAGTTTTTTATTTCATTTGGACAAATTTTAAGTAACAAAACACAAAACCGCATGTATATAAAGCACATAGAGTATATTTTTTTTCTTTATCTGGCCCTTTTTTATTAAAAGTGGAAACATTTATCAAGTAATTGCCATTACGAATGAGGGTAACGCTTACCCTTAGGAACGTCTTGTTTTTTAATGAGCAGTTTTTGACTGAAAATATGCGATATTATGGAAGGAATTCATAACAGTGTAGGCTACAGATATCTAACCAAAATTGACATCCTCATATTTTATAAGTAAAGATACATGTATAATTAGAATTTTTTTTTATATATTTGACTTTAAAAACATACTGTGTATATCTAATGTCAGGTAATCCCCACTTTTTAATCTTTTTGAAAATAAAAAATATATACCAGTTAACTGAATAACTTCCTATTCCTAAATGAAAAAAAAAATCTGCTCAAATGAAATCATAATTAGTACAAATGAGAAGTACCGAAATAAATTCTACAATTTAATGATTATAATCAGCAGTAAGTCTGCCATCGTTTTCATGAAGAATCCACTTTATTAATCGTTTTATTATGCATGTGTTAATTTTATTTTATACAAGTAATTTCCGTTAAAGTTGTATCTATAAGTTAGATAATTTTAAAAGGCCATATACAGCTTATATTTTGAAAAAAAATAAATTAATAATTCTATCATTTTCTTAAAGCAAGATCTGTTTGTCGTTAGGAATTTAGAGTTTACTGTGTATTACTTTTAGTTCAGAGTCGAGAGTGCATCATATGCAATGGTACCCCCCCCCCCCCCCCCGCATTATATCACAACCATGCGATTCCTTTCTTGTCACAATTTATGTCCGGCATCATATAATACCTCCATATTTTGGCTAGGATCTCGGTCAATATCAGAAAAATATAATATCTCCGAACAACTTTTAATTTTTTTCACACAGTTCACAAGAAAACACTTCATTCGTTTGATTTGCATAAGCTAGAAATCGGATCGAGTTTTAGCAAAGAAATAAAGAAGCAAACAAACATGCATATCATCGTCAACGCCATTTTCTCTCGATTACATCCAGCATTCAAGAAGAGATAAAGAGTACAGAAAACCAAGAACACAATGAATATTCTATGTGCATAATAATGATATGCGCAGCTGTGTGCGCAGTAAAATTGTTTGTGTAATTTTTAGTTTCCTCTGCTCGTGCAGTTTTTGATTTTTACGTTTGTGCATTTTATACCCATTAATCGTGTAAAAAATTTCGGATTCGTGTATTTTTCGTTATGTTAGTGTTAAAATCTTTCAAACTATGTGCAATTTTTACCGATACGTGCATTTTTATTTTACTCGTGTATATTTTTCATCAAGCTCGTGTATAAAATCGTGATCGTTGTGCAGAAAATAATTTTGAAGCAATCGGCGTGCCATATAAATGTACTAAACACGTTATAGTTACAGATCGGTAAAAGTACAAAATATGTTAAACTTAGATCGATAAATATAAAAAAATATGTTAAACTTAGATCGGTAAATGTACAAAGTGTGTTAAACTTAGATCGGTAAATGTACAAAATATAATTATGTTGAACTTAGTTTGATGAAATTAATGTTCAAAATATGTTAAACTCAGATCAGAAGTATTTCATTTATGTAAATTGTTTATATACTAGTATTGTCTTAACAGGAAATTCTTATTTGATGTGTCGACATTAAAAATAAAAATTACAGGGCATATTTCATGATGAGAGCAGAAATCTCGTATGAATAATATTCAAAAAGTAAGGGAAAAAGTATTATACCTAAGTGCATTCTTATAAAAATTAATTATTTATTTGACTCAGTATTATATCTTGTAAATAATTTACATGCACAGGGGCGAAGCCCAGTTTTCTACCGAACGTACCCTTTCTCTGTAGTCTGTAAACATGTAGGTATAGGATATTTGAATGGTAACTTGTGGGACTCATAACCTGGTGCGAGTTAATCATGTCAAAATAAAAAATAAATTAAACTTTATTTAAATATGCTGAGCATGACGTTAATATATTTGACAGTAGGGAATTTAATCACGTTGATATACAAATAGCCTACTTTGGGTATGAACCAATATTTTTATAACGAAAATACTTAATGCATAGACGCATTTGTACAACCATTTTGCTTTGACTGCACTCAAACATTTTTTGCATGCATCAGCGAAACTAAGAAGAACATTTGAAAAAAAAAATAATTTTCAGGCACTGTTTGAATTCATCAATTCTTACTTAATTAATTTTCATTCTCTTTCATTCGTATTTTTACAGATTTCAGGTAGAACTTGAACATCTTAAATTCTTAAATTATGGAAAAAACACGTGAAAACAGAGGCTGCTGTCTTGTTAGAAAGTTCCGAAAATCTCTGAGGCGTCATCTACTGTTCATTCTGACTCTCTTGGCAGTAATCTTTGGATTCGTATTAGGATTTACGATACGTCTCGCAGAACCTTCGAAAGACACGATACAATGGCTTGGTATGTATGACCTATTTTTAAGCTTCAACAATAAGTACATGGACCAATAGGTACACGGCTAATATGTTGACGGTGCGACCGTTGGGGCGAGCGCATTGTTCACTTCATTTTAAGATCCGCCTCTTCAAACCGCACGAGACATTTGGAACGTCTAGACTGTGACGTCACATGACGTCGTATGTTAGCTGCATTTCCATAAACAAAGTTTAAAAAGTGCAAATATTTTAACAAAGAACGTTTAATTAATCTACTATCTGCATGCAATAGCCATTAATTAAGGTGAGTTTATTTTTTGTGAAATTTTAGTTGTTGTCACCGCGTGAACGAAGTTAGCAGCGAGAACAAGAAGCGATGCATTGTGGGTCAGAAAAAATTCTATTGAATGAATGTGCAGTAGTCCGAATTTTCTCTTCGCCCAGGCGTTGTCGTTAGAGCTCGCAGTGACGAGCGGCGCTTCGCGCCGCTCGCTGCGCTCGCTATTATACTTGACAAAAATTAAAGTACATGGATTACATATTATGTAATAAAAGGTTCATATATCACATATGAGACAAAAATAGGTACATGGATCACATGTGACAACAATAGATACATGGATCATATGAGACAACAATAGTTACATGAATTGCATGGGACAACAATAGTTACGGGGAGCACATGTGACAACAATAGATACACGGATTTTATATGAGACAACAATAGTTACAGGGATCACATATGAGACAACAATAGCTACATGGATCACATGTGATAGCAATAGATACCTGGATCTTAGATGAGACAACAATAGTTACAGGGATCACATATGAAATCAGAATTGGTACATAGAAGAGATGGGACAACAATAGGTACATGGATCATATATGTGAAAATAATAGGCTCATGGATCACACTATCATGAGATAACAGTTGTTTCTTTTATCACATAGTTTCTTGGATCACAAATGAGATTATTATAGGTACAAGGATCACATTCGTGATAAAAATAGGTAGGTAGATCATGCGTGAAAATCAGATGAACAAGGATCAAATATACCGTCACGGTAGCTCAGTCGGTAGAGCGTTCGCTCCGTGATTGGAAGGTCGTGTGTTCGAATCACAGCCGCGACTGACCTAAGTTGATAAAAAATTAGGTAGCAACTAGGCACTTTGAAGTGAAAGTTGTTGGTCCTTCGGATGAGACCTTAAAAACCTAGGCCCCGTGTCACGTTAGGCGTTGGCACAATAAAGAACCCTCGCTACTCAATGGCCCTAAGTGCCGAGTAAAGGTCTAAATTTGAAGCCCTTCACCGGTATATGGTGACGTCTCTATGAATGAAAAATTGTCGAATGGGACGTAAAACAAAATGCAATCAATCAATCAATCATGGATCAAATATGTGATAACAATCGTTTCTTCTATCACTTATGAGATAAATATTTACTTCGATTACATATGCGATAAAAATAGGTTTATGAATCACATATGAGATAAGAACAGGAACGTGGATCACATATGTGATAATAATAGGTACATGGACTACTTTAAGTTGAGTCGTCTGACACTAGCATCTACTAAAATTCTTATTCTGACCTAACATCAAGAGAAGGTGTCGAGAGTGACTAAATAAGACTAAATGAGTCAAGGATTCTGATTAATTTCATAATTTATGTTTTTATATAAAAATGATGCCCTTACTTAATCTGAACAATTTTCTCCCATTGACTATCGGGAATAGTTTTACATCTTGTGTATCAGATTTCATTACTCAAATGTTTGAACATTAGCTTTGAATCTCACCATTGAAGGTATAATTATGCATATAATTTTAAATTTACAATTTATATATTAAATTTGGAAACTCACTAAATGCTGTATAAAAATATACAATGTCAATATACAATTTACAAAAGGACAACCCTTAATGACGTCCATTTTGCCAGCATTTTTGATAAATTGGATTCTACACAATACGAGAATACCTGTATCTTATTTTGTTAAATTCTGGGGGTTTGTGGTCCTTGAGGAGATTTGTTCTTAATCCTCATAATGTATTCACACAGCATGTAAAACTGTTAACTTCTTTTATGGTACAAGCAACCTAGTATGAAGCCGTATAATTCTGATAAAATTTAAATCTACATATTCCCTACATGAGGATGCTTTCATATCAATATAAAAATTTATAAGATTTGAGAAAATTTTGAAGGATGTTCGGTATATTTCTTTGTAAGGGTTTGAACATCTGTTGTGAGTTATCCTATGATCTGTGTAAACTGCACCGTCTGATGTTCTTATCCATAAGATGTTTAACAAGAGGATTTTGAAAATAAAGACTTTCATTTGAATTTTGTTCATTTGAATTCCCCATCCTCAAGAGGGCATTGTGACAAAATTAATATTAGGGGTCTAAGGAGGAAAAAGGTCAGGAATCCTGTTATTAAATGCCGTGTAATTTTGCAGATCATACTGACGTTCTCTTTTGATAGAAGTAAATAATTACACAGAAACCTTAATATATATGTAAGTAGCCCATGGCCTTGTACTTTTCATCGGTCGATGGACAAATAAGTCTGGCCATTAGGATACGAGGCTTATGGCATTCATGCGTGGGACTGAGTTAAGGGCCTGTATATGTGGCTATTTTTGTGAAATTCTTTTGGGAAAAATAAGTTACATTGACCACATATCAGAAAAGTAGCATGTTAATATGTTAAATACAGAATGATGAAGCAACCTTGTCAGCGTCACCTGATTGGTTACATGTATAATTCAACCAATGTAATACATAATGCTAATATGTAAATAATTTCCAATTACATTAATATTAACTAAGACTACTTTTCTCAGCTAGGTTGGACATGCAAATTTTAAATCAGAGGTCGAGAACTTCGTGCACATAATTGAAATTGGAGAGTTTTATTTTATAAATCATTTTTAAATAAAACAATCATTTCTACTTTACAGGGATGCCGGGAGAACTTTTTCTTCGATTGTTAAAGATGATGATAATACCTCTGTTGGTATGCAGTGTTATACATAGTAAGTGTTACGGAACAATTCTTATACTGCCAAAACATGTACCGGTATATAATTGTATATTTGGGTTTATAAAATTTGTTCTGAAGTTTGTATAATTGTAACTTGTTCACTTAAATCATAGCCTGGAGATATAATGCTGTTTTTTTTCCAAAATAAAACCAATGAATCGATTGAGATTACTACAGTTACTTAAGGTGGTCGTCCCCTTTTTCAGGCACTGCGTCTCTTGATCCCAAGTCCAATGGTAAAGTCAGCGCCATCGCTTTCATTTACATACTTCTCACAAACATCCTGGGCTGTGTGATAGCTATAGCTCTGTTCTATGTCATCAAACCAGGTAAAGTTCTGCTTATTGTGAAGTACGTCACCAAATATTGTGAAATACAATTTTAAAAAAGGGTAGATTATCTTAAATGTCGATTTATTTTTATCTAGGTAGTGATAGTCCTCTCAGTAAGGGGAAACCTGAAGTTTATGAAGCTAATCCACAAGATATATTTGCAGACTTGTTAAGGTAATATTTGTTTTGCATAGCGACAGGTATAGTTACGGAAGCCCAATAGCGCAAACCAAAACTAAAAAAAAATTACAAAATAAAAAACGAAAGTAAAAAAAAAAGGAAAGTAAATAAAAAAGAGAAAGAAATTATTATACACAGCGAGTGCATTGTAGATATTATGAATGTCATTGTTACCTTTTATATCACCGAGTCTGATTTGATTTTTTAAAAACACATTTACAGTCAAACCTTGTTATCTTAAACACGAAGAGGCCAAAATTAAACTTTGAGATATCCGAGGCAGGCACGTAGGAAGCAATTTCAGTTTGGGGGGGGGGGGGCACAGCCATACATTTTCAGTTTGAGGGGGCACTATCAACTACCAAAAATTCTTGACAAGCAAAAAAAAAAAAAAAAAGAAAAAAAGGTCTTCCGGCGTTTTGATTGAGGGGGCAAAAATGTATAGTAACTATGTTTTCTATAGTAATCTATACATCGGCAAAATTATTGGGGGGGGGGGCACGCCCCCCCCCCCGTGCCCAACCCCCCCGGTTCCTACGGCCATGCGAGGATTAGAGATAAAGAGGGTAAAAATCATAAAGAAAAGGTGTTTGGGTCTGCCAACTCACATCGACTTATCCCTGGTATTCAAATTATCGGTTTCGGGATAACAAAGATCAACTGTCTATAAAATTTAATGCAATGTTTAAACGTGCTTGAAAAAGAGGGTCGAAACGTATATATTTTACTTAACTTTGTGATTTAATTGTAAACATTCAAAGTTTGTTCTTCACTTTCAGAAACATCATACCTGATAATATTGTTGAGGCTTCTTTTCGTCAATCGCAAACGAAATATCTACAGAAAGAGGTGGAACAATTAATTCCGGGAAACTCTTCATATCAGAATGCGTCGACCAATCAAAACGCATCAACTATCCACGTGGTTCGAGAGCTAGTGAAATCAGTGGGGAAGACAGATGGCGCTAATATACTAGGTAAATAGCATAAAATTATTTGAAAAATAAAGACAATCAAATACTCTTTTGTGTTTGCAACGCTGTAAACAGTAGGTAGATTACATGTCAAGATTTGAACCTAAATACTGTAGACCTCTATCACTTTTTATTCACGAGAACTTTATTTTGGCGTAATTACGCGAGACAGTCTGCTAGCGAGAATTTAATTCTTGCGTATATTTGTAGTACAAAAGATTAATAGAACAATAATCAGAGTTCGTGAAAATTATGTTTCACTTATAAATACCAAATGACCATCTCGCGAAATCAAAGTGTCGCCAAAATTTGGTTATCTACAATAGAAGAAAAAGAAATTGCTTTGCTATTTATAATACCAATCGAGAATTATCTAATGATATTATTTGGTAGGACTCATTACTGCCTGTATGTTCCTGGGAACAGCTGCTGGTAAACTTGGAAAGAAAGCGAAACCATTCCTGGAGTTCTTTGCAGTTAGTACTGAAGTAGTTTTACAAGTTCTACGATGGTTCCTTTGGTACGAAAATTATCTTTAGAATATTATAAGAATAATAATATAAATAGGCTTTTTGACTGTTTCTCAAAAAATAGCTTTTAACTATAAGTGAATGATATATAAAAAAAAAATATGTAGAAACCGGGGAAGAGAAAAAAAGGTCTTTTTTCGACCGAAATTAAGGATCTCTGATATGAATATTCATTAGAGATCACTGACAATATGAATATTCATAGAAAGCATTAAAAATATTTTTTTTCTTTCACAGGATGACTCCACTTGGCATTGGAAGTCTTATTGCAGCCTCTTTAGCAAGTACCCGTGACATAAGTAACACGTTTTCAAGTTTGGCTCTCTTCCTGTTGACAGTTACGATCGGGATCGTCCTTCACCAGGCGTTATTTCTGCCTTTAATTTTATTTCTAACAACCAGGAGAAACCCATTTATATACTTTATTAGTGTAGGTCGGGCATGGCTTATAGGATTTGCTGCTACAAGCACGTAAGTAAAATTATAATACATCATCGATCAGAATATTTAAAGAAAGAAATTCAAAATCTGACATGTCTTTTTTTTAAATATATTTTGGTGTTTTTCAAGAGAAAGACATTGATGTCACATTAACAGCTAAACTTTGTGATATAAACTGCATATAATTTCTATACTGAAACAGGTTACTGAAAAATGAGTTGATGCTACAAGGGTATCAACAATTTTCTTTTATGCCAATATTTCATAAATTCTATGGTCAATACAATGGCCTTGTTTGAGCTATACCTACCGTTAGTCCGAATGGTGACTAATGTTGTTAATACCAATTGTTAGGCCATTATTTTCGCACTGAATTGTCTATGGAATAAGTTTGTTTACCTGATAAAGACAAAGTGCTAATGGCGGGTATGACCAATTGACAGGGGATGTTTACTTCTCCATGGCACATATTACCTCGGATGTTTTCAGGGGTCCGTGTTTGCTATGCTCTCAATTTGTATTGGTTAATAGAACTATTGAGCTTTTCTACAGTAACTGTTCGTTATATTAAAATTTCATGGACAACATCATAGAACTCTACGGTCTACTGAATTATTCTAGTCAATACTAAGAAATTTATATGTATGATAACATATATTTTCTTTTGTTTTCCAGAGCTGTTGCTATTCCTGAAATGTTAAATGCTTGTGAAAACAAGAACAACATTGACAAGCGAGTCAGTCGTTTTGTCATCCCATTTTGTGTTACACTGAATGCCGATGGCAGCGCTCTTTTTATCACAGCGGCCGCCATGTTTATAGCCAATATCACCGGCCAGTCACTGTCATTTGGAGATGTCGTAATTATAGGGTGTGTATTAAATAGAATCTATCTAATTATCTAACAGACAGGTTATGTACCATACACATGTCTTGGCAGTAAATGCTTTTTTCCCTATGATTGTTGGATAGTGACAGCGGGGACATGTAATCATACTTCCCTGGTGACAGTTACAGAGCTTTTCATATATCGTTTCTAATATTTCAAAGATTACTCGGATGCATGCGGCTTATTCGTTATAGCCACATTATTTATAATAGCCACATACATTGTATTTTGTTACTTAAAGGCACAGATCGAAGTAGCAGACGTTGATAGCTATATGTAAAGCTGATACGTATAGCTACACAAGTAGGGAATGTTAAAAGCTACCTATAAAGCCGACTAATAGCTACTCAAGTAGAGGATGCTTATAGCTTACACAAGTGGCCACGGTGTAGCCAAAAACCAGATAAAAAGCTGAAACTATTAGCCACACATTGACAAATAGAGTAGGTAAAACTTGTAGATTCATAGAAAAGTTACGCCTGTAGCCATACAA
Organism: Saccostrea echinata; assembly: GCF_033153115.1. Taxonomy (NCBI): domain Eukaryota; kingdom Metazoa; phylum Mollusca; class Bivalvia; order Ostreida; family Ostreidae; genus Saccostrea; species Saccostrea echinata. The sequence goes on along the minus strand of NW_026889763.1, from coordinate 947,291 downwards.
GTAGCGGACACCAATAGCCAAGCATAAAGCTGACACTAAAAGCCAAACAAGTATTCTAATGGCTAAACATGCCAATGACGAAATATGGCTGAAGTACTGTCGACTAGGCGTTTAACAATAAACAATCAATCTACCAATCAAGCTGACACAAATAGTCACACATTATCCAATATAATTTGACGCTACAAGCTACTTAAGTAGCATGTGCTAATAGTTACATAAAATAGTAATTCAAATAGCCACACAAGTAGCAGACGTTAATAGCTACATATAAAGCTGACGCATATAGCCTCACAAATAGGGCATATATATTTATAGCTACATATTTAAGTAATAAAGCTCTATAGCTACAAAGTAGTTACACTTAGATGCTTCTACGATAACAATTTACTGACTTCAACGGGTTACTGTAATAGTTCGTTATTTCCATTTTTTAGCTCTATAGTTACACACGAGTTGTATTGAGATTTTTCTGTAATGACAGTTTAGTTTTTTGTAACTGTTCGCTATTTCCATTTTTAAAGCCCTGTAGCTACACACTAGTTACATTTAGCTGTTTCTTTGATTACAGTTTACTGACGGCTATAGCCAGCCTCGCCTTACCGTCCGTTCCGAGTTCCAGTATCGTAACTCTTATTATGATATTGTCCTCACTGAAGATCCCAGTGGAAGCCGTGTCTCTCTTGTTTGCTGTGGAATGGTTTATGTATGTATTGTCTGGTTGTTAATTTTTATTCATTTTCTCTTTATATTAAAGTATATGTTTAAATCCAACTATTCCAGGTGATTGTAATTTTAAAAAAGGCAGATTATTTATTTAATTATTTTTATTTTACACTTGTATATATTTATTTATGTATTCATTTTTTATTTATTTATTTATTTATTTATTTATGTATTTATTTATTCATTTATTTATTTTTTTGCTGTTTGCACACATTCTCTCAAAAATGATTTCCTCTGGACTTTAGAATTAAAACCGAATTTCTAGACCCCCCCCCCTTTTCAATAAGGAAGTCCTGTCATTTAGCTAATTCTGATTTTTGTTTATTATAGGGATCGCATTAGGACCACATCAAATCTTTTAAGTCACACCTGCTGTGCAGCCATCACAGATCACTTTTGTCAACAGAATTCACAGACAACAGAGGACCCGGAACAGGAAGTTGAACTTATTGTGTATTCACCGGAAGCTCTGAATCCATGACAAGAAGATAAACCAGCCATCCTTCTGTATGAAAGTTGGAGAATATCTGGTTGTAAATGAACTGGATCTCTATCTAGAGTCGTATTTCTCAGGTTGTTTTGTAAATTAAAAAATTCAGCTAAAACACTTAAAATGTGTTCAAGGTTAGGGTTTTACATTATAATAGTTTTCCAAGAAAAATATTTTTATATATTTATGAGATTTTTTTCATCATAGGCAAGCAAAATTTATATTTGCTAGTTGCAAATAATTTGTAACTTGTTATTGTTGTGTAAAATAAATTTTATTTTCATATTTAGCTTTTACGTTCAGAATTGTTTTATATGAAGGATATTAAAAGAATCACCTGTCCTTTTTGTTTTCTTACTGCAGAGCATTCTATAGTACTCTATTGTAGATACTTGTATGAGGAAATTACAATTGACTGCCGTCATGAGAAAAGGGCCCTTAAGGTCAAAATTTCACAAATTGACTTTTTGGTATATTTTGATAGCCTGACTCTTTCTGAATGCAAAAATACATAACTTTTAAAAATATCTCAATTTTTCAATATTTTATGAGCATTTTAGTAAATCGCCTCAAAATAACGTTGACGTTACTCACTGAAAATGTAATGACGTCGCGTGCGTCAAATTCAGTTTCCAAACATTCTTAAAATTATTTAAATAACTTTAATCGTTTTGACACAAATAAACTTGAAAAAAAAAATTGACTTCTTCTTCCAAGCTTCTAGTATGTAATTATTCTTAAGGAAAGTTGCCTTTATAGTTCATACTATTTTAGAGACAGATTCAGTGATATCGTAAAGGAGGGGGGTGGGATGGCCATGACAGGATCCAGGAACGGTTTATATTCATTTGAAAAAATAATATTTGTACAATTCCACTATTTCAGCACAAGATATTCTTTTTATATTTAATACTCTAGCCAAATTTATACATTATATAAAACACTTGTAAATTAAAAACATTAAAAAAAAAAACTTCACAGAGAAAGGATAGATTCAACCCAAGGAAGGGCAACGCGCGTAACGCAGGACATCAGCACATCGATCCCGATATATATAAAAAAAAATATTTTTGGTTTAATATAAGCAGGCATTCACTCAGCCCCCCCCCCTCTCGACACACAGACACACACACGTTGTTATAGGAGGGGAATAATATATGTAACACTTTATGTATTTTCTGTATCACCAAAGAATTCTAATGGACGCCATAATGTTTTTTTTTTAAAGCATCTTCAGTTCATAAAAAAATCATAAATAATAAATATGTTCTGTACATCCGAGCGATTTTTTTAAATAAACTTTTTAAAAATACTTTGATAAAACAAATGTTTAATAAATTTTCATTGTTCATCATACAATTCAATTTCTTCTCCTGTCTTAGTAACATAAATGAGAGACACATAATGATGTCAAAGGATTGTCGTTTAAGAAAGGTTAATTCGTACGTGAAAATTGAAACTGTTTCTCAACTTCTTTAAAAATTTCAAAGCAAATCATGCTTAATAAAAAAAAAAAGCTGCTATAAATGCTTCTATACTTTTTTTTTTTTGGGGGGGGGGGTGCTTTGCACCTGTGGTTTCCACGCTACTACTGTATCACTTGGACACAACAATCGTTCAATATTTCTTAGAAGGGTCGCTAATGTAATCTCAAAAAGAAAACTTTATAAAAATTGGTTTCTGTAAAAATGATTCAATGTCGAAACGATTTGGCAATTCGCTATCATATTGCCAGATACTAATTACTCTGTATCACCTGCTGGACATGCAAAGATAGCCGGCAGACACGTGTCATATTTTAAGCTTATCAATGCTCGACATTTCAATTCTAGAAAAATTTAATTCCTTGTAACATTGCGCTCGATCTGAAATAATAACCTCCCTGGATTTTTGGAATTGATAAAATCTCGTCAGATATTAATCACTCACAATGCATGTGTAAACGATTGTCTGGTTTCCAACTCAGATTTACGGAAAGTTCTGTAAAAAATAACATTGTATAGTTTGATCAAAGAGAGGGCTGTACTGCTCTTGACTCTTTTTAATATATGTACACTTAATGGAGCTGGAACGAAATCTATTTGAAATTGAAACTGAATATCTTTCAAGACTTAAATATATTTTTACGCAATTAAAGTCATCTATTCACCTTAATCCGTGACATCAGCTAACTTGACATCAAAGGTTTTCAGAAGTCTTAAGCAATAATTAAATATTACGTCCAATACACGTTATATTTTTTGTATGATGCGTTTAAGCAATATTCCTTGAATGTTTGAAACTCTTCCGCTCTAAGTTGAATCTCTTCATAGGAGACTTAGTATCTGCTTGTGACGTGGAAGCTAAAAGTAAAATAGGCAATCCATTTTTCAAAGAATACCACTTTCTTGGAATGGTGAGATTAAAGAACATGACTCGTATTTTTTGCCTGTCACCACTCGACTGGAAGAGAAATATATATTTTTTATTAAAAGCAGAAAGGTATGTGTGTTTGTTTAATCCTTCCCTTAAAGTCAGGTACAGTTATAAACTTCGGCCTCATGGTGTATGGGATAAAACCCGGGGTAAATCCCCGTACACCCTTGATTGGACCTGGATAACTAATAGTATCCCGGCATCAACGGAACTTTCAGAAAATGCCGAGATATCCGGGTTATCGAGATGAGACTCGACGTCCAAGATTTAAACGCGAAACGTGACTAATTTATTACATACATGATTTCAATAGTCAGTAAAAAAAAAAAAAATGCTTCCCTTCATATTTCACGGTCATCAAAACTTTGCATGAGCCTCCGTTTTTGTTTTGTTTTTTGTCGGTCGAAACATCACCATTCTTTTATTTTCCATCTTTCTCAAAATGTAGATTTTTTATTGTTGTCTTACAGTTGGTGTTAATGTCGTTGATGATCAGAACATTTTTATAACAATATAATATGACATTCATAATTTAACCACTTGTTACTAGTACTTTTTTCCTCTATCAGTGATTTATTCTCAAAAGATGTCGCTATATCAACATTTACCAGAAGTTCGTAATTTCTTTATATACAGCCTAATCTATTGTTTAATCTGCTTTTTTCTTCTGTTTCATAGGCATATTTTCACGCATAATGTCACGTTCGATATAAATGTTATTTTCTTCAACGTTGAGTATAATGCTCATGGAAAAGCCCACATTAGATGTATTTTAATAAAATTCCTAACCCAAGCGCAATTTAATTTCAAGCTTTCATCGGAACAATTTAAGAAAATTGATACAAAAGTAATTGTGTATCAGGGAGTACTATTTTTTATGCATTATTTGATCATTTCATTATTTTTTTTTCAAAATTATATTTTGTAGCAAAATTTTCGTGGCACCCTTTTCTCCTTTTTTTTCCTAAGCATATTCTTTTGCTGTTAATTTTGTAGAGAATTATTTACATAAAATTTATACAATCCCCCCTTTTCATTTGTTGTAGTACATGTAGGTTCGAATCTCCCATGTTACAAGTATCTATATCAAAAACAAGATGTTCTCTTTTTTTTGTTTGAACTTTTACCGCTTGTCTTTTTTATTCGTCGATTTATTTATTTATATTTTTTTTTGTTTGTAAATAATCTCCCGATCCCCCCCCCCCCCCCCACACACACACATCAACGCTTCACCCTTCTCTGGTCTAATTGTGCATATCAATATGATTAACTATGGATTAAAATTTAAATAACCATTTTAAAATGAAGGGATTTTTAAAATAAAGCGCTTGTAAAGTACGCGTATATGTGCATTTATCTCTCTCTCTCTCTCTCTCTGAAAAAAATATTTACGTGCTTGTAGAATACCTTTTAAAGAGGCTAAGGGGTTGTGGCCATTTTTAGACTATATTGATCTCCTTTAGAAGAAGAGCTCCATATGAAGATATAGAAAATGATCAAATTTTAAAACTAAAATTTTTGAAATTTTTCTTTGCCAAATGATAGTTGACAGCTTAAGATATCATATCTAAAAAATTAAGTTAAATCTGGTGGTTAATTTGTTGACCCCCCAGCCTCCTTAATAAGTCTAATTCATATGAGTCAAATTTAAGTATTTGCAAATTGCTCAGAAAACAAGTACACAGTATTTTTAGTCATGCATAGTATATAGACATCGCTATAAATCGCTGTACCCAACGATGTGTTCAATGTCGCGATTAGATTAATTATGCGATATCAAGAAAAATGCTTATTAATAAACAGAATTATGAATAAATACATGTACTAAATAGTAATAATATTATTTATTACAAATTTCATCATCAATTTTCAAATAGTTTTTTATTTCACCTGGAAATCCAATTTCATTTCTTGTTCACGAAACGCAGTCGACAAAAATTACTTCCGTGTTTACAACACCGCGACTTTGACGTCGTTTTCTGAGCATTATGACGTCAAAAGATAAGGGCCCTTTTCTCATGACGGCAGTCAATTTGTAATATACAATATTGTGGTAGAGGGTCTCTATCGCTAAACTCTGTCAGCAAGATCTTTAGCCTCGAATTTCCACCTTCGGTTTAACTAAATCATTCATAGAGAAAAACTGTAACAATGCACCATTTTTCAAATAGGATGACCCTCTCAGCTATGTTAAGGAAGGCCTGAGTTCACATCTGTGATGCACCGTATGTGATGTTTCATCGTGACGTCATTGAAAATTTAACAAGCGACAAAAATCTATTTAATTAACCACATGATAATGCGTAAATACATCTTGCATTCATTTATTTTATCAATTATTTATAAAAGCATGTAAAATCACAACATTTGATAACTATATTGCCGAGTTATTAGAAGCAAATCTTGTTTCATAAATGACGTCACTATGCTTGACTTGACGCAGTACAAGTGATCCAGAGGAGTGGATCCATTGGTTTAATAATGACAGAAATGCCTAAATAAATATAAAACCATTGCCAATGTTTAAATATAGTCAATTAAATTAAAAGGAAATAATTGATTTAAAACAATGATGTAGATTGTTAATTTATCTAGGTGCTATGAAGCTGTACAATGACAGAGAATGTAAAGAATATCGCAAACACGACAAGTGTATACCTGATTAACTTCAAAAGTGCAAGGGCATAGACTAGACTGTTTGAGCTGAAATATGGAATATCAATTGCTTATATCATGTATATTTTGAAAAGTGCTGGGAGCTGATTCTAGTTGGCATAACATTATTTTTATTCCTGACAGAATTTAAGCGAAGTGGAAATTCTGAGCTATTATACGCATTTTCGGCAAAATTACAAGCATTTCCGAAACAGCTCAAACTAGCTCCCAGCACTTTTCGGGAAACCGATGTTAATCTTTTTTTATATGTATCAATTTTTTTCTCTAAAAACATGCATGTGCCCTTGCACTAGCCTAATTTTCTACATTCAGCTGAACAATTCTATTTTTATACAAGTCACGTGACACACAGCTGATACATGCGATGTAACTGGTACTGAGTAAGCCACAAACCTATCCATTATGGATATTTATATTACCTTTCCTACATGTTTACAGTTACTTTGTTACAAAGATTTTTAAAAATAATACGTATTAAGTATGTACTAAGATCGCATTTTCCATTTCCTTCCTTAACGTAGCTGAGCTTATACATTTATCCCTACCCTATTCAAAGACGTTACCCTCTCTTTCCACGTTAAATTAGGAGACAATCTGCGTGTATATAACAGCTAACGCTTCAACATATGTGTAACATTCTGTGTATTTATTGTAACAAGAATTGAAAAATTGCAGAGGCCTAGAAGAAAATTCCCCCCAGTCAATGGCAAGTCATCCTCCTATTCGCTGCAGACAGTTGCAGCAAACATTTCAATATTTTTACTGCAATTAGTTATTTTTAGGGGCGGCTTTATATTTTCTTCTCAGAATTATTTGTCCGACAATACATGTACCAGTCTGTATGTACAACCCTCAATTTAAATCGCTTTCTATCCCAGTGCGATTTTTTTAAATGAATGTCTCAGAAATCTGTTAAGGACTTAATAGCACACTCAGATGGCAATTTTTGGTAGTATTAAACAGATATGATATTTCTCGCGCTAACAAATGAATATTAAAATTTCTTAAATTTTATTAACATCTAAAAATAACAATAAAGAAATACAATCTGTATTTACTACTAGTATTTTAGTAATAATACAGCATAACATGTTTGGCACTATTATGACAATTGTGGCCCTTCAAGAATATTTCTTGGTCTTTTTTAAATAGCACTATGTATTCATCAGGAAGCCACGAGACGTTCATTCGGCTCTTACGTTCATCTTTCTATGACGTCTGGCCTCCGTTCCCAATAAGTCACAAGCGTCTTGTCATGAATATTCACTGAAACACGTCTTTCTTGAGTCGTAGAGTTTTCTTTGTCTCCAGTTTATTCAAGCGTTCAGTCATCTACACCAGAAATAAATAAATAAATAAATAAATAAACCGTATATAAAACAGTCATTATTCAATCTTAAAAGAACTGAAGTTAAAATTGTTCGGTTTTGTACTGGAAAAGGAATTCCGTCTGAATAATATTGTGATTAAAATCGTGATATATTTATAATTATATCAATTAATTTTAATAATCATAGTTTCATTATTATTTAATATTCTAAAAAAAAAAAAATTAAATTTCAAAACGCAGATGCATGTAGCAAGGTGAGCTAAATTGATGCTTATACTAAATTAAAAAAACCTCAGAATTATTAGTGTTACTATAAGAATTATTTTTAATAGCCATGCACTAAATTCAAAATTAGGTTAACTTAATAAATATAAGCATTTTCAAAGACTGTTTAAGTATCGCTTGTTTACCTTAGCGACGATCTTGAGTGCAATGCTGTGACCTTGAATTCTTTTGGCTGTGTCAAGGACGGTGTAAATGGAAGTTGTAGTTGTACAAGTTTCCAGAAAATCTATACATAATTCTACTAAATCTGGCAAGTCAAAGCGATGGGCGGCACAGGTCAACTCTAACAAGAAACAAAATACAACTATAATTTTGAAACAGAGAGAGAGAGAGAGAGAGTTTGAAGAAGACATAATTTCCCTTTAGAAATGTCAATTATTGATTTGTAAATGGTATTTGAAAACATTTAATTCATACAACACAAAATATCGTTTTACATTTAGAACTTTGCAAATAAATTAAACTCATTTGTCTTGTAATACCTGTTACTTCCTGTGGCTTGATGTCGACACTTCCGGTGTGAATGTACGCTACCAGCCTCTTAAAGATGCCCACACTGACGTCAGGGATGTTGACCACTGGTTTTTGGTTTTCTACGGGTTTAATTTTCTTTGACTTTTTCTTCTTTGAAGCTACACCAGCTGCTTCTTTTGTAGCCTTGAAAATCAGCTGATAGAATATCCTAAAATAGATAAAATTATGTTTTACAATAGTATTTACGGGATATTGGAAATTTGTTCTTAAAAGTGGAACTTCGTAGACCATAGGGAATTTTACAAAATTATCTGAGCAAGAAGCAACTTAAGCCGCCTCCCTTTTGAGATCGTCTTGTCCCTTTATGAAAAAAGCATTTTTTTAAAATTTAATTTTTAACACATTTAAATCGATCTTAGTTCTTAGCCCCCCTCCCATCCCCGAATTGGCAAAAAAGTTTCTTGTGTTTGTTTTCCCCTCATACTTTTGGAAAACTAATTTTAAAAAATTGCTAACAGTTAAACGATGAAGCATATACTAGTAATACATAAAAAAAAAATATGTACCTGCTCCGCGTGGACATTATCGATTTCAAGCCATGGATAGGTGTAAGGCTTGGGCCCACTAAGAAAATGACGTCACAGAGGTCAGGCATGGTAATCACGTGGTTCATAGCCTCTCTCACTGTCTCAGTGTTAACGAATTTCATGGAATCCTCATCCTCAGAATCGGATGATTCGTCTTCAGACCACGCCTCTTTGGTAAACCCCGCCCCTTTTCGTCCGCATGATTCATCCTCACTTTCTGATTCGCTGATGCAGGAGTCTGTGTCACTGATTTCACTATCCGAGTCATCATCATCGCTTATTCCTCGCCAAGCCCAACGAAGAGAGTCGTCCGGACTTTTCGTTGTGTTAATTTGGATATCTATTTCTGAATTCGAATCATATCCCGACGAAAAACCTATCAAAACAGACATATTACTCAATTTATTATGTCCTTCGAAATTATAAAATAAATTGTTTTTATTATAAATATATTTTGTAGAGAAATACAATTCATAAATTCAATTTGTTTAAATTTATTAAAATCTCATTACCAGGCGATTTGAAATAAAAAATTTTTCAGTTTTAAAAAGTTATACTACCAGTAAACAAGTTCTAAAGATAACTACTGGCACAGACAAATAAAAATGATGTAGAAATTTTGAAATAGAAAATTCGTACCTTCGTTATGTGCGCCACTTTTGTCGTAAGATCTAAGGAGACAAGTGGTGGATCCAAACTCATTCAGCTCCATAATGGTTATTTAATGAGAGATTATAAGTTACTTTAACTTTGCAGTGCTAGTAATTAATAATTTTTTCTATGACCTACTTTATATATATACCTATTCTTGACATATTTTTAATCAGTCAATATTGACAGAATGAACACCGTCCATGTCATCGTTATCGTTCGAATACTGGTCACCAGTGGTCAGTGTCTGAACTGACGTGTGAAATCAATCGGGTAAATAAGAAAAGAGGTCATTATTTCTCGGACAATGAAAAGGTGTAATTATCAATTGATGAAAACTAATTATTTGACACCTATTTCAGTTAAGGTAGTGTCAAAATGGCAAGTATATTTTATGCTGTGCTTAAGTTTTCAAAAACGTTCTTGACATTAGGAGATTAAATTTTCAGTCAGAATAAGTTGATGTGACGTTGGAAACCTTTAACTTCCTATCAGATGTATATATTTCTGTTTTTTGAAAGAAGAATTTATTTGGGTATAGATATGCTGATCGCTTTTAGAAATAATTTTTCTGGCTACAAATTTCACGAGTATCAGGACCTTATAGTTATATTTGACTCCTTATTTAAAGTGACAGTACGGCGCGTCTCATCAAAAAACTGACTAGATAAAATTTTCCGACAAGATTTGGAATTTTTTTACTACTGATAAATGTATAAACTTTCAGAAAATTACAACTTTTACAATTAAATAATTTGGATTATTTCATTAAAATTAATAGTTATTCATGGGACGTAAATATCACACCTCCCAACCTTATCAATATTCAGGGTCATGAACCCAAGGGAGCATCCATTGCAACAGATAATTATTTCCACAAAGAGAGACAACTCAAGAATTTTTTAATGGTATAGTCAATTTCTTTTATCAATTTAGATCCATCAAGTCTGAAATTTGTAAAGTGTTATTAATTGTAAAAAAAAAAAAAAAGAAAAAAAGAAAAAAGGAAAGAAATTATTATGGTTTCATATCCTTTATTTAATTAATCAGGATCACATCCAATCGATGTTTATGTTGAGTTAGTATAAACATAACAACAACACAGTCTATCTAATTTCACTATACATGAATGTGTAACTTAATTTCCATTTAATAAATATCCTTATTTTCAAGTATACAGTATTTGATTTCACATGTATCTGGTAGATGTAAATATTTCTGGAAGGTATCTACCTACAAAATTACATTCAATTAATATTTGGTTAAAGTTAAATTATTTAACAAAAAATGTACATACAGGTATGTACAAAATTTATAACTCAGGACTCGTATATAAAAAAAAAATGGCAATGTGAACAAACATCATGTATTCATTTTTATTTACAAGAAATGAACTCCTACAGGTTGACAGACAATGGAATGTTGTACAACAAATGAAGTTGTTAATTACAGAGCATATGTTATAATAAAAATTAAATTGTTTAACTATGAAGAATAAATTTTTAAATAATATCTAGATATCCTTCACAAGCTCCCTAAATTTTAAACAACTTATAATAAACAAAACTAAATACATGTACATGTACCTACTGAATTCTAGTTTTTTGTTTTCCTTCCTATTTAAACAGATTCAAGTTCCATTTTTTTTAAATAATATTAAAACCTAAATAAAAGCCACTGAAAGACTAACATTGTGTTTCTTTCTTTTACTGATAATCTGTTTTAAAATACATGTGTAATTAAAATACGTAATACATGTATATTAGACATGCAGTACCAGAGAGAGATAGTTATAGCCCCCTACTTTTTTCTAAACATATTCTACTACTGTTTTATAATTGAATAAAACATGAAGACAGAAGTTTTATGTTACATAATATTTTGTAAACTATGGACTCTCTGAATAGGCAAATTCTTCTTTTCTTAGGAAGGGATCCTCAAATGATGTTTGGACACTTCTTAAGAATAGAAAAGATTCATCCCAATCCTCATGAATTCAGCAATCATTTGTTACATTGCCTGGAAAATATAAATGCAATAATATATAAGATTGCTTTATTTATAATGCATCATCCATTAATTTGAATCAATATAATACAGTCAAGCCTTATTATCTTGAACTCAATGGGACCGATGAAAAACTTTGAGATATTCAAGGGGTTGAGAGCTTGAGGGTAACATACAAAGAAGACAAATGTGGTTCAAGGGACTTCAAAATGACTTTGACATCTCCATAGTGATCAAGATATCACTCAGTGTTCGAGATACCAAAGTTGAACCCTAAACTGAGTATAAAAAAAAAATCATATTATCATATTAGTAACAGCATGCCCCTTTGTTAGATCAAGCACGCTTAAGTTTCATATGTTGAACACCATATTTCTCATTGACTGGATGTTAAATTTCATTGAAATGAATACTACTTTGCATATGAAATAGAGAATTCAGCAACACACTGATAATACTGAGCAGTCGCATTGAATGATTGTTTACAATGACAGCATTTGTAATAAGCAACAACACATGGTCAGTCAAAACCATTGTCGGCTTCTCTGTTCATGTGCAAAATAGTATTTCTTATTATTGAAATTAAATGTCAAATCAATGAAAAATATGGTGATCAACATGGGAAACTGCATGCTTTATCAAACAAAGTTACATGCTGTTATTGGAATAGTAGTATATGCCATATATAGATGCAAAATCAATTTATTATTATCCAGTTAAAGTATTTCATTGAGGGAGTTAGCAAGATTCCAGTTCCCCAAGGCCAGGACTACTTCCCACGGCGAAGCTGAGGGAAATAGTCCTAGTCGAGGGGAACTGGAATTTTGCTAACTCCCTCAATGATATACTTTTAACTGTTTTATTATACCGATACAAACGTAAAATTTAGAGGATTCAGATAGCGTGATTTCAAAGCAGGGATTAGCTCACTGAACTAACACATGGGATTAGTCCATTCACATATACCAATGTTAAAGTAAAACCTAGAGGATTATGGATAACCGGGAATTAGCTTTCGAAGCAGGGATTAGCTCACTTGACTAACACTTGGGGATTAGTCCATAGTCCATTCTTAACAATTTCTATGGAAATAGTCACATCTAACGATCTAATGTTATACAGGGAAAAAATCAGTAGAGGTATAATAATGTTCATAAATAATATGCATGAGAAAAAGATTTGTACAAAATAAACCAATTAAATATAAATAAATCATATGCATTTCCAAGTGTTAGCAAATCATTTATCTAGGTAATAATGATGAATGTCAACATACCCCAGGTAGTCGAAATTGTTTGATTTTAAGATACTGAAGTTTAGCTGTACTTAATTAGACTGCACTATATTCAAATGTTTCTCAACAACACACATTTTTCACGTGTTGTAATGATAGGAGTTAAGCCCCTTTTCTATGCCCCAAAATATTGTTTTCCTTTCTCTGATATTTGTAGATATTTTAACCACATACAGTTTGTGAGCTCTGTTGATTATTCATAACCAGCTATTTTAAGTTGCAACTAGTTTGATGTTTAAAGATTAATTGAAAGACAGAAAGATAAAAAACAAACTTAAGTCTCCTTAAAATTGGAAATAAAATTATGACAACTTATTTTAGCCCCCTCTTAGCCTAAGATCCATGAAATGAACAAAAAGGATTTTCCAATATTTACATAAGATCCCCCCCCCTCCTTAACTATTTCCAGATAAATATTTTACCCCTAATTATGGCCCATCCTTAACCCTGGATTATGGGATTCTTTACTAAGATGAATTTATTCATGCATAATAATATGATTTATGGTGGGCCTGACTTTTAAAAGGCTTTTACCCTAAATATTTCAGAATAAACTTTGATTCCCCACTGTGGCCCTACACTACCCACAGGGAATATGGTTCGAAAAAATCTGAATCTGCTCTGCACTATCTCTGAGGATGCTAGCAAGATAATATGAGTATAATGACTTATCATGACCTGTCTGTTCTTGACAAGAATTAAGACTTTAACAAGAGGCCCATGTGTTCACCTGAGCACATCGGCTAGGAAAAAGCACAAATCAGTTCAGTATTGAAAAGTTTACAAGGGGGGGGGGGGGGGGGATTTTATACTACTAAACTACTTGAGGTTGCCTCAATATCCATATAGCATATAACTTTGCTGTTCTTGAGAAGAAGATTTTAAAAGATTTTTCTATATATTTTTATGTAAAATTTGATTGGCCATTATGACCCCACCTTATTCCGAGGGGTCATGATTTGAACAAACTTGAATCTACACTACCTTGACTAACACTTGGGGATGCATGCTTCCATATACATATCACCAATCATGGCTTTACTGTTCATGAGAAGATGATTTTTAAGAATTTTTCCTATATATTTCTATGTAAAACTTTGACTGGCTTTATTATGGCCCCATCCTACCCCCTGGGGTTATGATTTGAACAAATCTGAATCTACACTACCTGAGGATGCTTCCATATGAAAATCATCAATCATGGCTATGCTGTTCTTGAGAAGAAGATTTTTTAGAATTTTTCCTATATATTTCTATGTAAAACTTTGATCGGTTATTATGGCCCCACCCTACCCCTGGGGATTTGAACAAACCTGAATCTACATTTTGTCAAGCAGCTTTCACTTAAATTTAATTTTTTTTTTTTTTCTAGCCCTCCGGTTCTTGAGAAGAAGATTTTTAAATACAGCCAATTTTCACTATTTCTTAGTTATCTCCCCTTGAAAGAGGGTGTGGCCCTTCATTTGAACAAACTTGAATCCCCTTTACCCAAGGATAATCTGTGCCAAGTTTGTTTGAAATTGGCCCAGTGGTTCTTGAGAAGAAGATGAAAATGTGAAAAGTTTACAATGACAACAACGACAGACAACAGACAAATTTTCATCAGAAAAGCTACCTTGAGCCACAGGGACTTGAGACAATCTTAGCAAAATCGGGTATATAGCTATAGTATAATAGGGGAGCCCTTTTATACTATATACCCGATTTTGCTAAGATTGTCTCAAGTCCCTATGCCTTGAGCCTTCGACTCAGTTGAGCTAAAAAAAATTTTCATTTTGTTTTTTTCTGACTGGCAAAATTACAATTGTTCTTTCTATTTAATAGCTATAATCTATTTACATCAATAACATATCATCACCACTTATAAACATACCTTCTCTTTGGACCTAACCTCCTTTGTTATTCTCATGGTTGATGCTTGCATCAGATAAATTGTTCTGTTACAGCTGAAATACAAATATGAATATTACATTAATACAATCCTCTTAACTTAATTTGTACAAATAAAATATATATGCATGTATTTGCAGTTAGATCACCAAGAGAACTGCATGAATGAACAATACTGACAAATTGCATTGCACTACTTGCAAATCAAACAAATACATGTATGTAAATCATTTTAAGTGTGCAGAATATGCTGAATCATGTATTGGTATAATTTGCAGTTCAAAAAAATTGTTTGCATAAACATACAGCCAAGTGTGTTTTACAGTTTATTTCTATTTTTTAAAAATCTCATTTAATGGTAAATTTCTCTGCATATAAACTCACTGCAATGCAGCATGATGTGATTAACCTTTGTGCATTTTTTGACCCATTCTGTATTACCGAGGTATCTGCTGAAAGAGAAAAAAAAAATAGAATGTGAATAAATCATTTGAACAAAGTTAAAAAAGTAACAGATGCATGATTTTCAATTATCAAAAGCCCTCCCTCTCTCTATCTCTCTGTCTGACAAATTATCCACAGGATTTTTTTTACATAGATACACATGTATAACAGATATTGGTGCAACTGAGCAAAATTAAAATATCCTTTCTTTGTTTCTTCCAATCAGGCATAATAACTAAATACATGTAATAATGTCACATATAATATGTTATAAAATTATCCTTACAATGCTCACAATAGGCAAATCTTGAACTTTCATGTCATCACTGTCTTCAGAATATCCTGCAAGAAACGTACATTCCAAATAATAATTTGATTAGATTTATTTATTTTTATACATGTATTTGGTATTTTTTAGAATGAAATTCTCATTTATGATTTATGTGCATTACAGCACCATGCACATGGAAGTTCATTTTCAAATTCAACCAACATGTCATTCTTAAAAAATCAAAAAAGATAAATCTGTAAAGCCCATTTATTTTTTTTTAATGAAATAAAATTATTTTCTTGTGTGTGTAATTTGTGTGGGATCATCACTGGTGCGGATGGACATATCATTAAAAAAAAACATACAAAAAAAAGCACAGATTGTTGCAAAAGCCAACTTACTGAATTATAATAAGTTACAAATTTACAATGAAGGGCTCGAAATAATTAATGGCCTACTGGGCTGGGGCCAATTAATGTATTTTTAATTTAGGCTAGTACATTGTGAGGGCATGTGTCCATTGGGTCATTGTTTATTATGTATACATGTAACAAAATTCATTTATGGTTGGGATAGTAACTAAACTTGCCAGGCAAAGTTCTGTCTTTTCTTGTTTTGTTAAATTAAACTACTAAGTATCACAATATAAACAAAAAATGTATCACTATTATTTTCTTTATGGTTTTGGGCCAGTCTTTTTAAAATCTACTGGCCCTGTGGGACAGTTGAAGTACTCAGAGCTGACCAGGAAAAAATTTAAGGTGATAGCCCTAGAGTGACCAGTGAAAGAAAATAATTATTTTTAGCCCTGAAATGATGTCACATTTTTTATGCTACATAAATAACATAATATAGATTTTCTAAATTTAATATTTTTTTTATTTCTTCATGACTTTATATTATTAATTGTGTTTTTTTTTTCATACCGTTTTATGGAGAAGGCTGTTCAACATGTACTTAAAACTGAAATAGACAAAGCAAAAAATTAGTTACTTTTAATATTAACATATAACAATCAATTTACCACATGTAAATTAATTATATATTCTCTCAAACAAAAATGCAAAACATCACTGTAAATTGTGTTTACATTGACAGAGGTCTTAAATAAATTATTTCAATATTACAGATTGATGCCTGCAATGTTACTGTATATTATTTATACTATTTCATTTGTTAGTTTGGGATGGACAATTTTTTATAAGAAAAAAAAATCCACTAACTTAAAGTACATTGTATTCATAGTTGAAAGTAGTAAACATGCAAGAAATGTTCCAGGATATCATAAACTGCATATGTAAAGTTTGGGTATATTAAATTAATATTCATGTCTGTAAAGTCTGATATGTGTGAGAACTGCATGGCTGCGTCTGTTCTCCCTAGCTAGCTTAATTAATCTCACCTTTTGCTTGACCCACTGTATTATATGTATATATGTTTTATATGTTTATGTACCTCATGTAACCATTTACATGGTTTTTGAGTGAATAAATTGAATTGAATTGAATTGCATCATCTGATCATAAATTCTGTGATAAATAAGAGAAGTAGCAAACATTTTCTTATCATTAGGTTCTATTGAAAACAGCATAATTGGTATAAATAACTGACAATATTAAAAGTGCAAAATGTAAACAAATGTAAACACCTTTACATATGTAGAGGAAATTCGGCAGAGCTTGTGTGCATGTACTATGATATGGATAGAATTAAATTTTAGTCTCTTGGTGTTAAAAAAGACACAAGGTTCTCACAGATCACTGGGCAATCTCTGAATACACATAGCTTGTGTAGGAACGGACTATAGCACACCTACATTTTCTCTTCATTTCAAAACATGCTTTTACAGCATTTTACAAACTTGCCCTTAAATATTTAGCCATTTTGTGCTACAGGTAATCGAAAAAATAAATCGACTTCTACTTACGAGTGCTTTTGTTTCCTAAACCAGTGTATGTGTGTTCATCTTTACCGACACAACTACTCCCTTGCACGTGGAAAAATGTTTACAAAATCGAGAGGTGCAGTTTTGACACTTTCATGTACAATAGCACGTGACAGAACGAGAAACTTCATACATACTTTCACTTTTCATGTAAAGAAACGTTTGTTTTTCAACTTTATGCAATTTAAAAACCTTGCAAATCGAGAAAATATAAAGTTTTACCTCTTTTTTCAAGTTGAATATTTCTCTCGATTTTCACCTCTCGCGTGTTGGTCTCATCTAATTCTCGAGAGTTCTCGCAATGAAAGCTGTTCGGACGTTTACGGATTTTGTTAATATTTTATGACGTTTATTTTCGAAAAGTTCCGATTTATGCAAATAAGGTTAGGAGGTGTGTAATATTCATTATAAATGTAAACGCTACAGTGTAGGCACGTGCGTTTTAGAATTCACGTGGTACAAATAAACAGATCTAAGATTGCTCCAGTTCGTACGATCCTTGATTTTCCGGCAGATTCTAATTACGTTAATTTTGTTTGAGTAGAGAATATTTCTGTTTCTCAAACTGCTTACATCAACTTTATACCTTATTTCTTAATGACATATTGGGTAAATTTGGATGAAAAAGCACATATTTTGCAGCCGTACTGTCGCTTTAAGAGAACGTTAAAGAATGAAGTAAACAATGCCATTTTAATTATTTTAAAATCACTTTGGAGTGTGGAATGCTATTTTAATTGACTAAAAATTACTTTGCAGTCAGTCTACCGGTCAGTTACACACAATTGAGCCCCTAGACTAAAATTTAAAAAAATATCAATTTGCAATTTTTTTTTTTTAAAAAGGATATATGAAAATAAAATCAAATTAAATTAATTTGCCAACACTTATTTTGTTTGTTTTGAACATATTTTATGGTATAATTAACACAAAATGATTGGCTACAAGTTCTAACAACTTAGGAAAACCTTTCCCTGTAATATATGCAATACTTATGATTATAATGATTGTCAAATTAAGGGCCTAATAAACAACATCATCATATTATAATAATATTACATATAAGTAAATAAACTTCTCACATTATAAAGGTTCAAAGTTATAAGTCTGTGATAAACATGAAAAAAAAAATGAAGATCAAAATCTACCCGAATCTCGAATAAACTTTTGAACACAGTGAAATATCTTATTATTTACATCAGCAGACAAGGAATCATTTCCGAATAATAAAAGATGGGTATAAACTATTGTCAAATGGTTATTTTGTAGAAAATTGCTTAAAAGGCCATTTCTTGGCCGTTCATATTTCTTACATGCAAAAAAGAAATGATGTACATCTTCAATTTGTCCGAATGAACAATTAGGTGAATATATTATATTCCTCCGATATTAATCATGATTAAGTATACAATTATGTCTTAATTTCGTGTGAATTATAGTCAAATAGCGTTTCCCTTATGAAAAGTACGAAGGCAGTTTAGAGGAATGTGAGCATATCCTTTTTTTTTTAAATATACTAATAGAAATTTCTTCTCTTACCTCTTGTGTAAGGGAATTCCATCGCGTTGGGGACAATTTTTTTTTTTAAAAGTTTCAAGTCTACATTTGGGTATTGTGTAGTCTTCCGTGTTTCGTATATTATATGGTGATTCATATCCACGAGTTTTTGGAAATATTTGTTTTAGATAATCGGGAACAGCATTGTTGTGTACTTTGGACATAGTAGTTAATTTAGCTGCTCTCCTTCTTGTTACAAGGGGTTCCAATCCTGATCCTGAATAGAGAATGTCGCTAGAAACAAAAATTGGAAGACCGGTGATGGTTCTTCCAGCAGCTAGCTGAACTTTCTCTAATTTTTCTATATCATAAAGTGAACAGCCGTCCCAGAAGCATATTCGAGATAGGCCCTGACAAAAGTTGTGTACATTTTCAAAAGAGTGATTCGACACTTATATTCTTTAGAATCAAAAAGCTGTTTCCTGTGTAATATTTAAGTTACAGATAATTGCAATCGGGGAACAATGTAGGCGAACTTTTAGATTTTGGAATTTTCAAGGTTTTGATATTTTGTTTAATTACACAGTGTATTCTTCGATTCTTCAAAACCCGTCTGTTCACATTTTGCTCTGTGAATTTGTTTTTTTTTTAAATGGCAATTATATGGAATCAAAGTAAATGTCCAAATTGTCAAGCCTGTTATCTCTTAGGCGAGGAATAAAAAAAGATAGATAAAAAAAATAAACAAACATGAACTGGACCTAAATCAGGAAGGTCTGATCAGAAAAACATGGCTATCCTATTATCAGTTCACGTGATGAATTTTACAAGTTGAAAAAAGACCAAATAATAGAACAATCCTCTATATTGATTCAGGAACTTCCCTTTAAATAAAATAACCGATGTCCATTATAAAAATCGAAAACTTAATTCAAGTGGTCATTTTGAAGTGTACATTGACAATAAACAGAAATGATTTAAATTCTATACATTGATTATCTTCTTATTCAGCGATGATACATGTCCCAGTTGAAAAGTTTGCGATGAACTTTAAGTAAGGTCAGAATGGTGGTTGAATGAAACTTTTCAAAAAACAGTACACAATATCCCTTGTAAAACATGCTATGAAGCAATTTTTCGAAAGCATGAACATATATTTTGAGATAATTTTCTACGTTTGGCAAGGTAAGTCATGCTTCAATCTTAGATAGTTTGTGGATGTTCATGTACATGTATTTTATGTTTTTCAATGCACTGTTTGTTGTTATGTGCGTTTTTCTTTAAAAGAAAAAAAAATAGACACAATATAATCCAACTACACCTTTTTTAAAATTATTCATTAATTTTATTATTATTTTATTTATTTATATTTCCTACTGGAAAAGAAGTTTATATAAATTTTGATGACATACCCCCCCTCCCCCCCCCCCCAACACACACACATACACACACAAAGGGTTCAGTGGTACTTGCCCTTGTATGAATGATTTTAATTTGTGTTCAGTGTGCTTGCTTATTAGTACAAGTTTGTGTCGTGATTACGTACAAAATGTTCACCTGACTCATTTCGATGAAAAAAAACAAAACAACAATTTTATTAATATATGCTAGACGTAAAGAGGGAACAGCGTGTCGTACGTATGTGCATTCTATTACGGCTACCATACATATCCATTATTTATGTTTTACACTTTTCACTCACTTCCTACATTGTACTTAGGCCATTCCAAGTTCCTTATATGTTTAGCGTCCGAATGCGCCTTGGTTTTTAACACCCAAAATCAGAAAAAACACAAAATCTGGAGTTCTATACTTATCATACTGGTTAAAATCTTTAAATTCTGTCAATTTCTCTAAATATCTGTCTACAATATGTCAGATAAGGTATATTTTAGGCATTTAGTACCCTGGTTTTGGGAAAGAATAGATCTTTCTACAGGAAAAATTAATTAATGAAGTCAAATTCATGGAATGACACCATTTTTTTTAATTATAAAGTCTTGTGTTTTATTTCTTGGCTTGTGTGTGAGTGTGTGTGTGTGTGTGTTTTTTGTTTTTTCTGCGAATATGTACATGTAGATAGGTTTTTGAAAGATGGGTGGATGCTAAACAGAGAAAAAACTTGGAATGGCCTTATGTACATATTTACATGAAAGGCAATCAAATGGCTTCAGTTACAGGGTGGTGAATTCAGTATATTGATTTGTGTGTGTGTGTGTGTGTGAGGGTGTGTGATGATTAGAATTAAAAACAAATAAATGTTGAATACAGTTACCTCCGTTTATTTGTGCAAAGTGTCGGGGACGTTTCGGTTCAGGACCCTATATAGATAGGTTTCGATAGAAGCAATTTTAGCAAGAGTTATATGTATATCCCACTGGCCGCCATATTGGAGGTCACCAAGCCCAAATTTCTCCATTATTCAACCATTTTAAACTTGTCTTACAATACTGCATGGGTATTGATAACAAAGTTTTTCTGATTAATATAGGTTTGTTAAAGCCTCCTTTAATTCATACTTTTAATATTGGAAAGGGTTTTCTGTCATAAATGTTTAAAATTGGTTACTCAGAGCAAAATTCACCAGTTTGACCTCCTAGATGGCGGTCGAGGGGAATTAACTCGGGGGGGGGGTACGTCTTATGAAAACTACTTATACTGCACACGACATAGTCGGAAACCCACGGTCGGTCTCGCTTCTCTTACCTCCCGTGAGAGGTAATTAAGAGAAGCGAGACCGACCGTGGGTTTCGAGTTCCAAATTCATGGTACTTTTATGGAACTGGAGCGATCTGCCGTTTTATCTAAACATCTACGTTATGTATTCAAGTATTCTTAACATTATATTGGACGAAGATGAAGTAATATTGAATACTTTACATGTTTTATCCATTTCAGTAAGCAACAGTGATTTCTGTTCATAAAAACTTTTTCTCTGTACATTTTCATGGGGAGAAAATGACGCCATGTTGAAAATAAAATAAATCAACTCAGTATTTAGCTGCAGAACTGTAGCTCGATCCAAGGAAAAAGCATTTTGACAGACCGGAGAGCTTCAGTGCACCCATGGAAATACATGTACTGTATATTTATTGTGCACAAAAAGTTGCAATCGTTTTGGATTTATTTCTCTTACCTCACCTACACAAAAGCTCGATTTAAAAAAATTCCTTAGACCTCTATCAATTATTCCTGTAGTTGACATCAGCAACGACGAATTTCACTTCTTTTTGAATCAATATACAACTAAAATATATACTTATAAAAAACCATGTTGGATATAATTGTTCCTCATTCTCTCTCACGTCACCCAAACAGAAACTTGAATATGTAATGAGCCCAACACTTAAAAGTTAACTATTTGAACCTTTATTAAAAATTCACTAGAATTAAGACATGAGGTCCGCGCAGTTGTTACATTTGGAGTAAAAATATATACCTACGCCTTTTATATATGTACATTCTTATGCCGCCGTAATCGAATATTCTGGGGTATATAGTTTTTGACCTGTCCGCCCGTCTGTTTGTCTGTTAGTCTGTTTCTTCGCGAAAACTTTAACCTTGCTTATAACTTTTGATTAGTTGGAGATTTGACTTTCATATTTCACATGTGTATTCATTGTGACAAGACCTTCCTTTGGTTACCAACATATTTGACCCTTGACCTTAGAGTTTGACCCACTTTTGCAACAATTTACCAAAATTTTACCTTGGCCATAACTTTTGAAGAGTTGGTGCTAGGGCTTTCATACTTCACATGTGTAACCTTTCCTTGAGTGTATTTTTTTTTTACCTTTTGACCTTGACCTTGGAGTCTGACCAACTTCTTCAAAAACTTTATAACCTTGGTCATAAAATTTGAACTGTAAGTACTAGGACTTTCAAATTTCACAGGTATATTTGTTGTGACAAGACCTTCCTTTGGATACCAACAATTTGAACGTTTGACCTTGACCTTGGAGTTTGACCTACTTTTGAAAAACATATTTTGCATGTGTATTTCTTAAGACAAGGTCTTCCCCTGCGTACCATTAATTTTGACCCTTTGACCTTGACCTTGGAGTTTGATCCACTTTTAGAAAACATTAACCTTGACAAAACTTCTGAATTGTTGGTGCTTGGGCTTTCATATTTACCAGGTATATCTACTGACTCGAGTCATTTCTTTGGGTAACAATATTTTTGATCTCTTGACCTTGGAGTTTGACTTGCATTTGAGAAACTTTAACCTTCGCAATAAGCTGTCTTACGGGGGCATCAGTGTTTCACAAACACATCTTTTGTTGTATTGAATTGTATTGCTTTACCCATATGATTGTGAGTTGTAAGATATATATACAAGTAATTAAAATATAGTGTGAATCTATAGGCCATAGCCCAAATAATCCAAGTTGGCGAGTGTCGTCAATTTACTTTTTTAAATGCATATATAAATGCGATATATTTTTTAAAAAATATATCTGCGGTTTTGGTTTAAATTCAAATCATCATATTCAAACAAGCACGCAATACATAATTCCGAAGACAGTTGATTTTTAATCGTCCAAAACAGTGCGACATTTAACTCCGGACACGACATTTGTCCGGACTTTCGCCAACCACTTTTCCAAAGATATGTGGAAACCATTTATGTCATCTGATGGGATTTTTTAAAACTTAACACATGAACCAAAATTTACACCTGATTATCTTCTAGGTAAAAAGATATTACACCTGAAACCAAGAAATCCCATGGGATAATGGTGGGATTTTTTCTCCTAACCAATATCCCACCATTATTCTGTGGGAGAAAAAGGTATTCTGTGGGATTTTTTCTCCCATAGAAGTTTGAAAATCCCATGAATGCTTTATAATGGGACAAAATCTCCCATATACTTGTATATAGAAGATAATCTCCCATCTCTTTATAAATGTGGGATTTATCCCATATTCATTACAAAATAGAAATAAATTCTCCCATGGGATAAAGAAACAACAGTTTTAAACCAAATAAAGAAACTATTGAACAGTTTAACTACTATTAATTATTTATTTTCATTTAAGTTATGTGTTTCCTAAACCATTTTTTTTTAAATTTCTTAAAATTAACCAATTTTGGGGTAATGTTTAATTTTTTCAATGATTAAAGATCAAAAAATCAAAAGTGGTTTTATCTCTATAACTTTCAGTTTTTTTTTTTGTTTTTTTTTTAAGTAAAAAGGCAATTTCCCTTGTATGTAGATTACCTTCTTTTATTCCTTGTATGTAAATTTTGAATGGGAAAAATAAAAAATGCAATTAAGAAAGAACAAATCTTTTTATGTTTATTTTCCTCCTAATCATTTAGGTTAATTTATTGCATAAGTGCCATTTGTCAAGCTTTACAACATGATCAGATCCATGCACGTTGTTAGATCTTTGCCTGTTTGCTGCACTAAACTGATAGGTTTCCAATTAAAAAATCACATGAAATTGGGTCGTATCAGTCACTCTGAGATTCTTAAGAGAGTTTTAAAACTTATTTAGATGCACAAACTGTAATAATTTACCTAATTTTTACTTTTAATTTTCTTTGTATGATCCTGATCATGCCTTGTTTTGTTCCAATGACAGCTGGAAATTATTTTACACATAACGAACCCGATCTGACAAATGAACAGAAAATAATGTTGAAAAAAAATTCAACCATCTTCATTATGCACATTTACTGGTAGTTTGCATTAAAAATATTTAACAACCTTTTCACTAATTTCAAAACTTTCTACCTACACCTACTAAACATATCAAGAATTTTTGACAGTTCATTGAACCCGTTCAAAAATAAACATGATGAAAGGGCATGGATCCAGAAATATTTGCGGTGGTACTCTACTCATTGTTTCATATCATCCAGTAGAAAACAAGTTTTCCTTAGTTCTGTTACTTCTTTAATAAAAGCACTCTGCTGATCTTTTACTTGTTATTTTTTGGTACATATAATAACCATGCACCATTGACATGTATTCAACTGATAATAGCCAAGTCACCTTAGGCCATTGCAAGTTTCTTCTTTGTTAAACGTCAGCATGCACCTTGTTTTGGACACCCCATAACACATAAAATAAGAGGTCCAGGCCACAGTTAGTTAATGCTCACTGTTAATACCCACGCGGATGCAAATATAGCAGAATGATATTGGGTACATGTATTAAACTTTTACCTCAGCAATCTACGTGTAATTTAAATAAGATGTTAGATCCGCACGCATACTCGCTAAACTGACTGTAGTGACTATGTGAGCGGATATAACATCTAATCTTAACTAGTTTGGTACTTAAGTGGCTTAAATTTATTCAACTTCTTTCAGGAAGATTTTCAATTTTCTTGTCATAAATGCATATTGTCAATTATTATGCTTCCTGTCAGTTTGTCTCTACATAACCCATACCCTACTATTCTTGCATAGTGTTCTAAGGATTTAAATAGCATAAGCATACTATGCCGAAATAGTGCACGACTTCATTTTCTGAAGAAAAACTGACTGCGCCCATGCCTGGGAGCGAACTCACAACCCCGAGATTGTCAGTCGGACGCGCTACCGATTACAACACAGACGCCGTTATAAATATCAATGTACTATAATATATAAACTTAGTTTCAAATATTTTACACTTAAGTAGCTGCAGAACTGTAGCTCTCAGAAAAAATATATGTTGACAGACCAAAGAGCTACAGTGCCACCCATTGAAAAAACTGTATATTTATTGCGCACAAAAAAGTGCGCTCCGTTCTGAATTAATTCTTCGAAATTCTTACCTCAATTGAAAACAAAGCTACATTTCAAAAAAGTCCTTACTCCTCTATAACTTTATGTAGTTTACACTTGTACTAAGTGCGTTGGACCAAATTCTCGTGAAGAACAAAATGGCAGTATAAATAGGCAAAATGTTCAATGATTTCAATTTCAGGGCCAGGAGGGCTGTTAAAAACAATTATAAGGAATGATTTATTGTGGAAACAGTGAAAGAATATGTTAGAAACACACGTTTAGTAATATTTTGAGATGACAGTTTTAAAAACACTGAGAAATAAATCGAGAAACAGCGCACAAAAAGTGCACAATAAATATACAGTTTTTTCTATGGGTGGCACTGTAGCTCTCCCGTCTGTCAATATATATTTTTTCAGAGAGCTACAGTTCTGCAGCTAACACTTAAGATGAAAAATAAACAAAATAATTCTTCTAAAATAGTTTCTTGCAATTGACCCCATCACTCAACTACTATTCTCTAAAACTATCTGTACATTATACCTAAAGCCTCCGGCTTGTGCACCATGTGTCAAACCCTGACTACTTTTTAAGAATAGTGCATGCAAAATACAACACTATTATATAAATATGCACACTTCATGAGTTCCCTAGTTCATTGAATAAAGGTACACATACCTTCATTTTACATTTAAGGACATACGCAAGATACCTTACCTACTGATAATTTTTCAAGATATTCTAAATTTAAACTTATAATACATGTACCATATAACATATTTTTAAACAAAAAATCAGCATGCATTTCCAGGGATTTTGAAAAGATATTAAAGTTTGAAAAATTTTGCATTATTCAAAAAAAATGTACAAAAATTACAAAACATAAATTCCAGATTTTTTTTATCAAAATTGTTTTAGAAGAGATTTACAAATCCATATATAGACAATAAAAATATTGCACACAGGTCCTTCATTTAGTGGAACTCTTCAACTCCAGGGAAGAACCCAATAAAGTGCAAACTACGTTGCGTATGACCTTAAATGCCCGTTTATATAAGAGAAAAATAAATTAAAGAACTTGTTCTAATTAAAATAATGAAAAAAATCCTTATTTAAGCCTTTAAGTTTAATTTTTAATTAAGAAATTTGACAGATGAATAAGAAGAGTAATATACAATATAATACTTCTTAAATTAATTCTCTTGGTTCCATTCATTAGATATTCAATATTCGAGTCAACACTCTATACATGAATGAATTATCAAAAGTTTTGTCCTTAAAGTTTTCAATGGATCCACAGATCATGAGGTGATGTCTCCTTTTATGTGTATGTATCTGTGTACACTGGAAAAAAAAGAAAGTCGCTGTGTGATGAAAAGGATAAACCAGAAGTCTCTGATGAGACTGTAGCTCTCCTGGTCTATATGTATAACAAAGAAAAAGTAACACTTGGATTTGAAACTTTGCAACAGACAGCAATAAATAGAATTATGTATCTAAGTGTAGTCTACTTGTGTGCCACATTATATTGAAATCATACCAAAATTGTAGGTGGAGTAGCGTTTTTAAGGAATTTTACAGAAATTTCTATTTTTAGTAACCATGGCAGCACCGTTCATTGAAATGTACCTTAGTGCAGTCTAAGTTATATTGAAATCAGAATAAAACTGTAGGAGGAGTAGTGTTTTGAAAAATTACAAACAGATGGACAGCTAGACAGACAAACAACTAGACGCCATGGACAGACAGACAGACGGACAGCTAGACAGATGGACGAGGGACACCTTCCTATCCCATAAGCTCTTCTGATCTCTGACCAGTAGAGCTAAAAAAAATATCAAATTTGATTTTTTTTCAATGTTAAAGAAATAAAACTGCAAAATTAAATTGTAAATGGTTGGTTGCGTACTAATTATTCAAAGTAGTTTTTGTTGTATGGTTTGAAAAATTTTATTATTCATTCTCTCTATTTTCACAAAGAATTACCTTTGCATTTCTTGTATCTACAAGGGGGACAAATCTTCAAATGGTACATGTACACTATATGTCAGCTACTATACCTTCATTTTCTGTTAAAGAAAAAAAATAGAATAAATCATACAATACCAATTACATGTATAATAACAAAGCATGGATTAAATTTTTCACTAAAATTAGAAAATGAATTGAATATCGATCACTCAAATTTCTCGATCCAGCCAAAATGACTGACGCTAAAATTTACCCCTACTGAGGTCGAAGTATAAAAGTATAAATTATTTTTATCTATCAATATACCATAAATGAAACTTTGTGCATGTTCTGCATTCATTTACCGGTATCTGTATATAGTAGTTTTATGCCCTTGAGAATTTTTCATGATGTCATGCCATAATATTTCCATGTCTGTTTTTTTTTTCTCTGTGGTAACTCTTTGAAAGTTAGCGGAATTGATTTCTTGATAATTCTATCGGAATGTAAATTAGGCAGGTCGATAGGTCAGGAGCTAAGAAGGCCTAATATGCATGAAAATCTCGTGCGCACCTGTCTCTGTGTCTGACGCTAAGGAGGCTAAATATGCATGTAAATCTCGTGCGACTACCTTTGTGTTTGACTTCAGTGGGTGAGGACTATTGAAATTGGCATGGGAGTCCTTGTGTAATTTAAATCTATGTCTACATTAACATTGCAGGTTATCCTGCAACATTCACGAGAATGCGGTCTTTATTTCTTAAACATCCAATATCCTATCAATTCTAATAAAAAATCATATTATTAGTAATAAAGCTAGAACTTTTTTTTATTTCATTTCCAATTAATAGAAAAAATATTTTTACAAATAAATAATTATGTAAAATAAAAAAGTCCTAGCATTTTTGTCTTTTATAATTTACTTACACATAAGCATCTACATGATGTATATTTTTTCCCCTCAAAAGAACATGAACATAACTTAATAATGATATTCCTAAGTATGTATTCATGGTATAAAAAATGAGTTTAGCAGTATAAAGATTGATTTTTCACTCAAAGTTTAAAGACTGTTTTTCAGAGATTAAAAAAAAACATTGATTATATCAATAATCATGTGGGTACATGTCCTATGTAAACTTCAGATAATCAACCAATTTTCTAACAGAGAATTAGTAATTTGATATTTGGATACTTCCAAACAATATAATTAGGAGTTTTGGGGGTTATTAATTATGTCCATCATGACATGTACTATAAGCACTGACCCCTCATATCTCAAAATTTATTTTGACACCAAAAAAAAAAAAAAATAGTACTTGCAACACATGCAATGTTTGTTAATCCCTAGTACACTACAGTAGTAGGATACTTTTAACCATGTCTGAGAGAAGATAATTAATTTTCTAATCAGTAATGCTGATGACTGTGATCAAGATACTTATAAATTGTTACTTGCAAATTACAGACAAATTTAGACATGACAGAATAATTTTTTAAGTACAATCATCAGCTAGTGTACACATTGAGAATATTCGAACGAACGAATACTAGCCTACAACGTTGTCATTGAGGAAATTCGAACGAAAGAATAATATTCCGATGTGTATAATTTTCTGACGATTATTTACTTTGTTAACTTGTATAATGTACTACTGAATAACCCCATCGACTGCTAGCTCTGCAAACACTTTACAGTGACAGAAATTCATAAGATTGTTTCATCAGTTAACGAGGAATCAGGATGATCTATAGATCTTTAGACTTCAAAAAAAAAAAAAGAATCTATGAGCCATGTATTAACATGCTTTAAATGAAATAAATAACAAATTCAATAATTCTAGATCTACTTACAAAAATAGAGCAGGTCTTCGTCATAATTTTGTTTACAAACATCATGTAGAAATTCCAATATCCTCATAATCTTGTCGCCGTTTTTTTTTTCTTTGGTTGGTATTGGGTAATTCTAGGAATATAATGCATCCGTCTGCACAGAATTTTTAAATGCGTGTCTAAGAGAAAACCATGCAAAATCCAAATTTTATTATGAAAGGCATTGTGATCATTTTGACTGATTTTATTGTTTCTGATTAGCATCATGTGTCCTCTAATAAATCCCAGTATCAAAACTGTCAGGTACCTTTGGGGATCCCTATTATAGCCCTATATTCTATTTTTAGCACATTTTATGAAAATATTTTGAAAAACACCCATAGATTAAGAGAAAAAAATTGCAGGAAAAAATGCACTTTTATTCAAATGTTACATATTAAATAAATTTAAAGGAAGTGCTCTAACTAGAAATATTTTATTTAATTTCATTTATCAACACTGATTCTGTAAAAGTGGGGTCTAAAATTAGATTAAATCAATGTGTTTAAAATACCACTATCTTTAGAATGCTGTAAAAACCCAAGAAACGCTTAAAACATTATAAATATCAGTTTAATTGCAAAAATCCTTCTAAATCAATATATAGTTAAAAGGAATTTGGTTGCAAATGGCATTATGCTAATTTAAAAATAGATTGAAGTTGGCTGAAACTATTAGAAAAATTATCTCCCTTAGTGGAACTCTCCTTATTTAAAGGAATTAAAAGTGTGATGTCTTAATGGCAGACGAAAAGATGAAGTGTTGATTTGAGGACAATATTATGATAAAAGATCTCTAGCTTTGTTGAAAGATTGTAAAATAGATTCAGCTGAATATACAAGGTATTTTAAATGCAGCACATAAGACATTTCTGTCCGTGAAACGCTTCTTATCGTTAACCATCTTGAACCATACAGCTGTTATGGGACTTGGACATTCTAATTTCTGTAAACATACCTACATGTACATGTATGTGTCAAACACAGAAATATACTTGGTCTACACTGGAAAAGGAAAAAAGAACATGTTGTCACCCATACCTGATAGGGGAGACGCTATTATGCAAACCCGTTAACCGAGAGGGTCAAGCTGAATGAGGTTTTGCCTGTTGGAACTGGTAAGAACATTATGCAGTTTAAAAACTTAAGGAATTTTGCTAAACCATTGAAATTAACTTAATTTCTGACCTTAAAGTTTTCAGAGAGACACTGTACATGATATTTGGGTTGTCAATAAGAAATGAAACAGATTTATAAAAAAAAAAAAGCATGTTGGGGGTTCCTCCCCTTAGTGAGGGTTGAGAGGGCAATACCAGAGTAATTGGGGAATTATGTCATTATAGGTGAAGAAATTCCCCAGTCCCACAGGTCTTAAGGACAACCCTATACATGTAAATATAATATCACAAAGTGATATCATAATTGGAAATATTTACTGACTTTGTGTTTATAGTTGTGAAAACCTATTGATATCAAGTTTATACAACTTACATGTCCAATCTATAATGATTTATATCTATCAACTAATTTGATTCCTAATTGTTACAGGTATATGCAAAAGATGTATAGAAACACACTTTAAAAAATCAGTATGGAAGTAAAGCTGAAGGAAGAGCTTAAAGGTACATATACATATACTGTGTGTTTATAATTATATGTAAAAGTTTTATCAAATTATTTCTAAAATTTACTCAGTAGCTTATACATCAAGTTTCACTTATGAAGCAAAATTACCTGCTTTTATTATGTTATAGCTGAAATACATGTAAAAAGTGAAAACTCTTGAGCAGCAGTCCACTTGCTAATTCTTGTTCTCATTCGAGTATATTTAGTACTCACATAAATTAAGGATTCTACAGTAAATGTTGATGAATGGCTTTTACACTCAATAGTTTCATAATATTGATCATTTCACATGTAAATGATCCAATCCTGTTTGGAAATAAAATTTCAATTGCATATTGTTTTGAATTAGTTCTAAAAATAAAATCTCAAGTGTGATTTCTGTTTCATTTTATGTGTACATAACTGGTTATAAGTATTCATGTAACTATGAGGATTATTAAGTATTGTATAGTTAATATTAAAATTAATGTTTATTCTTTAGCAGAAATGTGTTCCTATTGACAAGGCAACAATTGAATCAAACCAAACAGGTGATCACTTACTGTAATATAATATAATATTTTTAAGGTACTACATAATAATAAAGATAATGTCAATGTTTAATATCTCAAAAAATAAAATTAACAAATATGTTTCATTTCCACACTGAAAAATATAACCAAGTGGACATTGTTCTCATGCAGTTCAATGACATGAACCAGAGTTTGTACATGTGGTTAACATTTTATAATGTATACATACAAGTTACTATAATCATGATAATATACATGTAACTGCTCATTCACATTACTGATAAGTAAAGTAACAAAGAGCAATTTATGTGAAGTTAGGTTTAAATGGTGAAGATGCCTGAATATGTGACTGATAAACTGAAAAGTCCAGTTCATATAGTTCAAGTTTTGAGCTTTAAAATTATTTAATTATGATTCATTCAAAATGTTTCAGCATTAGCATTTTTAGCATTAACTGTAATGTATAAGGGTATATATACTTCATGGCTTTTTCAATTATTTTACAGAGCAAAGAATGGAGGAAAATGGAAGAAGTCATGGACTTAACAGAAAACATATGACCTAATACCTGCAGGTAACAGCCTCCAACCCCCCAACCCCCCCAATAAATGTTTATTGGTCTGTCCATTGGTCATTCTGTCTGCACATGTATGTACTATAACACTTTAATTTGGGAACAATATCTCTTAAAGCCTTTGAGCTTTTGCAATATCATTTCATATCACAACTCCTTACAGCCTAGAGAAGATCCCTATTGATTTGAGGTCAAAAGGTCAAGGTTGGAAATTCCTACAATACAAAAAAAACTCAAATAATAACTTTAGTTTCCCTTGAGCTTTTTCTGTTAAATTTTATATCATAATTCCCAATGACTTAAAGAAATCCCCTTTGATTTCAAAGTTAAAAGGTTTAGTTGAAAAATTCATATCTTGCAATAAATAATGTCCTGGTGATAACTTTGGTTCTCTTTGAGGTCTTGAATTTATTTCTTTAATAAAAAAAGACACCAATTGACTTTAAGGCCAAAAGCTGAAAGGTTAAGGTTGACCTTTTTCTTTTTCCATCTGCATTTTTTTTTTTGGTCCAGTTCTTCCATCCTCATTTTTTTCCATAATTGGGGGCCACAATTCTCTGAATTAGCTTGTTTTATATTTGGATCATTTGCAGGTTTGCATTAAACTCAATTAGCCATTTAAGGCATTTGGATCTCTTACAAAATAGGAAATAAAGGTGATTCAGGCTAGCATTGCCAAGGTCCCTTTGTTGTAAAATTGAAATTATTCCCTAATTCCCAATGTCATTTAGAACATCAAAATACATGCTCTTTTGCTTTTGGGTATAAATGAAAATTTACTGTACAAAAATGTCTTCTTTGATTATCATAATTATTGCAATATCAATTATGAACTTTAATTCAAACATCAATTTGTCATTGCTTTTACAGATTTTGAATTCATATCATCAGTGCATATAAATTGGTCAAAAGATGAAAGATCTCAGCATAAATTGTTCAATCATGCAAAGCATATCCTGTCAAATGGAGATTACCCTTCCTTAAAGTGTCAAGTATCTCAGAAATTGGACTATTTGCAATACTGTTCAGGAATATTTTACAGTCAGTACATTTAGCAATAGGGCCTGTTGCACCATGCCAAGGTACAGAGTTGATGCTTCAAGCTGTCGACGGCATTCCAAAGGAAAAGGATGAAACTTTTTTTTAGCTCACCTGAGCCGAAGGCTCAAGTGAGCTTTTCTGATCGAAATATGTCCATTGTCTGTCGTCGTCGTTGTCGTGGTTGTAAACTTTTCACATTTTCATCTTCTTCTCAAGAACCACTGTGCCAATTTCAACCAAACTTTCCACAAAGTATCCTTGGGTAAAGGGAATTCAAGTTTGTTCAAATGAAGGGCCACACCTTCTTCCAAGGGGAGATAATCATGAATTTGTGAAAAATTGATGGCATCACCTAAAAACTTGTCAAGAACCACTGTGCTTGAAAATATGAAACTTATATGGAAGCATCCTCAGGTAGTGTAGATCCAAGTTTGTTCAAATCATGACTTCCAGGGGTAGGGTGGGGCCACAATGGGTGATCAAAGTTTTACTTAGGAATACATAGGAAAAAGCCTTTAAAAATCTTCTTCTCAGAAACAGCAAAGCCATGATTGATCATATTTAAAAGGAAGCATCCTCAAGTAGTGTAGGTTCAAATTTGTTCCAATCATGACCCCCGTGAGTAGGGTGGGGCCAGAATGGTCGATAAAAGTTTTGCATATAATACATGTACATAGGAAAAATTTGTAAAAATCTTCTTCTCAAGAACAGCAAAGCCATGATTGGTCATTTTTATATGGGTGCATCCTCAGGTAATGTAGACTCAAATTTTGTTCAAATCATGACACCCCCCCCCCCCCCACCCAAGAGAATAGGGGGGCCATAACAGGGGATCAAAGTTATACAAAGGAATACAAATGTTATATCAATAAAAATTGTCTTGTTAAGAACAACATAGCCATTATTTGTCATATTAATTCAAATATTATTATTTTGCTTTATTTCAGTGTAGTAGCTTCAAATGAGTTTTTAATTTTTTTGTTGTTTTTTTGTTGTTTTTTTTTTTTTTTTGACAATTTAAAATTAGAGATCATCTTAGTAATAAAATTTTTTATAATGTTGCTGTCTTTAAATTTTCTCTGTAAAAGTAACATGTACATGTACATGATACATTTGGTATTTTTCAAATGCAGTTGAAGGAATTTAATTGAGCATTGTCAAATATTTCATTTAAATACTAGTTGTGTTTTTATGACTTTATGGTATTAAAAAAGACATAAACTTTGTTCTGTTCATTCATTTGTATAATTTTAGGGCAAACAAAATCAGCATTTGTATAAAATGTTTTGCATGTTTAAAAACAACTTTTGCAATGAAGAACTGTATGAAATTTGGGCAACACTGTGAAAAAGTGGATTTTATTTACTGATGTGTTCACACTTTTGAACACTCTCTCTGTTAAACTTGCAATTTTATGTATTTGCAGTTTTTGCACATGCTAAGGGATCCTGTAAAATGAGCCCCATAGCTACATGTATAGCCAGTTCATTGCTATAATACATTAAGCCTTGTCAAAAACTCATGATTTTTAGCTCTACTGGTTAGAGACCAGAAGAGCTTATGCGATAGTAAGGGGTTGGTCGTCTGTCTGTCCGTCAACAAAAGCTACTCCTCCTACAGTTTTGGTCTGATTCCAATATTACTTGGCACACAAGTAAAGTACACTGAGATACATAATTTTTTTTATCGGATTTTGATTTTGATGAACGGTGTTGCTATGGTTACTGAAATAGAAATTTCTGTAAAATTCTTTTAAAATCTACTCCCCCTTTAGTTTTAGTCAGATTTCCATGAAAAGAGACCAAATCAAGGATCATTATTCTATTTATTTCTGTTGCAAAGTTTCAATTCCAACTGCTACTTATCTCTTCCTTTGTTAGAAGTACAAACCAGTAGAGCTACAGTCTCGAAAAAGACTTCTGGTTAAACAAATATTCAAATCATGCATCTTTGTGACATTCTGGATAAATATGAGCTA
Source organism: Saccostrea echinata (assembly GCF_033153115.1). Lineage (NCBI taxonomy): Eukaryota > Metazoa > Mollusca > Bivalvia > Ostreida > Ostreidae > Saccostrea > Saccostrea echinata. The sequence continues at coordinate 912,030 of NW_026889763.1, read as the reverse complement.
ATTTCAGTCATGAAGATTGAAGGTCATGTGCCTGAAATGATTTAACGTTCAAAATGTAATCACTCTAGTAGTCCAGTATGCCTTTCTACCCAGATATTGTGTAATTTTGCTAGGGTGAAAAAATCAACTAATTCAAATGTGCCACCAAATTGCCTGTTATTTTTACTTAAATATCTTAAAACAAATACTTCTTGATAAAAAATATAATCACTGAAGTGTCTCTTAAAATTCTATGCCTGTTTTTTCTACAGAATATCCCTTAGAATTATTGTGACCTTTTTGCACTTGCAGTTCTGCACTTACAAGAGTGAAAACTCCATTAATTTAAATTTGCAACCAAAATCCCATTAATACTAAATAATATATTTAAAAACAATCACTTTTTAAAAATATGAAATCAATGGAAGCGTTTCTTGGAATTTTATAGCTGTTTTTCTGCAGACTATTCAAATATCTTTATTTCTTACAATTATCGTGACCTTTTTGCACTCGTAGCTCTTCACATTCAAAAAGGTATGTGGAAAAAATTCTGTAAATATTTTTTTCAAAGGTTTTATTTCCTTAAATCCATTAGTTATGAAGATATTATGGAAATTTTTTATATACTAACAGAATATGTACAAAAGGTGTTATTTTTCCATACTGGGTATAGAAATAGGCTGACGATAAACTAATTCTCCCTGTATCCATGGTAACAAATCAAATGACGTCACCAAACTTACGCAGTAAGTAAGTGACCTTGATCTCACTTTGTATGCAAAGTTTCAAGAAATTTTGAGAAACTTGCTTTCATAGCATTCTGCATGGTTTTCTCGTAGACACGCATTTAAGAAGTGAATCCATAGATAGAATATTACTGCTTCTTTTTATTTATTGGTTTATCTTTTTTTAATTTAAACAATGCATAGTTCACGAGAAAACAAAGAAATGAAATAAATTATCAGGCCTATTTTTTTCAGATTTTTTTTGTTGTTGTTGTAAATACTGCCATGGGTAATAATGGTAATTAAAATGCCCAATACCAAAAATATTAACATTTTATATAAATGGGACATCATCATGATCATTGAGAACATGATAAGAAGGAGGAGGGGTAGTGGACGGGTGGGTAGTCTCTCTGTATCTCTAAAATAAAAATTAATGTTTCCCTTGAAAAGTCAAGAAAATTTTATTTGCATGGTCAGTGGGATATTCAGTACAAGTTTAAAAGTCCAGTCAGTACATAGCCTCAATAAAGCCCCTTCTTCTTCTTTTAATTCACGACATTTTGATATATTGTTAACTTTCTATGATGTTCAAAATTGTATCATTCACCAACCATCCTTCATGTGATAATCAATAGTAACCTATAAATTTTTGTCACTTCAAATCCCATTTTTGTGAAACGTAGAATGAATCAAAGTACTGAAAGTACTCATGGGAGTTGAACATTGTAATGTAAAAGATTTAACAGGAAGTAAAGGAGCTATAATGTCGGAACATTTTTTTATGCTTTAGATACAAACCAACTATTGCAGATTTGCTAGAGATACAACATCAAACATAAGAAATAATTTCAAAAACATTTGAATAACGAAGATCATGGGCCACAATACTCACCTGAGTAACTTTAATGACTTTAACCGTGTTGTTCTTATTCAGATTTTCAAAACTTTTACCACTTAATATTCCCATGCAGGGACGTAGCATCGTTTTTGAAAGGGGGGGGGGGGCTCGAAAATTCTATTTTTTGGGTGTGGGGATAGGTTTCAAACTTCTTTCAGTATCAAATTTTACTCATACACTACTACATCACCCCTATTTGAATATTCTGCAACAAACAGTAGGGGGACGGACTTCAATAAACATTTACAATATTAAGTTTCTATAAATTTCATGTTTGGAAAAAAGGGGGGGGGGCAGACCCCTCCCCCTCTCCAATGCGACGTGCCTGTCATGAAAAAAAATGTGTCAGCATAAATTAATATGGCGATATCAAACCCTGAGGGGTCTCTAAATCTACACAATATTAATAACAATGTCTTGAAATTATGAGGATTTTTTCCCTGTACAAATACATTCAACTTAAATCCCAATTTACTTAATTCATTAAATATACCAATTTAATTTTTAGCCAATTCTCACATAGTATCCATATAATATATGAGTGCAGAACATTAACTGGCAGATTAGAAATATGCAGCTTACGTCATTTAAATTTCCATCTGTTACAATCAGAATGTTTAATGAGAGACAATGAAATGGGCGTGTACAATTCAACACGGACGTCCGAGAAAACATTGGATTGAAATTCTAGTTTGAAATTCATTTTCAATCCAACTGAGCTGTTTCTAAACCTAAAGTGTGAATGTATGATCCGAAAGACAAATAATTTCAATTCCCAAATACATGTTGTTTGACATTCATATTTATGTGAGTACTTTAGCATATAATTTTAAGGATACGTAAAAGTAAAAGAAGACAGAGATTACTTTTTCAGGGGACGGCCATTTGATTCTAGAAGGGGGGGGGGGTCAAAAATTGTCGAGTCAGATCATGCATCCACTTGATAGAATATATCTATTTCTAGGATGACAAAAGGTTTTTTTTTAGTTTTGTCTTCACTGAAAACTGTTTGACAAACAAAACCAGGGAGGGGTTGTCAATTTAAAAGAAAATTTTCATATTTATTCCAAGATCGTTCAGCCCCCTCCCTCCCAGCACACACATTCACATACCAAACAGAAATCAAATATTTGTCCGTTTATATTTCTTTAAATACACTGGACAGAAAATTCTGATTTATATAAATTTCAAACTATTCCAAAATTGAAATTATTTGTCTTCTTGGTCAATCAGTAACACCGTACGTTCTTGCGTAGCTGAGGTGGATTGAAAATGAATTTCAAACTGGAAATTCAATCCAATGTTTTCTCGGACGTCCGTGTCAAATTGTACCACACATTTCATTGTTTATCGTTTAACATTTTGACGGTAACAGATGGAGATGACGTAAGTTAATATTCCGCGATCTTAATTTGTTAAGCAAACTGAATCAACACAACTTTGAATGGTTTGCATTCTAATGGTTCTATTGCAGCAAAGTTTCCTCAAAACAAACGAAACTTTTTAAGTCATTTGGATGTAATATATAAATCACTAAAATATTAATGGACATGCTGATACAGCTCATCCAAATTTCTGAAAATAAAATCTTTATCTTCTGGGCTCCTTTCTTTAATATTTCGAACATTGATAATTTATTTAAAATACCTATGAAAGCATTTGAAGCACAACGCCCTCCCTACTTTCTTCTGAATATGTACAAGATCCGGGCCATGGCCGTAGGAACCGGGGGGGCAGGGGGGGCCGTGCCTCCCCAATAATTTTGCCGATATATATTACTATAGAAAACATAGATACTATATGTCTGTGCCCCCTCAATAAAAACGTCTGATGACCTTTGTTTTTTTTTTTTTTTTTTTTTTTTTGCTTGTCAAGAAATTTTTGGTAGTAGATAGTGCCCCCTCGACTGAAAATGTATGGCTGTGCCCCCCCCCCCCCAAACTGAAATTGCTTCCTACCGGCCTGATCCCTGGTGCCAACAACCAACTGGCACTTTTTATTTTCAATGTTACCATCACCAGACACTAAATTGTCATTTTTTTCTTCCTCTGATTGGAACAAGTAGTTTATATTATCTTTTGGGTATAACTGGTTCTTTTCGGACACATTAATTACTTTTTATAGAAATTTTATATTTAATTTTTCTATCAAAATGTTTTTATCTTTATAACTCAATCATTATGTATTTTTTTAAATCCCATAATTTTTAATTTCATGTCAAGAAATTTCTATACAGAAGTAAGTATCTCTGAATACTTTGCCTTTTGTTTGTTTGTTTTACATCTCTTCGAGAATTTTTCTCATAAAGAGACACTACCACTTGCCAATGGAGGCTAGGGCTGCAAATTTTTACCTATACAGGACACTCAGAACCATTGAGCAGTGAGGGATTTTTTTGGGGGGGTGGGGGTGCCAGCACCTAATGCGAAATGGGATCTCGGTTTATACGGTCTCATCCGAAGGGTCCGTTTCTAAATGCATACCGCAGTGGGATTCGAACCCACGACGTAATGTTTAACACCTTACTTTGAATCTCTAGAGCAAACGATTTTGAACAACTGTGCGACGCGAGTGAAATTTACTATTTGTGATTTTGATTTGATACAAATTTCAGTGTAATTGAATTTCAGGTATACTATATACATGTAGCTGAGCTGGACAAGTTTTTCAAACTTTCAATGAATTAAAACGATCGACTTGAATCTGTTTTGATTTTTAAAAAAAAAATCAGATGTAGTTTAACGAGCTACTGCAAGAAATAAAACTGTTGTAATTATGAGGATCGATCTTTCTCGCATATCGATCACTGGTCTTAATAAGCCATTGTGTCCGCACACGCATGCATTCATTCATTTTAATTGTTTTTATTAATAAAATCAAATGAAACATTTTTTAATAATAACGTACTACTGCAATACACTTTTATATGCAGACATTTGAAATGCATTAATTAATGTAACACACATTTTTCAAGTTCAGTACTAGTGTTGTACACGTGACCCACTGAATGCTGATAAATTCATGAAATTAAGGATTAAAAATTAATGACATCTGAAATTGTCACACATTTACTTCTTTCTTTATAAGTAATTCTTATCTGCAGAGTTATCAAAAACACGCAGTCTTGTCGGCAAGGTCGGTAAGGAATTTTCTGGACCGATAACGTACAAGAAAACAGTGGTCCAAACGACCGTTTAAAACATTGAACATGATGCAAATTTCTAAAACGCTGTGCCTAGGTAAGGACCACAAAACACCGAAATCGTCCGTATATGGTGACGATTGTCGATCAAAATTGTTAAAGCATGTCTCTGATTAGAGACTCTGTATCATAAGATAGGACTTTTTGTGAGATCGAATATCATAAAACTTAAAAGGCATCTTATTTTAGTGCTACTATTTTTCCCTTTATCAGCGATTCAGCGCATGTATCTGGTCTGACAAAACTTTGTCCAGTCTAACAGATCATTTGACTTTGTCAGACCTAATGTCTGACAGTGATTCAAAAATTTTGACATCTCTGCTCCGAAAATTACTGCACAGTAAATTCATTTACAGTTGTATAGACTTTACATTTGTATCTGTCCTAATATACTTAGAAGCATAGATGAAATATTTGCAAGATTTTGCCATGGTTTATTTCCTTCATCACATGACTATTAATTGTTTGGAAGTTTGAAAAATAACAATAAAAAAAGTTTCAGCTTGTTATATGATCTAACGTAAACGGTTATAATTTGTTGTTTTTCTCACTTAAAATTTACATACGTACATGTAGTTCGAATGTCAGACCTGGCTGTTCCGACTTATTTTATCAAGAATTTCATATGTGAAATGCTTATAAATTTTATGCCACATGAAAACAACTTGAAAACTCAAAAAGCTTAATTTAGTAATTTATCTTAAAGTTTCACCTTTCTGTGTACGTTAATCACCTTCTCTCCGATTTTCTTCCTCTTCGATGTTAAACGTGTTAGGATTCAATATTAAACGAACAATTGTTCATTTATATCCAAATCAATGTAATTTTTTTTATTCTTTTGATGTTTATTGTATTACCAAATAAATATTGTTGAAAACTTCGAATATTTATGGCTAAAAAAGGTATTACATTGATTGTGAAATAATTTTTACCACGTGTCAGTCAATGCAAAGAGGTTTCGCGCAGTCATATAGTCACTTGTACAGAGTTGTCGTTAATTTCCCACTCATTGTTTATAGGTGCCGCTGTATGTGCTGCAAAGGAGGTTCGTGACGACAATTTTCAACATTTTTTTAGTTCTGTATAAATCAATTTTAGTTTAATCAAAATATAGTATTCAAATTAAGTTAAATGAAATTCAATCGATTTAGCTTCATATCATTTATCAAAATTAGATAAATTCAGAAAATTGAAATGGACTATTTTATGGCGGACGTTTATGCAAGTTTACATTGAATATCACAGGAGTAAATTGGTCGACACAGAAGCCCCACGGACGGCCACTATATAATCAATACAAATTACTGCGCTTAGAAAGCCCGTGATGACCAAGGGAGATTGAACATAGTTCAACTCCCAAAAATCAAAAGCTATACGAGCATTCATTTTACTTTCATAAACATGATTCAAGTTTATATTTTCGAATTTTTTGACAAACGTTTGTTTGTATCATCTGTCCTTAAGCAGTCTAGACGAACTCCAAAAACAGCGTGAACTCCGAAAATGAAGTCTTTGGCTCCATCATGCATTGCGGCAAAATGGCGTCCGATGTAAACAAACAATGGATTGTCGCTCGCTTTCTCCAAATAAACGGCTGCATAATGGCTGTATTTAGTGCATCATTACTTCGTTTTATTTTTTGTTGAATGGATAATTGCATTTATTGAATTATTTTGTGGATATTGACTTATTTATCGCTTCAAACTCTTGCATAATAGTGAATTGGATATACGACATCGAATTCAATTCTGCCGGTAAGAAATATTTTCTTATTTAATTTATTGTCCCCTTGATTTAAATTTTATGTCGTTCCTACAATAAAGGTGCTTTAAATTTATTATTGAAGACACCCAACTTGTATTTATTTTAATCAGAAAATGCGCATTTTTCACCACGGAGCAGAGATATTAACATGTTCATTTTTAGAAGACATGTTGTGTCCTTAATATCTAGAAGAGTGGTTTTTAAAGTTATTATATTGATAGATAATAGTTTTAAAAATGTTTTCATAATAATATCTGTTCGTATGTGATAAAAAATCGGTAAATAACTATGGTAAAAACTTACGCGTTCAATTCAGATGTCGTACACAAATTAAAAAACCGTAATGCTAATTTATGTGTAAAATTCAGTCAAGTTTTTAACAGTTACAATACATATTGTCCCATTTTGCATATATATCCCTTTTATTATGCATATTTACTTCTCAAAACGTATCATTTTCTCTGTAATTGATCTGACCTGAAACGTTAACTTTGAAAGTAAATATCTCCTTTTTTGCAAATAAAATCAAAAATCTAACAAATACGATCTCTTCCAACGTCTTTTGTTTAGCATTTCTGAGTACTGGCACAATTGCCATACTTTCCAAAACTTTGCACGGACAGTTTTTGTAGACCCATCATTTTTGCTCAAAAATCGCCATTTTTTGTGTGTGTGCGCATGCGCAGACTCTATTTTCGGAGTCTTTTTCAGTCTCAATTTCTTACTTCCGGAAACGCTGTTTTTGGAGTTCGTCTAGACTGTTAAGGGGGGGGGGTATGCAATTTTATATTAATTGTTTGCTATCAATTATGAACGATGTAAAATTGTTTGGATTTAATTTTTAAATTGAAAATGAAAAAAAAATTATGACTTAATCCAAAGGTTTAGTAAAAGCATGGAGTTTGTTTTTCATGAATTTCTATTGTAGATTCATTTGTTAAATCGACTTGCTGTGTGTTAATATCCCTTGTGTATGTTTTGTTAGTTCCAAGCAAATTGTGACAGTTTTGCTACCTGGGGAAAACAAAAGACTCTTAAATGCCTCTAGGTATATACATACATGTATCATACCCTATGGAGATCTGGGGTGAAGATATTGGTTTCTTGGAAGTTAGCAAGGGGAGGGGGGGGGGGGGTTAGGTTTAACAGCAGACTTAAGTTGCTTTATTAGTATTCAAACATTTACTGCAAGATTAAGAAAAACAGGTAATACAACAGAAGTTGATTATTTTTCTGTGAAATCAAACTCAGATGACAAATATCAAAAAAAAAAAAAAAAAAAAAAATCAGATTGAGCTTAACTTGGGATCGACACCCCCGTCCAGAAATATAGTCCCGTCCAAAGCTAAAGCGTTTAGAAGTCAGCAGAGTCAATATCTCGAAGTGGGTCTTGTGACGCATTTATGAATATGTCCTATTATTGTTTTTTATCGATAAAATAAAAATAAATCATTTATAAAATTATAGCTTTAACTCTAGCTTAAAGAATATCTATGTCCGATCTAGGACACTATAGCATAATACGATACTCTTTACAGAGTTATGTCCCTTTCTAGAATGTAAGTTATAGATTTTAAAAATTTATGGTCTTTACGTTTACGTGATTTATTTTTTTCATCTAAACAATAATAGCCAATGTAACTTTTATTTTAAGAAACTTTGGACGAAAAGGATTTTTTTTTAAAGTTTAGTAGAAAAAAATGACAATTTATAGATCCTTGATTTAAATTATAGTAAATAATCAAAGCGGTCCCCTTAGGACTGTTAGTATATAAAGAAGATAATATGTCATTCTACTATAGAACTTCAATCACCTTGTTTTAATGTTATCCTGTAGATCACATTCGCATTTAAAAATATCTTTCGTGGAAGACCAAACTGATTAAATTTTAAATAGTAAAAATGAATAAAAATATATAATTTGATATTTGAAAGTTAATGATGTACCAAATGTAAATTCCGTGTGAAAAGTATACACATATACTTAACTTTCCTATCAATAATCTTGTATTCAAAGTGTACAAACAGTACATTTCAGATACTAGATGCAGGACTTGTGAAATAAAACAAAGGGCTAATTGCAGCCATATGTCTGCCGATAAGGCCACTGTTGTTTAATTTCAAGTCTATTTCAGGTTTTTTTTATATATACATGTATTGAAATCTTACGAGATTGTACAAACTTAGCACTGCACATCAACACCAAATACAGAGTAAGAGTGGAAAGCTAACGATTCACACATTTTATCGTTATTCAGTAAAACAAAAAATAAAATTAAAACAATTTTAAAAAATCAAGCAGAAGAAATGTTGCCCCCATATGCAGACGTCTCTTTTACGCTACGAATATTATGCAACAAAATTATAAAAGTTGTATGCTTCTATAAATTCTTCATCAGTTGAGCCCAACTCCTTACATGTACCCCACCCCATCTCAAAAGAGTACTGAAATTGCTTCCAAAGGCTTGATTGTATTTCAGTATCTTTGATTTGCTGAAGAATTTTCAAGAGATCTAGAGTAATTTATTGATTCTGGAAAATCTTATATAATGTTGTAAAAGAGTGATCAGATTGAAATCATTGAATGGATTCCAATTTCACACCTTTGAAAATATATTGTAAAATTTAGCCTGAAGGGAATATTCTCACACCTTTTTTTCCCCAGAACTTCAATGTAAACAGTGATATACACATATATTCAACAATTCATCTCCACACCGACTGATGATGACTCAAGCCATTTCCTGTTTATTATCAATTTGTGTATATACTTTGTTTTGGAGTACCTACTCTAAAAATTATTTTAAAACATTTTCCAAGAAAAAACAACAACATTTTAAAGTGTTGATTAATGGACATACAAAAATATGTATAGTTATAGTTTTTTTTACTGCAAAACAATGAAGATGACAATGGCCTATAATTAGTAAATATAGTTAACCTTGTTAATTAAGTTTAGGTAACAACATGTTGGACTAATTATGTTGTTAGTGCTATTATCACATGAAAACAGTTATTGGTATCTGTTTCAAAAAAAAAAAAAAAAAAAAAAAAAAAAAAAAATTCAAAATACATGTATTTGAATGTACACATGAGGCTTCATGGTTTGCTCATTCAAAGATCTGTTGCAACTCATTTTCATAATTAAAAAACCATCATTTATTCAACATTTTATTTTTTTCTTATTTAACAGATGAAAAACATATATTCATAAAATATACTTTTCTAACATTTCAATTTAATTTTACCAATTTATATATATGCATACATATAATATGACCTTTCCTATTACAATGCATTCAGTACTGTCTTTTATGGTGCAGATTACAATCACTTACAGAATTTAGACTCAATTTACCAGAAATTGTATTTTTCATTTCATAACTAATTGTTTGGGAAATTTAATGATAATAATAAGTGTACAAGTAAATGAAGAATATCTAACTGTGCCATATTTCATCGTAAGTTTTTGTATGAAGAAAAACTATATAGGTATACATCTCAGCTCTTTGATTCATTCCTTGAAAAAATTATCAATATAATTACAATCCTTTAAATTTAAAAATGACCCAAAATTTAAAGTTATACTGATATAGAAAAGAGTAGAAATTCTGATATTGTAAAAATTAAGACTTCAATTTTCATAGGGAACATTTGCCATGTTAATTAAACTCACCTAATCATACTGGTGTGTTCTCTTAAATGGCTATATATAACTTTTTTTATTTCTCAATGAAATTTTGCCAATTTGATATTATTTTGCTTGCAATAGCATGTACTTTCTAAATATAAAATGATAAATTGTAAAAGGACTGAAATTTTCATAGGGAGAATCCATCATCATATTATACTCCGTCAATCGTACTGGTGTGTTCTCTTGAATGGCCATAACTTTTTTATTTCTGAATGAAATTTTGCCAGTTTGATATCATTTTGCTTGCAATAGCATGTACTTTCTAAATGTAAAATGATAAATTGTAAGAGGACTGAAATTTTCAGAGGGAGAATCCATCATCATATTATACTCTGTCAATTGTACTGGTGTGTTCTCTTGAATGGCCATAACTTTTTTATTTCTGAATGAAATTTTGCCAATTTGATATTATTTTGCTTGCAATAGCATGTACTTTCTAAATGTCAAATGATAAATTGTAAAAGGACTGAAATTTTCATAGGGAGAATCCATCATCATATTATACTCTGTCAATCGTACTGGTGTGTTCTCTTGAATGGCCATAACTTTTTTATTTCTCAATGAAATTTTGCCAATTTGATATTATTTTGCTTGCAATAGCATGTACTTTCTAAATGTCAATTGATAAATTGTAAGAGGACTGAAATTTTCATAGGGAGAATCCATCATCATATTATACTCTGTCAATCGTACTGGTGTGTTCTCTTGAATGGCCATAACTTTTTTTATTTCTGAATGAAATTTTGCCAATTTGATATTATTTTGCTTGCAATAGCATGTACTTTCTAAATGTCAATTGATAAATTGTAAGAGGACTGAAATTTTCATAGGGAGAATCCATCATCATGTCATATTACTCCGTTAATCGTACTAGTCTGGTGTGTTCTAATGAATGGCCATAACTTTTTTATTTCTGAAAGAAATTTTGCCAATTTGGAATTATTTTGCTTGCAATAGCATGTACTTTCTACATGTAAAGTGATAAATTATAAGAGGACTAAAATTTTCATACGGAGAATCCATCATAATGTTATATATTACTCGTTAATCATACTAGTCTGGTGTGTTCTCTTGAATGGCCATAACTTTTTTATTTCTGAATGAAATTTTGCCAATTTGATATTATTTTGCTTGCAATAGCATGTACTTTCTAAATGAAAAATGATAAATTGTAAAAGGACTGACATTTTCATAGGGAGAATCCATCATCATATTATACTCTGTCAATCGTACTGGTATGTTCTCTTGAATGGCCATAACTTTTTTATTTCTCAATGAAATTTTGCCAATTTGATATTATTTTGCTTGCAATAGCATGTACTTTCTAAATATAAAATGATAAATTGTAAAAGGACTGAAATTTTCATAGGGAGAATCCATCATCATATTATACTCTGTCAATCGTACTGGTGTGTTCTCTTGAATGGCCATAACTTTTTTATTTCTGAATGAAATTTTGCCAATTTGATATTATTTTGCTTGCAATAGCATGTACTTTCTAAATGTCAATTGATAAATTGTAAGAGGACTGAAATTTTCATAGGGAGAATCCATCATCATGTCATATTACTCCGTTAATCGTACTAGTCTGGTGTGTTCTAATGAATGGCCATAACTTTTTTATTTCTGAAAGAAATTTTGCCAATTTGGAATTATTTTGCTTGCAATAGCATGTACTTTCTACATGTAAAGTGATAAATTATAAGAGGACTAAAATTTTCATACGGAGAATCCATCATAATGTTATATATTACTCGTTAATCATACTAGTCTGGTGTGTTCTCTTGAATGGCCATAACTTTTTTATTTCTGAATGAAATTTTGCCAATTTGATATTATTTTGCTTGCAATAGCATGTACTTTCTAAATGAAAAATGATAAATTGTAAAAGGACTGACATTTTCATAGGGAGAATCCATCATCATATTATACTCTGTCAATCGTACTGGTATGTTCTCTTGAATGGCCATAACTTTTTTATTTCTCAATGAAATTTTGCCAATTTGATATTATTTTGCTTGCAATAGCATGTACTTTCTAAATATAAAATGATAAATTGTAAAAGGACTGAAATTTTCATAGGGAGAATCCATCATCATATTATACTCTGTCAATCGTACTGGTGTGTTCTCTTGAATGGCCATAACTTTTTTATTTCTGAATGAAATTTTGCCAATTTGATATTATTTTGCTTGCAATAGCATGTACTTTCTAAATGTAAAATGATAAATTGTAAAAGGACTGAAATTTTCATAGGGAGAATCCATCATCATATTACACTCTGTCAATCGTACTGGTGTGTTCTCTTGAATGGCCATAACTTTTTTATTTCTCAATGAAATTTTGCCAGTTTGATATTATTTTGCTTGCAATAGCATGTACTTTCTAAATGTCAATTGATAAATTGTAAGAGGACTGAAATTTTCATAGGGAGAATCCATCATCATGGTATACTCCATCGATAGGAATTGGTGTGTTCACTTAATTAAATTACCATAACTTTTTGTACTTTTCAATGAAATTTAGCCAGTTTGGAATAGATTTTTTTGTCATAGCATTCACTTAGTAAATCAAACCTAATAAATGAATTTGTGTATATTTTTTGAAACATTAAGAAAATGACCAATGGGAGACTTTTTTTCTACTCAAGACCAGGTTTTAAAATTTAAATAAATTATTTGAAAAGGGAGAGCTTTATCTGCCTTATAAATACAGTCATAATTACTATTCAAAAATAGAAATTAAGTTTTTAAAGTCAGATACCTGCATGCATATAACATATGAATTTATTTGACCCCTAAATTTATCTGTGAAACCTGAGTGGACTGCAAGTTTTCTCCTTTTATTTCATGCAAATTCACTTGGCTGAGTACTTTTATTTGATAACGCTCTCCGAGTGAAAACGCTACCATGATTAAAAATAATTCAACATTCATTTAAAGTAGAAAAATATAGTCGTTATAGAACAATTGAATACTTTATTTAGAATGAAACGAAACGCCCGGAGTGAATCCACATAGTCGAGACGAATCCACCCAATACCGATCAAGATCTCCACTGCGCTTTGTATTCGTAGTAAAATTACACATTCTGTAAATGCATTGTTGCAACTGTGATGCAAGAACAGGGAGATGCAGTCTGCTGAAAGGATTAATTCACGTACTTTTAAATCAATTTAGTCTCATTTATATTCATTTTATTGAGATATTGGTTTAATACGTAATGCTTGAATTAGTCCACAATCATCTCAGCGCAATTAATAAGTCAAAAAGAAAGGTGCTTTAGTTCAGTTCAGTTATGGAATTCCCTCCTATGTATAAGGAGCACCCAACAGTGGCTGTCAGCTATCATCCGCAACTGTACTCGGCAATGCTGGTACCGGACATCCATGACTGTACCTGCTCACTAATATCAAAAACGGAATGTCAGAGCAAGATTTTCCGGATTGTTCAACGTATTAAACTATATGTTGTTGATTAAGTATGGATTGTTTTTTAATGAAAAATACGTGTTAATATGGAGGAAAGAAAATTTCTGATTTTAAATAAATCTACTTTATGGAAGGCTGTAATCGCCAAAACGGTAACGATAACTGGCTTAGTAAATATATCGCGGAAAATATATGTAAGCTTGACTATGCCTAAATCCATTGTATGAATCGCTATTATCTCTAAAAAGTATAACATTTACTACAGCGTACATTTTGTATATCTATGACTGTATCCTGTGCCTGGTATACAACATCTGCGACTGTACCTGTGCCGTACATACACACTACCACTGACTCAACCCGTGCTTGATTAACTAACATCCACAACAAAAAATTCTGTGGATTTTCTCCGATTTAGATTTAGACTGAATTCAATCAAAGCAAAATTAACGCTAATCTTTATATTACCCATGACAATGATACCGAGACAAACGAACAAACGATGTCAGCAGTAATTAGGGAAGGATCCAAAACTTTTACAGATTTAAGTTTAAAGCTTTATGTTCAGAGTACAATATGAGCCAGGTCTTTAATTTTTTTTTTTTTTGGGGGGGGGGGGGGAGAGCTGGGGGCATGATTTCGATATCCTACGTGCTCAATAATAATGATGAATTTAAAATGAAACATGCTAGTATAATTATAGAAAATATATGAGTAAACAATAAACAAAGTAAAATAAAAAAGGAAATTAAAATAAATATTGGAATTAATTTGTAATCCTTAATTTTATGTTAGAAAGTATAAGTACTTCACAATATTATTAATTTCACCCATTTCATTGATCATGCAAGTGGTGTCAATGAAAAACACAGGTTTTTTCCCATAAATATATGTCTTACGATATATACGGGTGGAATGGGCTGATTCATCCGTTTTCAATGTGTTATATATAAACATCTCAAGTGCACCCCAGGAAGTAGCCTCCTATGCCCTGCATGAAAAAGAATAGATCCTGACAAAAAACCCTTTATTTATTTACAAAGTACATAAAATTTACTAGGCACAGGCATCAAAGTTGTAAAAATAGACTGGAAGAACACCCCCCCCCCCCCCAAAAAAAAATTCTCAAAAGAAATAAAAATTAATTTTATATGCATGGAACAATTAACATCTTGACTGGTCGATAACCGTGGTGTGATACCTGAAATATGTAGGGTATGGTATTAAAATAATTGATCATATCAAAGGAAATTAATGCTATAATTATCGATAACATCCGAAGAAAATATTTGTATAAGTAAATATTTTTATTAGATCCACCTCTCTGAGATTCTGCTGTACTGTCCAGACAACTCTAGAAATTTTACACCATGACTGTACCGGTGTCTGATTGACAACATCCACGACTGTACCTGTCCATTACACACACTTTATTCTACATCCATGACTGTACCAGTGCTTATAAACAACATCCATGACTGTACCTGTGCCTTATAAACAACATCCCTGACTGTACCTGTACCTTATAAACAACATCCCTGACTGTACCTGTGCCTTATAAACAACATCCCTGACTGTACCTGTGTCTTATAAACAGCATCTATGACTGTACCTGTGCCTTATAAACAACACCCATGACTGTATCTGTGCCTTATAAACAACATCCATGACTGTACCTGTCCAGTACACACACTTTATTCTACATCCATGACTGTACCAGTGTTTATAAACAACATCCATGACTGTACCTGTGTCTTATAAACATCCATGACTGTACCTGTGCCTTATAAACAACATCCATGACTGTACTTGTTCAGTACACACACTTTATTCTACATCCATGACTGTACCTGTGTCTTATAAACAACATCCACGACTGTACCTGTCCAGTACATACACTTTATTCTACATCCCTGACTGTACCTGTGCCTTATAAACAACATCCCTGAGTGTACCTGGGCAGTATACACATCTTACTCTACATCCATGACTGTACCTGTGCTTATAAACAACATCCATAACTGTACCTGTCCAGTACACACACTTTATTCTACATCCATGACTGTACCTGTTCCTTATGAATAATATCCACGACTGTACCTGTCCAGTATACACACTTTATTCTACATTCATGACTGTACCTGTGCCTTATAAACAACATCCACGACTTTACCTGTCCAGTACACACACTTTATTTTACATCCATGACTGTACTTGTGAGTTATAAACAACATCCACAACTGTACCTGTGCAATATACACATCTAAATCTACATCCATGACTGTACCTGTGCCTTATAAACAACATCCACGACTATACCTGTGCAGTACACACACTTTATTCTACATCCATGACTGTACCTGTGCCTTATAAACAACATCCACGACTGTACCTGTCCAGTACACACACTTTATTCTACATCCAACACTGTACTTGTGCCTTATAAACAACATCCCTGACTGTACCTGTGCAGTATACACATCTAACTCTACATCCATGACTGTACCCGTGCCTTATAAACAACATCCACGACTGTACCTGTGCATATATACATACTTTATTCTACATCCCTGACTGTACCCATGCCTTATAAACAACATCCACGACTGTACCTGTGCATATATACATACTTTATTCTACATCCATGAATTAACCTGTGCCTTATAAACAACATCCACGACTGTACCTGTGCAGTATACACATCTTACTCTACATCCCTGACTGTACCTGTGCCTTATAAACAACATCCATGACTGTACCTGTCCACTACACACACTTTATTCTACATCCATGACTGTACCAGTGCTTATAAACAACATCCATGACTGTACCAGTGCTTATAAACAACATCCATGACTGTACCTGTGCCTTATAAACAGCATCCATGACTGTACCTGTGCCTTATAAACAACATCCATGACTGTACCTGTGCCTTATAAACAACATCCATGACTGTACCTGTGCCTTATAAACAACATCCATGACTGTACTTGTCCAGTACACACACTTTATTTTACATCCCTGACTGTACCTGTGCCTTATAAACAACATCCCTGAGTGTACCTGGGCAGTATACACATCTTACTCTACATCCATGACTGTACCTGTGCTTATAAACAACATCCATAACTGTACCTGTCCAGTACACACACTTTATTCTACATCCATGACTGTACCTGTGCCTTATAAATTATATCCACGACTGTACCTGTCCAGTATACACACTTTATTCTACATCCATGACTGTACTTGTGCCTTATAAACAACATCCACGACAGTACCTGTGGTGTATACACATCTTACTCTACATCCATGACTGTACCTGTGCCTTATAAACAACATCCACGACTTTACCTGTCCAGTACACACACTTTATTTTACATCCATGACTGTACCTGTGAGTTATAAACAACATCCACGACTGTACCTGTGCAGTATACACATCTAAATCTACATCCATGACTGTACCTGTGCCTTATAAACAACATCCACGACTGTACCTGTGCAGTACACACACTTTATTCTACATCCAAGAATTTACCTGTGCCTTCTAAAAACATCATCCACGACTGTACCTGTCCAGTACACACACTTTATTCTACATCCATGACTGTACCTGTGCCTTATAACAACATCCACGACTGTGCCTGTCCAGTACACACACTTTATTCTACATCCATGACTGTACCTGTGCCTTATAACAACATCCACGACTGTGCCTGTCCAGTACACACACTTTATTCTACATCCATGACTGTACCTGTGCCTTATAAACAACATCCACGACTGTACCTGTCCAGTACACACACTTTATTCTACATCCATGACTGTACTTGTGCCTTATAAACAACATCCACGACTGTAACTGTGCAGTATACACATTTAATTCTACATCCCTGACTGTACCTGTGCCTTATAAACAACATCCACGACTGTACCTGTGCAGTACACACACTTTATTCTACATCCCTGACTGTACCTGTGCCTTATAAACAACATCCACGAGTGTACCTGTCCAGTACACACACATTATTCTATTTCTATGACTGCATCTTGCTTTATTAACAACATCCAAGAAAAGTTATTCAAGGCTCTACTTAAAGTTTGTTCTTTTTCGTTTGTGACCCGAACCCCCATTCCCAATGCAACCCCCACCCCGTCAAAAAAAATGAATCATATGCCTGCAAGAAAGTGTGGGATTTAGACTTTTGTTTTTAAGAGGAAATACTCCTTCTTTCGATATACTCCATCCTCGCCTTCACAACTTCTGCCAAGTTTTATTATTATTGTAGAAGAGTTTATAAGTAATGGATTAATTATTTTAACACCAGTGTCAAAAAGTTAACTGCTCATTTAAAACTCTTCTCATAAAGAGGGGGAAGGGTTAGACAATTTTATAAATTGAAATCGGGCTTTAAACATAACGAGTGAACCAGATTTTCAAATACTCATGGAAATGGATAAATAACTATCAAATCTCTCCGTATGTTTAACTTATGTAAAAGTCAACTGACATATTAGATTCATTGGCAATAAAATGACTATTTTTGCTGCTTTTAGTCTGTAAACATATGTTCTACACCCCCCCCCCCCACCCCCACCCCCAAATAACTCACTCCCCTGAAACAAAAAACAATTGGTATAAATTTGAAGTTGTAAAATAACAATTCATAATACTTGAAAAAGGAATTGTTGTTTCAGTGAGGGGTGGGGGGGGGGGGGATAAAAATATTTTCCGTTGATTTCTATAGAGATGAAGTTTTACCAAAATTATAAACTTATCTCTCTTTGTTTTCCCAAATAAGTTACGTTTTCTGATAAAATTCACATAAATATTCGGTATATAAATATGAAAAAATCATTCCAAGAATGTTAACTTTCTAAATTAACTCTGCGATAGGTGGCAGAATTTTACTATCATTCTTGCTATCATATGGTTTATTCAAGCATGCGTATTAAAGCTATTGAGACAAACCTTCTGCATTAGCAATACTAGTCCCCTACCGGAAAGTGTAATCTGGTTCCCATTAAAAATTGAAAATGCTGTAATTCTGTCAAAAAATCATTGAAGCGGAACATAATGCAAACTTGATCTATAACTCATCAAGATACACTGACATACCAAACATCAACACTCAATATCTGCAAACGTTTTGAAAAAAAAGTGTGGAAAACCCTTAAAAATTAAAAAGGTTGTAATTCCCTCAAAAATCAATGAAGCGGAACGAAATTAAAAACTTGATCTGTAACTCATCAATACACACTAACATATCAAAATCAGCTTATCTGCAAGCGTTTAGAAAAAAATGCGGAAAACCAAGTGGGACAGAGTGACAGAGGGACAGCTTGGCGGATAGACAGACGGACGGACAGACTCAGAGGAAACCTATCGTCCGCTCCGGTTTCAATTTATTTTATTAGTTGTTTATAGAAACCGGAGGGGACGATAGGTTTCCTCTGAGTCTGTCCGTCCGTCTGTCGGTCTGTCTGTCTGTCAGTCTGTCCCACTTGGTTTTTCCGCACTTTTTTCTAAACGCTTGCAGATATTGAGCTGATTTTCGGCATGTGAGTGTATCTTGATGAGTTACAGATCAAGTTTGCATTTCGTTACGCTTCAGTGCTTTTTGACGGAATTACGACCTTTTCATTTTTTCAGGGTTTTCCGCAATTTTTTTCTAAACGCTTGCAGATATTGAGCTGATTTTTGGTATATGACTTTACCATGATGAGTTATAGATGAAGTTTTTATTTCGTTCCGCTTCATTGATTTTTGACGGAATTATGGCATTTTCAATTTTTAACGGGAACCAGATTACACTTGCCGGTAGGGGACTAGTATTGCTTATGCAATACTCTCAGAATGCTTGTTCTTGATGAAAGGGCAGATTAATTACTCTATTTGCATAAATGTACCACAAAAGAGCTGCGAACGATAGCATTGTTCTCCCGCCTACCTCCAAGTCAATTTTCAAAAGTTAACATATTTGAATGATTTTTCATATTTATATATATGAATTTTCATAAAACATTACTTCTTTAGGAAAACAAAGAGAGATAACTCTATAATTTTGGTAAAACTTGTGTTTTTCACTATAGAAATCAACGGAAAACGGAAAATATTTTTAAAACATCTTCCCCCCCCCCCCCCCCCCCCCGTGAAACAAAGATTCCTTTTTACAGGCAATATGGACTGTCATTTTACAAATTCATACCAAAGCTTTTTGTGTTTCACAGGGGGGAACATATGGTTACAGACAAAAAACTACAAAAATGCTTATTTTTTTCCCACCAATTTCAAAGGGTTTTACAACTAAAATATTGTATTTTATTAATAATATATGTTTAATTTTATATGCGTAAAACATAAGAAAAGATTTAAGGAACATTTATTCATATCCAAGAATATTTTAAAATGTGTTGATGCTTTAAAGCCCGATTTCAATGGAAAATATCGTCTACCCCCCTTATTTTCAGGGCTAGAATTAGGGGTAATTAACTATTTAACACTGGCATTAAAATTATCAGTCAATTACCATTGAACTGTTCTTTGCATTCAACAAAGATTTTACGGTCAAATTACCATTAGTTCGAATTAAACGAGTGTAAAATGTAGGCGGGAATCGAGAGTTAGCGTGCGTGGTTCTTAGAACTCTTTAGTGTGCAGTGTATAGAGGGCTCTTAAGCACATGAAAAAAAAAATCCAACTTTTTCCTCATTTTCCTCTCCTGTTTATGTCATGTTTCATCATTGGCTTATTTCTTAATTCTTTTGAATGCCATTTAAACATTGAATTGTGAAGTGTAGATACATGTAGTATTACATGTACTGCAATGATTATTTTCAATAGGTCTTTCTTTGTTAACACGATAAAATGCACTATTCCATCCTAAAATGTTTTCAACTATGAAAACATTTTTACACCTTCTTCTGTGCCAATCCCAAAGTTGCGGGGTATTATTATCATAGTTTACAACTGATTATACGTCAAACGTATACGACAAATGTTTATTAAAATTAATAATAGTAATTGGCTATGAGTTGACTTATAGCTTTGAGTTTTCCACCTGTACACTGATGATTATTCGTGTCTCGAACTTGATTCTAATTGATTTTCATGGTCAAATTTTAAGAGTCAATGACACACTTTAAGATCAAAATTTGTGAGTGAAATAAAATTGTTTAAATACTAATGTTTTTTTATGGTAGGATGGTCCAAATACAGTATACAATACGTAGCTCTTAAACCCTGAGAAGTTTATTGTGTGTAAATCTTGATTATAAGGCATAGGTACAGTCATAGATGTAGTGTGTGTCATACACAGGTACAGTTGTGGATGTTGTTTATAAGGCACAGGTACAGTCATGGATGTAGAATAAAGTGTGTGTACTGGACAGGTACACTCGTGGATGTTGTTTATAAGGCACAGGTACAGTCAGGGATGTAGAATGAAGTATGTATATATGCACAGGTACAGTCGTGGATGTTGTTTATAAGACACAGGTACAGTCATGGATGTAGAATAAAGTGTGTGTACTGCACAGGTACAGTCATGGATGTAGAATTAAATGTGTATACTGCACAGTTACAGTCGTGGATGTTGTTAATAAGGCACAAGTACAGTCATGGATGTACAATAAAGTGTGTGTACTGGACAGGTACAGTTGTGGATGTTATTTATACGGCACGGGTACAGTCAGGGATGTAGAGTAAGATGTGTATACTGCACAGGTACAGTCAGAGATGTTGTTTATAAGGCTCAGGTACAGTCAGGGATGTAGAATAAAGTGTGTGTACTGGACAGGTACAGTCGTGGATGTTGTTTATAAGGCACAGGTACAGTCAGGGATGTAGAATAAAGGATGTATATATGCACAGGTACAGTCCTGGATGTTGTTTATAAGGCACAGGTACAGTCATGGATGTAGAGTTATATGTGTATACTGTACAGGTACAGTCAGGGATGTTGTTTATAAGGTACAACTAGTCATGGATGTAGAATAAAGTGTGTGTACTGGACAGGTACAGTTGTGGATGTTATTTATAAGGCACGGGTACAGTCAGGGATGTAGAATAAAGTATGTATATATGCACAGGTACAGTCGTGGATGTTGTTTATAAGGCACAGGTACAGTCATGGATGTAGAGTAAGATGTGTATACTGCACAGGTACAGTCGTGGATGTTGTTTATAAGGCACAGGTACAGTTATTGATGTAGAATAAAGTGTGTGTACTGCACGGGTACAGTCGTGGATGTTGTTTATAAGGCACAGGTACAGTCATGGATGTAGAAAAAAATTGTGTGTATTGGACAGGTACAGTCGTGGATGTTGTTTATAAGGCACAGTTACAGTCAGGGATGTAGAGTAAGATGTGTATAACTGCACAGGTACAGTCAGGGATGTTGTTTATAAGGCACAGGTACAGTCATGGATGTAGAATAAAGTATGTGTACTGGACAGGTAAAGTCGTGGATGTTGTTTATAAGGCACGGGTACAGTCAGGGATGTAGAATAAAGTATCTATATATGCACAGGTACAGTCGTGGATGTTGTTTATAAGGCATGGGTACAGTCAGGGATGTAGAATAAAGTATGTATATATGCACAGGTACAGTCGTGGATGTTGTTTATAAGGCACGGGTACAGTCATGGATGTAGAGTTAGATGTGTATACTGCACAGGTACAGTCAGGGATGTTGTTTATAAGGCACGGGTACAGTCAGGGATGTACATGTAGAATAAAGTATGTATATATGCACAGGTACAGTCGTGGATGTTGTTTATAAGGCACAGGTACAGTCATGGATGTAGAGTATGATGTGTATACTGCACAGGTACAGTCGTGGATGTTGTTTATAAGGCACAGGTACAGTCAGGGATGTAGAATAAAGTGTGTGTACTGGACAGGTACAGTTGTGGATGTTGTTTATAAGGCACAGGTACAGTCAGGGATGTAGAGTTAGATGTGTATACTGCACAGGTACAGTCAGGGATGTTGTTTATAAGGCACAAGTACAGTGTTGGATGTAGAATAAAGTGTGTGTACTGCACAGGTACAGTCGTGGATGTTGTTTATAAGGCACAGGTACAGTCAGGGATGTTGTTTATAAGGCACAGGTACAGTCGTGGATGTTGTTTATAAGACACAGGTACAGTCATGGATGTTGTTTATAAGGGCACAGGTACAGTCAGGGATGTAGAGTTAGATGTGTATACTGCACAGGTACAGTCAGGGATGTTGTTTATAAGGCACAAATACAGTGTTGGATGTAGAATAAAGTGTGTGTACTGCACAGGTACAGTCGTGGATGTTGTTTATAAGGCACAGGTACAGTCAGGGATGTTGTCTATAAGGCACAGGTACAGTCCTGGATGTTGTTTATAAGACACAGGTACAGTCCTGGATGTTGTTTATAAGGCACAGGTACAGTCAGGGATGTAGAGTTAGATGTGTATACTGCACAGGTACAGTCAGGGATGTTGTTTATAAGGCACAAGTACAGTGTTGGATGTAGAATAAAATGTGTGTACTGCACAGGTACAGTTGTGGATGTTGTTTATAAGGCACAGGTACAGTCATGGATGTTGTTTATAAGGCACAGGTACAGTCAGGGATGTTGTTTATAAGGTACAGGTACAGTCAGGGATGTAGAGTTAGATGTGTATACTGCACAGGTACGGTCAGGGATGTTGTTTATAAGGCACAAGTACAGTCATGGATGTACAATAAAGTGTGTGTACTGGACAGGTACAGTCGTGGATGTTGTCAATCAGACACCGGTACAGTCATGGTGTAAAATTTCTAGAGTTGTCAGGACAGTACAGCAGAATCCTAGAGAGGTGGATCTAATAAAAATATTTACTTATACAAATATTTACTTTGGATGTTATCGGTAATTTTAGCATAAATTTCCTTTAATATGATCAATTATTTTAATACCATACCCTGCATATTTCAGGTATCACACCACGGTTATCCACCATTCAAGATGTTAATTGTTCCATGCATATAAAATTATTTTTTATTTCTTTTGAGAATTTTTTTTTGGGGGGGGGGGGGGGTTCTTCCAGCCTATTTTTACAACTTTGATGCCTGTGCCTAGTAAATTTTATGTACTTTGTAAATAAATAAAGGTGTTTTGTCAGGAACTATTCTTTTTCAGAAGGCTACTTCCTGGGGTGCACTTGAGAGGTTTATATATAACACATTGAAAACGGGTTGATCAGCCCATTCCACTCGTATATATCGTAAGACATGCAAATATATATTTATGGGAAATAAAACCTGTGTTTTTCATTGACACCACTTGCGTGATCAATGAAATGGGTGAAATTAATAATATTGTGACGTACTTATACTTTCTAACATAAAATTAAGGATTACAAATTAATTCCGATATTTATTTTAATTTCCTTTTTTATTTTAATTTGTTTATTATTTACTCGTATATTTTCTATAATTATACTAGCATGTTTCATTTTTAAATTCATCATTATTATTGAGCACGTAGGATATTGAAATCATGCCCCCCCCCCCCAAAAAAAAAATAAATAAAGACCTGGTTCATATTGTTCTCTGAACATAAAGCTTTAAATTTAAATCTGTAAAAGTTTTGGATCTTTCCCTAATCACTGCTGACATCGTTTGTCTCGGTATCACTGTCATGGGTAATATAAAGATTAGCGTTAATTGCGCTTTGATTGAATTCAGTCTAAATCTAAATCGGAGAAAATCCACAGAATTTTTTGTTGTGGATGTTATTAATCAAGCGCGGGTTGAGCCAGTGGTAGTGTGTATGTACGGCACAGGTACAGTCGCAGATGTTGTATACCAGGCAGAGGATACAGTCATAGATATACAAAATGTAGGCATAGTCAAGTTTACATATATTTTCCGCGATATATTCACTAAGCCAGTTATCGTTACCGTTTTGGCGACTACAGCCTTCCATAAAGTAGATTTATTTAAAATCAGAAATTTTCTTTCCTCCATATTAACACATTTCGTATTTTTCATTAAAAAACAATCCATACTTAATTAACAACATATAGTTTAATATGTTGAACAATCCGGAAAATGTTGCTCTGACATTCCGTTTTTGATATTAGTGAGCAGGTACAGTCATGGATGTCCGGTACCAGCACTGCCGAGTACAGTTGCGGATGTTAGCTGACAGACCCCACTCGGAGCACCCGAGAAGGTGGTTTCATAAAATACATTTAAAGGTCCGAAGTATTTCAGCACTTATAATTATAACCCATTACAAACCTATTTCAATGATATTTACAAAAATATTTTAGTTACCATTCATTATGAAATCATTTCAAGATAGATCCATGCAGAAGTCTATTTAAGGTTTATGATAAACACTGATAAAAGTAAAGAATAACAATTTTATATCTAAACCACAGCATGTATATAATATGACAGTAAAGTTTTTTTTATAGTGATATAAAGCTAGAGTAGAAATATTAAAGTAATGATTTTAAAATGTTAAGTTTGCAATGAATTATATGGCAAAAAGCTTTCAAAAATAATTTTGACCCTTGACTGTACATGTATTAGATTAAAAGAAGATGGACTGTTTTTCCCTGTGCATTAAAGAGATAAAAACAATTTCCATTCTCCTGTAGGATAAAATATTCTATAAATCATTTTGTTAGAGAACTTTTAATCCTATTAGTGACAATTATAGAACTTCTTGTCCTATTTCACAAATTATGGGATAAAAAATCCTATGTAAGGTTAAAAATGGGAGTTTTGCTTCTATAGGAGAAAAAATCCCACAGAACTCATTTTTCTCCCACAGAATAATGGTGGGATATTAGTTAGGAGAGAAAATCCCACCATAATCCCATGGGATTTCTTGATTGCAGGTGTAATATCTTTTAATCTAGAAGATATTCAGGTGTAAAGGTTAGTCCATGTTGTGCGATTAAAAAAATCCCACCAGATGACATAAATGGTTTCCATGTATCTTTGGAAAAGTGGTTGGCGAAAGTCCGGACAAATGTCGTGTCCGGAGTTAAATGTCGCACTGTTCCAAGTATTTACCTCTTCTCTAATTTTCTGGTAATATTCTTCTACGTATTTTTAATTATTACTAGTAATCATTTAACCTATCTTTCTGTTCTTCTTGGCAGCTTTGTACATACGTACATCAACCCCAATAACATGCTTAAATTGGACGTCAGCGGTTGATGACGTATACAGATCGCATTGTTACTGGTACGAGGAGGCATCCAATAAGCTTTCCTTTTTTGAAGCAGACGATCATTGTGCATCAAAGGGCGGGAGATTGGCCCCTTACGTAGATAGTATGCAGTATACGATGATTGAAAATATGCGTCCAGAATACACGTATGTTTTACCGGGATTTTCATATCAAAATCTGCTGAATTAATTGTAATTAAACATTAAATAACGTTGAAGTTAAATGAAAGGATGTTGTTATTTAAAATGAATTTTTTCAGAAAGTATTTTTAATTATCTATTGGAAAATACTTTCTTAATTTTCTAGGATACAGTATTGTACACGGATCTTAAATAAAAAAAATAAATTAAAAAAAAAACAATAATTAAAAAAAATTAAATTATAAAAAGCGGTAAAAATAACCAACGATGGACACCTTAAAAAGTTGTTGCTTTTTAATATTAAAAAAAATGTTAAAAGTCAGCATATCAAGTGTTTCATAATGAATAAGAAATTGCAATTTAACATGATAGTTGGTAAATTCTCTACTGAATCGTATACATTTGCTAAATACCATACTTAACCTATTCTGAAAAAAAAAATGAAGAGGCACTTCAAAGGCACCAAATGTACAGCTTCAGAGAATTTTAAGAGGACAATTCTTAGACTATTTAAACCTCTTGGAAAAGGAAAGCTCTGTAATATAAAAAAATACGTGAAATTCCATTTATTATTAAAGATGGAACATGTGGTTTTTTCCTTTCTAAAAATAGTTATTTTATGTAAAGCTGGATAATTAAGGGATTTAAGGGGGGGGGGGGGAGAACCCGTTTCCAATCGTTAACACTGACGAGATACTGTTTATATATATACATGTAGCTTTACTATGTAATTATTATAACACTGTATAAAAAGATGTTTGAAATGGCATTAGATAAGTATTAGCCATCAACTCGCATGTGTATAACCTTACCTCTTAACTCTAATTACCCAAATAAATAAAACTGTATATAAATTATGTTTGATTTTCATGAAAAGCAAAAAAAGCCGATGAAAATTAAACACAGATTCTTTTGATCTTTGATAATATGGCATTAATAATGGCTGGCCTACAAAGAAAGTTATCGATTAGACACATTTTAAATGATATACGAGGGTTATTAGAAGTCCTACTGTGAGCGCGCTACTTGCATGAAATCAGTAAAACTCTGCAGATAAAAACTATACGTATTTTCCAATTAATATGTAAAGAGTTGGTGTTTTCCGATGATCGTTAAAAAATGTAAAGCTAAATTATTTAGATAAACATGCATGCTTCACGGAGCATGTTATTTAGATAAACATTCTTCACGGAGCATGTTATTTAGATATTAAACATTCTTCACGGAGCATGTTACTTTTCGCATCTTTACATTACAGAGATATTGTTTTTTGAAATTAAATATTGCACTGTTGTAGCGCATAAAAGTTTATGATATTTCACCGGTCGCTAAAATATTCATGAAACTCATTTAGCGAAATTTTGAACTAAATTGGAGGAGTTGTGACCGTTTTATCGCTAATTATAGATGAACTATTTGTAAAAACAAAGCCAAGTATATGGTAACGTCATTGAACAGTTGAACGTCTTGGAGCACCGAGCTATTTAAAAATTATGTGTGCAGGTGTCGCATAATTTACGTTCCGGATACTTCGCGTTCCGGCCGGAACCTTAAAATCATAATATTTGTTCCGGATTTTACTGTAAGTTTGGTTCCGGCCATGGCTGCAATCTTCGAATCGCGGAGTCTCTCAATTATTATCGTCCAGTTTTCATTCTATATTGAACCTTAGAAGTAGTTTTTTTTTCCTTGAGGATTAAGCATGGCGCAGCGGCATGCCATTTTCATGTGGCGCAATGTTCTTTTTATAAGGCGTCATGCCCTTTTTGTACAGCCAGTTTTAAAAATAAATAAATAAATAGCCTAAGTAAAGATGGTGAAATACGCTTTCTGATACATGTACACCGAATAAAATTTGGGGCATGAAAGAAAATTTGGTCGCATGAAAGGCTTTGTTTATCTAATGCATACAAATTAAGTCCCTTTGTTTATTTAGTGCATGTCAGGTGTGAATTTCTCGCTTGGATGCACGCAGACCCGGTATTTACAGGGTAAAGAGGATAGAAGATAAACTAGACTGAGATTACACAAGCCTAAAAAGAAGCACAATGTCAAAGATAAATTTGATCAGTTAATTTTAATTTTATAATCTGATAAAGTAAAGAATTAAATACAGAATGGTATATGTATTTACAGAGATGCATTCTCTGTTTAAATGATATTACACGTGTTGCAAATTCCACAATGTCGAGCCTCGAATACATGGCTTCGATCCATTCCTCATAGATGTTATCACTAAAATGGCATGAAAATATCGTTAATATCCCATTAGAAATAAACAAACATAAAATATATAATTCAAGATAGTTATATAGTTTTTTTGTGATAAATTAACAATGAATACTTCATGAATATGCTGCTTATTCTGCAATGAAACAAACGTGGTTTATTCCCTTAGAATAAACAAACACAAGTAATTAATGAAAATTATGTTGTTGTTGTTTTTTAAAGACCGTAGGAAGAAAAAAAAACAAGGTTGAAATATGAAAAGTAAAGACCAGCCATGTTGATTGTGAAAATAGCAGTGAGGTAAACTGAATTAGCTCAAATATTTTAATAAGATAAAGGTTTTAGCAAATTTTAAATATTTTTTTTTTTATGTTTTAAAGGCCTTGAAGTGCACTTTTCTGTAACTTCCATGCATGTCCTACCCACCCACCCCTTAATATGTTTGGGAAATAACTTTTATTCCTCGGTGTTTTTTGAACATAAAACACAAAAAAATGACAATTTTTATGACACTTTAAAACTCTGTCGCTTTATACATACCATTATATTTAATGAATATCAAAATTTGTAGAGAAAAAATCAAATATATATACATGTAGGCAAAAGGCAAGCTGCAATAATGTAACACTCCTCCATTTTTTTTTAAAATCTCAGTCCCCTCCCCCAAATTTACAAAAAGGAGGACGTTATAACAACTCCAAAAAAAAAAAAAAAATGTAAGTTAATTATCTGAGCCCCCCCCCCCCCCCCCCCCATGGAGGAGTTTAAATTATACCATCTGCAAAAATGTAAGATTGTTAATTTTTTTTTATCATTTGCAAATTAAAATAATTATTATTCCAGGTTACAATTTCTGAGAGTAATATCAAACATTTTTGTTTCCTGTTCATTTTATTCCACCTTATAAACAGATAATAGTAAAGTTTTTTCAAGACTTTTTTGTATCAAAGTTGTTTCTGTTCCACTTCATAACAAAGATAAAGTAGTCCAGAACCATAATTATTGTCAGAATTAACGTTCCGGGTTACAATTGCGAAGAGTATTTTCAAACATATTTGTTACATGTACTAGGTTGTTTCTTTTCCACTTCTTTTACGAAGAAAAATTAATTAATTTATTACTAATAAAAATTAATTAACGTTCGGGGTAACAATTGCTATGTATTTTCAGATATCTTTTGTTACTAGGTTGTTTCTTTTTCACTTTATTACGAAGAAAAAGTAGCCCGGAACTAAAATTATGGTCATAATTCACGTTCCAGGTTACAATTGCTGAGAGTATTTTCAAATATTTCTGTTACAAGGTTGTTTCTTTTTCACTTTATTACAAAGATAAAGTAGCCCGGAACTAAAATTTTGATCATAATTAACGTTCCGCTTTAGAATAATCAGGGGTTTTTTAGGTCTTAAAATTAAGGGCCTGGGCCTTTCCATTTGGGAAAAATTTGCGACATTTAGTTAAAATTGGGAAAAATATCACAATTCACATTTTTCTAGAAAAAATTCAAATAAGAGCCATTTCTTTACTTGCAAGGCATTCACTGACTTATTTATATACAATAAATCTTATTGAAAATCAGTTTAACTTGTAATTGCTATTCTTTCTATAATATTTAGAATTATTTGACTTTAATGTCATGCTTCAAATCATCTTTTGGGAATTTTCTTTGATGAAATTGGGAAAAACACACACTTTTTACCATTGGGAATGGGGCCTATTACAGGCCCCCTACGACCCCTAAAAAAACCCTGATTGCTGAGAGTATTTTCAAATATTTCTGTTACAAGGTTGTTTCTTTTCCACTTTATTACAAAGAAAAAGTAGCCCGGAACTAAAATTATGGTCATAATTAACGTTCCGGGTTACAATTGCTAGGTATTTTCAAACATCTTTTGTTACTAGGTCGTTTCTTGTTCACTTTATTGCAAAGAAAAAGTAGCCCGGAACTAAAATTATGGTCATAATTAACGTTCCGCTTTAGAATAATCAGGGGTTTTTTAGGTCTTAAAATTAAGGGCCTGGGCCTTTCCATTTGGGAAAAATTTGCGACATTTAGTTAAAATTGGGAAAAATATCACAATTCACATTTTTCTAGAAAAAATTCAAATAAGAGCCATTTCTTTACTTGCAAGGCATTCACTGACTTATTTATATACAATAAATCTTATTGAAAATCAGTTTAACTTGTAATTGCTATTCTTTCTATAATATTTAGAATTATTTGACTTTAATGTCATGCTTCAAATCATCTTTTGGGAATTTTCTTTGATGAAATTGGGAAAAACACACACTTTTTACCATTGGGAATGGGGCCTATTACAGGCCCCCTACGACCCCTAAAAAAACCCTGATTGCTGAGAGTATTTTCAAATATTTCTGTTACAAGGTTGTTTCTTTTCCACTTTATTACAAAGAAAAAGTAGCCCGGAACTAAAATTATGGTCATAATTAACGTTCCGGGTTACAATTGCTAGGTATTTTCAAACATCTTTTGTTACTAGGTCGTTTCTTGTTCACTTTATTGCAAAGAAAAAGTAGCCCGGAACTAAAATTATGGTCATAATTAACGTTCCGGGTTACAATTGCTAGATATTTTCAAACATATTTGTTACTAGGTTGTTTCTTTTTCACTTTCTTGCGAAGAAAAAGTAGCCCGGAACTAAAATTATGGTCATAATTCACGTTCCGGGTTAGAATTGCTGAGAGTATTTTCAAATATTTCTGTTACAAGGTTATTTCTTTTTCACTTTATTACAAAGAAAAAGTAGCCCGGAACTAAAATTTTGATCATAATTAACGTTCTGGGTTAGAATTGCTGAGAGTATTTTCAAATATTTCTGTTACAATTTTGTTTCTTTTCACTTGATTACAAAGAAAAAGTAGCCTTGAACTAAAATTATGGTCATAATTAACGTTCCGGGTTACAATTACTGTGTATTTTCAAACATCTTTTGTTACTAGGTTGTTTCTTTTCCACTTTATTACGAAGATGAAGTAGCCCGGAACCATAAATTATGTTCCGGATTACAATTTCTGATATTATACTTTCATGTAAATTAGTTAAAATTGATTCGTCGAGAAACATTATTTTGTTAAAAGACACGATTACCCGCTGAATGATGAAGCCACGCCCTCCAGCGTAGCAACATGCAACATTGCAACACTGTTACATGTATATGTATTTGTATAAAAATTCAGTATAGTATAATAAATATTGCATGTAGTTGAATGTAACATTGAAAATTTTCACCCTTCGAAAACCATTGTCAACCTCGGCTGCGCCTCGGTTGACAGTGGTTTTCTTGGGGTGCACTCAGCTACATGCAATATTTATATAAGAATAATTTCAAAGCTATTTGTTACCTGTTCATTTTCTCCCACTTTAAAACACAGATAAAATAACCCCGGAACCAAGTTAACGGTTATAATAGACGTTCCAGGTTACAAAAGCCAGAGTAATTTTAATTTCACAGATGTATTTCTTGTGACAAGACTTTCTCTAGGATACCAGCAATTTTGACCTTGACCTTGGAGTTTGAACTATTAAAAAAAATTAACCTTGGCCATAACTTTCGACATTTCATGCTAGGGCTTTTATATTTCACATTGTATATTTCATGTGACTGGTCCATTGATTTTGACCCTTTGAGTTTGTCCCACTTTTTAAAAACTATAACCTTGGCCATATATAACTTTTGAACGGTTGGTTCTTGGGCTTTCATATTTCACAGATATTTTCATTGATACAAGTCCTTTTTTGGAAAACAACATTTTTGATCTCTTGACCTTGGCCTTAGAGTTTATCTTGCACTTTAGAAACTTTACCCTTCACAAAAGACTGCCGTGCGGGAGCATCAGTGTTTCACAAATGCATTTTGTTTTTTATTACTTCTCACTTTACCTAATGTGTTTACATTAAAGCGTTTGAACTTTTTTTTAACTATTAATCTAAAACAAATCCAGTATTTAATGTG
Organism: Saccostrea echinata; assembly: GCF_033153115.1. Taxonomy (NCBI): domain Eukaryota; kingdom Metazoa; phylum Mollusca; class Bivalvia; order Ostreida; family Ostreidae; genus Saccostrea; species Saccostrea echinata. The sequence goes on along the minus strand of NW_026889763.1, from coordinate 879,776 downwards.
AGTATGTAACCCTGTCTTTGACACATAGTCTTTCAATTTTAGCTTTAAAAGTCTATTATTATTTATTAATTGCTGTAGACATATACAGTACCTTATCACATTTCAACAGTAACAAACAATGCAAAATAATACACAATGGCATTGTATGGTAGTTTTATAGATTACACAATCGTCATATACATGTATAATGATATCATGGAGAATTACCATATCATATAAGAAAAAACTTTCTCTCAACTTAAAAGCATAATGGATATATGTCCCAAAATTACAGAGATCATGGACGTTGTGAGCACTTAATAATTGTACAAATTTGAAAAAAAAGACTTCTGTCAGTAATACTTCTCGACATATTTTTAAAGAAGCTTTTCAAAATGCAGGCAATTTAAAAACAAAATGGTATTCATCCTCTACTTCACCACTGCCCCCTCCAAGTTAAATTTTCGTTCGTACGTTATAACAACTCTCATTTCATCTTCACCCCCCCCCCCCTTTTTTAAATATTTCTAGATCCACGCATGTTCATTTTAACACATTCTACACATTCCACTCTCCCTAAGTATTTTATTATGTCGTCCTGTCTCATTTTCAAGATTATAAGATGAAAACCTAATTCGACTAACTTGAAATGGAGCTGTGCAGTTTTAAACTGACGAAAACTACACGCCGCATTTTCGTTTCACGGGGGGAGGGGGATATTTTCCATTTTCCACTGCATTCTATAGCGGAAAACATGTTTTAACAGAATTACAGAGTAATCTCTTCTTCTTTCCAAATACATGTAATTATTGTTTTGAAACTTCGTTTATTTATATATATATCATTCAGATATGCCTTTTGAAAATTGAGGTAGGTGACAAAACAGTTCTGAATACATGGTATTTTTAGCGAAAAATGTGATATTTAAGCGGAAATCAAAATACATAAGGACACTCAATAAATTGTTATGTAAAATATTATTATATCTATGCCTCTTCCGTTAGCCAGTCGGGCTAAGTTTTCTGCCCCCTGCGGGGGGAGGGTGTAGGATTTTGCGCAGACTTAACAATACTATTCATTTCTCAGGATTGTAAAATACAAATCTGTATCTGTATTACATTTCCTGCTCAGAGTTATTATTACAAATGCTGATACCTGCACTTACCTGTATAAATAAAAATGAGTTGAGTTTTATTCAATATAGTTTTTAGCTGTGTCGAAACCTTTGCTGGCATTACATTGATTGTTTAAAAAATAAATTTTATCCGAGAAAAAAAAAATCCACAAAAATTTTTATTGAATTATAACAGGAAATTGTTTTTCTTCAAAGTAAATGCTTTATAAATTTTCCGCTGAAATTTTATGTCTATTCACACCTTTGCAAGTCCTTCGCTCATACATCTCCTATTAAGTTCATTCATGTATTGTGATTTAATGATATAGTTGGCTTTACAAAAACGCAATGGGTGTTTGAAAAAATATATATAAAGATATTAAAATATTATCCAATAATTTTTTTAAATCGTAAATATAATTCATCTATCAGCATTACCAGCTGATCAGGGTGCCCCTTGCCTAAAACTCCTTTAAAATTGCGGAAATGACATACAATGTACAGCGATTCGCATGACTGCATATTGTATCGATAGAAGGGAGTCATAAAACAACATGATGGGATATATCAATGTAAACAAGTTTCACACCTTCGCGTTCCTTTTGTTTATACAAAGAACCAACATAGTTACGTATAATCCCATGGATTATAGTATTGGTACATGTATTAATTTAAGACCGTATATTGGGACTTCTTCTAAATCGATATACATTTAAATGCTGCTGCATCGTATAACCCGTTAAGAGAAAAAAAATCCAAATTATTTGTAAATATTAATTATAAATAAATTTTTTAAGAGGGTGTTTGGATGCCCGGAACGTTTATTATGGCCGGAACCAAACTTACGCGGGCCGGAACGTTTATTATAGCCCGGAACCAATATTATAGGTATTTAGCGTTCCGGCCGGAACGCTAAGTTACCCGGAACGTAAATTATGCGACACAGGCAGGAAAATGCCCGAAAGAGACTAAAATGTTTTTAGTCTTTTAGATGCTGCTGGGGATTATCTACACGTATAAATCTAGTATCAAAGTGTTCAGGTGGTAGCAACTTTGTAAGAAGGGAAGGATTAACGTTTTTTATTATCAACTCCTGCGATACCCCAATATCCTGGTTATCGCATGGACGTTGAACATGATTTTGTATTGTTTCTCATACCTGATCCCTAAGCTACGTAAACATTGTTTATAAGATCTCACTAATATCCGATATGTCACAAAAGACATTTTAGAAAAAAATATATATATATAGCGTCTTGATATCGATATTTAATTTTTAAGTAAGAAAAAGACATAGGGACTTGAGACAATCTTAGCAAAATCGGGTATATAGTATAATAGGGGAGAAGGACCAAACGAGCCGCCATTAATTCCTCGGTGCCTCGCTTCAAACTCTAAAAATTTTGATTTTTATTCAGAAAAAAACCATGAAAAAGTTTTGCCAGTCGAAAGGCAGAATGTTGTCCGTTATTGTCATAAATTGATCATTTACCTTACTTCATTTAAACTTAGAAAAAAAATATTCGAACTTCCGAGAATAAGGTCGCCGTCGTTAACCCTACACCATTTTTTCCATGCAATTTTCGTGCATTACCTTAATTTTTTCCGCACTTGTCATCTGTTGCACTCTATCTTAGAGCAACGTTTAAAAATATAACTGCTTTTGGTCATTCTCACAATATTTGAGGGACCGTTGATCGTCCCTCTCGAGAGATCAGCTCCATTTTCACCTTCGATTAGCCTCCGAGTTCAATTGGGTCAGCCATTGATTCCGTAAACAACTAGTAATATTATTCAATCGTCTTTCAGCGTTTAAACTTTAGTCATTCAGTGCGGATTTCATTCAATATGGTTGACCCGATTGAACTCGAAATCAAAAACCGATAAACAGAATTATGTATATTTGTGTAGTCTACTTGTGTGCCAAGATATATTGATATCAGACCGAAACTGTAGGAGGAGTAGCGTTTTGAATGTATTTCCCAGAAATCTCCTCTCTATTTTATCAGGTCCCCTGTCATATTATATACCCGATTTTGCTAAAATTGTCTCAAGTCCCTGTGGAAAAAGACATGAAAAGTCTATATAAATGGAAGACATCTAGAACTGTGAAAACAGCTTAACAGGTCTGGAATCAGGTTGTCACATCATCTAACGTCAAAAAACGTCAAGTGATGCTCTCTGAATCCTATGACCGCTGCAGAGTAAAAAAACATTGTATATTTTCAAAATTACTAGATGAATCTGATTTTTCACATACTAATAAAAAAAGATAAGAATTTAATTAGACATATGTCATTCTTTAATGTACACAATTATTGTATACTTTAAAGAATATATTATATATTTTCCGTAAATTAATGTGTCCGCGAACTTTTCTAACATCCCTAGTATAGATGTAACTTATTCCTGGCTTCATTTATTGCTATTCTACATATAAAAAAAAACTTCGTCTAACATTCAGTAAATAATATCTGTGAAAGCTTAAAATCAATGAAAAAAGTATATGTCATCCATGGATCTTTTTTCTTTTTGTTTATTTTTGTACATGTCAGTTCATGGTCACCATATTTTCTCAATTGTCGTCAAGTAACGGCCAAAGATCTCACATATTACACTCTAATCACCCAAATCTGCTTCCAAAAAAAATAAACATTTTTTTGTTTTTGAAACTGACTTCTCAGACATATTTCTTTAAAAAAAAATGCTATCAATAAAATAAGTTACTTAATGTTTACAAATTGAGGATATTCTTTAGACTATCTTTAACCAGAAATTCCTCTGATTATTTTGATATTTTTTCCAATTAAAAACAAAGTATTTATATGTATTTGCATTACCACGTATTCCTAATATTTTTAACAATTTAAGCTTTATGTACTAGTATTGACTGGAGGAACATTTTGATACGAAGGGGTTATTAGACACACATGTATAAGGAATTACATGTAATAACAAATTATTTTTATTTTCCATTAGAAAACGTAAATGGGTGGGTATCTGAAATAGGTGAGATGAGAAACACAAACTGAAATAACCTGTAAAATTGGCATGTCTAATTTTTAAAACTTTTTTATATAGGGGATAAACAAAAAAAAAAAAAAAGGTACAATATACTATTTATTCTATCTTGATATGGCAAAGAATACAGTATTTCATTCCACAAGCAGCAATTATCTATCCTATCCAATTAACTATCTTAAACTTATGCTAGTTTAACCTATCGTTCTCAGAATGTGATTGAGTGTTTGTGTTGAATTGCTGACGAGATGCCGTCTAAATTTGAGATTGCTCTCCTTATGTAGTCTTTTAGGGCCAAACGGGTGTGGGGAGATAGTTTAAATAACACTAATTCAACAGAAGAGTAAAATATTCATTCTTGACAAAGGTTCTAAGCTCATTCAGTAATATTAAGAATTTGTTTCAACTATGATATCATAAGGATGAAGGGAACCCAAGTTGTACTCTACAAATACTTGTATTGATAATAGTACATACACTGTACTAGTACTTGTCAAAAGGTAGACGAATTTCCTTTATTTTATGAAAATTATACAATTCCAAATTAAAATCTAGCTTTCGTCGAATTTTATCCTTTATTGCTTTCATAACTTTCATAAAGATAATTTCTGATTTGACTCGATAAGTTTGGGAGGAAAAATTGTACAAGTACAGGGTTTGACATTAACTTTTATGAGTACTAGACCAGTCGGGCTACTTCCCATAATTTTTACTAGCCCTGACCATAAAATCACTAGCCCTGAAAAAACTTGAAAATTTTCTTTTCATAACCTGCTATTATAATAAAAAAAATTTCGAAACCATACTCTCCGTCGCACGTGTTAAAGTATACATTTTGACAGACTGATCTATAGGTCGCAGCCCACTGAGTCAGGTTAAGCGGAACATTATAAGCTCTAAAGAACATTCAAGGAACTTAAATAAAATTATTACATTAAAGACTATATTATTCGATAACTATTTATACAATTGATAATGCTTGTTCTATTTTAGCCGGGCTAAAAATAGCGATTGTGTCACGCAGGGAAATTTTCCTTTTCAAAGCAATGCTGTCTAAAATTGCAATCGAAAAATTAAGAAAATTTCTTAAAAAAGTTTATTTGAAAGACTGAAATGATGTTTAACATTTATTTCATCCACACGACCAGTCGGTCTAGTTCATAAACATTTGACAAGACCGGACCACTCATTTACTAGACTGGGTCGGTCGGACGTGCCTTAGTGTCAAACCCTGAAGTATTTTAACTAGTTAATATCTGGCAGACACAGGATAGATAGAAAACGCCTTTTAAAATTTTTTTTCGTATCTATCACATGTACAGTGTCTTATGATAGTGACGAAAATCATGCCTGTGGATCAATCAAGGTAATGAATTTAAGTATATTTATGTATATTATACATGTACGTCAAATTGCTTTAAAATATTACAGACCAGAGACATTCTTAGGAGTTATCGATATTGGGAAGGAGAATGTTTGGACACAACTGGATGGCACGGTAATCGATAGTTCATTCACAAACACATTCGATAGAAACAATGGACAACCAAACGGAGGAAATAATCAGAATTGCATTGTAATTGACCAGGAACCGCACAGTTACTTCAAACCTGACAAAACACAAGATAAATCCTGTTTTTCAGACTACAAGACAAAGGCCATGCTGTGCTACATTGACGCAAAAGGTATGCATCCCACATAACACAAAAATAAAGTCAAACATCGTTATCTCGAACTCGAAAGGACCGAGAAAATACTTCAAGATAACTGAGGATTCGAGATATTCAGGGTAAAATACTTCAGGAATAAGTAGCTGGGACTTCAAAATGACTTCGACATATCCATGGTATTCGAAATATCCATGTTCGAGATACCGAAGTTCAACTGTAGTTCTCAACTGATATTTCAAGTGACACGAGGTATATATTTCAACAGCTACAAAAGGTAGAAATCTCAAGTCAAGGAAAAGGTATACAAAAGGTATAAACATCTGATGTGATGTAAAAGTTATACAGCTCAAATGACAAAATATATACATCTTACATGACAAAACTGGTATACTTCTCAGGTATTAACTTCAAGTGTCACAACAAGGCAGTATTTCTGATGCATTTAAGGTAATGATTTTAAGTGATACATAGGTATACATCTCAAGTGACGGAAAAATTATATAATACTTCTCAATTGACGCAACAGGTACACAACTCCAGTACAATGATATATATATCTCATGTGAAACGTGTAAATCTCTACTGGCGCAAAAGCATTACAAAATGCACACAAAATGTTCACATCTCAAATGATACAAACATGACACAAAATGTTCACATCTCAAGTGATACGAGTGACACAAAAGATATACTTTAGAAGTGCTATGAAAGGTATACATCTGAAGTTATTAGAGATGAAATAGTGTAACACATGTATATATGATTTTTATCTATGGTAGATCAATATTTGCTTTTAGGAAGTAGCTTGACTTTCATCTTGACAATAATTTTTTATTTTGTTTAAAAAAATTGCCGTTGAATGACCTGCCTAACGTCCAAAAAAGAGATAAAATCGGGGCAAAACATTTCTATAATTCGAGTTGTAAAAAGCTAATGCAGAAAATGATAATTTAAAAAAAAAGTTTTCTTTCTTACTGCACTATTCTTCATTGTACTGTAAATTCATCTTTGCAGTTTCCTTTTTATATTCCAGAATTCTGCCTCCACTGGGCTTCCACTGAAGACAGCGTCAACAGAAATCACTGTTACTGGCTTACCACAAAACCGCGATCCAGCACGCGATGGAACGCCATGGACGCCCTCTATCGGTGTACTCTAGAAGGAGGCACACTGGCTCCCGCCATAGACCAAGAGCAGATGACCTTCATCAAACAGACACTGACGTCTATTTTTCAGTATGTATATCTAGTAAGTTGTTAAAGAATATACATCGACGGATAGATTTCTTTATTTTTACAAAATAGATGCCATACTCCTCCCCATTTAAACTCCTGGACATCACCATTGAATATTTTCTCCTTTATTTCTTAGGAAAAACCATTTCCCTTAATCAATGCATTAAGCCATTAAACAAATATTATTATGTTGGTAAGTTATTAATTAGTAATTAAATAACAGGATTACATAGGATCAAAATCGGTATGTGAATTTGGAACTGTGCCACAATATGTTGATTCTGGGTGGAAGTTTCACGGATTTTCTTTATATTTAGATCCAACAGTGTCACAAGCACAGGGGTGTGGATGGGGTCAAACACAATTCGGGGAAAAGAGTGGAACTGGAACAATGAACCAAACTTCCTGTCCACCTCAATAGGGAGTACGACTCCAGAGAAGTGTATGAGGCTGGACGGAAATAGTCTGAGCATTGGCTATGTTAACTGCCGGCAAGATTCAACAAATGTACGAGGGGCTGTCTGTGTTCGATATGGAACAGGTTATTTGTTTTCAAAAAAATCTATATGGATTGTTAACGGTTGATGTATATAAATATTGAAGAGGTTAAAAATATCAATTTTTAAAAATTTGACTTTTTAAAGAAAAGAAAAAATGTATGCCAGATTTTTTATCCGTATTTTATTTTTGTAAAAATGAGCTAAAAAGATTTGAAAATCCTTTCTAATTCTTTGAATTTGAATGAAAAGTTTTCAATATTATTATTAATTTTAACATCTGCAATGCTATAGAAGCCAGCAAATAAATATATCTGAAAGATTTTTATCTCAAATTATTACCAGGAAGTCCTGTGCCTTCACCAACAGAAAGCTCAGTTGCCACTACAACAGAGACAGCAGAGACAACAGTAACAACAACAACAGAAAGTACAACAATTACTACAACATCTGAACCCACGACAACTTCCATGCTTCCGCTATGTGGTCCAACAACAGAAAACACAATCACATCCGGGGTCTTCAATAGTACGTCTGTAGAAACAATCAAGATAGCGCTCGCTTTGGATCCCAAAAACACGACGGGTATTTAAAATTTTAAGTATTTTTATGTATCAAAATTGTTACTGATGGTTAATTACTTAAATGTACGCAAAAATTGGCATATAAAGCACATTGTACGAAATAGAACCTTTGGGGATATTTTAAATGCAAGTGATTTTATCAACGAGGGAAAATCCCATTATTTTAACAATGAAAGTCACACAAAAGTCACGACAGTGACATTAAAATAACCTATAATCATTTACTTCTCTGATATTGTTGTTCTTTATTTTTTATGCTATAGCCTACAAGTCAACACTAAAATGTGCAGGAGACGACAGAGTAACCTCCCAGTACTTAGGCTACACAGGGGCAGCAGTCATATCCGCTATTTGTGCAACTTTAATTCTCATAGACTGCGATAGAATGCGTCGCTCAGGTTTATCGAGGGCACAAAGATGAAACCATTTGGAAAATTTATCATCGAAGCATGATCTCTGTTCATTTCCTGAAAACTGGCGAATATCATTTTCATTCGAGTACTTAGATTCAAAATTCTTCGAAATATATAACTGACAAGAGTAAAACACACCTAGTGATTCAAAGACTATATGTTCTTTCCTTATATGTACAGGCATTGATAAGTATGCAGGAATATGTTCACTGAAAAAAAAGAGGGGAAAAAACTTCTTGAATCCATCTCTGATAAACAAGAAGAGAAACATACACGCCATTTTCACAGTATTTGTGTTTTTTCATACTCACTTATGTTATAATGCACTCTGCATCAAAATATATGATTAAACCCTTAACAATTATGACCAAATTATGACAAAATGGTACCCCTAACAAGTTAAATGATATATAACACTCCCATGTTCTAGACAATAAAAATATTAAAGATTTACTACCTAAAATATGGGGTATATTTTGCGTTATGCTGTTGCAGCTGAAAAATGGCTTTGTTTTCCAGTTTTTGTTTCAGGAGATTTACAATAGAAACTCTTAGTTATAGATGTCAAATCATTGTGAAATTATCCCTCTTTTATATGCAATTTACTGTATGTAAATCAACAAAATATTAGCAAAATAATGTTTAAATATGTGAAAATGCAGATGCGTTATGAAATTTAATAAAATTCTACTGTTTGAACTTGCAGTTTAAAAAAATATATGTTAATGCATTACTCTTACTTTAGGTTCATTTTAAAATTAGAGTTAAATGATAAATGAAACAATAAAGAAAAGTTTTAGTGGATTCTTCGAAACTTTAGAAAATGACACATTTTCTTCTTACTGGCATAAAAATGTCCCAAAATTCTGTAGTGTCCGCAACAAGTGCTTATTCTGGAATGCATTATGAATTATATTTCTTTTATTTTACATGTAAGAGGCCAGTACAGCTACTAATCTATCTACCAAAAAATATCAGACTTTAGCTCAGTGTTGCTTGGAATTCTGGCAAATATATTGTGTTTTGTAGAGTCCGCAACGCTGTAGAGTCCGCAACAGCTTTTTAAATTCAAAGTTTCTTCAAAGAAATGTAACATGATTTCAATTGATCATCACTATAATTGTCCAAATATTCAATACAAATATGTAAGGTTACAAAACTTAGTGGAACTATAACTTCATACTTTGAATAACACCCATAACGACTTGTTTATACATAATATTCAAAATCAATTGTCAGTCTTATGTTATATATTGAAAGTTAATTTTCATGTGGTATTTAAAACTGAATAAGTGGAAACTAAAGAATATATCTAGATGTTAATAAGTCTAGTTCTAATTAAAACAGTTGTGTTGCGGACACTACAGTAATAACTATATACCACATTCATTTATTATTTTCACTTTTTATTTCATTAAATATTTTTGAAATGTAAAACACTTCTCTGATATTTTGCTCCTTTGATAATACAATTAGTTAGCTGGATTAAGATAACAAAGGGTGATTTTTGTACAAGATAACACTTCAAACTTACTGGTATATATATGGGTTTTATTTTCCAGGCCGGATAGCCATTTTTGACTAGCCTTTTTTATTTCCCTATAATATAACACCATTTACTGTACATATAGAACTAGTTAGAGATTAAGATTTTCAGTTTACTCCATTAAAACCAAATATGGTGTCATATAGCAATATTCAATATATTGTAGTGTCCGCAACAATTTCAATACTGAAAAAAAATTATGGATGCCTCAGTAAATTCTTTAATTCATTGAATTTATCTATAAAACTATTTGTTATAACTTCTTTAATTGTTTTAAAATAAGTAAAATCATAGACATTTTTTAAAACTGCAAAACAATTATACATCAAGAAATAATTAATGGTCCTTGTTATGTGGTTATTTTCATCTCAATAAACCACATTCTGCATCTTTTTATATGATACATTTTCAAGAGTTGATCCGGTGGTATATAATTCAGCCTAGAAATGAACATTTATTAACAATTATTTTTATAAAAATGACAAAAGATTATTCTTATGGTTACTTGTAGTGTCCGCAACAAAAATGCTATGCATTTTCAAAGCTAGACAAGATACAAACGAAGATATCCAGGGTGTTATGACAAATGTATTTGAAATTTAGAAGTATTCAATTTGATTTTCACATGATAATTATGTAGGTCTCATGTGTGATTGTAAAAGTAGATAAACTTAAGGAAGGGAGATAAATTAGACAAAAAAATTTGCAAGTCATTAATGTGAATAAAATTTTTGTTTTCAAAGAGAACCATAAGATTTTTCTTTTATTTCACTGCAATTAGGTACATAATCAAAACCTGCAAGAAGTTTGGAATAAATAAATATCTTTAATATTTTATTTTAGACATAACAGGTGTAATGTAGTGTCCGCAACACAAGGTCTCGCCCAAAATTTGACTTCGCATAACTTTTTTCGTAAGAATGCTTATATAAAAAAATTTGGGACTCATTTGCATAGGTATTGTACTTTCTAGAAAACATGTCAATAATGTGCTGTTTGACTTTTTATTTTTTGGTCCAAGTGCAACACAATTAGCACAAATACTGTGAAAATGGCGACAGTGTACATGAATAAAAAGGATCTCATTCCTTTTTTATTGGCCAAGGGAGTGATATTTATTTTATCATTTAACATCGATTTCCAAGGAGGGGTTCAGTTGTGCTCACCTTGTGGAGGTTTCAGATAAATGTATAATGTAGATGTACTTGATGTCATTCTGACAGATTTTATGTTTTTCAAATACGTGTATCTTAAAACTTTGTAAAATAAAATATACAATTATTGTTGAAATAAAAATTTAGAATTTAACCATGAATGTTATTTTATATGCTCTTTAGTGTTTGAAAATTTGAAAAGGATACTTTTCAAACCCTCTGAAGTTTGTGGAGGGTTAAATTAAGCTTTATGGCACTCAGGGCCATTGAGAAGTGAGAGATCTTTTTCATGCAAGCTTCTACTGCGACACGGAACCTCGGTTTATACGGTCTCATCCGAAGGACCGGTCTCCACGTTCCGCAGTGGGATTCGTTACTTTACGTAATATATCTTCTAATTCGATTCAACGAACTGAAGTTTAAGAAGAAAATGATGTTTTTTAGCACTAGTAGGTCTTTGTAGCAAACTTGAGGGTCATAATCCTTCTATTGAAACATCTGCTATAGCTATAGCTTTAATGAGAGGATACTACATGTATATGCATTAACTAGGTTTAATGTCCGACTCTTTCAAAATGCTTGGAAGTTGATCAAAGGAACGTCTGATGAGCATGAACCCTAGAGTTAATTACAGAAGCATGCTTAAGAATTTGGGCAATGAACGAACCATTAAGAACAGTTTGTCACTGGAGCATCAGACCGTCCTTCGTTAAATTCCTACAAGTACAGAAGAAAATCACCTTTGGTACATAAGACAGAGATAGTAACGTCATAAGCTTTTCTTGAATGAGAAACATGAGATATATGTGCGAAAACTTTTACGAAATAAGTCAAAATATTCTTTAAAACAAACCCCAAAAATTAGCCAAAACATATTTCTGAAAAAATAATTTTAAAAAACCAAACTTGGTCAGGCTACAGATACAATGTACTTCTGGATCAGAAAGTTACGTCATACCTTGCCACATTTTCCCTTCCCGTTAGACATTTTAATTATACTTCGCATCGCGGTGGACATAGGTATCAAACTGACCATGAAGAATTTTGTTATTCCTGGTTTTTTTCAGTCTTGTTCACAAATATTAAATTGATTCACAGTTCTTCGCAAATCCTGGTCACGGCACCAAATTGACTTAGCAGGTGTAAGCCAATAACAAAATTTGTAAGTTTTTTGAAAAGTTTATTAAACAACCGTGATCGTATAGATTTTTTAATGCTTTTTTCTGAAATTTCACCAGAATAGACCAATACGCAGGTTGTAGCAAAAGTTTTAAAGATCCTTCCAAATATTTAAAAAGAGCGTAGAACTAAAACTCCAAAGTAATAATTAATGTGAGGTCCAAAAAATTAGAGTCCAAAAAGTATTCCAAAAGGGTCAAAGAAAAGAGAATAGAATAGAATAACAGAATGCCGTTTTCCGGCAAAACAGGGTATTTTGTGCTCAGAGGGTATTCATGGTCCCGGATATAAAAGTACTTTTCATTGGCTGACTTAACATTGCCATGCCACCTACGCTTAGTCCGTAGGTCTGTCCGTTGACCTATGAACCCCAACATGGCACCACCCTCCAATTCAAGTATACCTTCATTAATAATATTTATGGACTCACTCTCCATCTCTGCACCACCGGAGTTCTAGCCCTAGGCTCCTTTACTTATCTGCTCCAAAGTTCCCAATTTTATTACTCTTAATCAAGAATCTTAATAGTAAGTTTACATTTCCGTTCAAATTTTATTACTTAGTATCGATGGGCTTGATTGGTCTATTCTGATCAATTCCATTACAAATGAGTTTACAAAATTATAGTTCATTGTATCAATCACAACGTCCAATTTGATCTAACAATATAATTATAGTTGGTGAACATAAAGTCCCTTTTCCAGTTATAAAGTCATTGTATGTGGTACACTAATAATGTAAATCCTTGTTTAATAAACTTTTATTTTAGTTTACTGTCACTACTAAGTTCACTATTAATAACTAAAATGATTATGATATGAATATAGTCCAAGTTGAAAATGTTCAAATAAAATGTCCGCTCTAAACCCTATAGGTTTACACAAGGGAGTGATCGATATTTTATCATTTACATCCATTTTCAAGGAGGGGTTCAACTGTACTCACCTTCTGGAGGTTTCAAATACATATATAATGTACATGTACTTCATATAATTCTGACAGATTTTATGTTTTCTTAAATCTTAAAACTTTGTAAAATCAAATATACAATTATTGTTGAAATAAAAATTTAGAATTTATCCGTGAATGCTTTTTTATTTATTATGTTCTTTAGTGATTAAACTTTGAAATGGATACTTTTCAAAACCCTCCGAAACCTTTGAGGTTTGAAGTTTTTGGAAGGTTTAACTAATCTTGTTTTGCTTTCTAGTCACTTTATCTGTTACTCTTCATTTGTTTGTTTGTTTGTTTAACGCCCCTCTCGAGAATTTTTCACTCATATGGAGACGCCACCACTTGCCGGTGGAGAGCTGCAAATTTTGACCTACTCGGCACTTAGGGCCATTGAGCAGTGAGGGATCTTTTTCGTGCCAGGACTAACTGCGACACGGTACCTCGGTTTATACGGTCTCATCCGAAGGACCGGTCTCCACGTCCCACAGTGGGATTCGTTACTTTACGTAATATATCTTCTAATTCGAACTAAAATTTAAGAAGAAAATGATGTGTTTTTAGAACGAGTAGGTCTTTGTAGCAAACGTGAGGGCCATAATCCTTCTACTGAAACATCTGCTCTAGCTATAGCTTTAATGAGAAGATAATATATGCATTAACTAGGTTTAATTAATGTGCGACTCTTTGAAATTGCTTGGAAGTTGATCAATGGAACGTCTGATGAGAATGAAACCTAAAGTTAATAACAGAAGTATGCTTAAGCATTTGGACAATGACTGAATCATCAAGAATATATTATAGTTTGTGACGTACAAACACTTGCGATTGAAATTTAGGAAGACTTGATAATTACATGTAAATAATTTAATTTTGTTTGTATTCTAGCCTCTGATTGGTTAATATCCAAAAAGGAACACAAATTATTTCTGTATAACCTGGTTTGGTATGGGGACACCCCCCCCCCCCCTGACAACCAGCTGAATCATCTGTATCCATACAATCCTCTCATTTCCAGTCCTCGGGATTCATGGAAAATTCCAGATTTGTTAAATGTACCTTTAATTTCAAACAATAATTCGATCTTACCACATGTAAACAACCAACATGGCTGCAAGGTCTATGTATCAGTTTTTACCTCCCCTCGATTCCCATCACTTCCGTTACTTCCGTTACTATGGTTGTATTATTGAGCGGCAAATTGAACTAATAAAAAGTAACGAAATTTTACACCCATAGCTATTTAATGATTTTAAAATTAAATTATAAGGAATGACTCTAATTCTTGGCCAAATTATTCGAGTATAACCTGGTTTGGGTCAGTTTACGCTGTTTTATAATCCGCTTCGCGGATTATAAAGCGTAAACTGACCCAAACCAGGTTATACTCGAATAATTTGGCCAAGAATTAGAGTCATTCCTAAAATAAATATTGGTGCATATATAAATGATTTTGCTGTACTGTAAACATCGATCACTAAACATCTATAAATAAAATCCTTCGGTGTGAAGTTGTTTTTCATTTACACCGATATCATTAATTAAAGTAAGTGAATCCTATATTTTTTTTTATACAAGATCCACCCCTAGCTCTCGAATTCTCATTGGCTGTTCCGAAATAAATTCAGTCAAGGTCAGTAATTATATAAACACAGCGGACAAATTCAAGATGTGATGTTGACATACACGAAAAATAACTAATATGTGGACCATTTATTAAAAGTCTGGGTCGATTAATGTTTTGCATAACTACATTTTTTGAGTTCAGGTAAGAAATGTTAATAAAACATCACTCTCTAATAATTTAAGCCCAAATCTGCGCGCGTGAATCACTCTCGCACTTGCACCATTACGGAGATCCTATGGAGTTGCATCCTTCTCCATAGACCGAAATACCTGACGTTTTCCAGGCTTTTTTCACAATTTCGATATTTAACGTTTTCCTGGCACGTAAAATATCAAAATCGTGAAAAAAGCCTGGAAAACGTCAGATATTTCGGACTACCTTCTCCCAAAATAAAAAAAAGTAGAGGGCTACATTGTTGCAGCCAGCGTAAACTTTTTAAATCTTTTTAACATGGTTGTTTACTTCAATTCGATACTTATTTTTAGAGATGAATTTAATTTTTGAGAATTCAAGCGTTGTAGTTCATTTACCTAATGAATTCTCAAAAATTAAATTCATATCTTATATTTACATTATTTTTCTGATGACTTGCCATATATTTTTGTCATTCAACGATCAGTTTTGAAAAAAAATTGCATTATTTTATTCTAACTTCAATCACATCACAATGGAAATATTCTTACTCACCCCACGGTAGTTCATGAGAACATGAACTTTTTCTAATTTGCAAAGAATCTTAAGGAAAAATATTTGGAAATGTAAATATAACAATATAACTGTACACGTTAAAAGGAAATACTCTCTTAGATTCCTAATAAATAATACAGTTCTCGCACGCTACCACTTGTATTTATTGTTTGAGAACACCACAGAATTTATATTTGGAAAGTGGAAATTTTCGTTAAGCATTATGCATTACCTTAAAGAGTGAGACCCAATGGTAGGGCAATTGGATTTTCTTTTCTTGCTCTGAGGGTGGCTCTCTGCACAGGCACCTGACGTTACTTATTTTTACTTAAAAATATACCCCCTACTTGATATTATTTGGTATAGGGGGGATATTTTTTGTTATTAAGTAAAGCCAGGTGCCTGTGGCTCTCTGCTGCAACTCTCATTTTTTGACTGTTTTCAGCTTCTTGTACTCTTTAATTCATGACGCTTCTTTTCTTTTAAAGTGTATATTGTCTTATATAACAGTACATGTAAAATTAAGAGTCTGTCGCCCTCAGTCAGAATTGCCTCTGTATCTGAGATCAATGATTAGTCACTCTGGTTCATTATAAATTCATATTGACCTACATTGAGTCCATACTTAAAAATATATTATTCCGATAGGCAGTGCTAAAAAATATGTATTTATATAACGTTATTGTAGATGGGTACGGTTTTCTTCTTAGTTGCTGACCAAAAGAAAGGGTTGTCCTTTACTTCCATAGACAAAAAAAAAAAAAAAAAAAAAAAAAAATAAAAATAAAAATAAAAGATAAAGAATAAACCGTCCTATTTGTATTGAATCCAAGGTCAAGAGATGATGATTTAGATCAAATCTTAAAGTAAAGCTTCATTAAAACCTCCAATATTATTTTATCGATTTTTTAAATGATGAAGTTGTGATAGAAATTCATACATATTTGCATTTAAATTCTACTTTTTTTCTCTTGAGTACAACACCTTTCTTGATTGGAACAATTAAATGAGTGTCGAAAATTACTGGCCATATTCAAATAGCAATAATTTTACTATAAGTCTTAAATATCATGATTAATTTTAATTATCAAAGAAGTTTTATTAATGAATCCCTTCGGTTTCGCTGTTCTCGGGTATAAAATCAATATGACCCTTTCATTGGACAATGTTTACTTGTTTGTGTGAGAATGGGTCATATGTTTAATTGAATGACCAGGTCGTACGGTAATTGAAGGAAAAAGACATTAATTTAAAAACACATGAAACAGATGGAGCATTATATGAAAATATTTTTCACTGTTTCCACTATACTGAAAGGTAAGATCGTTCAACTCCTCTAAATATGTTCTGTATCCCATTCGTCGACAGTTTTCTGTTAAATTTATAATGAAATATATCAAGATATTCCAAAATAATCTCCGAATAACTTATATAACCACCCATTTTTAAACCCAAAAGCTCTACTTTAATTGCAGATAATTTTACGTGCATTTTATGTTTATTGCGTTTCCTCAAGATTTTACAAAAAATGCTTTTATATCAGTGCAGAAATTATAATTATTTTGCTTATGAAATAATTGAAATTATTTATCACAATAAAAATGTTTTGTGCATTTTTCCCCACCAAAACTCAAACTAGAGACAGACCCTAATAATCACTATAAAACCACACAAAAACAGTTGTGTATTAGGAAAAGAGTAAATAAACAAATTTTAAGATACATAAATAACTAATGCGATCTCATTACAAGCAACGAGTACGTCTTCCGTCCAATTACTGATAAGATCCTTATTGTTTAATTTTGTAAGAACTATAGATGAAAGGTATAGGCTCATAGGTATAGAAACACATAGGGGATAAAATCGATCAATTTTGAACAAATTCCGGTTCTTTTGCATTCACTTCCGGTATGATCGGAAGTACTTGAAACGACTGACCATTGCAGATCAAGCACTTAGTAATCCCTGAAAGTTTTCATTAAAAATATGCATTTTTACACTACTTCCGGTTTTGACGAACCATACTTCCGATGGAAATGGTATCATGACTTGAAAAACTCTCTAAGAATCTTTCATAACCAGCAACATTTACTAGAAAATGAAAAAATGAAAAAATGAGCATATTTTTAAACTACTTCCGTTAGACACCGAAAATGACTGCGGAAAAATATGTCACATTTACAAGGCAAGATCTATCGTCCCTGAAAGTTTCATGATTCTATCTTGAATCAAATTTGAGAAAACGCCTGGACAATATGTCATTTGAAAACAGAAAATCGGTCGTTACTCGCGACCGGAAGTGACGACGGTAAAATCACAAAAAAGATTCAAGTTTAATTAATTTCCCATTAATGCTGAAAGTTTCATGGAAATCTATTAATATCCTTCCAAGTGTTCAATTCTTTCTCGTTCTTGCTGATCTTCTGGTAATTATGAAGTGTTTGGTGACTGACACAATTTTCTTTCAGGCAATCATAAAATTCAGCAAGTGATTCATTGGTGATGTTCTTTATGGAAAACTCAGTTTTAAACTTACCATTCTCCAACACATTCTTTGAATGTTTGCTACTTTATTGTCTAAATTCTGGCCCTTGATGCCTATTAGGCTAAAGTAATGCTTCTTAAGGTCCTTCCATATTGGTAAACTCGTATATTTTTGGGGACATCATAAAAACCAAAGTCCTGCAATTTCATTTTGAATCCGGAAATAAATCTCACACCCCCTTTCTTACCTTTTCTGTCGTACCCTTCGGTGGATTGATCCTTAGAAGGGTTTCATTTCTTTGACAAACATTCAAGAGTTTCAGATTCTGTAATGTCCGAAGTTCCGTTTAAGTCCGTGGCGTCGACCTCTTCTTCAATTTCCTTGGTCGGCAGGTATGATTCATCTTCAACAGAATCATCTTCTTCCGACTGACTGCCAAAATGCCTTTTTTGTGCCTTCTTGAATTGTTCCTTTTCCTTACGCCTGGATCCGTTTTTCTTCCTTTGAAACCTCTTTTTCTGATAAATGCTCAGATTGATTCGATTCCTCGGCCCAGATGTAATGGTTCTGGCTCTTCATCTGAAACGATACGAACACACTTTTTATCTTGTTTTCTGGGCGGTGTGTCTCCAATACATCTAATCGCCATTTTCACAGTATTGGTGTTTTTTCATACTCACTAATGTTATGATGTACTCTGCATCAAGATATATGATTTAACCCTTAATAATTATGACCAAATTATGACCAAATGGTACCCCTAACAAGTTAGATTATATCTAATACTCCCATATTCTATACAATAAAAATATTAAAGATTTACTACTGAAAAAATGGGTATAATATGCGTTATACTGTTGAAGGTGAAAAATGGCTTTATCATTCAGTTTTTGTTTCAGGAGATTTATGATAGAAAATCCTAGTGAAAGATGCCAAATCATTGTGAAATTATCCCTCTTTTATAAGCAATTTACTGTATGTAATTCAACAAAATATTAAGTAATGTGAAAATGCAGATACGTAATGTTATATATAATTCTACTGTTTGAACTTGCAATTGAAAAAAAAAATACATGTATATTGATGCATTACTCTAACTTTGGGTTCATTTTAAAAATTGAGTTAACTGATAAATGAAATAGTATAGAAAAGTTTGAGTGTAGTCTTCGAAACTTGAGAAAATGACACATTTTCTTCTTACTAGCATAAAAATGTCCCAAAATTCTGTAGTGTCCGAAACATGTGTTTATTTTGGTATGCATTATGAATTACATTTCTTTTATTTTACATGTAAGAAGCAATACAGCTACTAATCTATCCACCAAAAATATCAGACTTTAGCTCAGTGTTTCTTGGATTTCTGGCAGATACACTGTGTTTTGTAGAGTCCGCAACAGCTTTTTTAATTCATAGTTTTTTCAAGGAAATGTAACATGATTTCAACTGATCATCACTATAATTATCCAAATATTCAATTCACACATGTAAGGTTACAAAACTTAGTAGAACTATAACTTCAGACTTAGAAAACACCCATAACCACTAGTTTATACATATAATTCAAATTACGCAAAATTTTGAGACTGGCATTTGACTTGTGTAACCCTA
This sequence comes from Saccostrea echinata, assembly GCF_033153115.1. Lineage (NCBI taxonomy): Eukaryota > Metazoa > Mollusca > Bivalvia > Ostreida > Ostreidae > Saccostrea > Saccostrea echinata. Next base: position 860,026 of record NW_026889763.1, on the reverse strand, counting down.
TATGAACTAGTTTTACCATTATCATTATTGCACATGGTGTATACATCATTATATCAGAAGGAATTCATAGTGTGCTTTAAATGGATTATTTTTTATGAATTTAACAGTACCTATAACTGGTGGTATATAAGTGCATCATAATTATGGGGTGTCATTAAAAAGTCAGGTATTGAAAGGGGTAATGTAATCTGAAATGCAAATGGTAAGGGACTATAGTTTGAAAAAGGTCAAAGATCATTTGATGCCACATTCAAGTTATACAATGAAGTAAGCAAATCTCCGGGCGGTCATTCCCACTCCCTGGAACTGGAAAAAAAACAAATAGCTTTAAATAAAATCGAATGCCCCAAAATATCTTATTATGACATTAAATAGTATAAGGGGCCATGATCCCCCAAAGGTCTCTCCAGACACCCCCTGAAGCTACAAATGATCATATATCTTGAAAATGGTTGAACACTTTTCCCTTTAGCCATACATACTTTTTTTCCTTGTGTGTTTACAGATTTAATGGTATAAAGGTCATGGCCCATTGGAGGTCATCTCCACCTTCTGGAACTGGAAATGATCACAATAGGGACCTGCGTAAAAAGTGTATCAATGATAATCCGCTTGACATTTCATTCATGACCCACTAGAGTAAATTCACCCTCCTAGAATTAGAAATGAAAATCATTTAGAGACCCGCCATTTACTTTTGTGAACATTTTCTATACTGCAAGCATATTTACAATTTTTATTGTCAAAACAAAGTACTGGTTTGTATGTACATGAACATCCCCGGGGGCTGGGAAAGGGGAAAAGGGGAAGGAGTTATCTCTGTATGGTCTTAAATGCTAAAAAACTCCGACTTGTCATCATTACTTCCTCTTCTCATAACATACATGCTTATTAGTCAATAGATCATAGACTTTTGGTCGTATTCCTAGCTCTCCCTTTAATCAGGAATGATGATTTAAATATTTTAAGATGATTAAGAATTAAAACAGGTCTTGTACAATCTCTTAAAATTGATTAAGCTTTGTAGTTGAATTGGCCATACCGGTATAGCTTGATTTTGCTTTTCAGAACACCTGACTTAGCTTTTTCATCACACTTTTTCTAAAATATGCAGATGGTAATTTTTTTCCTCAAAAATCATTCAACTGAAAAGAAAGTATGGCCAACGGTATTGAAATGCATGTTTATGATATTATATGACATGTTTATAAGGTGTTCATGGCTCCCATAGGTTATTTTAAACCTGTGTCCAAACATCTCTTATCGAGTGAAACCTTCATTTTCCCAAGAATGAACCTAAAAATATTGCAACCAATTCTGCAGACAAAGTTTAAACATTTTTTCTAGTTTTCGTATAAAAACCATGTCCATCAAGGTTGCCATTAAATGAAATTATGGTTATCAAAACATCACATGTACAGATCTTAAAAACTTGGAAATAGAACTGTCTGAAAAGTCCCCAAATACCATTTTCATATGAAAGTATTCATTATAATAATAGGATCATTTGTTATTAAATCCTGTGTTTTCAGGAACCTCCTGTTTATCCTGCTTAGAATGGATTTCATCCCTGGATGGAAAATATCGGAAGCATTGTTACTGGTTCAACAGCTCCTCCTCTTTAATGACGGCATTTGAAGCAGACGAGTATTGCGCTTTAAGTGACGGACGTTTGGCGCCCTATATTGACAGCTACCAGTATAGCTTCCTTGTTGAGCTTCGCCCACCCACAGCGTAATTCCACTTTTCTATTTTTCTCCTTTCTTTTTTCGAAAAAAAGTTTTTTTTTTTTAAAGAATCCCTCATTGTAAGGTTGATAACAACGTTGAACTTTTGAATCTTGAATATCAACATCTGGAATACAATGAATATGTTGAAGTGAGTTGGAAATCTCTGCCCTCTTTTCTTTATCTTTTAACCTTTTAAAGAATCTCGAATCCGCGGGCATCTCTCAGTTTCTTTTTTCAAAGCTTGACTGAATTTTATTTATCGTAAATATTCATTACAATTCATTAATTTTCAGTGGTGACACATTTATAGGAACGACGGACATTATTGTAGAGGATACTTGGGTAAACTTTGATGGCAGTAGTATTCCCGGAAATGAATTTTTATACACGATGACAAATTATCCGATACATCAACCTAACGGTGGAAGCGCTCAGAACTGTGCTGTAATGAATTCAAAACTATATGGGGGAGTTTACTTCGACAATCGAACACAAGACAAATCGTGTTCCTTCACATCAACGGATATGCTGTGTTACTTCGAAGGTATATATTATTTGCTTTACCCTGCTTCTTCTTTGTGAATTATAAGATGAAGATAACGAACAGTGACCAATCTCATAAATCCTGTAAAAGAGAATCATGAACAAGACTAAAACACCGGAGGTAGGATCAGGTGCCTAGCAGGAGTGAACATCCTCTGTTGAACTGCCTCATCCGCGGTGAGTTTTATGTATTGATCCGGTAGACGGAGTACTCCGTAGTCAAATTTAGTATAAAGTTGGACAGATTGGACAGGTCATCATTAAAAATTTTTCAAGATAGGTAGGTGGGTAGTTATTTTTTTTTTTAATTATGCAACACATATTGATAATTGTCATAAAAACCACAGGCTTCGAAATTTATTGATGTTTTCATAATACACCGGGCAACTGGACAGATTCAATATTTATTGCTATAAGCGCCTTAGAGAAATGCAGAATCTTAGTTTAATGGCAATGCGAACAATTTGTATTCTACTGGAAACAAAATGAAACAAAGAAAGAAATAATTTCTTAATTTCTTGACCACACTGAATTTTTCAATTTTGAAATCATTCGTACAGTGATCCTTATGGTTAATACTAGTATTAACTGCATTTCACATGTATTTTATTGGTTACAATAAATTATTGCTATGAAATATGATTAATTTTTGTTGAAAACATATTTTGAAAATAGAACCTTTTTGAATAATTATATAAACAACTTCAATCTCATTCATCGTAAAATTTTGTAGATTTGTTGATATGAAGATTTATATGTACTGTCCGGGAAATTTCTTTTAAAGACCCAATTTTTTACCGTACGGTTACCTGAGGAGGGGGTGTGGTCTTGGTAGTGGCAATACTCAAGATGTCAAAAATCCATATACACATTGCATTACACAGGAAGTCTGTCTTTGATAATTAGGGTCAACATTACGCGTTTCTTGCCCTAATTTTGAGTGAAACTACTGTAAATAATTTATATACGTAACTATAAAATAAGTCAACTTATATAATGTTTTCATCGATATCTTTTAATTAAAGGATAAAATAATTAATAAAAGAAATATCATTAAAAAAATCACGAGTGAAAACTACAAAGCAATCATATAAATATTTTTTTAATTGTTGGTGAAAAAAAATCATTATCAATTAAGTGTAAATATTGAAATAAAAAGATTCAATTTATTGTGTGGATATAAATCATCGGAATATTTATTTCTCTGACCAACAATAAAGTCCAAAGTATTCACTTCTTCAATTTCCAGTGGTCCATGTTTTTATGCCCTGTTCACAGATTTGAATTTTTTTTAAAAGATCGATCACTGTTCGTTATCTTCGCCCTTTTCATTACGAATATAGACGTTAGAGAAAATCCGGACAATGATTTTGAGGCACAGGTTGAATAAGGGGTTCGGAAGAGTTATCAGTCTGTGCTGCCACAGGAACTTCTTCCCTCTCCGAATCCCAGTCCCAGTCATTGGGGGAGAAAAGGGCTCGAATAGCCGCTAGTTATCTTGAACGTCATATCTCAAGAATACAAGTACCAAAGCAGTGGAGATTGAAAAAAAATAATTCATGAAGTCAAGATTTAATTATATACTCTCAATTATTTTTTGAAATATAATTACCAAGCAATATTACAGCGATTTGATTTTTTTCCTACCAGAGTGTATACAAAGCGACTATTCACGCGGTACATGAAAGCATTTGATGCGTGACCAGATGATCGTTTTCAAAACATGCAAACTCAGATTATCAGGTAGCACAGGAAGCTAAACTGTCAGTCAAATCAGTAGCTATTGTTTTTTTTCTATGATTGAAAGGCGGTATATTTCTGATCCTGAATAACGAAGATTTTGGGGGGGTTAACGTAAAATTGGGTGTTTAATGTTCAATAATTGTACCTTAATCTTTTCCAAAACAAGATACAGTGTAAAATGGTATCAGCGAACAGGATTACAGTGAATTCTTTCTTCAATGAAGTCATGTTTTATAGCCATACAAAACAATGACACATTAGCAGACATGGAAAAGCTTTGATATGATTTACGTATTTACTACGTAGATCACATTTGTTTAGTACTGTTTTTCACACGATATTACGAATACATTACAGATATATTGCCTATATATACTAAAACTCAGTAATTTCTGTTGAATATTCATTTTCAAAATTCAGTTTTTTTTAAAGGGGACATGGATGCAGTTTTGATGTTTATATCCTTCAAAATTTTGGGTTGAATTTTGTGACTTACGTGATGCAAAAAGCGTTTCAGACTGATATAACATAAAACCTTTTATTCGAAAATTATCAAATTTTTGAATTTTTGGCATGTTTGCTTGACATTAATCCGTGCACTTTCACTTATTAAAATTCATTGTTAATATTTATAAATTCAAAAGTGTAAGAAAGGAAAGTCAAAATGAAATTGTAAGAGGGCAAAACCATCCGGCCATTAATCTTTTAATGTTCAGTGATGTGTACATTGTTAACGAATATACCCATGCAGTAATACGTAAACAGAACATGAAACCATGTTTACAAAAGGTTTTGCTGGTAAGTAATGAAGAATATCGTTGCCATGGAATGTCGACAATTTTCATGTTAGTCCAAAGCATTTGAATGAAGCTATTTTTGAAAGTAAATAGGGAAATTTAAAATTGTCAAAAAAAAAAAAAGAAAAAAAAAAGAAAGAAAGCAACGATGTCTATGCCCCTTTAAAGACTTCTTTTTCATGTTTCCTTTACATTATGATAGTTCAAGTAACCAACAACCCTAACACGGATAAAGACATCTTGTGATATTGTGTACATTTCCAGATTGGACCAATCTCTGTTTATCCTGGAATTCTACAGCCGACGAGAAATACAGACAACACTGTTACTGGCCGACGACCAAAATGCCCAACCAGACCACGTGGACCGTAAAGGACGCCATGGACAAGTGTCGGTTTGAGGGTGGGCAGCTAGCCCCCATCATAGATGATGATCAGTACTCCTTCATTATGAGCCGTCTCAGCTCTGTTGCCCAGTACGTATGTTTTGCTTAGAATTGCAAATTTCGAAATTCTCACATCAACAGTAAACTATCAATCATATTCCAAAAGTTGACTTGGCAACTTTGTAAAAGGTAAGAGGAGTTCTGGGAACATGTTTTCTTGCAGAAAAATATCTTTTTTCACCCCCCGACTGGCCTCAGGGGTGAAAATGAAATTTCCGAAAACTCATTGCAACCTACCTGTACAGGGCCCCGTTTTACTAAAGAACTTACGACTAAGACAAAAATTTAATTTTGTAAATAACCCTGTTTTTTAAATCAATTTGGAAATCTTTTTGATCTTTTAAAAGAGAATTTTGGAAGATATATTTATGCATACAGTTTTAGAACAGAATTGTTTATTTTGCAAGATTTTACAAGCAACTGAAGTTTTTGGTCTTAATCGTAAGTTCTTTTGTACATGTAAAACGGGCCCCAGGGCACCATATTAAAAGAAGATTTGGTTACTGCATAAAATGTAAGGAAGTTCTGAAAACATAATTGTCGTAAAAATACCATTTCTGACTCCCAAATGGCTCCAAGGGTGACTTTGAAAATTCCAAAACCTTATTGCACATCTAAAGAACATCATCAATCATATTCCGAAAAAAGGTTTGGATATTACGTAAAATATAAGAACTAGGTGTTCTAAGAACGTTGTTTTGTAGAAAACATTGTTTTTCGACCTCCTATTGGCCAAAAAGGATAAAATTAATTTGGAAACCTTATTGCACATTTACAGGACAGATGTACAGGATAGATGATATAGCTACTGCGTGAAATCTTGGAGGAGTTCAGAAAACCGAAGTTTTGTAGAAAAAGGCCATTTTTCGACCCAATTCTGTCCCTTATTGAAATAAAAAATCTGAAACCTTATTGCACGTATAAAGGACACCATCAATAATCTTTCAAAAGGTGGACTGACTTCTGTGTAAAATATAAGAGGAAAAAGAAATTTAATAGACGGACTGGTCAGAATAACAACATACCTGAACTTTCTTCAGAAAGTACAGGGTATAAAAATAGTTTAGCCCCCATAACTTGCTTGAAATAATCTTCAGAGTTAGAATAAAGACGTTCGAAAAGCTTGAACTTTACATGTAATGTACCCAGATATCGGGTTCTTTTATCAGTTTCCTTCTGTCTGGCACACTGTTATCCACTTCTCCAGTAGCATCACATTTATAGGCTGACAAGAAGAAAGAATGCCTGTATCTTACATCTACATTCATTATGTACAGCTGTTTCACTTATAATATATTAGAATACATCGCGAGATGCTCACGACAGAAGGTTAATATGAATCAGTTTCAGTTGTATCTATAAACCTCTTGCCTCCATATTTGATTAAACAACATTCCATAGATTTCTTTCATTTTTATCACACTGCATTTTAACACTTTAACAAAACATCAGCACAACAGGTATAAGCACGGAGTTGTGGTTTGGAATCCTTAACATCAAAGGTACCCCTATGAACTGGAATGGTGATCCTATGGAGGCTACTACAACCATTGCATCTCCCTCGGGAGAGTGGTGTTTTCTGATATCGACATTCGGAAGTCAGTTCTGGAGACAGTGCAGCTTCACAGATCCATCTATTGCCTATGGTGCTCTCTGCTACAAAGAGGGTGGGTATACAAATATTTCTAGGTACGAATCCAAAACAGGAAATGTGTTTATAAAAGATAACGCTACAAAACAACCCTACAAACAATACATTTGTGAATAGGTCATAAAACAACAGGCGCCAGGAAATTCCAGAGGTGGGATCAGGTGCCTAGGAGGAATAAGCATCCCTGTCTATTTTTCAGCATGATGAATCTGCGAGGGAACATGTGATTTTTTGTGAAAGGGCAAAAAGGAAAGAAAATGATTTTTAAAAAAAATAGAGTAACTATTATTTGTATCACAACAAACTTTAATTAATACATTTTATTAGCATTAAGAGGTTGTCAAAAACGTTCTCAACGATGACGCAAAATTTTTATCCGTGGTCGGTATAGAGCTCTTTATTGAAACATTGTTCAATTATTGCTGTTTTTTAGGTCAATACGATGATTTAGCCACCTGAAGAATACAATATTCAACGAGTCCGAAGTGAATATTGTGCTTCGAAAGTAGCCAAAACAGCAATAATTGTTGCAATGCCCCATGCATTCCCAACCCCCGATTCTATGTCCCGAATATTATGTTCGCCTGAGTGGAAGTCTGATGCATGTGAAATAACTTTCCAGAACTAATTTTATAAATTTGAATTTTTTTTAATTTTTAGTTCAATGTAGGAAAAAAAAATCCTTATGTTCACCTGGAAGTCACGTGCAGGTGAACACATACTACATAACGTAGTATTTTTCTACAATGTTGGATCTCACCCAATTAGAGAGCTAAGAATTATTCAATCATATAATAATTCCCAGTGTCTTTTGAAAAAATGCCAAATTTACCATTAGTCTTAATAATTTTTTTTTTCATTTGAGAAGGATTTGTTACTGATGCTGTAAGTCCTAAAACATCACGTAATGCCATAACACTGTCTGCAGAGGAAATAAAAAAAGAACTCCATGTTAACCCAAGGAACACCAAAGGTGAACTCATTTCAATATTATTTGCATAGATGATGCACAAATATTTTTCAATTATGTAATATGAAATATATGTTTTTCAATCATTTTTCATTTCCCATTTTATGCAAAGAGAACACTTGATTTTGTAGACAAAAACCATAAAAAAAATTATCCTTGAAAAACGTTTCACATTGACTTTATTGGATTGATTCATTTTATTCTGTTTTAATAATGAAATTATAAAAATATATTTCAAAATTTTATTTCTAGCGTATAAGCTGTCAAAGATAAGTGTATATGAGGATCGTCCTGTAGCTGTGAGTCTTGGGGTCGTTGGTATTGCTGTACTTATATCGGTGTTTGCTTTCGTCATCCTGTTAGACTGTCAACAAATGGAGAGACTCTGTTCCAAACAACAAAGGCCAACAAAAATTGAAACTAAAAACTAAACTCTGAATAAAACAGATTTACTGTGCTATTCAGGGAAGGATGGAATTCATGAGATTCCCTGGCAAGGTTCATGGATCTCCACATATTAAACATACAAATCTTTTTGGTTTCATCGTTGTTGTTTTTGTAGTTGTGAAAAAAAGTAAAATTCCAGAGAAAAACATTTCCATGTCTTCAAATGTAATGTTACTAAATAAAATTAGCATTATCTGTGATGGAAAAACATCTGATAAGATTAAGAATGCATTTGTCCTAAAATTTCATAAAGAGTAAGTGGCAGTAAGTGTATTTAGTTACATTATTTTGTTTTTTTTTTTTTATTTGATTTTTAAAGCAACATTTGTACGGAAGAATATAGTAAGCATATTATAAAGAATGCAAGTCGCACTATCTTTATATAGTTACCGGGTATATAGTTCAATCATGCAGGCTTGGTGACTACATTTTATGTAATAGGTAAATCATTGTCGAGTTTTGTTTGTTTTTTGTTTTTTTTAAATATCATTGATTATAATATCTGAAGATGGTCAATACATGTTAAAAATTGAATCTTGTTTAATATTCCCGTTTTTTGGATAAAAGTGAAGCATTTTGCGATGTAATGCTTTGCTGAGATATTTCTGAAAGAACCTCGTTTAATAGTAATTCCCGTTTCTGGTTTTTAATAACTAAAAATATATCTATTTCACGTACGATATGTTTAAAGAGAACTTGAACTGACATTTCTAATGTGGTTTTCATTTTATATTCATCGAGAAATAATGGAATTGATACACTTAACGTCATTCATTCCATGGCTATTTGTCCATTTGATGCATTCCTCTTTATATTCTTTAGATGCTTTCATTTTTCCTTTTCTCATTTCACTGATAAGCTTTGCTGTTGATATTAATGTTAGGAATGTGAAGTAGTTTGAGTCGTATTTAGTCATAAGATCTGTACATGTACAATTAAATGTATATTACAACTACATGCGTTTCATCTTTGGCAAAACTGTACATGTACAAAGTCAAAATGATACTGGTAGTTCTATTTTAGTCATTTAAGGACACATAACACCAAAAAAAAAAAAAAAAAAAAAAAAAGATGCATGGATTGATATATACTTTTTAACTGATTTTGAATAGAAATGACATAAATAGTAAATCCCTGAAATGTAAAGAATTCGCAAGTATTTTTTATTGCTAAAATATGCGACTTTATGCCCGTTTCCATGTAAATCTATACAAAATTTTGGACATATTTTTCAACATTATGACAAAATCTTGATAAAATTTCCACACTTACCCTGGAATTCATTATTCAGGTTACCTATATGAATATAGATCTACAAGATATATTGCTGATTTCTGAAAAAAAGTTTGTGTTATTTATCTTTAATTAAGGTTCATATCGGCCATCGTTGTTAAAGCTATATATGGCGTATCTGAGCTAAAAAAAAAAAAAAAAAACGAGATTAAGTGTAGATGAACATGATATTTGTTGTTTATGTTCAAATTAAAATTTTCACCGATTTTGAACTTGAATAACCCCACGTTTCTAAAGTTAAATTGACTTTAAACTGTGTCTGATATTTAAATGCGGATTCGGTAAATAAATCGGTTATTGTTTTAAATTTCTAATATCTATGAAACGCGATTGATTTAAATTGTGCAATTTACAGGAAAGTCCTATCTTTATATAAAGTAATAAAACAAATAGAAAGATCTTATTAATTTTAGTTAGTCTGAACTTATAAAAAAATACACCACATATGACTTTAAACCATGTATGACAAATAACACATTCTGTGCATTAGGTAAACCATGCAACTATTAATTATGTAATACGCAAGTCATGAGGGACACGTGTCTACACTCCTTACGTAATTGTAACCCACATAGCTGCATGTACTATTACACTTCTTTTTCAAGACAGACATATTACCGATTTACCGATCTTTTTCTGCCTACTATGTAAGCATATGCATAGTTGAAATGTTAACCTATATCAAGGTTGAACATATCCAAATATTTATTTTAAATCTTTAAATATTTATGAGGAACTGCATAATGAATGAAACGCAAGCAAAATTTGTTTTTATCTTGCAGACAGGAAAAAGTTTTGTTTAATTAAGCGCTATGTTGCATATTCAAGGATGTACGAAATGATTTCCAATTCAGAGAAGTCTAAGAAAATTCTCTATCAAAGCTGCGTTTGCTGCTCCCCGCTGTAGTTCTTTCTAACACTTTTAAATGGACTACTAATACTTCCTTTTTAATTGTTTACAATTTATGTTAGTATTATCCTATGATATAAAAAGACTGGGGTTCTTCAGAATCAGATTCAAAAAAGACATTAATTTCAAAGCTTATGATACAGATGGAGCATTATATGAAAATATTTATCACTGTTTTTACTATACTGAAAGGTAAGAAATTTAAAAACCTCCCTCAGATATACTACGTGACCTTTTCAGAGACTTATCTATCAGAATTCATTATTTGCATATGTAAATTGATATGTAAATTTCTTAAGATATGGTAAATAACTTTCATCCATTTTTATTCCCAAAGTCCTACTTTGCAATGCATGTCATTTGCATGTAATTCATATTCATTGCTACGAGGGTACTGGTTGTGTCTCAGAAAACGCGAATATTTTCAATATTATTTGTTTTACTAATACTATAAAGTTAAAATATTGGCTGTGCATATAATCGACAATTTTTAAATACTCAGTACTACATAGAAATTTCAATAAAATATATTTATAAATAACACTTTTTCTCAGTAAAACGAATCTTGAAAAATAGCTGTCTGCGCAACACTCGTAGCATTGGAATCGTGCGTCTTTATAAAATTCGTATGAAGCATAAATTTGACACTGCATTTGGTTTTCTGTTAGTAACCGAGTTATTCATCTCACACATACACAGGTAAAATTGCAACGTATGTTTAACATATGTTGAACATACGTGGCAATTTCACCTGTGTACTAGTTACAAAAAGATCGAAAAATTAATTTTTTAATAGAAAATTTCTCAACCCTGATCAAAAACAATTGCTCGCATAGTTAGACGGTGGTCTCCAAGTATGACGTCGGGATCCTGTCTTTTCAGTTTGTCGTTATTTTTGTTGGTCTACCAAGGTTTCCTCCATCAGAGCTAGTCTCCCGCGTGGTGCAGTGGTTAGAGCGTCTGCTCTAGAGTCGCGGAGTTGGGAGTTGATCCTTACGTCACTGGTTCGAATCCCACTGCGGGACGTGGAGACCGGTCCTTCGGATGAGACCGTAAAAACCGAGGTCCCGTGTCGCAGTAGGTGTTGGTACAAAAAAGATCCCTCACTGCTCAATGGCCCTGAGTGCCGAGTATAGGTCAAAATTTGCAGCCCTACACCGGCAAGTAGTGGCGTCTCCATATGAGTGAAAAATTCTCGAGGGAGACGTTAAACAAGATTCAATCAATCAATCAATCAGTCTTCCATCAGATAACCAGTCCAGCCATCCCTTCACCTCTTTTGCCAGGAATAAACCAGTGTCCGAGACATGTGTTTGTGCCGTTCGATCGTTTCCATCTCTTTTCTCTTATCGACAGGAGTCGTACCCTTCTCAACACAGCACTGCTTCATTATTTGATGCGCCGCATTATCGCCCAATGTATCAGATTTTGACAATATCTAACGAATAGTGTTTATGCATCTAACGTCATATTTTTTGCCATTTATGATGTAAAATTGCACTAATATAGAGACGCACCGTATGCTGATGAAGGGCTTCAAAGTAAGACCTAAACTCGGCACTAAGGGCAATTAAGCAGTGAGTGTTCTTTATCGTGCCTTAGTGTACTTTGCGTGAAATAAAGTCAATTTAAAAAAAGTTTAAAGATACATTAAATGAGAGATAATTTGTCAAAATTTAGAAAACATACGTATTGTAAAATTTGAAAAAGTTTGTTTATTGATATTAAGTTTTCAAAGATTGATGGAATCCAGTTATAACTGAAGTTCAGAATATTGGAAAATATCGGAAACATTGTTACTGGTTCGAGCGTTCCTCCTCTTCAATGACAGCATTTGAAGCAGACGAGCATTGCGCTCTGAATGGCGGCCGTTTGGCTCCATATATCGACAGCTACCAGTACAATTTTATCCTTCAGCTGCGACCACCCACATCGTAAATCAACTTCCCAATTGTTCTCTTTTCTTTTCCTTGAATTTTTTTTTTGTGAAAACACCCCCGTTTGTGTATATGGTTCATCGAAAACAATAAAAAAGAAAATGCGTTTGTGAAACACTGATGCCCCCGTATGGCAGCTTATGACAAAGGTTAAAGTTTCTCATATGCACTTTAACCTCCAAGTTCAAGAGATCAAAAAAAAATTTTACCCAAAGAAAAGTCTTGTGTCAATGTACATACCTGGTAAATATGAACGCCCAAGCACCAACCATTCAAAAGTGCGTCAAACTCCAAGGCTAAGGTCAAGGGTCAAAATTAATAGTACGCAGGGAAAGACCTTGTAATAAGAAATATATATGCAAAATATAAAAGTTCTAGCACCAACTTTTCAAAAATTATGGCGAAGGTTAAAGTTTTCAAAAGTAGGTCAAACTCCAAGGTCAATGTCAAAAGGCCAAAATTGTTGGTATCCAAAGAGAGGTCTTGTCACAAGGAAAATACCTGTGAAATTTGAAAGCCCTTATTTTAACTGTTCAAAAGTTATGGCCAATGTTAAAGTTTTTTAAAAATGGGTCAAACTATAAGGTCAAGGTCAAAAAGTCAAAAATACTTACATCCATGGAAAGGTCTTGATAGGATGAATATAGATTTGAAAACCCTAGCACCACATGTGAAATATGAAAGCCATAGCTCCAACCAATCAAAAGTTATGGACAATGTCAAAGATATTGCTTACAAACAGACAAACAGCTAGACAGACAGACAGACGGACGGACGGACAGACAGGGCAAAAACTACATACCCCTGAATCTTCGATTATGGGGGCACAAAAATTGTCCTTTTTATCATTATTGTAAATGTCCTCACTATTAGATTAAGTACAACTGCAACATGCATGTGAAGAATTTCAACTTGTGCACTTGAATGCATGTACATGAATTTTTTTTAAACTCAGTCCTGTATTGCTGGTATACTTTTACATGTAATTAAAGGCAATTTGTTTTACATCATATATGGTATAAACTTTTTTCTTATGATTAATTAATAGATATGATTTTCAGAGATGACACATATATAGGAACAATGGACGTTGTGAAAGAGAACGCCTGGGTAAATTTTGATGGCAGTAGTATTCCTGGAAACGAATTTTTATTTACTATGACAAATTAATCCTATAGCTCAACCCAATGGTGGTACCACTCAGAATTGTGCTATAATAAACTCAAAAACATCGCCATTGGGACCAAATTATTTCGATCATCTAACACAGGACATATCATGTAATGGCCTCAGAACAACGGATATGTTGTGTTACAAAGAAGGTAAGTATGTATTCTTAAGATTCTTGATCTCCTTTGTGCATGAAAAGTAGGTCGTATTATGCCAATATAGATCATAGTGAAAATGCTGAACCTGAAATCACTTGCATTATTATTGTAAATTATATGAGCTACATTTAGCTTTCTCTAAATTTGATCATATTGTGTTATGTAAAACACACTTATCGTGTAGCTGACATTCATATAGTGAAGATATCATTTTCGGTAAATAAGATTCTCTGATTCACTCCGCACCTCACAAACTTCGGTATATGTTTCTCTCAATATTCGAATTTATTTCGAAAGGTGTGATTGGTTATGGACTTATTGATATCATTCGTTCACTTAGCAAGTGTGCTTCAAAGCTCTCTTTGCAAATATTTCCGTTCTATATGTTTCATGACTATGTTCAATAAATAGTCATGTCGTCAAACAGAACATTGCTATAGCCTGTTTCTTTTAACAAACAAATGTAATAAAAAAATTCTGAAAACCTGATTACTGATTAACGATTTATGAATAAGTATTCCAGAAGGAGATCTGGATATAATTGATCTACTAATATTGAAAGTGGTGAAAACTTAAACATATTTTAACATATCTCCATTTGCCTTCCGTAAAGCACTACTTCCTCGTAATACTTCTGAGTGTAATTTACCTGATCCAATGAGTTTCGGAGAAGTCTCATTGTAGTCTCGCAATAGTTACTGAGACTTCTCGAGCATTATTTGCTGTACATCGAAAAATTAAGGTTCAGAACACATTAGTAGGGGTATAAATATAGACCACCTTTGTGAAGAGTGGAGCGAGCTGATCAGAAATATTTTGCTAGCATATTCAGATGTCACAATGTGTTCTCTATGCCAGTATTAAGTAATAAAGTATTAAGTTTCAATGAAATCTCTGGTGACTATTTTTCTATCACAATAATGGGTGATTTTTTTTCTATCATGGATATCATAAAGCAATAAAAAGTGAATACAACTTCGTAGCTGATTTAAGAGCCCTCTATACACTGTACACTAAAGAGTTCTGATTTTGTGGTATTTTTATGCAGATTGAGTAATCTGCCCTTTGATCTAGAATAAAATAAATTGACGTGTACAGTTTATTTCTAAATTTGTGATCAAATAAAGCATTTATAATATTTTAATAGGCCAAGATGAATAGATTGAACACTTTAATTTGCTGGTATTTTGCCCATTTAAGTAAACAACAGCGATTTTTGTTCATCAGTACTTCATTGTCTTTGAACATTTTTCCTGGGGGTAAATGCAAGGTACCCTATGTTGAACATGTAATAGATAAGCTCAACATTTACACCTTTACACACTTTAATTTTCTCAATGTCCAAAAAATCTTTTCCTTTAGTGTATAGAGGGTCCTTAAAATCTTCAGGAATCCCTAAATATATGAATTAAAACAAATTGTGTTTCAGGTATCATGGTGTTTTGAAATAACATAATTTTCCAGATTGGACAAGTCTCTGTTTATCCTGGAACTCTGCAGCCGACCAGAAATACAGACGACACTGCTACTGGCTAACATCTAAAGATCCCTCTGAGACCACATGGACCGTGGTGGACGCCATGGACAAGTGTCGCTGTGAGGGTGGACAGCTAGTTCCTGTCATAGATGATGATCAGTACTCCTTTATAATAAACCTTCTCAGTTCTGTTGCCAAGTGAGTATTTTATCCTTAGAATTTGTGTGGGATCAACGTCTAGAAAAGGAAATACTTTTTCTGAAAATAAATAATAAAAATCTTCTCGATAAACAGGAATCTGGATTTATTCCCAATGAATCTATTTGATAAATAAAACGGATTCCGTAATGGTTGTTTTAAGACACTGTGTCATTTCAAATAAATATATCAATAAATATTTCAATATATAAATTATAAACTTTATATATATATATATATATATATATATATATATATATATATATATATATATATATATATATATATATATATATATATATATATATATATATATATATATATATATATATATATATATATATATATATATATAAATTATCTGCTAAGAGCAACAAAACGAAGTCAATCAATATGGCTGGAAATGCATGCACTTTTGTTATCCGATTACACATACATGACATGTCATCATGTTTTATCAAAAATATCATAATTCTATAAAAGTATATAGCCTCAGATCATTTACAGAAAAGTAGTTATAAATTCAACAAACTTTAGGCACGTAAAAAGAGAAGGGGGCTATCCCTCCACCACTTTTTGAAACATTATAATTATACCTTTTTAAATTTTTAAAAAAAATGTCCCCTCCCAAAAATCGATGCTTCGTGCCAGAACAGGACAAAACTAGAAAACTACATGCACATATTCTGATACACGTATTCTTTATTGCATATATAATGAATATCTTTCAATGTAAAAATTCGTATTTGAAGTGACTATCTTTAATTATACATTTTTTTCAAAAATTAAAATATTTTTAAAAATACACAAATTAACACTTATGAAATACGTCACATTAATTATAACGTCAGTATTTATTCATTTTTGTTTCACCATAGGTATGGGAAATGCATATGCAGAGCGATTTTAACAAAGAGTTAACTATAAGACATCAATTAAATCTGAGTTAGCTAACTTTTATTGACTTTCGAACAACAAAAATCTAACTGACAATTACGTAACTTGTTAAAAATTTAACTTTTAGTGACGGCACTGAAGTTGATTTACTATAGTTTGTGCAACCGGTTCCTGGTAGCTAAACATTAGTAACCGACAACTACATTTACTGGTTCTGCAGAAAATATGTCGCTAAAGATACAATATTGTTAAAGTTACGTTAAATTGCATTGATAATTGTAATAAACATTAATCCTAGTATCTATATTTTTTAATCTGTGTTCCTGATACCAAAACTTAACAAATAGTTTTCTTACTTGTGACCAAAAGTTTTAATATGGAATTGGAGATGAAAAATATCCATAGCTTAAATTCAGATTTCTAGTATATAATAGTATATTTTTATTTAATTTTGAATGATATAACTTTAAAGTTCAAAATAAAATGAAATTTAAGAGGTTAAAATTAATTTCAAGTCATATAAAATCTGTCTCAAGACATTTATGATAAGATGTACAATACAAAAGGTGATCACAAGATGAGATTTGTGTCTATGAACCTCTTAATCAAACACTGATATAAAATAATATTAAATTAAAATAATTTCCCTAAGAAGAATGTTTTGCTAAGTTTTCTCTTATCAGGATCATAGCTATTTTGTAAACTTTCACAAACACCACAGCACAACAGGTATAAACACAGAGTTGTGGCTTGGTCTCCATAACATCAAAGGTACCCCTGTTAACTGGAATGGTGATCCTATGGCGGCTACTACAACCACTGCTGCTCCCTCAGGAGAGGTGTGTTTTCTGACATCAACAGACGAAATCCAGAGCTGGAGACAGTGTAGCTACACAGACCCATCTACGGTCTCTGGTGCTCTATGTTTTAAAGAGGGTGAGTTCAAATATTTCTAGTTGGTACGATACTAAAACAGATAATGTATATGTTTTATCAGCGAAGGAACATCTAATGTTTTATGGAATTATTAAACTAGAGTGTTTCAAGGATCTTATGTGTCACCTGCTTTATAGCACCATTAAGGTTAAATTAAATCTAAAGATGGTCAGCTGTTTATTTGCAACTACAATTATAATTCAGGCATTTGCCTGCAAAGAAAAAAAACATTCACGGATAGTAAAACCGATAGAATAGCATTTGTCATATAAAATCTGACAATGCAATTTTGATTCCCCAACCCTGAAATCTAAAATGAATAATGAATTAATTTTTATCTAATTTATACGTGTTTAATTCAACAATCCTCCAAAGGAGGTTTAAGTATGTCTATAGGGAAATTGTCCGTCTACAACAATCCTTTAGGAATACCGATCCCGATGTAATTTCATAGTATTTTTTTGGTGACTGTAAAGCATACAGTTTCAAAGTACAGTGTCATAAGCTCATAAACATGTGATATAAATAGTTATTATAAAAAATGCCTCTCAAAATTCAAAAGGCACAGGTTTAATCAACTATCCGGAGAATATTTGCAACGTAGGTCAAAGGTCACGGTCAAATGGACTGTAACGCTGGTGTTTTTGATAATGTTTTATGTCAAACAGTACACACTACTAAATAGCATGGACTTACCTCTTAAATGTTAAAAATATGCTGTATATCGACACAGTGAACTATTTTGAAAAATAGGTCAAAGGTCAAGATCATGGGTCACGAGATCGGTAACCATGGTATTTTACAAAAGCCAAAGCGCCAAGCAATAGATGTGCAAAATATCAAATCCATACCTCTTACAGTTTTCTGTATATAGGGTGTGACAGATGGACAGACAGACAGACAGACAAACAGACGGCGGGTAAAGTGATCCCTAAGTGTCGCTCTGCTCAGCAGGCGACACAAAAAGGACAGGATCATACGCACCATAACAAACTATTAGGGAAACATTGCCACTTTAAATACATTATTGTGTCGCCTGCAGAGCAGAGAGGCACTTAGGGATCACTGTTCCCGGCGAACACGTCTGTTTGTCTGTCCGTCTGTCACACTTTATATCTTGAGAACAGTTAAAGATAGGGATTGTTATTTGGCTGATGTATTGCTTGGAAGAATTGTTTTTGTTAAATACCAGGGCTACCGACCTCATGATTTTGAACTTGACCTAAGACCTACTTTGAAAATACAAAGAGAGCCGAAATACCTTCTTTGACTTTTTAGAGGTAAGTTTGTGCTTATTTGGCAAGTGCACTGCTTGTTATAAGACATGTTAAAAAATATCAGACACAGTCCACCTGAGCTTGACCTTTGGTCTATATTTTCAAAAATACTCTTAACCGTTGTTATGTCTTATTAATTTCAGAAGTATGGCATTGTTTACTAGCATTTTTCTTTCATTACCATTGTATTATTAACATTAACCAAACTGAAATTAAAATGCATTATATTAGCAATCGGAACATACCTCGACCTCTTCTGTCAGCAAAACAAAAAAAAAAAAAAAAAAAAAAAAAAAAAAAAAAAACCTTAGTTTTTCTCGACTAGACAGAAAAGGCCAATTCAGTTCTTTAAAAAATAAAATAGGATCGGTATACCGTTTTTTGATCGCAAATCTCAGGAATTGTTGAATCAAACTTGTATTAATAAAAAAAATTCTAATAAAATTTTCTCGAGTTGACAGATAAGATTGTGTGATGTTCCCGTTGTTCCGTTAGTTCAGGATCGGTAGACCGATACCGACTTGGGCTCGTGAATCTTGGGGATTGTTGAAATAAACTCGTATGAATGGCTCGTATGAAGGGATGATTATTTTTAATAAATTCAATTTGAATATTCAATTTAACTTAAATTTGTATTGATTGTAACTTTTATGATAAATATCATTTATCACTGTCTCACTATCCGTGATTTTTTTTTATCTTTGCTTAAACTATAATGCTATAATGCTTAAACTATAATGCTAGTATAATATTAAAAAATAGATTACCACTATTTATTCTTATTTATGTCTTTTATGTTGCTATAGCAGGCGACACATGCGATCCTTGGAAACTCTAGCATTAGTAGGAAGTCAAAACGTTCTCACTTATGGGTGAATTAAAAAAAATGACCACCAAACTGAAATTATTTGGAAAAATTTAACTACTTATAACATATTTTTCACTTGTATCATCATATTGCGCATGCATTCTAGTTTAAATCCTGAAGTGGCAATAGAACAGACAATTGGATTAAAAAGTTTCCGAATTTTTATTAGTAAAATTTCTTTTGTGAAAAGAAAATATCATTACACCTTAAAAGACTTTTCTAAAATATATAATCACAAAAAATTATAGTTTTTTATGCTTCAAAATGGTAAAAGGGGTATAAATGATTAAATCTAGACCTTGGTTGAGTATCTTTTCTTGTATAAATGACAAAAAAAATTGGCTTTTTTTATTGTTATTTTACATTATTTTTTCCAATTCTGGTTTGAAAAGTTTAAATATGAAAAAATATGAAGCAATATAATTCCCCAAAAATTCACTGTTTTGTCCGTTCAAGTCAATTCTTTAAATCTAAGCCAGTTTTTTGTATACAAGTTCTCTTACAAAAAATACTATTTTGAAGTGACCCTATTTTACATTATTGTGTTGCACTCCTGACATCTGATATGTATTTTATTTAACATTGTTTTAAAAATTACAACACACAATAACTCATTCTTACTTTGTAAATCAATTTGTTGTTTTGATATTTTTCATCATTTACGACAGGTTTTTCATATTTTGAAGACCTTAAAACATGATTATTTGCAAAGTGTAATATATATAAATTGTATTTAAAAATAAATGTGAAATGATGAAAACTATTCCCTGAATTGACTGTAAAATTTCTGTAATTTGTTAATAGACATAGTGTTTTGAACATCAACTAGTATCAAACATTTTTTTTTCAACTTATTTTTTTTAGGAAAGATAGTTAAAAAGCACTGGTAATTACAAAGCAGTTTAGTTGCACTCCTGACTGCAGTAAAATTTACAAATAAAACCATAGAACACAAAAATTCATAAAGTGTTGGCAACATCAAGTGGTAAAGAAATTGTGCAATATTTATAGTCCAATACTTCATAATTAAAACAGATGAAAGTATTTAAAATTCGCATTTTATCTGGAATTATTCCCAATTAATGCCAAAAAACTAGCTTAAATGTATATTTAGAAGATAAAATATATTTTATAGCATATTTTCCTTTAGAAGACAAACACAGTAACCCACCAGAAAAATTCTACTCATCATTTTTTCTTTATTTTTATTCTTATTGGATGATTTATAATTCTAACATATTTGTTGCACTCCTGACCAAAAGCACTGAGGCCTTTAAAGTAGAATTGTGAAGTGAAAATTACACAAGAACTTGTTCTGTTGTTTCAGTGAAGTTAAGGAGGAATTGCTTGAATTTTATGACAGTTTTTTTACTGTGTTTATTTTTAACGTTCAATAAAAAATCACAAAAAGATAAAAACACATCTGAATTGAATAAATTGAAAAAGGAAGGATTTTAATAACAAAACTGTTAATAATTTAGTATTAAATTATACAAAAAGATTATTATTAATTAATGAATATCTCTAAGTATGAATAGAAGTGTTTTTGTCACACAACTTGAATCGGTAAAAAAATGCGTTGCACTCCTGACCATAGAAATATAGACCTGAAGCATAGACAGACCCTGTAATTGATAAATCTATTTGGTAAAAATGTTCTTTGTGTCTTTATTTTCCAAAATAATAAATCAGAAAATCATATAATGATAATAGTTTTTTCATGCTTGGGAGCAAAAAATCAAATGTTGCACTCCTGACATTATTGGGTATGCACATAAACTTGACTCTCATTAATGCTGCTTGTGATTTATATAACATTTTTAAGTTTTAAAATGTGTATCAGTTATTGTTTTACACTTTGAAAATTCTTTTCTGTCTTAATTTTCTTTCAGAATTTTACAATTGATGTTTTCTTGCCACACTACATTTTTTCTGTTGCACTCCTGACATGGTATAACATTTTTTTTTAAACATCAGCTATGACCACAACTTGATTAAACAGAAGTTACTACAGTCCACATTTAAAGCTCAATACTTTGAATATTATCAGGAAAGTCTTTATTTTCAACACAAACCATTATTATTTATTTCACAGATCTCCAAAAAATATTGAAATTTCAAAATGTCACAAAAAGGTGTTGCACTCCTGACAATTTTAGCATCATTTTTGGGCATTTTTTTGTTAATTGAGATATCAACGAGATATTTGGCAGGTATTTAGACACTATCTAAGACATATTCTGAGACATAGAAATCTATTTTCATTGCCTGTATTTTTAGTGTGAGTTGATAAATATGCGTTTGGTCATTTTTTTTTTTAAATTCACCCTTATTGTTTATCCATGGTTTGTAAAATATTTGTAATTCAATCATTAATTTTGACCAAATGCAATACATGTATTTATCATTCATAGAGTCTACAAAGCTTACTTAATTTTATTTCATTTCCTTTTTGAAGGATTCATTGCCGACACTAACACTTCTACAATACCAAGTAATGCTACCGCAATATCTGTCGAGGGAATTAAAGAAGAACTCCATGCAGACCCACAAAACACCAATGGTGAATTCATATCATTATAATTGATTAAATTAGGTCTGCCCCTAAATAGAATTATGATATTTTGAAAAGTAATGATGTAAGGAATAATTTAAGATAGGACTTTTTAGAAGCACACATGATCTAGGGTCGAAATTCATAACAAAAACAAATGTTCATTCTTGATATAAAAGACACTAAAGAGAATGCAAATCGTAAATCCCATTGTAACTTTAACTCATTCAAGCGAAACTATACCTCAGTATTGCACACTTTCTTCGAGGAAAAGAATTATTCACTCTGTGTTACACGAAACAGGTATTCTCGCCTGCACTGAGCTGCAATGGATTTCTATTGTATATATAACTTAGAAATTAATCAATTCAGTGTATTGTATTGCTTTTAATCCATCTGTACTACGAGTACTTGTCTGGATTATTGCGCTGGAAAGTATACATATTGCTTGTATTATCTGAGCTGAATTATATTTAGAAACATGTAATGAGTCAATGTTCTAATTTCATATCTCATGTTTAGAAACCGTAGGACTACATATCAGTATCTGCACTCCCTTGGATTTCATTGATATAATCTGTATACATTAATGGCATGTTTTTATTATATCCACGGAAATGTATTGTAAATTAAACACACATCAAAGAAAAGAATTAAGACTATAGGCATTACCATTATGTACAATGAAAAGTAAAGAAAAATATTAAAAAAAGAAAAACTTTTCGAGATAACAAACTCACAATGCGTTGACAATAGCATACTACATAGTTAATGTGTATACGACGGTTCCTCCTATCTCCACATACTGAAATAAAATATAATTTATAAAAATCGAATCAGTACATGTATGTAGCCTAAAGTCTATGACCGGAACAGAAATCGAAATGCTTTTTATAAAGACGAAAACCAATCCCGGTCATATAGGGCGGCGCCCCATTTATAACGAAGTGTTCCTTTAAAAACTTAATTCATTTGAAAATGATCTTTTTTTTAAATTGAGATTTTAAATACTAGTATGTATTTCAAAATTTTATTTTCAGCGTTTAAGAGGTCAAAGATAAGTGTATACGAGGATCGTCCAGTAGCTGTGAGTCTGGGGGTCCTTGGTATTACTGTAATTGTATCTGTATTTGTTTTCATCATCCTGTTGGACTGTCAACGAAAGGTGAAGCTCTCTTCCAAACGAAGGACTTCAAAAATAAACTGCATGAAGCAAAATCGTTGTGCTATTCATGAAGGATAAGGATAAATTCATGATTCCTTGGAAAGGGTTATGGATCTGTACATATTAAAAACTTTTTTTGTAATTTTTGTTTCATTGTCCTGGTAATTGAGTTAAAACAAAGTAGAATTCCTGATAAGTACATCATTTTCATGTTTTCATTAAAAACGTAAGCAGATTACATAAAATAACTTTTTAAAAACTTATTTTGATCACCAGTACATGTCCATTTACATAAACGGGAATCATTTAAAATTTTTTGTCTGGAGTAAGCATTGTGTATATTTATTTTAAACAAACTTCAGCTGCTAGACAAATCTTGTGATAGTGATATGAACATCTGATGTAATTTATAAATGTCCTTAAACTGCAGGCACAAATAACTGGCAGCAAATTTGCCTAAATATATCATACCCACTTGCCGCTTCCCTAAAAGAAATATAGTTTACCTGAAATTCAATACATTTTAACAGATATCAGCTTAATTCCACCATGGGACAAAAACCATTTCCCCAGAGTTCAGTTTGACTATTATGGTATAGAACTCATTAAAATCAAAGAAGGAATTTGAATACTTTTTTCTGTATCAGCAAAAATAACCTTTACCAAAACCCTTGAATGACTACTCAAGGAACATTATAACAAATGGCTTATCATATACAAATTGCGGTTTTCTCTGTAGGCTTCTTGAAATGATATTTAAGAATTCGCAGAGACACTAAACCATTTTAAAATTAGTTGCTCTTCTATGCAATAAGTCGACGATTAAAAAAGGTTACAATATAGGAATTATTCTTTTGAGTTTTAGCTTAAGCATAAAGTAAGATGAACATTTTTGGACTATACTAAATATATGTGGCTTTTAAAACTATTGAAAATCAATAACATCTGCACTCAAGACAAGGCATCATAGAAAAACTAGTGGCAAATCACTAGTGATGGAAGACGGATGGTTCATTTATGACCAAAGACAAGTGGGTGGATTTAAATGTTGGTTGATCAAATATGTTAATTTTTGACTGTGACACCGACGTTCATTTCAAACATCCCCAGTTAGGTATAACATTGTGCTTGCAGAATTACAAACTGTATAAGAAAAAAGGAGTCATAAAAATATCTCACCCTGCCAGACGAAAACCATTGCTTGCGTTTCATCCATTATGTAGTTCCAGATAAATACCAAAATACTAGTATTCATAATAAGTAGTTGGATATTCTGTTTGATAAAAATTAACATTTAAACTATGCAGAGGCTTGCACAGAATATAGATAATTAAATTGGTAAAATACTGCCTTAAAAATTGTTTTCTACAGAGAGAGACAATATTTTACTGATTAACCTATCTTTTTTCTATAGGATATTAAGTCGACTACTGGTGAAATGAATGTATCATCAATTTCCAGTTTCGTTTGTGTTTGGTTTGTTCTAGTTAAAGAGTAGGGGATCATAATGAGAATGGATAATTTTTCAGATTTCATATTAGATTATATGGGAATGAACCTTTGAAAAGTTTGAACATTACTGTAAACCATTGTAAACTAAAACAGCTTTCTACTTACTTGTTGGTCGTAAGAACGGGCTGTCATTTCCGTCCAGAAACTTTTTGTTTACAGTTTTTTTTATTTTCTGAGTAACTTTTTCGAGTATTTGATAAGTCTGTAAAATCTATCTTTAAAGTCTATGAATAATATCCATGTTCCCTAAAATAATGATTTATAAGTGTATCATTTGAAAGTAAGGCTGGTGAAATAGCTAAGTTCTTTTAAAGGCCATTAAAAAATGAATGATTCATAGAAATTTTTAGAATGTTTTTAATTTAAACTTCATGGCTAATTGGATTCAAAACTTTAACAATTGAAATTAATATCCCTTATTTTAACAAATAAAGACCTTCCATATCGAAACAATTTACTTTGCAAGATACACTGTACAATATCCCACCACGTACAAATAATAAAAAAAAATTTCTCGTGGCGTCTAAAATAATTTTTAAATGAAAGAAAAATTTGCGAGGCAGTCTTTTTGTCAAAGCTGTGAATGTTGCTGCTCCCTGCTGTAGGATCAATAGAACACTTCTCCATGTGTGTATTTTCAGTGGACTACTTTTTATTTGAGTGTTTACTTGAGAGAGAATAACGGATATCATAGGATTTAAAACCAAGTCCGTGAGAAACAGAAAAATACATTATTTCAAAACACGTGAAACATGGAGCAGTATATGAAAATATTTTTCATTGTTTTCGCTTGACTGAAAGGTAAGAAAGATAAAACCGCTATAAGATATGCTATACAGTCTAATTATTTGATAGAAACCCTCAACCAGGGGCAATGAAATTCACAGTTTTGAAAGATGCATAATCATGGATTAGTTTATCTGCTAAGTACCAAGGAGCTGAGGAGAAGATTTACAAAGAAACAATGCACTTTCACTCTATAATTAATAGAGCCCCGCCCTAACACCAGAGCCTCTGACCCTGGGGATATGACATTCACGATTTTGGTAGAAGCACCCTTGTTCATCATAACTATGCATTTTGTTTGTGTATTTATACCCAGGAGAAGAGAACATTTTCAAAGAAATAATACACTTTTACTATATAATCTATAAAGCCTCCCCCCATTGCAGAACCCCTCACCCTGGGGCCACAAATTTCACAATTTTGGAAGAGGGACCCTTAATCATCATAAACATGCAAATAGTTTATCTGCTTTGTATAAGGGAGAGAGAAGATTTTCACTATATGATCAATAGAGCCCCACCCTCACTCCAGAACCCCTGAATCTGGGGCCATGAATTTCACAATTTTGGTATAGGACTCAATGCTTGTTATCATCATGCTAAAAGTTTGACTGCTTGATATCCAGGATTAAAGGAGAAGATATTTAAAGATTGCATTAATTTGATTGTTTTAGCCCCACCCTCGATCATGACTCAGGTGGCGAGGACCATGAAATTCATAATTTTTGTTCTCCTTTACCAATAGATGTTGTATGCCAAAATTGGTTGAAATTGGTCCAGTGGTTTCTGAGAAGAAGCTGAAAATGTTCTAAAGTTTACGACAGATACACGACACACGACGACAGACAAAAACAAATAACAATAGGTCGGTCACTTAGCGACTCAGGTGACCTAAACAAGGTAAGAATGTTTTCATATGATCTGATAAACATATGATTGAATTAAAAACTGCTACGCAGTGTTCAGGAAAAAAGTTCGAAAGAGGGAGTTGCAGAAACTCGCGATTATTCCCAACATCGAGAAGAACATTTCAATACCCAAGATGCATGAAGAATTATCTCTAAATATAGATACAGCTACATAGATGACTTTATTTATACGGCGGGTATGTCCAGCTTGTTATAAAAAAACACTGCACATTTTATGTTTATTGCATGCATAGTTTTTTCCTACATAGCAACCGACTAGCGACCTGTTGCTGGACTTTTTTTTTTAAATACATTTTTACATGTGTGTGTTACTGTCGCCATATTGTATGAGTAAGCTTAGAACGATAAAAAGCAACAATTGCCAATGCACCTCGCACGGCATTTTGAAAGATGTACTGTAGACAACGTTCGAAAATATTTTTCAATAAATAAAACCGTGTCCCATAATCGCCCTGCTGATGCTACATCCAAGACATTGCGCTGAGTCAATTCAATTTATTTGTTTCAAGTCAAATCTGAGCCACTATGTAACAGAACAAAAATGAAGCGAAATAGGTACATTTATGTAAAAATTAAATTATTTAAAACAATACTTTATTTTAAATGACATCGTTACTTAACTAAATAATAGCATTATGTCTTATTACTTTTACAGTGTATAATACTGTTGTATCAGAAAAAAATAGCATCGTTTTGTGTTATTTAAAATTCTTCTTTTTATCTGTTACATCTTTAAGGAAATTAACAAAAGAACTGCAACACACTTGTTAAGTACATCAATACCAACGACTCCTAGACTCACGGCTACAGGACGATCTTTATATATACACTTATCTTTGACAGCTTAAAACGCTATGGCTAAAAATAGAATTTAGAAATACATATTTATAATTTCATTATTAAGACAAATCAAATAAAGTAAATGTGAAAATTTTTCCAATTATATTTTTTTTTGTTTATTGACAGAATTGTTAGTTTTGTTTGCGAAAAAGGAAATGAAATTGATCAAATTGATTTATATTTTACATTACATACTAGTCATTAAAAGATATTTTTGTATCATTTATGCAAATAATAAATGAAATGAGTTCACCCTTTTGTTCCTTGGGTTAACATGCAGTTCTTTTTTATATCCTCTGCAGATATTGTTATGGCATTATGTGATGTTATAGGACTTAAAGAATTGATAACAAATCCTTCTCAAATGAAACAACACAAATTTAGTAATGATAAATGTTGTATACAGTCAAATGACACTAGATAACGTTTAAATGAGCTCTATACCGACCACGCATAAAAAAGTTGATTGTTGAGAACGTTTTAACTACCTACTAATATTATAAAATATATTATTAAACGTTTGTTGTGGTACAAATGAGGTTTTAATTATTCTGTGCCCTTTTCTACGCTTTCAGAGAACATCACATGTTCCCTCGCATATTTAACATACTGAAAAAATAGATAGGGATGCTTTCTCCTCCTAGGCACCTGATCTCACCTCTGGAATTTTCGGTCATCATTATTTTATGGCAAGTTGTTTACAAATGCATTGCTTGTATGGTTTTTTTAGATATCGATCACTGATATTGTAATTCCAGGTGGAGTGAAGACAATATCCTTGTTTCATCAATAACAGAATGAGAATGGAAGAAGCACACAAAATTTCCCCATTCCTTTACTAGTGCTCTATCTCATACGTCAGGAATGTGTTAATCATATTTTGCATTTGAATTACCTCTTTTCTAACACAACATCGTACAAGTTAATTAATGATGTTTCATTTTAAATGATTTAATTAAGTATACGTCTATATTAAACACTATTTTGAGAATATCAGGTACATACATTGTATAAATCTGTTAAACCTTCTTCACCATTGGTGCACATTGATAAATTAGTTGAAAGGCCTTCGTACATGTATATGTCATAGGCCATGAAGGGCAGATAAGTGTTGTAAAAGTTCTTCGTAATAGATTAACCGTGTAACGACAATGTATTCGATAAACCATGCAGTGCAAACGATATATGTAACGTGTAAAACAATGCAATTGTTTTCTATTAACTGCAATTGTAAAAGGAAATCGTGGCAACTATATTTTATGTAAAGATTAAATCATGATGAGTATTTTACATTCTCTATTTAACAGTAACCTCTACAGGACAAATGACTGAAAATACTGTTACACTTCCTTTTCAAGACAAACATTGCATGGATTTTCCGATCTAGTTCTGCATACTATGTAAGCATAAGCATAATTTAAATGATAACTTGTATCAAGGGGGAACATATCCAAATATTTATTTTGAATCTTTAAATATTTATTTGGATCTGCAAAAGAATGAAACGCAAGCAGGGCTTGTTTTTTCCTGCAGATAGGAAAAGTATTGTTTAATTAAGTAAGTGCCATGTAACTTATTCAAAGATGTTTGAAATGATTTCCATTTTATTTCCAGTTTTACAAGTCCCTCTGTTAAAGACTTGTTTGCTGCCCCCTGCTGTATGATCTTTATAACACATTTTTTTCAGTGGACTACTTTCTTTTAAATGTTGAAAATGTAGTATTATCCTATGATATAAAAAGACTTGGCCCTTCAGAATCAGATACAAAAAAGACAATAATTTCAAAGTTCATTAAACAGATGGAGCAATATATAAAAATATTTATCACTGTTTTAACTATAATGAAAGGTAAGAAATTTAAAACCCTCTCAAGTATAATATGTGTCCTTTTTGTGGACATGAGAGATTTTTTAAATTAGATTAATTTTCATTATTTACGTATTCATATAGTGATATATAAATTCCTTAAAATGTGATGAATGAATTACCTTCAAGTTTTACTTTTGCAATGTATGACGTTGTATGTAATTCATATGAATTCGTTGCCACGCACTTATTGTAACGGAATGATATTTCCATGTTTTTTATTGTAATGCAGAAACATGGATATAAATGAGTATTTCAAGACATAATACTTTTCAATAACAAAAGTTTTCTTTCTATCAAACATTCAATTTTTCTGCACAGTTGGTTGCTAAATGGACCATCCCGAATATAAAAAAAAAACAACAGGCTTCAGGGAATTTTAATTATTTATTCATGAATTATTCTAGCATACATTTACAATATGTTCAATATGAAAAAATTATATGTTTCATCGCGCAAATTCGCGAGAAGTTCCAGTCGCAAAATAAAATTACTCGCTTTTATTTCTATATTGCCGAAATACAAATAAAATCAACTGATCAACTATGTAGTTGCTAATCCATGTTCTCACAATTTGCCGTCTACGAGTCATTTCGCTTTTTTTGAGTACGTACGTAAAATAAATAACCTACAATAGTCACGGTATCGTAAAACAGAGGAGGAAAATCACTGATTTGTTTACATTGGATCCCTTTTGGATAGCGGACATAAGATCATGTATCTACTTTATGTCACCAATACGTGTCATCATATCTTGTTTTGGTACATTTTTTTTTATATCTTGAATGATGCTATTTCGTTGTTCATGCATTCCTCTTTCATCCTACTATCCATCATCAAACGTGCAAAATGTTACAAAATTTGGAAATGTAAAATTAAAAAGTGATGTGGATACGACATCTAGCGGCTAAAAGGCGAGTTTCTTATTTATGATTTATCATTAAAATTCTGTTTGGAAATTATTGTTATACAATGACATTTGATGTCAGAGTTGATGTCGTATACTGTGGCTAAGAATAAGGCTATATATCCAACAAAATAATTAAGCATCTTTTGCAAAGAAATGAGTCTTTAATATTGTCTTGGAATGATATGAAAGATTGTTACTCTATTATACTTGATGCACAGCACTCGCTTCTTTGTTTGATTAGGTAAGTGTCTTTTGGTCAAACAAGCTGCAGTTTAAAACAGTTTACAGATACATATACATTCAATGAGAGATGATTTATCCATTTTCAAATTCAAAAAATATTTTTATTTCAAAATTTAAAAAAGGTAATGTATAATTAAGTAACAGTGATTATTTTGATGAAATAAAAAATACATTAGAAGTCATGTCGGTTATCCTTCTCAAGTACAGCAAAAGTAAAACATGTATTACTTATATTTACATTTTTTCACTTACTTTAAAGAATAAAACGTTTAGGTAAAATTCAGGAAAAGGACCCCCCCCCCCAAAGTTTAAAAATATTAACTGGAAAATATTTTGCCAATACATTGATGGCAGTGAACTGATTGTCAGAAAGAACTATATCTTGTTTATTGATAAGTTTTCAATGATTGATGGAAAACAGTTAAAGCTGAAGTTTACATTTTTAATGTTAAACATTTGGAAAATATACATATTCAGTTTTAATCGTTGGAAAATTTTATAGTGATTTATGCAATGATTTTTTTTATGCAGGAACCTCCTGTTTTTCCTGCTTAGAATGGATTTCATCCCTTGATGGAAAATATCGGAAACATTGTTACTGGTTCGACCGTTCCCTTTCAGTGACGGCATTTGAAGCAGACGAGTTTTGCGCTCTAAGTGGAGGCCGTTTGGCGCCCTATATCGACAGTTACCAGTATAATTACCTCCTTGAGC
Organism: Saccostrea echinata; assembly: GCF_033153115.1. Taxonomy (NCBI): domain Eukaryota; kingdom Metazoa; phylum Mollusca; class Bivalvia; order Ostreida; family Ostreidae; genus Saccostrea; species Saccostrea echinata. Next base: position 829,060 of record NW_026889763.1, on the reverse strand, counting down.
TCCGACCACCTACAGCGTAAATCTGTTGTTCCCCCTTTTCGTTATCCTTGAATTTGTTTTTGAAAATATTCTTGTTTGTGTATGTGATTGATTATTTCCATGAGTTTATTTCATGAAAATAATATTTATATCTAATTTATATCTATCCTTTTTCATCATAATTGTAAATGTTTTGCTTTTAAATTGAAAAGCAAATGAACATGACATTTCATTGTGTGCACTTGAATGAACGCACATGTCTGTCGATTTTTTCCCCATTTAGTGCAAAAGTACATCATTTATTTGTAAGGGCAATTAATGTTTCATCATATATGATAAAAATTTTATTTCAAACAAATCAGTATTTTCTGTAGAATGTATTAATTTTCAGGGTTGACACATTTATAGGAACAATGGACATTGTAAAAGAGGACACCTGGGTAAACTTTGATAGCAGTAGTATCCCCGGAAATGAATTTTTATTTACGATGACAAATTATCCTTATGATCAACCTAATGGAGGCACCACTCAAAACTGCGCTGTAATTAATTCAAAATCTCTTTCGGGAGTATATGTCGAAAATCGAACAAGCGACGTATCGTGTCTCAATGACTACAAAACGACGGATATGTTGTGTTACAAGGAAGGTATGTTTGTATTTTTAAGATCCTTGCTCTCTCCTGTATAATAAGTATTCTCAGTAAAAAATAATTTTGAACCTGAAATCGCCTATACATTACTATTGTAAATATTAGCTACATTTAATCAACTCTTTGTATCTGAACTTGAAAGATTAAAGGTGCGATAGAATCAAGAGAAGAGGCCGATGGGCCACAGTGCTCACCTGAGTAACTATGGCCCTTCTTTTCTTCGTCAGCTTGCTTTTCTTGAGAAGATTATTAAAGATTTACCCTATATATTCCTATGTATAACTCTGGTTCTTCATTGTGACCCATCCTACCCCCGGGTTAAAGATTTGAGCAAACTTTAATCTATATTACCTGAGGATGCTTCCATATAAATATGATTGATCATGGCTTTGCTGTTTTTGAGAAGAATTTTAAAGATTTCTACCTTATACTTCCATGTAAAACTTTGATTGCCTATTGTGCCCCCACTCTACCTTCGCGGTCATGATTTGAACAAAATTGAATTTACACTACTTGAGGATGGTTCTGTATACAGTAAATACGACTAATCATGGCTTTGCTGTTTCTGGAGAAAGATTTCTCCTTTATATTCTAATGTTAAACGTTGTCCCCCAGATTTTTGCTCCAGCCTACCCGTACAGTTCAAGTTTTGAATAAACTCTAATCTACATTTATTTACCTGAGGATGATTCCATATTACATGTAATATGACTGATCACGTCTTTACTGTTCTTAAGCAGATTTTTAAAGATTGTTGCTATGTATTCCTGTGTAAGTCTTTGATCGCCCTTAGAGGCCCCATCCTATCTCTGAGGGACATAGTTTGAGAAAACTTGAATCTTCGGCTCAAATGAGATAAAAATATTTGAAATTATCTACATATATTATGAAAAGTGTCTTTATAAAAAAAAGGACATTACACAAAGAATGGGGGATTACAAGACGAGGACATTCCCCCGCTCTGAGACCATATAATTCTCAATTTAAAAGTTCATGGACAAGTTTTATTTTTAAATGAACTCTAACAATATGTATTATTGATTTCACTGAAATTTCACCTCCAAAAAGACAATGATAAACCATATCAGCGAACACAATTGCAGTGAATTCTTTTTTCAATGTTCTACAAAAATAACGACACATTAGTATATATGGTTGTTTAATAACTGGTTTCCTTGATAAAATCATATTCTTCTCAGTATATCACAATTATGGTATAGTTGACACTCATTCATATCTTCGGTAGCCTAGAGTTTCTGATCCACTCTAAACCTCACAGATTTCGGTGTATGTTTCTGATCCACTCCACACCTCACAGACTTTGGTGTATGTTTCTGATTCATTCCAAACCTCACAGACTTCGATGTATGTTTCTGATCAACTTCAAACCTCACAGACTTCGGTGTATGTTTCTAATCCACTCCAAACCTCACAGACTTCGATAAGTTTCTGATCTACTCCAAACCTCACAGATTTCGGTGAGTTTCCGATCCACTTCACACCTCACAGACTTCGGTGTATGCTTCTGATGCACTTCACACCTCACAGACTACGGTGTATGTTTCTGATCCACTCCACACCTCAAAGACTTCGGTGTATGTTTAAGAGCCACTCCACACCTTATAGACTTCTGTGTATGTTTCTGATCCATTCCACACCTCACTGACTTCGGTTTATGTTTCTGATCCACTCTAAACCATACAGACTTCGGTGAGTTTCTGATCCACTTCACACCTCACAGACTTCGGTATATGTTTCTGATCCACTCAAAACCTCACAGACTTCGGTGAGTTTCTGTTCCACTACAAACCTCACAGACTTCGGTGAGTATATGATCCACTCCAAACCTCACAGACTTCGGTGTATGTTTCTGATCGACTCCAAACCTCACGGACTTTGGTATATGTTTCTGATCGACTCCAAACATCACGGACTTCGGTATATGTTTCTGATCCACTCCACTCCTCACAGACTTCGGTGTATGTTTCTGATCCACTCCAAACCTTACAGACTTCGGTGTGTGTTTCTGATCCACTCCACACCACACAGACTTCGGTATATGTTTTTGATCCACTCCACACCTCACAGACTTCGGTGTATGTTTCTGATCCACTCCAAACCTCACAGACTTCGGTGTATGTTTCTAGCAATATTCGAATTTGTTCTGAAAGGTTGATTGTTTATGGACTCTTTTGGAATATTTTGTCCACTTGGCATGTATGCTCCAAAGCTATCTTTGCTTGTGTCTGTTCTAATTGTTTCATGACCATTTGTTTCATGACTATGTTCATGGGAAGGAAAAGCTCACAAACAATTTTATCATTCATTAAATGGCCATGTTGTCAAGCCGAACATTGCTATATTCTGTTTCTTTTAACTAATAAATGTAATAAATAACACTGAAACCTGATTACTGATTGATTATTTTTTGAGTAAGTAATCCAGAGAGAGAGAGAGAGAGAGAGAGAGGGAGGGAGAGAGAGAGAAAGAGAGATATTTAATCCACTGTTATTGAAAATCGTGAAAACAAATGTAGTTTAACATATCTCCATTTGCCATTCAGTGCAGCTCTATTTCCTCGATATACTTCACAAAAGTCTCGCCATAGTTACTGAAAATTTCTCGAGTCTCATAATTTGCTGTTCATCGAAAAATCAAGGTTTTGAACACATTAATAGGGGTAAATTTAGGCCAACTTCTGAAGAGCAACGGATCAGAAATACTTGGCCAGCGTATTCAGATGTCACACTGTTTTTTCTTTATATCAAATGACATAAGTGACATAGCCAACTCGCCAGAATTTGACATTGATTCTTCAATGAAATATGATAATATGATATCCTATCACAATAATGGGTGATTTTTTCTTATCAGAAGGAATAAAAAGTAAATACAGCTTCACCTGCTTGAACCAAAATCCTCAAAAATCCAGGATTAGATATACACGAATTCAAGTAAATCGTCTTTAAGATTTGATAGGGTTTTGAGGAAACATATGATTTTCCAGATTGGACTAGTCGTTGTTTATTTTGGAACTCTACAGCCGACAAGAAATACAGACAACACTGCTATTGGCTGACGTCCAAAACGTCCAATCATCAGACCACTTGGACCGTACTGGACGCCATGGACAAGTGTCGGTGTGAGGGTGGACAGCTAGCCCCTGTCATAGATGATGATCAGTTTTCCTTCATCACGAATCTTCTCAGTTCTGTTGCCAAGTGAGTATTTTATCCTCGGAATTTGTGAGTGATCAACTTCTAGAAAAGAAAAAAATATGTGTTTTTTTAAATAACAAAAATCTTGATAAACAAGATTCTTTATTTATTCCAAATGAATCTTCTTGGTAAATTAAATGAGTCTGTAATGGTGCTTTAAGACGCTGTGTCTCTTTTTAAAAAAAAGTCCATATATTGACTAATTCAATGCATTCTCAAAGTTCATGTTATTAATGTTACTTAATTCAAATTTCTTTTAAAGATATTTTCTTCTTTAAAAATATTTGAATTCCAAATCAGATCGTGAATAAAATGTTCGAAGTATTAAAATAGAGAGATTTAAAAGCTTGAATTTTAATGTACTAACCATATTCCAGGCTTGTTGTTAGTTTCCTTATTATCATCATCTGTCTATTTGTTTGCAAATCTTTGGTAGGGAAACATTTGTACCCTATAACTACATTTACCGAACCTACAGAATATAATTGTGCTGAAGAAAAAATATTCTTATTTTCTCCTTCACTCTGTTCATCCGAAAATAAAACATTTTTTTTTCTGAACCATAATTGAAAACAACTAAATTCAAAATAAACAAAACATTTATTAGTTATGAGTTATATACTCAGCCCTACACAAAATATTTCTTTGTTTGTTTTTGTTTGTTTGTTTGATTGTTTTGCTTGGTTTTGTTTTTGTTTTGTTTTTTCATTCTATAATGTACAATTTTAGATTTTATATACATGTATAAAGACTTCCGCAACAGATTCTGATAAAGAAATATTGATCTATATTTAAGATTTAATGTACAATTCTTAAGATATCCATTAATTTTACTTACAGTATATAATTCTGAAATCAATATCATCCTTTGAAAATATGAATTGTAGATGAAGGACAGCACTTATCATCTTCGTGAAAACTTAACATTCTACAACGATATGAAATGTAATAAAAAATATAAAAAATATAATATCAAAATAACAGTTAAAAAATTCAATGCGCTGATTTTCTTCAGACATTGTATTTTTTAGCTAAGTATGAACTCTAAATACCCAAGACATTTTACTCATATATTAAATTGCATATCTAATTCATACGCTTAAGAGAAAACATATCGAACACTCTACATATAAAATAGTTCACTTATGCTTATGAAAAGAAATTAATTAAAGTTTCATTGAATTGCAATAAAGATCAATCCTAGCACATTTAGGTAGAAAATTGACGTTTCAAGATCTAATTTCGGCCGATATTTTTTTCCTATTTATTTTCATAACGGAAAAAACAACATTTTTCCGCATCTCCCTCTTTTAAAATCAGAATTAACTTCATTAAAATCTTTAATTTCAGACCGTTTATGAATTTATTATTTTAGACACCCATGGTCATATGCTTATCTGTCTATTTTATTTGCTTAATTTGATAAATGTATACACATTTTACGTTTATTATAGAATGACTTCTGTGGCTTCTTCGCTATTCAGGTACAGAGAACTAGTGTACATTTAGAGGCAAACACTCAAGCGCGTGTACATGTATTACTGTCTTATGATAGCATAAATTATATCATTTAACGTCCCATTCGAGAATTTTTCACTTATAAAGAAAAAGGTAAGGGCTTCAAATTTAGACCTATCCTCGGTACTTAGGGCCATTGAGCAATGTATCTTTTGTATCTTACCAACGCCTTCTGTGACAAGGGACTTCGGTTGTTAAGGTTTCATCCGAAAGACCCGCGACTTCACTTCTTTCGCCGGACGCTTGGCGAAAGGGCAGTCACTGCCTATGTTTACGTTTTAGGTTTGACGAGGCACGACGAACGAGAATCGAACCCCGGCCTCCCGATCACGAAGCGAACACCCAACCACTAGGCTACCGTAACCTTCATTTATGATAATAAGTTGAACAATAACAAAGGTGATCACAATTATATGTAAAGACACGAACTGCCATTATGAACCTCAAAATAGAAATGCTCGATGAATGTTGATTGTTTTGGAGTTTTTTTGAAAAGGGTCATAGCTAATTTTATGCCTTTGCAAACATCAGCTCAACAGATATAAATACGGGGCTGTGGCTTGGTTCTCATAACATTAAAGGTACCCCTATGAACTGGAATGGTGATCCTATGGAGGCTACTACAACCATTACCGCTCCCTCAGGGGATTTGTGTTTTCTGACCACGACGGGTGGAAATCAGACCTGGGGACCATGTAGTTACACAGACCCATCTAGGGTCTCTGGAGCTCTCTGTTATAAGGAGGGTGAGTATAAATATTTCTAGGTACAATACCAAAGCTGAAAATTTTATATTTTATATGCGTGGGAACATCTGACGTTTTATAACAGTGTTAAAGAGGCACAGGATGGAAAAAAACTAACACAATAACAAACACTAAGGAAGTATTGCGACTTGAAATACATTTTATAGCATCAGTAGGTCATCAAAACGTTCTAACCAGTAACAAAATGGCTATAAGTGGTTTGTAAAATTTTTTTAATCTGACTAAAGCTAGACCTCTATTTACGCTATTGCATAGAGCCTCTTTGCGATAGCGTAAATAGAGACCTAGCTTTAGTCAGATTGAAATTTTGTAATTCAATAATCACAGGCAAACATTTTGACTACAACCGATATTTATCATTCTTAAAGTCCACAAAGCTTAGTAAATTGTGTGTTGTCTCATTTTGTGAAGGATTTGTTATCGATACTATGAATCCCACAACACGAAGTAATGCTACCACAACGTCGGTAGAGGAAATCAAAAAGGAACTACATGTAAACCCACAAAACACTAATGGTGAATATTTCATTTTTATTTGATTAAAAGATAAATATTTTTTTTCATATGATGTATAAATTTAAAGAATATCATTTAACCAATTTCATTTCTTCATTTTCGGAACGATCACAAATAGTTCCGTATACAAAAGTCACAAAAATAGTTCCATACCAAATTGGTTTGATTAATTATCTTGTTTTTTATCTTGTATTTTAAATACAGGTATTTATTTCAAAATTTTATTTTCAGCGTTTAAGCTGACAAAGATAAGTGTGTATGAGGATCGTCCTGTAGCTGTGAGTATGGGGGCCGTTGGTATTGCTGTGCTTGTATCTGTATTTGTTTTCATTATCTTGTTGGACTGTCAACGAAAGGGGAAGCTCTCCTCCAAACAAAAGACAACAAAAATTGAAACTATGAAATAAACTGCATGGAGCAAAATCAGTGTGCTATTCAGTAAGGATAAAGATGAATTTATGTGATTCCTTGGAAAGAGTTATGGATCTGTACATATTTAAAAAAACGTATTCATTTTTTCAATAATTTTATTTTATTGTCTTGTTGCAGGCACGTAGAAGAAGGGGATGCCCCCCCCCCTTTTATCTGAACATAACTTTTTACTGTTGTACTGTTGAAAACGTTCAATGAAAGTCTGGTCCCCCACTTTTTGTGCAGGATCGTTAAATCATTGTAATATGGTAATATATTTGATAATATCTGGTTATGAAAAAAAGTTGGAACCCCCTCCTCTTCCTCCACCCTACCATAACGAAATACATGTAGGATTTTGGAGTTCTGGAATTTACCACAAAAAAAATTTGTCAAAAGACTATTTTCAGGTAAGTTGTCAAATAATTTTTTTTTGTCAAAAACGATACTACTACTTGCCTGAGTTGGTTGCGTTAATACAAAGTACAATTCCTGATAGGAACAACATTTTCATGTTTTCCTTATAAACAAAATGATTTTTTTATAATCACTATTTTATTTATTTTGATGTTCTACACATGCTTAAATGTTCATTTTACTTAAACGGGAATCATTCTTGGATCAAAATAAGATTTTTTGTCTAGTGTGAGCATTGTGTAGGTTTATTTTTAATACATCCGATATATTTTATAAATGTCCTTAAATTACAGGCACGAATACCTGGTAGTTAATTCCCTTAGATAAACCATACCTACTTACCACTTTCCTAAAAGAAATATTACCTGAAATTCAATATATGTTTAGCAGATATCAGCTTAATTTCACCATATGACATGAACCATTTCCTCAGAGTTCAATTTGACTATTGTGGTATAGAACTCATTAAAACCAAAGGAAAAATTTGAATATTTTTCCGTCTCAGCTTTACCTAGACCCTGCAATCACCACTCAAGGCACACTATAACAAATGGCTTATCATATACAAATTGCCATTTTTCTCTGTAGACTTCTTGATATAATATTTAAGAATTCGCAGAGACTTGCTAAGCCATTGATTAATTGCTCTTCTCTGCATTGAGTCAAGGATTAAAAAAAGGCTACGATACATAAATTATTCTTTTGAGCTTCAGTTGAAGAATAAAGTAGGATGAAAATTTTGGGGTCTGCTTAATATATGGCTTTTCAAAGTATTGGAGATCAATAACATTAGCACAAAAATTAAAATAGTCAAGAAAAGGCGTTGTAGAAAATACAGTGGTGAACAGTTGTGATGGTCGATATAAGGTAATAATAATAATAATTATTATATATATATATATATATAGCCGTAATGAGAATAGTGAAAGAGAACTACTTTATAAATCTATTCTCACCAAAACTGAACAAACATTAATTTTTTGATAAGTTCATGTCTTTCTTGTATAATTAATTTCTTAAATACTTTGTTTATTGAGACTGAGAAAATCATGATTTATTGTCCAATTCAATTTTCCCGAACTTTTACGTTATACTATGACGTCACGGATTTATTCCTTCCCTGCAAAGACACTCATGACGTCATAACGTCATAGTTAACGTTACCAAGCAAAACAAATCAGTTCAAAGTATGTACACCTGAAGAAGGATTGTTAAATCCAGAAAGCGCTTGTGTTAAATGAAATTTGGAAACTGTGAATTTTCTTTTTCTTTTATGATTATATATATATATATATATATATATATATATATATATATATATATATATATATATATATATATATATATATATATATATATATATATGTTAGAGTAAATATGTGTAATCAGGAATTTCATGTATTTTCTGAATTTTAGGAAATACATGAAATTCCTATTCTGCGTAAGAAATACGTGTATTTACTGTTTTCAGTTAGGAAATACATGTATTTACTGAATTTTGCAATACTTTTTACACGTATTTACTGACTGTGATAAAGATGCACAGTTTATTCAATATTTACCTTACCAACTTCAACCCAGTGAGTAGCGTTCAATAATTTGCTGTACATATAACAGTCTTTAAATGATCCACTTTTCATTTAACATGGTTGATGATAAGAAGATGCTTTTCACCGAGCTCTTAACTTGGTATCAAAATGATATTTCTCAATCTGTCAAACTTAATTGATTGCGAAAAAATACATTAAGGAGGAATGCTACACCAAATTTTTATTTAATGAATGTTTAAGACATCCCTCTTGAAATATTGTTTAAGCTTTGAATAGTTCTGAGTCATTTAATCGAATTGTTTTTATGTTGTATTTTTCAGAGAAAATGTTAAAAAAAATGTGTGAATTAATTTAAATGCTTGAGGAGTTTTGTAATAAATGCATAAAATGATTGTAAAATAATACATGTCAAGAAGAGTTGAGAAAACATTTTCAATTTTATGTTATTTATAAAAATAAGATACATTATTTGTGAATATATTTTAAACCTAATGATAAAAGCAACCTGAACTAGATGTGTCAAGGTGACACGAATGCCCTGGATTTTCTGGAATCGGTTGACTATACCACAACATACTTTAACTGTGTAAAATGGTCATCACATAAACACAAAATTAATTTTATAAAATATATTTTTATTTAAAAAGCTAAAATTGCTTACTGACTTTTCTTCACGTTTTATGAGATACTCACACTATGCTACTATGCATTTATTAACAGCGAATTTAAAACCAGTAGGCATCTTATTTACAAATTAAACAATTTTATACTGTTTATTGAAAAATGCAAAAAAAAAAAAAAAAAAAAAAAAAAAAAATCATGAAACACACCGTACATAAAATGTAATGGAGCTAATGTCAGTATTTCAATGATACTTTTTCAATGATGATACCTTAATTGAAAGCATTTCTCCTTAAATGGAATTTTAGAAAGACAGTGCACCGAGTCTTGTACAAAATCAAATTTAATCTATGACGAATGTCAGCTTTTAGAAAAAATCTTTTAAGGTGCTGTTTTAAAAGCAAGCATACTTGTATTTGAACACTCATTGAATATTTCAAAACAAATGTATAGTCATCCTATTTAGTTCAGTAAAAACGTGTAAAACTGGCTAAAATTTTCAGTAAATACATGAATTTTCTGGTCTATTCAGTAATTACATGTATTTCTGAAAACAGCCAGTAAATGCAACATCAATTATGATAATAATTGAATTTATGTATTAAATGCGAGTATTTTCATGTGTGTAACATCTTCATGTATAAAATGCGTTCTTAGATCCACGCCTGTTGGCTGTAAGACAAACATTTACTAGCCAATGGTTTAATGGAATAGGGTCACGTGGTCAGCGGTGCGGATCAGAGCTCAGAACAGTTGTATTTTGATATCCGCACGCTGACTACTGTGTTTACGAAGCACGTGTAATTTGAAGGCCCGCCACTACCCCCTGCAAGCCTACCTCTTTAGTTAATTTTAATGTATCATATGAAATTTTTCTTGGCCAATTTTGTTTGTATGTGCCATCTTTTTGCTATATTTTTCTTAAAAGGTTTGATTTTCTTGTTTTATATGTACTTTTTCTATTCATTTTTTGGGGATCAGACAATTTCATATTTTGCGTAACTTAAATTCAGAGCTTGTGAGTCTGATCACCTATTTGTATGTAAAATGATTTACAGTGACATCGTCATTTGAATAAATGACATTATTCATCTCTTTGAATGTGTTCTAGTCAATTATAAATTTCTAAGCAAAAAACCAGCTGCGGTAAGCCTAATAAGCATTAGAAAACATAAATGTTTAGGAAATTCATGAAATTCCTGATTTCACATATTTACTGTAACATGTATATATGTATATATATATATATATATATATATATATATATATATATATATATATATATATATATATATATATATATATATATATATATATATATATATATATATATATATATATATATATATATATATATATATAGAAAGAAAGAAAGAAAGAAAGAAGGAAAGAAAGAATAGATCCTAACAGTACAGCTGAAAGTATATTGTGTGAATCTTACTCAATAGTCATTTAAACTTCATCGATAGTTTTTCTAACTTGTTTTCTGCTCAAGTAACATTTCCAAACATATTTTTAAAGTAAATATATAACACAGTCAAGTCTCAATTGCACCAAATATTGAAATTTAATGATTCAGTTTAAAAATAAAAACATTTCATCATGAAAGAAGACTACTTTAGCATTATGTACTCATGGTTTATTTATGGCCAAAGAATATTTGCATTTCAATGTTGCGTGAGCAAATGATAATAAATTTTGGCTGTGGCATCGACGTTCATTTCAAACATTCCTGATTATGTAACGTGGCGTTCGGAGAATTGAAAAAAATCTCACTGTCAGACGAGTATTTATCGTAAAGTATCTGTAAAATTTATCTTTGTAATGAGTAACTTGAACGAGTATTTTTCGTGAAATATCTGTAAAATTTATTCTTGTTGTGAGTTACTTGTACGAGTATTTATCGTGAAGTATTTGTAAAATTTATATTTAAAGTCTATGAATAAATATACACTTTACACGTTTTCTAAAATAATATTTTATAAGTCTGTCATTTGAATGTAAAGCTAATGAAATAGCTAAGTTCTTAAAGGTCATAAGAAATGAATGATTTATCGGATTTTTAGAATGTTTTTAATTAAAACTTCATTGCTGATTAGATTCAAACTTCAAAAGTTGAAATTAATTTCCTTTATTGTTGACAACAAAGGCCTTCCAGATCGAAACAATTGACTATGCAAGATCTACAATATCCTACCATGTATACATAATAGAAAAAAATATCTCGTGGCGTCTTAAATAATTTCCAATAATTTTCGATTGACAGAAAAGTTTTACTAGACAGTTTTTTTTTTTGTGAGAGCTGTGACTGTTGCAGTTCCCTGCTGTATGATCAATATAATACTTCTCCGTGAACAAGTTCTTATTTGTTTTTGTTTTTTTTTGGTTTTTTTTTTTTTTTCAGTGGACAACTTCTTATCTGAGTGTTTATTATTTGAGAGAGAATTACCGGTATCATATGATTTAAAACGGAGTCCTTGAGAAACATTATTTCAAAAGCACTTGAAACAGATGGAGCAATATATGAAAATATTTATCACTGTTTTCGCTTTACTGAAAGGTAAGAAAGATAAATTCGCTATCAGATGCTATAAAGTCTAGTTATTTGAGTATATATTTTATGTATTGACAAACATGGTAAAATTCCTAACAAATTCTCTCCAATTTTGAATTTTATTCACAGTTTACATACAATTCATATTCATTGCCGCTTTTGTGTCGGAATGATATATTCATATTCAAATGCGAGGATATGGAAATAACTTATAACTCTGCAATAATTTATATACGTGTGTATATAGAGGATATTCAATGTTTTGTTGTTGGATATGGAATTTTTTTCAAGAATGGGACAGAATTTTTTGATATTCTCAGAAGTGCAAAGCACGAGTGAAAATATAGAAAATAATCCTGTTTCATGAGTGAAATAAATTCCATATCCAACTACAAAACATCGAATTTTCTGTCTATTACATTTTTTTTATTTTCGCGTTGCCTCTGTCTTTTTTAGCACAATGTCATACGCTGTGACATCATAGTTGAGCGGTTGAGATGTCATAGCTTAGCAATTGTCAGATTGAAAGGGTATTGTAACATTGATTTTAGCAACATATTTGGGAAGAAATTGGCAGTTTTATTCTCTATCAAGATGGTTTAGTTACGATCTCTATCTTATGTCAGACCAGAAATTATTTTTTTTACTTTGATATCTTTTCACACTGTGGGAGAATATCACTTTGGTATCCTAATACACTATAAATAAATCTCAGTATTTCACTGTTGAAAATTCATTTTATCATGGTAATCAAATTGAAATTTCTCTAAATATAATCAAGAACACTTAGTTTTAATCAAAAAAATATTTTCAATATAAAATCAGCTTATATACAAGGTTAAATTCATTTATTTATTGTTTCTTTTTTGTGAAAGAATAACAAAAAGAAACAATAAATAAATGAATTTGCACAAATTCATTGAGTAATTTTGGGACAATTAAATATGCTTTAATTACTTTAATATACTTTAGATACTTTAATTTGCCAAGTACAATCTCGTTTGTTTGTATTACGGTTGTCAACGAGTAACTCCTTACCCTGGTACTCGTCGATAGATCCGAGTATTGACTTATAAAATCGATATTCGAGTACTTGGGAAAAAACCATGTAGTATTTCTTATTTTCATCGTAATTTGTCGAGCACATTCTCATTTCAGAGCTTATCGTACTGTTTTATCACTATTTCGTACTCTGTCATGTTTTGACATCAATGAAATCATTAGCACCTTGGTTAGTGGTGGCACATTTTTTTAATGGCTAGGGACACATCATAAGTTGAATTCAAAGTTCAAATCTATTCAATAAAAAAGCATGTACTCTTTTAGTGGTACATGTAACCTCTAATTATTTTCATTTTCCCCAAAGGCAAATTGTTCCAAGACGAAAAGTATTGATCAACAAATCACAGTTGCTTACTTAAAGGGTAAAATCACATACGGATAATCTTTAATATTACTTTATAATGGCCTAATATACTGTTAAGAACACTTCAGATTAATTACAAACTAAGTATTACACGGAGATTTCAGTTTATTCAAAATAATAAACCGAAGAGAAGATCCTGATCATTCAAAGCACAAAAGTATTATTATATAAAACTCTTCAGAATCAGAGAAATGAGGTCCTTAAGGTGATTTTTCATTAAATTTAAATATCTTGGAAAAGTATACTTGTTTGTCTGGGGAATGTATGATAATCTGATGTGGTTTTTGTGATTCGAGGTGTGAATAAAGCGTAAAATGTGTTCGTAGGCTTAGCTAAACCTTCAGTTTTCCTGCTGTAATTTATTAAAAGGTAAGGATGTCTCCACATGATCTGATAAACATGTGATTGACTTTTAAAGAACTGCTATGTCCGTGTTCAGGAAACAATTTAAAATTTAATTTATTCTTTTACTTTTAAAAAATCCAGAATGTTAAAAATATTTTATTGCGTCATTGTGATCGATAATAATTTAAATTAAATTTCATTATAGATTGCACCTTGTGTTTAACTTTACCATAAGAATGACATATGACCACACGAATCAATTGATTACTACAAAGACTTCTTAAGTATAGGTGTCAAGCAATAAAATTATCAATGCATGTATCTATGTCAATCTTAAGCAGATTGTTGATCTTCGATAACTAGTTTTAAATGTTTTTCAGCATTTAACATTTATGTCAACATTAACATAGTTATTCAATAGATGATACAATGCTCTGAATTCCCTCAACTGCGTTCTAACGTTTCGGTGACATACATTTAAGAAAAAGTTAAAGATAACAAACATTGATCAATCTCATAAATTCTAAAAAAAAATATAAATGTAGAACAGGGCAAAAACACTATGGGTGGGATCAATTGCCTAGAAGTTAGCATACCTAGTTGACTTGTCCTACCCGACATTAGCCCTTTCTATTGATTATGCAGGTAAAAGGAATAATCCAGTCAAAATCAGTAGAACCGTGGCCTAACAAGATCTCAGTCTAAATTCGATCCAGCGAAGGTATGTGTTTTCAAACAATCATAATAACTACATGTAAATAATTTGCGAATTTTTGAGTTTTAAAGAGACTGTTGACATCAACTTATTTGTCAGTAGGGCGTCTTGGTTTAAGATTACAGAACATGATCTTGCAGATCGAATAAGTACATGTATGTTGATAGCTGACATATGAATAAAAATAAATATTGCTATTTTGATAAAAAATATTTAGTCCTCTTTTTTCTCACGTAGAAATATTTGAATAAATTCTGCTTCATAAGAATACAAAACCTGCAGATCAATTATGCATAGTAGACAACTTTTAAAAAGTTCAATGTCAAAGTATGGTGAGTTATGTCATAAAATAAAGAACAAATTCACCTTTACAACCAAAGAATATTCTTCAGTCTGTGAAAAGCAAAGAGTCAATAATTTTTAACTATTTTTGCTGCATTTTCTTCATGTGATGTGAAAGTTGTTTTTTCCCGTACTAGAAAAATATTTTTACCTAACTATGTCTTCTTCGTTATTCGCTGTTTGATAATAAAGTTAGACTTCCCTTTCGAGATTGCTACAGTTAATCAATAACATGGTGGACTTCAGTTTCACTGTAAATTTTAAAATACTGAATGGCAAAGAAGAAGTTACAGTTTAGGCTTTAATGTGCCCTAAAAATTGAATGTTTTCAAAAAGTATTGAAATTGACATAAATATGAGTTGAGTATATGAGTATGATAATTCCTGAAAGAATATGGCATGAAGGAGAACCATTCTGGAAATATGACCCCACTTATTTCATATTTTCTAAAGTTTTAAGCAGAAAAAGCCTAAAAATGACTCGTTTCATAGGAGATTTTCCTTGAGAAAATAGTGTCCACAGTCATCGCCCGAATTAATATTCGGATATGTTGTGTAATATTCTTTGAAAAATTACACTTTTCAAAATCTTTGTAGGCGATGCATGTAATATATATTATTTGAAAGAAAATTTCACTAAAATTGATGTCTTCTGCAACTTCTTAGGAAAATACGGGAAAATGCACATGTTTATGACGTCGTAATTAGCATTTAGGAAATCAAATTAGGAAAAAAGATTTGTTTGATCTTAGTAAATGGAGTTTCAACATTTCAGAAAGCATGAATTTTAATTTGTTTCATCACTTTCATATTTTAGAAAAATACAGGGCCAGATTTATACTGAAACTGTTCTTTGTTATTTTCTTTCTATTGAATTTAAAACAAAGTTTTCTTTGTTAAAATGTAATTGAAAAGTAAGAAATGGATACTACCATATGTAATCTGTAACATTTTCTTTGTTAAAATCTACTTGAAAAGTAAGGAATGCGTACTATCATACGTAATCTGTAATGTGAATATTGCTTTGAAAATTTTAAAACTTGATAAATGATATTTTGAAATGAAAAACAGATACATTTTCATTCACTTATTTTTTAAAATTCATTTTTAAAATTCCCATGAAGGACAGAATAATAAACTTCAAACATAAATACACTCATATTAATCCTCCAGGGACTAGTCTTATATATTTTTGATAAGAAAAAACACTCTGATGAAAGAACTCCGTCAAATTATGAATATTCATGCATCCAGGGTACGTATTTCTCATTAGAGGAGATCAAAGATTAAAGAAAGCAATGCTTCTGAATGTAAACATCTCTCTATTTCTAATTTTTCAGTTCATTCTCAATCGGTATATGAATATAATATTATGATTTGATATCTTTATAACTCGTTCGATTTCATTTGTATAATTTACAGAATTTTCATGACTTTTTCTGGTGAATAAAATAAAAAAAAAAATCCAGCTTTATTTTTAACTGACGCAAATTGTAGCGTAGCTTTGAAAAGGAATGCCATACTAAAATTTTATTTCATAGACATCCCTGTTAAGTTATGGTTCAGCTATGAAAGGATGATATAAGCTCTTAATTATTTTATAAGAATTTTTTCCCAATTTTTCATAGAAAATGATAAAAATGTTTTATTTGCAAATAAAATGCTTTAGAGTTAAAGAGTTGCTGTTAATAAATGCCTAATATACATTATCTATTAAAATATGTAAAGAAAAACCAGGGAAACATTTTAATTTTATTTTACTAAAAATTATTTATGAGAATAAAACACATTATTTGTGAATAATTTCAAAACCTAAGGATAATATATTTTTTTAAAAAGTCACAGCTACAAAGGATATGTTAAACAATCATATTTTAAAATGAAATTGCAAAATTTTAAAGAAATTTTTTTCTTTTTTTACATTTTGGCCAATCCCGATCGAAATTAAACTGATCCCAACCAGAATTTTATAATAATTGAAAATAGATAACATTTTCACCAAAAAGAAAACTAGTTTGTTTCGGTTTATACGGGTTAAAAAGTAGTTTGTTTCGGTTTATACGGGTTAAAAAGTAATTGATCTTGACAATCAATTAGATTTCTTAGCGGTAAATACATAGAGAAGGCACTAAATTATTTTTTTATTTATTTTGTGTTAAGTTTGATCGGGATCAGTTTAATTTTGATCGGAATTGGTACAAATATTAAAATAATTATTTTCCCTAAAATTTTGCAATTTCATTTCAATTTCTTTTTCAAATATGATTGATTAACATTTTCTCCCAAGTTGTGACTAGTCAAATGAAATTTTATCCATAGGTTTAAAAAAAATATGCACAAACGATGTGTTTTATCTTCAAATTTACTTTCAAGGAAAGTCCATATTTGGATTCTTCGACTCCAGAATAAAGGCTCGGATCTGTGATAATGGATATTGCTAATCATAGGCTCTTTAAACCGCCATGTTTCACGGAAGAAAATACTGCACAAACAACCCGTTTGTTCTTTAAACTTCAATATACTAACAAAGGAATTGACGCAGTTAAAATAAGAAATATTCTTAATCCCAAAAAGGTCCAATCTTGTATTCCACCATATTTCAAGTTGAAGTCCACACCTTGTATTTCTCACAAATACATCGACAATTAGTATTTAAAAAAAAAACTCAACAGTGCTTAGATATCAAGAATGTGAAACATAATACTCCATTCATGTTCATCTTCACCCTACAAATATAGTCCTGCTGGACACGTCATAACTGGTGATGTAAATATAGTTAGTAATAAGGACTTTAAATCACTTATTATAATAGAGGGCCAAAGTTTAGGGAACACCGATAGTTCAACTGGTGTCATAGTTTTATAAATATACTATGAATTCAGTAGAAGATTACTTCAGACGATGGGCTAAATATGAAAAACTATGTCAGAATGGATTAAATGTTTCAGATGGATGTATAAATTGCGCATTAAGCGATTGATGGGCAATATGAAAACCATCTATCAATCTTCTGTCTTCGACAAGTGAAGAAGTGAAACAAGAATTAGATAGATTACACAATCAGTATGTACTGGTCCCCGCTGACAAGGCAGGTAACAACATTGTCTTTGTTTGTAAGGCTCATTATTTGAATTGTATTTTAGAAGAACTGGGATTTAATTCTGCAAGTGGTAATCCAACTTATACCCATAGCTCCCTTTGTAAGAAGGAAATTCTTCAAAACCATATGTCAGTTTTAAATATTTTTAATATTCCCAACAATCAAAATGAACTTGAATTACCATACCTATACTGGATTCCAAA
Organism: Saccostrea echinata; assembly: GCF_033153115.1. Lineage (NCBI taxonomy): Eukaryota > Metazoa > Mollusca > Bivalvia > Ostreida > Ostreidae > Saccostrea > Saccostrea echinata. The sequence continues at coordinate 810,727 of NW_026889763.1, read as the reverse complement.
ACTCCATGAAAATCCTCACAAACAAAGATACATAGCGGGTTTCAATAAAAGTACTACCAAGTCTCTTTCTTTACTCCTCACTAAAATATTTACAGTAGTGAAGGAGAAATGTCAGGAGTACTGTGCAACAATACATTCGAGAAGCGGTGTAAATCAGATGTGCATACTTAAAAACTCAGCCATTCCCCACCATTAAGTAAATATACTTGCCTTGTCATAGGTCATTTGCAAAATTATTTGGTTAAAAGCATTCTGATTGTACATACAAGTACTCTGAAATTTATATTAAAAAGATGCTTGATTTTCTGATTGACAATATCTATGTAGTTTTTGGAGATCGGGTCTTTCCACAATTTGTTGGAATTCGAATGGGTTTTAATTGCGTCCCCCTGTTAGCTGACATATTTTTGTACTCATATGAAGCAGAATTTATTCAAAATCTTATTCATGAGAAGAAGAAAACACTTGCTGTGGCTTTCAACTTGACATTTAGATATATCGATGACGTATTGTCGATTAACAATAGTTACTTCCATTCGTATGTCGACTCGATATATTCCAGTGAGCTTGAAATAAAAGATACCACAGAGTTTGACACATCTGTTTCATATTTGGATATTTTACTAGAAAAAGACTTTAATGGTAACCAAACAAAAAAGCTTTATGATAATCGTGATGTCTTCAAATTTTCAATCGTCAACTTCCCCTTCTTGTGTAGCAATATACCCTTATTACCTGCATATGGATTTTTGTCTCCCAGTTGAATTCATCATTTCACAAGTTTTATGGTCGATACAATGACCTTGTCAGCAAATACAACCGTAGGTATCATTAAGTCAAATGCTGATTGACGTTTTTCATTCTAATTGTTAGGCCATTACTTACACACTGAATTGTCTAGGATTTTTCTGTTTTTCCCGATCATGACAATGAGCACACGGCGGGTGTGACCGGTCGGCATGGGATGCTCACTCCTCCATAACACCTGATCTCACCTCTTATGTTTTTAGAGGTCCATGTTTGCTCTGCTCCCGATTTGTATTGTCTAAATGGACTTTGAGCTTGAATACTATTCGTTATTTTCCGTATATCATATTATGAATAATTTTAATTAAAAAAATTAAAATGTCTATCTAGCTTTTCTTTACATATTTTATTAGGCATTCATAAAATGCATTTAATAACATCAAATTTTAAACCATAAAACATCTTATTTGCAAATTAATTTTTTTCATCTTCTCTGAAAAAAAAATGCAAAAAAAATCATATAAAATAATGAAGATCTAATATTTGTCTTTCAGTACTAAAACCAGAGTTTAAAAGGGATGTCTTAAAGTTCTATTAAAATTCTGGTGTGGCATTCCTCCTTGAAGAATAAAAACTTTAGATATAAACATACCTAAAAATGCATATCAAAACGATAGATGATAGCTTAAAATAGAATGTTGAAAGACCTGTAACATCACATTATTGTCAATAACCTGCCTCTGATCCAAATTGGTCGTAAATAGTTAATTAGAAGACTTAATTAGTTCTTATTTTATGAATCTTTTGATAGGGACTAACTCTTTATCCTGCTTAGAATGGATTTCATCCCTTGATGGAAAATATCGGAAACATTGTTACTGGTTCGACCGTTCCTCCTCTTCAAAGACAGCGTTTGAAGCAGACGAGTTCTGTGCTCTGAGTGGCGGCCGTTTGGCGCCCTACATCGACAGCTACCAGTATAATTTCCTCCTTGACCTTCGACTATCGTCAGCGTAAGTCCTTCTCCGTATTCCTCTCCGCCTTAAAAGTTGATTTTGAAAGTATTCTTGTTTGTTTATATAGTGTTGATTGATCTAGGTATGTTAAGCTTTTGGAAGTCCAGTGGTCGCACTTATCTAAATATTCATAGCGTTTTGTCAACAAAGTTTATGACTGAGATAAATATTGTTGATAACCCCAAGAAAACCAGCTACATGATTTATTTTTAAACATTTTCTCTGACTACAAGTACATTTATTGTGTAAGAAAAAATATTTCATTGGGACCAAGCGACTTAGCATGTAACGGCAATTTATTTTGCGTCATATATACATTAGATAATAACTAAGATAATTATAATTTAACGAATATTTTTTTCAGAGGTGACACATTTATAGGAACGATGGACATTGTTGAAGAGAACACCTGGGTAAACTTTGATGGCAGTAGTATCCCCGGAAATGAATTTTTATACACTATGACAAATTATCCTTATGATCAACCCAATGGTGGCAGCGATCAGAACTGTGCCGTAATTAATTCAAAAGGTCTTTCTGGAGTATATCACGAAAATCAAACACAAGACAAATCGTGTCTCAATGACTACAAAACGACAGATATGTTGTGTTACATGGAAGGTATGCATGTATTTTTACCAATACCTGGCTCTACCTACGGGATATAAGATCATTGCAATTTTCGAAACTTGAAATCACTTGCACACTGTGACATGCATTAATAAATATCTACTTTTATTTACTTATAAATGTCTACTTTTTTTCAATTTTCTATAACAGAATAGGAATTTGAATTCATCTACATATATTCTGAGCATTTATGAAGAATTTCAATTTTAGTCGTACATTCGTCTACAAGAAGTTAATCCATGAAAATTTTATGAAAATAAAAATAAATTGTAGAAAAAAAAAGAAAAAAGCATTTAATTTAATTTCACAAAAATCTCCAAAACGCGATGCAATGAAGCAATATTTATTCTGATAAGGCAAATTAAATTTTTGATATGGGTATGTTATATCATATCATTTTCCAGATTGGAGCAATCTCTGTTTATCCTGGAACTCTACAGCCGACCAGAAATACAGACGACACTGCTACTGGCTGACGTCCAAAACACCCAATCAGACCACGTGGACCGTAAAGGACGCCATGGACAAATGTCGGTGTGAGGGTGGGCAGCTAGCCCCCATCATAGATGATGATCAGTACTCTTTTATTATGAGTCGTCTCAGCTCTGTTGCCAAGTGAGTATTTCATCCTCAGAATTTGTGTGTGATTAACTTTTAGAAAAGGGGATTTGAATTTATGAAATACTAAATCTTTTTGGCGAATTAAATTGATTCCATAATCATAGTAATTGATGTTATGTGAATACATTGCTTCATTGAATAACTATTTCATGTGACGACCAGACAAACCCAATGCATTCTTGAATGTTCATTGTTGTTAATTGTAAATTCAAATTCTGTTTGAAAAGGCATATTGTTCTAAAAATGCATTCAAAATAATTTGGCATACTTCTTTTAGTATAAAAATATGTTTACAAATTTTTACAGTTTAATATTCGCTTTTCATAATTTTTCTAATAGGAATGCGATTCAGAACCTTCTGGTACTAGAAAAATTTAATATGGGGTAACATCATTAATAAGGTCATGTTTAATTTTTATGATAATTTAATCGACGGTCTGAATGTGAAATATGAATACTTTTCCAAAGTGTTTCTGATACTTAATTAAGAAGATACTTTTCTTATTTTTTAGCAACATATAATAAGTGAACACAAACATGTACCCACCATTATTGATAGACTTTATCAAGGAAACAATAACAGCTCTCAAATTATTATAACATTTCTTATTTCCCTGATTATTCAAATGGACCCCATCAGCCAGAAATACCGTCCTCTGATTATTTGGACACCAGAAACCAGATAGGCGAAAGAATGCTGCTTCCAATACATTCTGCAAGTAATTGGACATGCGTCGATTTAATTCATCAACTCTCTTGTTAAACCACTCTGTGTCCACATGAAACCTGATACGTCTTGTCGGGGAAATTCTATGCAATGTCTGAAGCACCACTACTTTTTTTCACATCTTCCGCTTCACGGAGATAAATTACAAAGTCCGCCAGTTCATGAAAAATGTCTTCCACTAATGTGTTTCTCCGACACAAATCGTTTGATACAGATTGTAACAAAACAACATCTGGACGCAAGTCTCTTACATAACGAGTTCCTTGCGCGCGAATTTGAGCCAGTGACGCTCCCCCATAACCTAAATAGAAAATCTATAGCTCCTCTGAATTAAGATTTAAATTCGGCGTCACCCGGTGGTCAGAACTAATTGATACAAAGTTCTCAAATCTGCGTATAAATGAATGCTCCAGAATAAGTACTTTTAATGTCATTCTATCCTCAGCATCACCGCATGATGTACAGTCACAGATACCACAAAGTGCTGCGATTAAATTCAAGCCTTTCTAACTAGAAACATCATGTTATTGTTCGCATAAATAACTTACAGTGTCTATAAACCGTATCCATGAAACAGAATAATGCACAAAAGTGGAAATAATTTTGCTGAACGGTGGGTCAAAACATTTTTCAGACAAAGTGTGCAGACTAGAGATAAACAATGATCACGTGATAAGATCAAGTTACCGATATAAACCCAGGTTGAGTTTGGCATTAAAATATCCGGAAAGAATACATAACAATACAATGAATCGATAGATGGTATAAATTACTTTATGTTGCATATAAATACAATAAGATGCAAGATACCCATGACTTCAATTCGGGTTCCTATTTTAACAGTTTTTGGGATGGAATATTGTATCTTGGAAGTTTAAAATAAGGTGTAAATAAAGCTGAAAATAGTATTTATCCCACATGTACATCTGTATTCACTTGTTAAATTTTAAACTCATATAAAACATATCACATTTTAATGAGTTGTGCAGGAAAATGTGATTACAATTATGTGAATTGAATTTGTAAACATCTTTAAAATTGAAATGGTCTATGAAATCAAATTGATGTTGCTAAGATGATCGTTTTGCACAGTATTGTTTTATCAGGATTATTAAATAGTTTGATTGACAAACAAGTTGATGAAACAAAGATATCAACAGTCTCGTTTGAATTCATCATTTCGCAAGTTTTACTGTCGATACAATGACCTTGTTAGCATATACAACCTATCATTAAATCAAATGATGACTGGTTTTTTCATACTAATTGTTAGGCCATTACTTATACAAGGAACTGTCTAAGGATTTTTCTGGGTTTTTTCCCCCGATCATGACAATGAGCACACGACTGGTGTAACCGGTCGGCAGGGGATGCTCACTCTTCCATGGCATCTGATCCCACCTCTTAATTTTGAGGTCCATGTTTGCTCTGCTCCAAATTTGTATCGTTTCATTGGACTTTCGAGATTGAATACTGTTCGTTATCTTCATATTTCATTACATTTTCACAAATATCAGCTCATCAGGTTTAAACACGGGGCTGTGGCTTGGTCTCCATAACATCAAAGGTACCCCTATGAACTGGAATGGGGATCCTATGGCGACTACTACAACCATTGCCGCTCCCTCAGGAGAGGTGTGTTTTCTGATATCTACAGGTGGAACCCAGACCTGGAGACAGTGTAGTTACACAAACCCGTCTTCTGTCCTTGGTGCTCTGTGTTACAAAGAGGGTGAGTATAGATATTTCTAAGTGCGAAGCTTAAGCAGAAGCAAATGTGAATATTTATTTTGGAGTGAGATGTTTTTCTTTTTTCTTATGGGGAATTTTTCCTTATTTATTCAGCAGATTATTATAATACTATAGAGCGGGACACTTGACAGATTCATATATAACATATTTAAAGCTGAATATTTTATCTTTCTTTATTTTACAATTGTTAAATAAATCCAAATCTTACTATCCAGTAAAATTGGAATATCCAGTAATTATTTACGGTGTATATTACACAAGGAAAGGTGTCAAAATTACGTATGATCGAAGAGTGTCATTTGTTTGATAAGAACCAGAACATTTGCTGATTAACATTGCTACATTACAGAAAATGTAGTTTGTCGAAACATTCTCACTTTATTAAAAAAATTATTGTCATTAGTGTGAGTCATTGGTACAATCTTATTATTATTCATTGGGTGCCAGTTGATCACATCCAAATTTTATGAATTATAAATTCTTCAAGGTTAACAAAAATAGTGCGTTGGTTTTTTTTTGTTTTTTTTTTGTTTGTTTTTTTTTTTGTTTTTGTTTTTTGAAAAGGATTTGTAAGCAGTGCTATCACATCTACAAAGTCTTTTAATGGCAGTTCCACCACTACGTCAGTAGAGGAGATAAAAAAAGAACTCCATGTTAACCCAAAGGACACGAATGGTGAGATTAATTCTAGACCAATTACACAGGCTTCTGACAAATAAGTTGATGTTAAGGGTTTTCTACAATCTTGTTTAAAATCAGCATTTTAGAAATTCTGGAGTCTTTATAATGACCTTTCCTGCAAAGACAATTTATCATTCGATCGTATTTTTACTGACATACTTCATAAAAATTGTTAACTCATTGTTTTAGACTAATGTTGACTACGGATATCTCCGTTTACCTGATTAAGACAGACGTCTGACGGTGAGTGTGACCGATTGATAGGAGTTGTTATCGCCTCTTAGGGATTAATATCACCTTTAGTATTTCAAGGGGTCTGTGTTTTGCTCTGATCGTATGTTTACAGGATTAAGGACCATGGTTCCTTATCTTCGTCTTTTTCACAGGGATGAAATATTTTGTTTAACAAATGTTTATAATTAAAATTAAAAAAGGTAAAGATAACAAATGATGATCGATTTTTAAAAATCTACAATTAAATCTGTAAACAAGACATAAAACACGAATCCCCGGAAATTCCAGATGTGGAGTAAGCCCCCCCCCCCACCCCCGACCGGTCTCACCCGCCGTGGGTCCTATTTAATGATAAGGTAGACGGAATATTAAAATTTAAATATGCCACCTTTAGCAATACTTTGATCTAATATTTAGGAGATAAATGACCGTAATACATGTATTTGAAAATATGTTTTGATAAGGTTTTTGACATAGATAATTTACAATCCACAGTTTTCGAAAGCAATGTTGAGAAATTAAATAAAAACCTCAAAGACAGCCGAAATGACGGACTCAAAGAGATAGACATTTAAATTTTCGACTTAGTTTCCCACTGTATTCGTCCGATAAAAGAAGAGTTTATGCACTGGTTAATATCTTTTGTCTATTTCTATGTTGCGAAACAAATTATCAAAGGAATATATATAAATGAAATATGGAGATAACGAACAGTATTCAAGCTCAAAGTCCATCAAAACAATACAAAATAGGAGCAGAGCAAACTCGGACCTCCAAACATCAGAGGTGGGATCATGTGCCATGGAGGCGTGAGCATCCCCTGCCGACCGATCACACCCGCCGTGTGCTCCTTGTCATGATCGGGAAATAACGGAAAAATCCGTCGACAATTCAGTGTGTAAATAATGGCCTAACAATTAGTATGAAAAACGTCAGTCAGCATTTGACATAGATATTTATTACTTTTTAGTTCTATGAACAATTTAAGCCTTGATAATTGAAATTGATTAAATAATATTTACAATGATTTCAGAATAAATTTGAAGGTAACAAGTTGAATCTTAATTCGAATCAAGTGACAGTGGTAAATTATAATTTTTTTTCAATTGAAACACATTTCTGCGTTTAGATATCCTTTGTTTTTTAGTATTTAAGGAAAATTTGGCAATATATAGATATTATTTGAACGTATTTTAAGAAAAAACACAATCATTATTTATGTCTCCCACATCCAATTTTCAAATATTTTCAGGACATTTTGTTTTTAATTTAAGCAAAACATATTTTAAATGCAAACCTTCTTAGCAACTCATATCAAAGAACTATACGAATTTTTAAAGTAAAGAATCTTATTGACATTTATGCAAATATTTAAAAGATTTAAGATAAAAAAAATATCTTTCCCAATTTTCAATTAAGGAATAATTCGGAAAAAATATTTTTAATAATCCATAAATATTTTTGTAATGTATGGTGTAATATACAATTTCAATTCCGTATTTTCCGCCAAAAATTTAAATAAACACAAAAAAGGTATGTAAAGAAAAGTCATAAACATTGTCTCTGTTAATATCGTCTGTATTTGTTCCGAATGATAACAAAAGAAAACAAATACATGTGTATGTTTTTATTTTTATTTTCAGCGTTTAAGCTGACAAAGATAAGTGTGTATGAGGATCGTCCTGTAGCTGTGAGTATGGGGGTCGTTGGAATCGCTGTACTTACGTCATTCTTTGTCTTCGTCATCCTATTAGACTGTCAACGAATGGAGAATCTCTGCTCCAAACAAAAGATAGCAGCAAATGAAACTTAAAATTGACTTTTATACATATATCAAGAGCAAATTGAAATTTTAACAATAATTATTAAGCATGAGCGTGAAAAAACTCCAATGTTCACAATTATTCAACAGCCTAAAAAACAAAACAATTAAGCTATACAGCTCGCTATATGTTTTCTTCTGCCTTCTCGGGGAAAATTACGAAATCTCCTGGGTTGGCACCATCAGGAAATTACATGTATTACACTGTACCTATAGAAACCCGGGTTCATACCATCGTGTTAAAATTAATGGTAACTGTGTTGACACCATCAGGTTAAATTTTAATAGAACCTTATATGTGATTATTTTCTTGTTGATTGATTAAAGGAAAAAATAAACCATTAATATGTGGAAAGGACACTGTGGTCGTTGTATTGACTTTTACACATATTTGTTATGGCATATGGCATCACATTTTTTTTATCGCTCCACGTTGGTAAATGTCTAAAATCAAACTGTATGTTTGTTTTTAATGTAACGTAATGGAGAGAGAAGGGGGCATAACCTATTCCAACATCCGTCTTCAGAAAAAAAAAACACACAAGCAATCAAATAAGATCAAACTAATGTTTATGACAATTATAAAGAAGTGGGCCCACTGAACATTTCATTATTTTTCCTTTTTCGTAAGTTCCATACTCAGAATGGACACACCCACTACAGGATTGAAATTATAATTTTTCTCCCAATCTCTTTGGCGAAGATTACTGTAATTAAAACAAATACATTTTCATTTATATTTACTATCGAAAATAAAAACTTGAATACGAAGATGGATAATTTATTAGCAATTGATCAAAAGAAATAAACAATGCTTAAAGCGACATTGTGACGCACAAACGGAAAATTGACAAATATAGAATTTTTGCACGACCCGTGCAAATTTTGTTCAATTCCTGAAAGTATTAGGTTTCAGAAAATTACAGGTTTGGGAACCTAAAAAATCTATTTTTATGGAGAAAAAAATAATTTCTGTATGGCCCAACACGAAAATATTACTTTACTTTTTCCTCCTTATTGAACGCGTGCGCAGAAAAGTTGAAGACATTATCATGGTCTCAAGTACCAAAAAATGAATATCGGTAGACCAAGAATTTTGATACAATCTTCAAAAAAGATTATTAGAACATATTTCTCAACTTGCATGCTCCGATTGAATGTTGTTTACAAGCTTACGCTAAAAATAAAAGTGACTTGACATGCACGATAACAACGAAACGGTAGATACAACCTTTGTTTTTCCGGCACTTATTTTGTCCAGTCTTTTTCTTGCTTTGCAGTGCAGTTTAGTTGTCATATCTTCGCTATACTCATATTTGTCATTAATCTTTCGCTTATTGATACAGATATCTGAAAAGAAACACATGATTTTGACTCATTATGTAACTTTAAAATTCATTTTATAAACTCCCTAAAAGGAACCAAAATCAATATCTGAAGATATGAATAAAAAGAAAGTAAAATCTGAAATGGTCACAGTTCTAAAACGATGTATATGTTTTAAGGTCAGCGTTAAGAGAACCAAATTTAAATCTATTAAACCTAAATGAATAAAACTTATCTTAATATTAGAAAGCAAAACAATTAAAAATCAGAGGTACTGTGAGCACTGAACTCACAAAACGATAACCCCCTCCCTCCCCCCCCCCCGCTCCCATATCAGTATAAAGGCTATGAAAGCAAAGTCCTTTTCTCTTTTACTTACCTTGTCATTGGTCATTTGCAAAATTATTTTGTTAAAAATCATTCTGATCGTACACACAAGTACTCTGAAGTTGATATTAAAAAGAGGCTTGAGTTTCTGATTGACAATATTAATGTGGTTTTTGGAGACCAGGTCTTCCAACAATCTGTTGGAATTCCCATGGGTACCAATTGCGCCCTGTTGTAAGCAGACTTTTTTTGTATTCATATAAAGTAGAATTAATGCAAAATCGTATACATGAAAAAAATCTCTTACTGTGGCCTTCAACCCGACGTTTAGATATATCGACGACGTATTATCAATAGTTATTTTCATTCATATGTCGACACGATATATCCCAGTGAGCTTGAAATAAAAGATACTACAGAGTCTGACACATTTGTTTCATATTTGGATATTTTACTAGATAAATGAAAGAAAAAGTGAGCAAGCTCACACACCCCACGCTCCCTCAAAACTTGACAATCCTACACAAAAGAAATGGGACGGTGCACTTTAAATAAACAGTTTAATTCAACAAGAGGCCCAAGGGCCTTAACGGTCACAATAGTATAAAACAACAATCCATAGAGGATCCAAAGAGTATAAAATAAATTAATAGAAGAAGCTTTTGTAAATCTTTGATCGTCCATTATGGCAAGAGAGTCATAATTTGAACAAACTTGAATCTATACTACCTGAGGATGTTTCCATGTAAATATAACCAATCATGGCTTTGCTGTACTTGAGATTTTTCCTACGTATTCAAATGTAAAACTTTCATCGTCCATTGTGGCCCCACCCTACCCCTTGGTATCATGATTTTAAGAAACTTGAATCTACATTACCTGAAGATGTTTCCACATCTTTCTTGGCCCAGTGGTTCTGGAGAAGAAGATTTTTCCCAATGTATTCTGATGTAAAACTTTGATCATCCATTGTGGCCCCGCTCTACCCCTGGGGGTCATGATTTGAACAAACTTGAATCTACTCTACCTGAGGATGTTTCATCTTTCTTGGCCCAGTGGTTCTGGAGAGGATTTTTGAAGATTTTTTTCTATGTATTTCTATGTAAACTTTGATCGTCCATTGTGGCCCATTCCTACTCCTGGGGTTATGATTTTAATAAAATTGAGTCTTTACTACATGTATCTGAGGATGTTTCCATATAAGTTTCATCTTACCTTGTCCAGTGGTTCTTGAGAAGAAGATTTTTAAAAGATACCATTAATTTTTCACTAATTCTTAATTATATCCTCTTGGAAGAAGGCATGGCCCTTCATTTGAATGAACTTGAAATACCTTTACCCACGGATATTTTCTGGCAAGTTTGGTGGAAATTGGCCAAGTGGTTCTTGAGAAGAAGTCGAAAATGTGAAAAGTTTACCCACGACGCAGTGCAAGAATTATGTTGACAAATTATTATTTAAATTCCTCATTGATTTCGATTTGCTAATGAGTGTAAGTCCATGTCCAACGTATGACAGTTTACACATTTAAAATTGTAAATAATTGATGGAAACAAAATTATGATGTACTCATATAAATTTATTTATATACTGTACTTATGAAATTATATAGGGCAAAGCACTAATATAAGGTGTGTGTTTGTATGTATGTGTGTGTGTGGGGGGGGGGGGGGAGGGGAGAACTTTTTTGTATTTCTATCCAAGATTTTTTGTCTATGTGTATGTTGAATCAATATTTTCATCTCAAAATCAATAGGGGTCTTTTAAGGTCATAAAATATTTCATATAAACTTTCATTACGAAAGCTGATTCCAGTGGATTTCCTTATTATGTAGCTAGAAAGTTTCTTTAGAAGCCAAAACTCTAAGGCAAAAAATAATGGAAAAACAGAATTTCCTGGCAATATGCACAAGTACACACTGTGTTCTAAATATCTTCAAAGTTTGACGAAATTCTGAGCAGCGGTTTAAGAGGAGTTGCACTGACAAACAGTTCATCTCTATATTCAAGAAATGGCCAAAATTTAAGTTGAAAAGTGCCAAAATTCCCAGAAAATAATGGAATCAGAAATTCCTGGCAAGATGCACAACTACACACTATGTCCGAAATATCTGCAAAGTTTGACGAAATTCTGTGCAGCGGTTTAGGAAGAGTTGCGCTGACCAAAACAAAAAACAAACAAAACAAAAAAACAGGACTGACGGACTGACTGACTGACTGACTGTCAGTTAGTTGCGTGGGGTGTAAAAACGTTAATGTAATCTAACAACAAAGCTTTATGATAAACGTGATGACTTTAACTTTTCAATCGTTAACTTCCTTTACTTATGCAGCAAAATACCCTTATCACCTACATATGGGGTGTATATCTCTCAGTTGATTCGATACGCAAGAGCATGTGTATGAACAATTTCTAAAACGAGGTAAGTTATTGACCAAAAAGTTGATGAAACAAAAATATCAACAGTCTCGTTTGAAGTCATCATTTCGTAAGTTCGTAAGTTATCATTCAGTCATATGCTGACTGAAGTTTTTTTCATACTAATTGTTAGGCCATTATTTACAAACTGAATTGTTGACAGATTTTTCTGTTATTTCCCCAGCACACGGCGGGTGTGACCGGTCGGCAGGGGATGCTCACTCCTCCATGGCACCTGATCCCACCTCTGATGTTTTTGGAGGTTTGCTCTTCTCTCGATTTGTATTGTTTTAATGGACTTTGAGCTTGAATACTGTTCGTTATCTCCATATTTCATTTCATATTTCATGTGAATCAAAACACTTATAGAATACTAGAATTTAACACTTCCTACATATGAAATATATATTTTTTGTTAACTGTTCATTGTCGTGTATTGATTGATTGATTGTATTTTTGTTTAACGTCCATATTGTTGTGTAACCTCATTGCATAATAAATTGTACTATAATTTAAAGATTTATATATTATAATATATTATTATGTTTGCTACATTTTTTGTATATCTATTATGTTTGTTTTTGTTTGTTTGTTGTTTAACGTCCCTATATCTATTATGTAATGGTGTTGTATATTTTAGGTTCTGTATATTAAATACAGTATATATGGTCATTTATTCATTAATAAATGACCATTCGATTCTTATGTTTTTTTATATGTATCAAACAGAGCATTATTGGGTACCCATATAGAAAGTATGTAATTTTATCAAATGGCTTCCATTTCTTTATTCTTCAAAACTCCCAAATCGTATTCGGAGTATTTGCAAGAGTCCTCTTTACTGCGCGTTAGGTTTCCGGGGAGTGACAGGATTACTCCCTATAAAATTTCGTGCACGAATGGCTGGCAGTAAGGATGCATGGTAGTGGGGTATCTGTTCTATTTCTTGGGACAAATATAGTTTATCTAATATTTGAAAAAAAAATAAGCAATTAAATATTTCTTTCTACCATGAGGCATGAACCATTTTCTCTAATTGTAAGTTGACTATTGTGATACAAAACTCATTAAAACATCTAAATTCAGGAAACATAGAGGGATTTAATTAAATGAATTTTCAGTAATATCATATTAACATTTTTCTGAAAATTTTGTTTACCCTAGGGACATAATATTGAATGGTCGATAGAAAACTAATTGATAATTTTTCGGCAAAGTATTTTTAAAATATACCATGCATGGATCTTAGGTTTAGAAATGTTTTGATACAGAAATGTTCTTTTGATCTTCAGTTTGCAAGAAGGTGACAAATTTAAGTCTACGCTAGAAACAAACGCTTTAAAAGCACTTACAGACAAAAGGCACGGCTTTAAATACATATGAAACAAAAATAAATGCTTTAAAAATAATTAGACACAAAATATAAAAGGCTTAAGGACCAGTTGGAGTCAAAACAACAAAAGAATTAATAAAAAAGCACACATGGATTTCCATACAATTTGAGGTAAATCAAAAGACTTCAAAAGCAAATGAGAAAAAGAAAACATTGTCAATATTTAAAAATCATGATTCAGTATTACATAAATGACATTGATTTTTTTTAAACTTGCTGCTGTACAAATAAAAACTAAAACAATAGAACTTTCTTTAAATGTGTCTCTTAGTTCGATTATTTTACATAGCTGTGCTATAACGAACGCTTTAAATGCGAATGGAGGCTAAACAAACGACTTAAAACATTTGAAACCAAGACAAAGGGCTTGAATTAGACAAATTGATTAGAAATAATTAATTAATAGTACAATATAGATAACTTGATAATGCAGTCGTGCAAAAAGATTTTTAAAAATATGTGAACTATCTTTTGAAAGGGTTAGCAAGAGATAATACATTACTTCAATTGTGAAAGTTGCATGTATCAAAAATGGAGATAATGACAAATTTAAAGTCTTTGTATGAAAACTTTAAATATATTGAATATTAGGTCCCACCCCTGGCATTTAAGCCTTATTTTGTCATGTAATTGAATAATGAAAACTATTTTTAAAAATAGAGACAAAGTTCTAGGGATACATGGGAGACAAAAAAGACTTTAAAACAAATGAGAGGGAATAAAAGGCTTTAAAAAACCTTTGAAAACGAAACAAACGGCTTTAAAAACAATGGAAACCGAAGGCTTTGGATACACTGGGGACAAACAATTTTTAGAAAAATTGTAGACTAAACAAAAGTATAAAAAAAAACACTTGCATACAAAACAAAAAGGATTAAAACAATGGGAAACAACTGCATATAAAACAATAAGCTTTCCTGAAAAAGACGTGGTATATAGCTAGCAAAAAATATTTTTTTAAAGATTACATTGCACATTAGTAATTTATTTAAAAACTTACATTCCTGCAGTATAAAAAAAAGTTGTGTATGGATGTTCTTATGAAGATAAGAAAGTAAACAAGCTAAAATGTCCACTGAAACAATACAAATTGTGAGCAAAGCAAACATAGACTCTAAAAACATAAGTAGTGGGATCAGGTGCCAAAGCGGAGCAAGCATCCCATGCCCACCAGTCACAACCGCTGTGTGCTCCTTGTCATGATCGGGAAATCTGAAAATCCGTGGACAATTCAGTGTGCAAATACATTTAATGACCTAATAATTTGTGTGAAAACGTCAGTCAACATTTGACCTAACAACAGATTATATTTTCAAACAAGGTCATTTGGACAACCATTGAATTTCATAATGTGTAGTATTTTTCTTCGATAACATCATCAAATAGAAATGCATATATATTTATTCCGTATTGTTGTTCCTTATTGTGATTAATATTTAATTTTTATAATAGTCCGACTCTATTGTAGTCCAATTACTAGTAATCTGACAGCGGTAAGGAGAATGTAAAATTAAAGTATTTCGAGTGTAAACTTTGCATGTTTGGAGTAATTTTTGTTGATAATTTTAATTACAAAAAGTACAGAAAGAAAAAGTTCTGATTTGAAAAACTTTAGTAAATATAACAATGTTAGTATAAACACTACTGTCAAAGCAACGTTCAGTTCTCTCCCGATTTACCGGTATTAAAGCTCAGAAATTGGAATCCATAATTATTAATCTAAAAGATGAATGAGTAGTGGGCCTGTACAAATCCTCGACATATCGGCTTTTGGTAAGAGCAAATGCATTCTATAATTGTTGATCGTGTATTCAACTTACCTATGTTGATAAACTTTCTCAGAATGCGCAAATACGGGTTAAGTTTTTATGCAAAAGTGTGGAATAACTATTTCATTATAACAAAACATCAACATTCTTGTAGCACTTTAAAGTGCACGCTTATGAGATTTTCATTTACATGAGGAACAATATTCATGGCGAAAGGAGGACTTTCCTTTTAATGATATATACTTTTCTCAAATGCTTTCACCTATGTCATATACTTGTATTTTTCTGATTATTGTACTGTTGTATTTATATTTGTACTATACATGCATAGAGGGCCCTGAGGAAGACTAATGTTTTGCACTAATCGGGTTACCCTCTTTAAATAAAGTATTATTATTATTATTATTATTATTATTATAACACTATTTATATTCACCTACTGTTGCTAGTGTCAAGTTTTTACTTTTTAAAAATAAAAACACTTTTTTAATCTATAGCGATGACTTACCCCCTTAGCAGCAACGTTTTTGTATGTGAATACATATTTATTAACTAAAAAATTTACGACAAACTGGATTCTCGTAAAATGTTGAAGTAGTTTGAACTAAGGCCTTGTGGTTTCTTGTCTAATGTCCGGAAGTGGAAATTAAACTGTTCCTTGACCGACAGACAGTGGGATGGAAGATAACTGCATACAAAATACGTCCGTCTTCGGATTCGCAACATCCAAATATATTTTCATCTACTGAATATTATCTCCTTTATTTCGTATAAAAACCATTGTCGTTTATCAATATTTTTAACGCTACCTATATAGATTTCTTGAAAATGGCTCTTCCATCAATGATTTATTGATTGTATGTTGTTTCACGTCTCATTCAAGATTTTTTTCTTTTTCTTTAAAGACATCGCCATATACCGGTGAAGGGCTTCACATTTAGACCCACGGTACTCAAGGTCATAGAGCAGTGAGGGTTCTTTATCTTGCCAACACCTATTGTGACAAAGGACCTCGGTTTTTCAGGTCTTATCCCAAAGAACCGTAACTTTCACTTTTAGTGCTGGTGAAGGAATAGTAACTCACTATGTTTACGCCTTACATGTAGGTCTGACGCGGTGCGGCGAACGAGAATCGAACCCCGGTCTCCTGATCACGAAGCGAACGCCCTACCACTAGGCTTCCTTGACCGGTTTCCATCAATGAAACATACATTGACGTACTTAACAATAATACAATACTTAACGTACTTATTCCTACTTTATATAATTATTTATACAGATATAAAATAATATAAAAAATAAAATCTCTGTTTGTTTGTTAAAACGGGAATTAATGTTGCAGCTATTGTAGAAAAAAATTTCCATATCCCGCTTACGCGTGTTATATGTATTTTTTCTGTAACAGCTGCAACAATACCTGTTATTCTCATATAGCAACCAAGAAAGCATTTTATCGTTTGAATAATTACTATAAGCAACATAATGGCTGTATATCACATAATAATATATGTAACCAATTACAGAAACACATCCACGCTTCAATGGCAAAATTTTGTGATTTCGAATCTTTATTGGTCCTCATTTCTTGTATTAGTGAGAATCAGTCATTTCTTCAGTAAACAGATCTCAGAAGGACTTGCTAGATCCATCACATCAAGAGGCCTCCGCTTTCTTACCATTCTCTGGCTGCTTATCCAAGTAGTCGAATGGATTTTCTAAATCCACCTAGCAAAAGAGATGTTTCAGGTTTTTAAGAGTACAGTAAGAATATGTACCAATACCAAATCTTAGGCATTTCTAATTCTGCTCCTTTTAATGGTCCTGCTTCAATGGAGGGTAATCTGTTCTGATTTCTACGAAACTTTGTTTATCAGTACATGTATGTTTGTAAACAAACTCACAAGTTTTATAAACTAAATAGCTGAATTAATTAAA
Organism: Saccostrea echinata; assembly: GCF_033153115.1. NCBI lineage: Eukaryota > Metazoa > Mollusca > Bivalvia > Ostreida > Ostreidae > Saccostrea > Saccostrea echinata. The sequence continues at coordinate 793,328 of NW_026889763.1, read as the reverse complement.
ATGTTTCTATTTGATATTTTTGGGTCTGAGAAACTCTATCATAACAATTAAAGAAACACTATCATAACAATTAAAGAAGTCTAAAGATTGTGTACAGGTAGAGCTTTTGATGTAATTATTAATATTGTTTCTTTGTACTATCGGAAAATGAAACTATTTTCTCATTATCTTTTGTAAATTAATGTGATCCAGTATATGTATGTTTATACTCTTATTTTAATATGGCAAATCTTTAAAAGTCAATTACACTACATAGCAAAGACAATTTCTCATACAGTCTGTTTGTATTTAAGAAAGAAAACAATAGGTCTGTCTTCCCATGTTCTTGGACAAAATACACTTGCTTCTTGAAGCACTTTAGCCGTTGTCAATGGAGAGCTTTAAGTTGTTTTATAATATAAATTCAGTTATCCTGGCTTTCCTAGTTACAAAGCCTATCCCATACAAATCAGTTCCTACCTCATCAGGAGTTGTTTTATGTCCGTCTGTTCCATTGACATCCGTCGGCACTGGCTTGAACACAAACTCATCTGAGAATCGGGAATATTTCAGGGACACAGCCACCGCTCCAGTTACTGTAACGGCATTACCTTTCTGGAAAAAAAAAATAAATTATCTAAAGAAAAACCCTCAATTGAAAAAAAATTTAAAATCACTTTTTTTATCCATTCATCATAAAAAGGGCAAAAATCATTACGAATCCATATTATTAAACCTCAAAAGATAAAAATATGCTCACATAAACACACAAAATTAAACATAACGTTTTCCTTTGAAAATCACCTACAGAGATAGAGAGAGGGGGAAGGAGTTGAAGATTATTTTTTCTCTTTTACTCACCTTGAATGTGTGTTTAACATCAAACTTGAATTCCTCCTCGTGATCGGGGATACCTCCTTTGTATGTGACTTGTGCTGGTGCAAAATCTGTATCCGAAGGAAGCTTAAACAGACGATAAGTCACTGATGCAAACCGAGCATCACCTGGAGAAAATAAACCATTAATAAAACTCTCGTTCCATTCATCTAGACAATATTTTAAAGAAATTTGAAGCTGATATGCTTCAGACATTTGATGTAATGACAATTCTTGTGAATCACAAATTGAAGATAACTAACGTATACAACCGGTGAAACGCAAACATTAACAATGACAGAGCTCGTGTCCTGCTTACAAAACAGTTGCACACATCATGCACTGAGCACGGACTAACAATACTGGTGACTTGGTTTTGCTTTCTCACATTTCTACTCTGAATTTTCTTGATTATATCTTAATCTTTTTTTTCATCAATACAAAACAAAATTTCTACTTTTCTTAAGTATTAAGGATAAAGTTTTCTTTGTGAAAATGAAAGGATATGTCAATCAAACGCGTCCAGAAATTGGTAGTTTCAATAATTTCCATATGAAAAAAGTTTTTTTTAATTATATTTCCGTGTGAAATGCTATAGCAACATATAAGTCATGATATAATACAGAAAATTTGAGAAAATATAACTTCAAATCTGTGTCTATGCCCCTTTAAGTATTATCTGGTTCTATTGCTTTTAAGTACCGGTATTATTTTTTACTTACCTAATTTTCTTTGAAAATCTTCCTTGTTCACTACAAATGTTGCTGCTGATACAAGAAATGGTCGACTGAAGCCAACTTCTACCGCCATTCTAACCAAGTCTTTCCAATATAAGGTTCCAGATAAACACTCATCTAGAAAATAACGGTATTTATATACAGGTAACTACTTAATCATAATTAATGGTTGCCTAGTGTTACAAAAGAAAATGTTTCATTTCGAATGTCATGCAGTATTTTTATTTTTGAGATTGAATGATTGTGTATTCAACCACAGCTGAAAAGAGCTAAAAATGGGTCTTAGCCTATCTCATCCTTTTGACTCGGTGAGGTATTTGTTGGAGTGTCATTTTGACTAGATTCATTGTCTTTTAGAAAAATTCTCAAAAAATAAAGAAAAAATCGAACTCTATTTAGTTCAGAGGCATATTCTCATTGAATAGCACATCTTTATATCATATATATATCTTACTCCACAACTCCTTATCTTTTCTGACCGAACAGTCTAGCTCTCTGTCTGCATAAACGTCTCTAAAGTGGATCTCTCCGCCTTCCTAGTTTAGAAATAAAGACTAAATGTAACAAATTGTAAAATTTGTTCAATTTTTCTGTCTTAACCTCTATAATTCTAAAGAAATTGCTCAGTGAGATATAACTTTTTTTCTTTAATACTGTTCCTTATCTTCACATTTCATGTACCAGAACAGTATGAGACAATTGTAACGGGAGAAGGAAAAATGCGACGGACCAGACCGGAATTTGAACCCAGGCCCCCTGAATCTCCAGTCAGGTGCTTTACCAACTGAGCTATCTGGCCATCGGCGATCGAACCCGTCTGACCGCTACATTCCTCCCTCCTTAAAGGTCTTCGGTCCCCCGATAACACTAACTAATGTTTTTCCCTCCAGGTCTTTCACCTGTCACTTCCAAAACCCTGGTCACGGCACCAAATGTAACGGAAGAGAAGAAAAATGCGACGGACCAGACCGGGATTCGAATCCGGGCCCCATGCATCTCCAGTCAGGTGCTCTACCAACTGAGCTATCTGGCCACCGGCGATCGAACCCTTCTGACCGCCACACAATCATAAGTTGATTAAAAATACATGTGTGTATATGCTTAAGAAAGGCATGTTACTTTCTATAAACACAGAATAATGTATTACTTTCAAAACTGTGTAAGCTTCCTTAAGAACAGCTCTTTTGTCTGGAGTGAGGTTAATTACACCGTTTGAACTAAAAAGAAAAAATTATAAGCACATTGCATTCATTTAGATTTTTTATAGAGTAATGGGATTTTAGGATACATGTGGTCCTAGCCTGTGAGCTAAATTCTTTTAAGTAAAGTATTCATTAATTTTCAGAATTTTCAATATACAGTGTATATAAGTCTAAGTCTAACTATATTTTCATGATAAGTACAATTTCATTGATACTTTGGACATTCAATAGACAGAATTCATTTCAAGTCAAACTGTCAACCAATGATGTTTGCTGTAAATTTCGTGTCTAAAAAAATCCTTGCGTAATCTAATGTTTGTTGCTAACACCTAAAAAGTCCAAGCTATCAGTAAAAATGTGCTAGTTTTAGTAATTAAACTTATTTTGAATTACAAAGATACAATACATGATAACGTCGTAGTAATTTTCCTTCAGTCCGGCTTCTCTAAGCTTCTCAATGTAGCCTTGTACAAAGTCTGTATTGGCCTCTTTATAACCAAACTTTTTTCTGTGATAGTTTATAAATTTTGTGGAAATGGCTACCTACAATAAAATTATTTGTGAGAATGACACTCAATGCTTACAATCTCAGAAATATGTAATGCATGTACATAATATGTATACACTAGTGTATGAAAAGAAAAGCACACTTTTTACCCATCCTTTATTTTACATTGTTTACCTGGTATAAAAGATACGACTATTAACTCAAATACATTAGTTAGACCATTAAAATCTAATTTTGAAACGTGTTTTAAGGATATGACATTTATATAAAACTAGTATCAAAATATAGTTAGGAATACCATTTCCTCTGTTATATCAATTCCAGTTATGTGACCCTCTGGACCAATCAGCTTACTGAGAATAAAAGTGTCCCGCCCACTTCCGCTTCCCAAATCCAAAATCTTCATTTCCTTCAGCTTTTCTGGAATCACCAATCCGCATCCATCAAATCTATTTAAATAAATACAATACTCTGGAATCGTTTTATATCGTGGGGTTTCATTTCGTGGATTTGTTGGTACCTCTTATTCACAAATTAATGAAAAATATCTATAGACTATATTTTTGATAACAAGACGTCCTCAAGAACCAGAAATTATTTGAAATCTACGAAGCCTGGTTTGTACGAATAAAAAAGATTCCACAATACATGTTGAAGATATCTACATAAGTGAATCTGCAAAATGTTAAAATGTGTATGCCCATTTATTTTGACATGCTTTCAAGCTAACAATGATATATATTTTTCTCAACTTGACCATGTGAAGTTAATGTGAATATATAAAATCCAACAAAGATATTATATCATAATTATTAACTAATTAATTAAGTTACTTAGAGGTCACTTCTTCATGTATAGCAGCCACAGCTTCTCTCACTGTTTTGCTGACCTCTGAACCCAAGGTCACACATGTTTGATTATTCCGATCATCCAGAAGTTTACCGTAATAGTCTTTTACGGAATCGTAGACCTGGGAGCATTCCATTTCCTATTTCTGAAGTATTAACGCAAAATCTAATGTGAAAATGAAGATTATGAAGAAAAAAAAATAAAATCAGATTCTGAACATTAAAATTTTATTGCTGCTAATACATTTATAAATGGAAATAAAAATCGCTATATATACATGTATATTCTAAGAAACATTGTTTATCACTGAAAATGATATCATATGGGGTTTGATTAATATGTAACACCAATCGTTATTTTATACATTGTATAATATTCTATTGCCCCTGTAATCGAAGATTCAGGAGCATATATAGTTTTTGGTCTGTCTGTCCGTCTGTCTGTTAATCTCTGCAAAAACTTTAACTTTGCCCATAACTTTTGAATGGTTGAATCTACGGCTTTCATATTTCACATGCTTATTCCTTCCGACAAGACCTTTCTTAGAATACCAACATGTTTGACCTCTTGACCTTGGAGTTTGACCTACTTTGCAAAAACTTACCAAACATCTTGGCCATGACTTTTTAACCGTTAGTGCTAGGTCTTCTATATTTCACATGTGTATTTCGTGTGACCAGAACTCTTTTGGGTATCGACCTTTTTTTAACCTTTTTACCTTGACCAACTTTTGATAAACTTTAACATTGCCTATAACTTTTGAACGATTAGTGCTAGGCCTTTCTTATAACACGTATGTATTTCTTGTGACAAGACCTTTCTTTGGCTTCCAACACTTTTGAACTCTTGACCTTGGAGTTTGACCTACATCTGTAAAACTTAACCCTTGGCCTTGAGCTGCCATAGGGGGGCATCAGTGATTCACAAACACATCTTGTTTGTTAAAGTTGAGGATGCTTTTAATTCAGATTGTTTCCTTCATAAAGTAAATTACGAACTTGATATTTATTTTTCATATACCTGCTACGTATTTGCCGAGTATGATTGCATACTGTCACAATGTGAAATCAACGCAAATGCAACGTCTTTAGTATTACATGTTTGCAGATTAGGCCGCTCCAAGATTTTTCTATGTTTAGTTTCCCCATGTGCCTTGGTTATCAGAAAAATAAAACAAAATCATGAGTCCTAAAATTGAACCTTGAATTTTGTCAATTTCTCAAAATATTTGTCTACAATATGTCATTTTAGGAATATTGTAACCAGTGAATACCTTGATTTTGCTGAAGAATAGGATTTGTCTACGAGAAAAATAGATTAATGAAATCAAATCCTTTTAATGACGTCATTTTTATGACTATAAAGTCTGTTTTATTTTTTGGTTTGTGTGTGTGTGTGTGGGGGGGGGGGGGGTTGCGAATAGGTAGGTAGGTTTTTGAAAGATGGGTGGACGCTAAACAGAGAAAAAACTTGGAATGGCCTTAGTGTACATGTAATATACATACACTTAGTGGCCTTACTGTTCTTGAGAAGAAAATTATTACCTAATTATTTCAAATAACAGTCTTCCACGGCAAGAGGGCCTTAAAATTCAACTGGCATACACGGTTGAAGAATAGTTGACCATCATTTGATTGTCAACTTGCACACGCAGTTGAAGGAAAATTGACCCTTTTGTCATGCAAATACTAGTATTAGGATACAACGGACATTTGCAGAGAATGAGAGTGACTGTTTAGATAATTATAGCATGGAAGCTTTTTAGTTTACACTGCATAATTTAATCAAGGAGGCATATTTCCATCCTTTTGGAGATGGAACATTTTATCGAACTTTGTTAAATTATTCCATCAGAATTTTCAAAATATAATGCATATTAGGACTCATATATGACTTACATCTTGCCTGCAGAAGAACTATTGGTACATATAGTGTAGATCCGTACTTTGAATATCTGAATTTTCGAGAGCGTTATCGAAGTTCACCTCACAACTTATGTTCATTTGTAAACTTTTAACCTATGTCGCTGTGCACTAACTATCGATTTTCTCTTTAGCGTGGATACATGCATGTGCTACGGCGAAATGATAGTTTTTTTTTCAGTTTTCAATAGTATTTTTCACTACATTCATTAACACTAGATGACTACTGCACCCTAGCCAACTTCACTGCATTTGTTATATTAATTTAAAAAATTTGTTTCCTTTTTATTCTAATATGAATCTTAGTTTCAGCTAAGACAAAACAAAATATTTGTAAACTGCGGATAGTTTTTTTTTTACCCAAAGTCTTGTGAATTTAAAAAAACGATTTGTGATAATTAAGGGACATCTTATTCCCATAGACAAAATACTTCTTATTCCAAAATCCAAAATTATTTCTTTTTTCTGTGGGGGACGGGATTCACAAAACACAATTCATGACTGAATAAAAGAAGAAGATGGAATCAAGGCGACTACGTGTATCCATTTCTCAACACCAAAAACTGACTTCAAGAAATGCTTTTGTGCTTCAGAAAACTTTAGTGGGCATACCTTTCAAATAGTTCATGAAAGTGGCAATTTACTTGTAAATCATCAATATCAAGGAGAAATATGATGCATCTACAAAATTCATTTAATTGCAAATCTTACAAATATTGAGGATTTCTTTTCCATCTACCGCTATATTGTATCAATTAATGAGTACCAAACCTACCTTTGAGAGGTATCAGACCAAAACTACCTGCACATCTAACATTATTTCTTTTTATCACTTACCTGATGGCGGTGCGTGCATAAAGTAGGGGCAGAAAACAGGACATTTTACCCAAAGTACTTTTGACAGGTTTCTGGTCATTTTTACTTCCCAATCAAAACCATATATATCCGTTAAGTTTGAATATTTGTAATAGATGTCCCGAAATGAGTAGTGTTGTAGTACTCCATTGAACCTTGCAGTATGTATTTGTGCTATAAGGCATTCTTTAAAAAATAACGTCTGCACTATACAGAAATTCATTCATTCAAAAGAAACTGCTTGAGACATAATGTGACATATTTCTTACGTAATGAAATGATAAATGAAGACAAAAACTAATCTATATTGATTTTTTATTGTATTGACAATGCAAGTCACGGCTAGGTAGAGTGCACGTGAACTCGACCACTTATCAAACGGACGGTAAGAGGTCAAAGTTCAAGGATACACGTTTTAAAACACCAACATATACCTCAATGGTAACAAAAACAAATCTCAAAATTAGAAACTGCAGCTAAACAAACATTTTTGCACCAGTATTTGAACAGGAAACAGGACTTGAGTCTCACTTGAACTAGCGCTTCTTCAAATTTATCAGTTACATGTATGGATTAATAGAACTGGACAGATACATGTACGTGTCATACGTGTTATATGTACAGTTCACTATGTACAATAAACCCTGACAGTTATGTTCTAAATTATGAATTTGAATCGGTGTAAATACAAAATTTAGAACATGTCAATATTTATTGCTTTAGTGCTCAATCCATGAATTCAGCAAAGCATTAAAGAAACTTGTTTTATTTCACTCAGGGAAAAAAAGCAAAATGGAAAAATATTGATGGTCCAAGTAATCTAGATGTGCGTTTGCATAGACATTTGATACTATCATTTTAATAAAGTAGAATGTACATTTTGTAATAAATACACCAAAAGTATATAAATTGCCCAGGTACTCAATGCATGAACTCAGCAAAAGACAACTCAATTTAATTTGACAATTTACAGGCCAATGAAATAAAGCGAGGTTCTACAAAAATATATAAACTGTTGCCCGCTCTCCACTGATTGAATTTTATCTAATCCCAAAATTTCTGTGAGGGATATAAGCCAATAGGTTCATTTTCAAAAATATTGGACTGACTGACCCGCTTAATTGACTTGCATACTTCTTTGACCCCCAAACTTGTGATGCCAATCCAATATATAAAAAGTAAACTAAATGATTCTCCTCAAAAGATACTAGTCATATTTTAGACATATTGTCGTCGTTGACAATATGTACCTACCCTCGCTGCACATATTGTCGTCCATCGGCACATTGGACATATTGACACCAGCGACAATATATTTCAAGATGAGTCTTTTTTCGCTATACCTGCAGGATGCACGACAAAATGTACCTTACATTGGCACATATAGTCGTCAACGATGTATGCATATTTTGTCGTTTCAAAGTGTTGTTTGAAGAATATTTTACTGGGGTAGGAGAGAGAACAGAGAAAATGTATGGTATTTTAAGGTTCTCAGGTTTTGAAAATCAACGGTTAAGTAAATGAAAATGTTCACAAAAATGTTTATAAAATCACCAGGTAATGTGTGTTTACCCATAGTATTTTTTTTTTCAGAGTATATGTGACGACATATGAATTGAAAAACTATTTATCGTGGGGAATGGTCGTATCTGGAGTTGAAAAGTTATGTTATTGATTTTGGTAAAATTTTGTTGTTTTTAAATTTTCCAAAAGTTCCTTGGATTTTTTAAGTATCCACATCTGATTTACACCACTTCTCTATTGTTGCACAATACTCCTGAAGTTTCTCCTTCACTGCTGTTAATATCTTAGGAGGAACAAAGAAAGAGGCTTAGAAGGTCTTTTACTGGAACGCGCTAATCGTTAAATATCTTTAAACAAAATGACATTAAGAAAATGGTATAAAACTGGAAATTTTAAATTTAAAGTTAGAATTAAAATAAGAAATAAAAAAAAAAATGAAATGAATTTGTAAAAACAAAAAAATTAGGGAAAAATATCTAAAAATTGTAGTACTTTTATCGAAATGCGACATTCTTATAAACTTTACTTTTGTAGAATTGTAAACTGCGCGGCTGTATATATAGATACTGGAAAACACATAAACTGATTTGTAACTTGCAGCACATTCTAGTTATGTAATGATATCAAGCTCTTTTTCTCTCCCCTTTCTATCTTTGCCCACCCTTTCCCTACCAGTCCCCACACTCTCACTCACCCACAACCTCTCCCCAACTTCCATCCATTCTTTCCCTCCCCTATCTCTGTGTTTCTCCTCTCCACTTTCTGTCTCCTCTCTCTCTCTAACTGCCCACTCTCTCTCTCCCCACCTCTCTCTCCCACTCCCTCTCTCCACTCCCCTTCTATCTCTCTCTGTCCCGACTCCCACTCTCTCCCCAGACCCTTTCTCCCCCCCTCTCTCTCTCCCCACTCTCTCTCTCCCCCGACTCTCTACCCCCACTCCCCTCAATCCCACTATCTCTCCCCACCTCTCTCCCCACTCGCTCTCTCCACTCCCCTTCTATCTCTCTCCCCACACCCTCCCTCTCTGTCCCCACTCCCACTATCTCCCCACACCCTCTCTCCCCACTCCCCCATTCCCACTATCGCTCTCTCTCCCCATCCCACTCCCCACCTCTCTCTCTCTCTCGCCCCACCCGCTCTCCCCACTCCCTTTCTTTCTCCTCACTCCCCAATCCCTTTCTCTCTCTCACTCCCCACTCTCCGTCTCTCTCTTTCTCTTTTTCTTTATTTACTTTTTGTACGTCTGACTCAGTTACTTTGTGACCTTAATAAACTATATATTAGCAAAATACATGTTTTATAATTTATTTACAATAAAAAATAATGTGAAAGTTTTTATTCTAAAACAAATAGAAAATTCCTATCGTTATTTTAAAAGAATTTATAAAATGTTTATTCTTGATCGTTTTACTTTAAAATGGATTTAGCAGAATTGTTTAATTATGCAAAAAATGAAAGTAATTTAAAATTATAAGGGCGATAACTTCACACAACAGAAAATACTGCTTTCTAGTTCACAATTAGATCACTGCGTGGTTAGCGTATTTAATGAAGAAGAATTTTATATGCTTGAAGAACAATACTTATATGTTTACTAACATGCAAGGAAGATGATATGTCAGCTTGAAATCTCAGGTTGATACAATTTGTTGTACCGTTATGAAAAGTATCTAAATTATCCACATACTGAGATGAGGTCTATAAAATATTCTTTACTTGACCGAGTATGTAACAAAGGTTTGACATTCGCTATCCCTTTCCCTTGTATGCATTCAATTTACTTCAATTTTATAATTTTATAATTTTTGTCCTGTTCAGATATCGTGTTGTTGCGTTGGATGTTAGCCATAATGCATTTGCATCATGACTCCCTCGTTGTTCTACGCATTACCTGGTATGTCATATTTTCTCATTGCATATAAATGTTCGTTTGGTGCTTTATTCAAATGCGTACTGTTAATAAAACCTACATGTACCTTTACTTGTTGCATGGTTCTACTCTACTAACAATAGATTGACAATTAACGTTAACGCTTTTGAATGGATAGTGTTAAAATGATTTACCGTTGGGCCATCAGTGTAATTTGAGTAAATGTTCACCTTATAACAGGCCTTAGCCATGCTTCTGGGAAAATAACAATCACTCCATTAAGCAGTAGAGCCATTCAGTGAAAAAAGAGAGCCATACAAATTGTGTGCTTAAAAATTGGTACAAGGTTGCCTCTGTCGCGCACCCCCCCCCCCTTCCTCAAGCCATGTAACATTATAGGGATAAAGTTTGTAAATCGTAATAATTTAAAACAATCTGCATTACCATGCACATATGCAATGTGTAAATAAGATTTTCGGTGAAAGGAAAAAAATTTCTTTTCACTTTTATCATAAGAACCCTTTTATTTTCAAACCCCGTATCAGACAGCAAGAACTCTTAATTTGCTTATAGGAAACAGGTTCGTAGGAAGCAATTTCACTAGGAGGGGGGTGGGGGGTGGGGGCTCAACCATACATTTTCATTTGGGGGGCACTATCAACTACCCAAAATTAATTAGACAAAGAAAAAGAAATAAATAAAAAAAAAAGGTCACCAGACGTTATTACTGAGGGGGCACAAGCGTATAGTACCAAGTATGTTTTCTATAGTATTCTATACATCGTGCCCCCCCCCCCCCCGGTTCCAATGGAAAAGCCCATGGGAAAGACGTACATGGCCAGAAAGGAATTTTTTCCTATAGGCTACTAGTAAATTTAAAGAGTGTGTTACGTTTTTTTTTCTATTGGTGATTTTTTTTACATGTAACTAGAAAGGGGAAAGACGATACTACCGTGTATAGACTTGTGTTAATTCTTGGTATACCAAACACCTCTTTTTTTTTAAGCAAACAATTTTTTTTTATGTAAAAAGCCTCTTTTTTTTTTTTTTTTGAAGACTTTGTTGACACTAGCAAACGACAAAAGACATTGGTAAAGATTTTGAGCTAATCACTTCTTGTGCCCCTGACATCGAAGGTCAGAGGCATATTGATTTAGTTCTGTGTTATTTTTTCCACAAATGTAACCGTCCCTATATTTTTATGAGAAGAAGTTTGAGACTTTATTCATAGAAAATCAAAGATATTTACCACATCAATTTTTCTTATCAATCTTCCATTTTTTTTTTCACGCAAATTTTTTGGGGTAGGGTTCCAAAACGTTAACCTTTTTTTAACTTCTAAAGAAAAAAAAGATTACATTTATATTTATTGCACATTATTTTCCTAGAGTACATGTAAAATCAAAGAGGATTAAAACTATGGAAGCTATACATTATTTATGTTTCTCTTTCTTACACCAGATAAGAAAATGTCAAGAATGCACTTATGTATTCTTGCTCTAATAGTCATAGAACATCATTATAGCCTTGGTAGGTTTTCCTTTAATGGAGATAACTCATCTTGTTATATTAATGTAAACTATAGTATAACCTTTTAATTTTGTCATTTAAACTTTAAAGCTTTTAGAAAAGAACTCTCCATATCATAAGGGTGCGTGATCAAACCCCTATGTATTTGCCTAACAAGAATTTTCCTACCAAAACCTAACAAGAATTTTCCTACCAAAACCATGCATTTTTTTGCATCAAAAAATGACACTGGGTCATTATTCTACAGGGTCATTTTTCTACAATCCAAATGGAGAAAAATGACCCGAAAGCCATAATTTCTACCAAAAGTGGGTCATTTTTCTACGTAGAATATTGACCAGATCAAATTTCTACGTAGAAAAATGGTCCCCGGTCAATATTCTACAGGGGTCACTTTTCGTCGTTACGCCGGCGACGTTGACATGTTTAATTTTTCAGTGTGCGACAATATCATGAATATGTGCCACTGAACAATATGTGCAGTGAGGTAAGTTGCATACTGTCGCCGACGTAATTTGAAAATTGGACAATGACAGATTCAACAATTGAAGACATTTTGGGAATGGTGGGTATATCGACTTGGAGCGTCCGAAGAATTTTTAAATTAGAAACATTTTCTGACATCGTAGACGTTGAATGTGATTATTTCTCTTCAGTCAGACGTCTCAGGAAATCAAAAACAGTAGTCTAAGGGTAAATCCTACGTTTGTCGATTTGTAAACCTCTCACAACTTAACAACGTTGTTCAAAATACCAAGTGACAAAAAGAGTACTGAAAACAACCTTTTTTTTGAATGAAGCGTTTTCGACTTGTATCCATAACGTAATGTATGATTTTGCACAAATATAATTGTTAGAATATTGATAAAAACGATTTGTTATTTTTTATGCATGATTATACCTGCACTTTCTAAAGAAAGTTCGGGTATACGAGGGGTGATCAAAAAGTTCGCGAACTATCTCTATATTTAAAAAACCACAATTCAGATCAGAATGAAATTTGGCACACGTATAGTCATACATATGTTCTATAAAAAGCATATGTTAAACAATGTTTTGCTCCGTGTTTGTGACGTCACAATGTGAAAATGACGTCAGTATGTAGGTCACTTGTGACAAAAATGGTTGACTCAGTCGTACTCGAGCAACGAATGTCTGTAAAGTTTAACGTATATCTCGGAAAACCCTTTGCAGTAGAATATGCTAATTTGTACAAGGTTTATGAAGACAAAAGACTTACAAGAAGTTCAATCATTAATTGGATTGAATGTTTTAATGAAGGCAGGGAGATGGTTTAAAATGATGTTTGTTCCGTTGCCCAGCGAAAGCAAGCAGGTAAAAAGATGTGTCCTTAGTTGAGCAATTTGTTTTGAAAGATCGCCAAGTTTAAGTAAGAAAAATAGTTGAATAGGGTAAACTGATCGAAAGTCGAACATGACCGCGAGTCGAACGCATTTTAAACCTCACCTACACCTTTTAATAAACAATAAATGGTAGGCAACTCTTGATTATCTGTCTTCTTTTTTATCCATTTAATCAATTAGAGTTATCTTTTCTAAGTCGAACTCTTCTGTTAATAGTTCTAGGTGCCGGGAAATTTGAAGGTGATTTCTCCAAATTTTCTGTCGTAAATGAATTATCCATGTTGTTTCAAAGCTCCAAACATTTACCAAATAAGCTAATCAATACTTTAAAAGACAGATTTATACCAATCAATATTTTTAAAAGCTGTTTTTATATGGTTTTGGATACATAATTCGCAAAATAATTAACCAAAGCTCATTGAATTAATATCGGAAAATGATATGGAGTCGAACACCGAAAATGATCGCAAGTCGATCAGTGTTCGACACTAGAAACAACGATAAAAATACCTCAATTTATACAAGAGAGAATAAAAGCTTTATAAGATTTATAAAAATTATATTATTTTAGAAGAAAATGGATCAACTCTTTCCATTCAAAAAAAAAAAAAACAAACAAACAAACAAACGAAAAAACAAACAAACCTGTGCCACCAGTACTTTAATTATTCCATGATTCAGACCACAATTTACTTGATTATTTTAACTGTAAACATCTAGTCGTAATATACCAAATTTAGATGTAGGCTATCTATTTTGGCAATTACAGTACGTCTAAAATCAAGTTTTAAACTTTGTGCAAAAATCCTCATACTGGGGAAAGGAGTTTTCTTTTCTTTTTATCAACAAATTTGTGAGTTGGATTTTTTTTTTAATATAGTGCCCCCTCCCCTCTCTCTCGAAAAAAATACCTGGCCGCGGTCTGCGCCTGCCAATGTTTTCAGTGCTCTCCAGAGCCCAATACATGTTAAGGGTGGGTTCTTAATGCTTTATCCATTTACCACGACAGTGAAAAAACAAACAAAGATGAATATTTAATTAAGAAGATCTGACGCTCCGCAAGCACGAAGTATATTTTCGAACATAATATTTTACTGTAAATTTAGTTTGAAAATGTTCATTGAAAAGTCTAGTTGCAACCCCCTCCCCTAATTTTTTGCAGCACGGTAAAATCGCCCCGTTTTATGTAGCCAAAAAGCTTATTGTTGAAACAGTTGGACCCCCACCCCCACCCCCCACCGCATAGAATTTTCGAGATTGGAGATAATTACTTCTTTGTTTTTGCTGGCTCATGGCGCAATCTTCACAACAATTTTTTTTTCAACGCATGCCCGTCGGGCATCTCATCTACTACTTTTACCAAGTTTACATGCCCTACTCAAAATTTAACTTTATGAAATAAAAAAAAAATGCTGTCTTTACAGTGTATGAACCATTGTTTATACAAGAATGGACCAACAACCAAAAATTTCCAAGAGTGAAAAATATTCTTTCGGGTGGTCAAGAACATATAATTTTTATTGCTGTAACGCATTACTGAAAATTTTGAAATGTAGTAGTTTATCATTACGGAAAACCTGCATGCAGTTTTTAACATACTGAATTTGGATTCCATGTGAAAATCCTACAGTGTGATTACAGTTTGTGTACACAATGTGGCATGATTATCTCGTGCATTTCAACAACAGTAGAAAGACGACAGGGATTAGCTAGTTACGCTTCATTGCATATGACACCTATGAAATTGATTTCAAAATGGCACTTCTTTGGTCAACTTATTTAGTATATATATACTTGTCTGTTTTAATGATATTGTTACATTAGGTAATAAAAAAATAAATTTCACCTATTTACTTGACTACTGACGGCATATTTTTTTGGTACATTAAATACATGTATAAACAGGGCTGTTAAAAAAGGTCAGTGAATCTACAATAAATAATAAATCTACCGGTACCAAAATGTGGTAATCATTGCTATTTTTGAAGAAATCTGAATTTAATAAACGAGTATTGAACAATTGAACATGTTGAAAAGGGGGGGGGGGGGGGTAACGATAACTTCTGACGTAAATGTAATTTCTTTTGATTTTATTTACCGAATATTTTACTAAACTACTTTTCAAATGTTCACACACAAAAAATCAAGAAATGCCAATTAGAAACAAACAGGGAAAAGGAGCTGTCATGGAATAAAATACCGTACACACTTTAATATCAGAAACGAAAGTATAGATTGCAATCCACTGTGTAAAATATTTTTACATAAAAGTCAGTCTACAATGGAGAAAACATTACACATGCCCAGAGGGCATGTGAATCTTCATTTTTTACATGCCCACCCGCAATTTTACCAGGTCCCGGGCATCGGACTCCCGGGTTATTTCGAAGACTGATGGCGGGTGTGACTGGTCAACTTACTTCTCCTAGGCACCTGATCCCACCTCTGGAATTTCCGGGGGTTCGTGTTTTATATCCTTTTCACAGATTTGTATTGTCTGTAGATTTTCTTGAGATCGATTCCGTTCCCTATCTTCACCTTTTTCAGGTACGTTGTCTTGAATCTTCCCCCCCCCTTTAAAAAAGAAACAACGATGCTAGAAGTATGTTTGCGCCAGTTCCAGGAAAAAATAAGATTTGTTGAGATCTCAGGAAAATAGGGGCCGTAACAGAGGATTAACATTTGATTAAAGAAAAAGAAAAACGAAAGCTTATAGAGATAATTTGAATGGTTTAAATCCGCATGAAAGATTTAAAAATTTCTGAAGAAATAAATATTCAACATCAAATTTTTATGCAATTTTGTAAATCGTTTTATGTCTTCTGATTTTAAAATATGTCAAACTGAATTTGTTTCATGGCAAGATTGTTTAGATTGAAACTATTTTGCGTTGAATAAAGTAATCGAACTTTAAGAAAATTAGTCTTATCATAGAAAGTTGTGAAACTTCAAACAATGAATTGAGTCCTGACCACATAAATTCGCCTGAAACGAATACTTTAAGCATTCAAAATGTTACCTAAGAAAAGACTTCTAGGTGTAAAAAATGAAGATAACAAACAGTGATCGGTGTCAAAAAAAAAAAAAGCAAAACGTTTTTTTTTTCTTTTTTGCCGTAACTTCAAATTGGGCTTCAAACATGTTCAACGGAGGATGGAAAAAAAGAGAGACAAAGCATATAAAACTGGGGAAAAAAATGTATACAGAGAGAAATAAGATAAAATCAACAGAAAAGGTGGAGGATCAATGAAAAATTTTGCAAATTGATAATGTTGACTGAATTCTATATTACATGTATTACTTTCCTCCTTCAATTTAAAATTATTTCCAGTGATTACCAACAACGTTTCACAATCTTCCTTGATATTAAGATAAATTTAATGAAAATCATGTCAAAATGTTTGGTATGAATCAAAATCTATCTATAAAAGGAAAGACTAGATTAAAAAAAATCTTTTCAGAAGTTTGTCTATTTAATTTAATGTCATGAAAAGCAGTTCCTATTAACAATTATGTAATTCATGCGACTCGGAATAAATGGCGTTCGACTTCATATCTAGCCGTTCGACTTGTGGTCGAATGTGTTCGACTTACGATCTATTTGGTATCTCGGGCTTTTTCCTTTAATAACAATTGTTTCATTTAGTTGCCACAGTAAACAACACGCTAAAATGACGCTTTAGGCACACATTTCAATACATCTCTGGGTTTATGACACGCATAATGCACCCTGTTGTCAACACTGTCGGTGAATATAGATAGGCGTTCGACTTGCGATCAGTTTACCCTATCTAGGCATAATATAATCATCAAATCCCTAAAATATCGTTCACTTTAGAATTTAAACATGTGAGATATGAAAAAAAAGAATTCGAAGGCGCCCATACTTTTTCCACATTGGATAAACGACGCTCCGGAGACGGATCATGACACGCGTTGTGATGGTCACCATGCTAATTTTGGGAAGGGATATCCTTATCCACCCATCCTATTGCCGAGATTGGGCCATTTCTGACAGATGGTCTGTTCATATTATAAAAATTACTTCGGAAAAATCTCTTAGCTTCTGTGAACAGACCGCTACGAAGTATGTCACGTGACCGCCTGGATCACGTGATTCGCGCATGGGCAGAGCAATGGCAGATGTGCATTAAAATCACTACTTTAAAAAACAATCAACACTGAAAGCTCATATTATTTCTTTTAACGAAGTAATTCAATTAGTTCGCGAACTTTTTGATCACCCCTCGTATTATTGTTATCCTTGTCCGTCCGTCCGTCCGTCTGTCACACTTTCCTCTTTCTCAAACTACTCTTACATTTTAAGCAGCAGGTAACTCATCTTTTAGAATATGATTGGTCGTGCCTTGATCATGTGCAGAAATGTTTTGAAATTGTCATGTTCACCCTGGGGGCCAATCGGGGGTAAAAATAAGTTTTTCTGCATAAACCTGGTTCCCTGTACTCCTCTTACATTTTTCGCAGTAGTATATATTCATATTTTGAAATAAGATTGGGAGTATCCTGTAGATTTGCAATAAGGTTTCGGAATTTAGATGTTCGCCTTAGGGGATGATAGGAGGTCGGAAAAAGACGTTTTTTCTCCAAAAACCTGGTTCCCAGAACTCCTCTAACATTTTTCACAGCCCAGTCGTATTTTGGAATAAGTCTGGGAGTGTTCTGTAGATGTGCATTGTTTCAGAATTTCGATTTTCACCCTGGAGGCCATTGGGGATCAAAAGCGGACTTTTTAAAAAATTATAAATTTATTGTGGCTTCTTCCCTTTTTACCCAAATATGAAGGTGAGTGCATTTAGAGGCAAGCACCTACCGTACGTGTGAGTATTACTGTCTAATGAGAGCATCTAGTTTGTAAATGTATTAAATTCTTTTTATACCCGCGCTTTCTAAAAAAGTTCGGGTATATTGTTGTTACCCTGGTCCGTCCGTCAGTCTGTCACACTTTCTTCTTCCTCAAACTCTGTTTTATTTAAAGCAGTGGCCAATTCATATTTTGGAATATGATAGGTGGTGTCATTTAGATACGCAATAAAGTTTCAGAGTTTTCATTTTCATCCTAGGGGCCAAATTGGGGTCGAAAACGACGTTTTTATCACAATACCTGGTGCAAAGAACTCCTCTTGCAAATTACACAGTAGCCAGATCATCTTCTGGAAGATGATACGTGGTTACTGTAGATGTGCAAAATGGTTTCAGTTTCTTGATTTTTGCCCTGGAGGCCAAATTGGGGCAAAAAACTTTTTTTTTCCTACAAAATGCAGTTCCCAGATTTCCTCTTACATTTTACGCAGTAGCCAAATCATCTTTTGGAAGATGATACGTGAGGGCTAAGTTGGGGTCGAAAAAAGACGTTCTCCCCTTCAAAACCTGCTTCCCAGAAACTCCTCTTGCATTTTACGAAGTAGACATTTCATCTTTTGCAAGATGATTAGGGGTGTCCTGTAGATGTGCAATTACTTTCATTTGGTCAAATGGAGGTCGAAAATGACGTTTCTTATAATTTACAAAAACCGGGATCCTAGAACTCCTCATACTTTTTACACAGTAGCCATTTCTTCTTTGTTAGGATGACGGGGGTGTTCTGTAGATGTGCAATAACGCTTTGGAATTTTCATTTTCACCCGAGGGGGGGGGGGGGATTGGTCTCAAAAAAGAAGTGTTTTTTTTTATATTTTACAAAAACCTGGTTCCCAAAGCTCCTCATACATTTTACGCAGTAGCCATTTCATCTTTAGAAAGATGATTGGGGGTGTCCTTCAGATGTGCAATTATAATGTTTCGGAATTTTCATTTTCACCCTAGGGGCAAAATTTTCAAATTCCAATTTGGGCCTATTTTCTGTTTTTACAAAAAAAATATTTTTCTGAAACTCCCTCTTTAAAAATCAGAATTTACTTCATCACAATCTTTACTTTCAGACCGGTAATGAATTTATTATATGAAAGACTAACATAAGATCTGCTCACCTGTGCACTTAATGCTCAATTTGATACATGTACATACTTTTTATGTAAGATATACAATAACTTTCGTGGCATCTTCTATTCCCAGGAACAAGGAAGCTAGCATACATTTAGACTCTAGAGGCAAACACTTACATGTGGGTATATAGATAGAATGTTCTATCGTTAAAATGATAAATGTCCTACGGACCCGATTTAACGGGCCTGTCCCAAGACACAGTTAGATTATTCTAACTAGTGGGTATAGTACTGTCTGAAAACAGTATATAGCTTTTTCTTGTTTCTAGCCATTGCGCAAACACACAACACGCCGTCACGCTAACGCAACTTTATTCAACACCACGTCGCATTAACACACAACATGCCGTCACGCTAACGCAACTTTACACAACACCACGTCGCTTTAAGGTCAAGATCTAGTAAATGAAAGGTGCCTACAGATTTCTTAAATTTTAGAAATGAATTCTTTTAATGATCCTTTACAAATATAGCTTGGTAAAATAAGGTGTATCGGGACATAATTTTTAGGTAAACTCAACGAAAAAACATAATTTAAGCTGTCATTTTCAATGAAAAATGAAGAAAGTCAGGTAAAAATTTCAGAGTTTTTTCCATCTCAGAAAAAGGAAATGTATCAGTATTGCCCACAGTCTCTCAGAAAATGATTTCTCGTATCTTCTTGACCTCTACTTTAAAATGATATTAAATTGAATGTAAGTATCGGGGTTACTTTTGACAAGATTTCAAATTGAATTCCATGAAAATGCTTCATTTTTTACAAAATTCTACTACAGCCGTAAAATACGGGAAAAAGTAAGTTCAAATTGATTATGACGTCATAATGGATCTTGCATCAAAAAGACAGTCTAAACTCATTTACTAGATCTTGACCTTAACACACAGCACACCGTCACGCTAACGCAACTTTACAGAGCATGCCGTCGCGCTGACACAAAACACGTCATAACGCTTACACAACTGTGTGTTAGCGCAACAGCGTGTTATGTAAAGTTAGCTTGGCAGCGTGTTGTGTGTTAGCGTGACGGCGTGTTGTGTGTAAATGCGACGGTGTGTTGTGAACAACGCGCTAACGCGTCGTCACTTCGCGCCAGCGCGTTGTTCCTAACGCACTGTATGGCCCTATCGTGACTCTATAGATTACAGTTCAGTTTGGTTAAATATTGGACTGCAAGAGTCAAAAAATTTTACTTATTTAAACATATATTTCCAATTTTTTTTCCAAGTTCACATTTCACTTCATGATCAATGGTCTCTTTTCCCGGGTAAATATATGTTTTTCTGTTCGACCCGTTTCTATTCAATATGAATGAATTTTACGCAGAAGCGCGTAAATAAATACAGGCCAGGCACCTGTTCAGGTTTTTTATGCATTTGATAACTGGCCAGTTGCAATTAACGGATGCGCAAATTCAAGGGGATACTCTTATCATGTCTACACTGTAAAAAATGTGTTTACAATTCAAACACTTTTCTAAACACTTTCTTGTCACCTCCTTTTTTTATATGTTTAATTTCTAAACATGTAAAATTCCTAAACATGTCTTAGAAAGTGTTTAGAAATTAAACACTTGTGTGCTTAGAAATTAAACATATCTAAACACATAATCACAAGTGTTTAAATTCTAAACACATAACAGCACATGTGTTTAAAATCTAAACACATCATAAGTTTAATTTGTGCCTGCAGAAAAACAAATCACTCTCGTAAATTTAGGCACAAAAAGTTTGTTTTTTAAATGCGCATAATTGTCAAAATTTTCAAAATATGTAACCAATATTAATTATTTTCCATAAAGGCACTGAACGTTGGGATATGTATTTAATTATACAATACAATGGTCACTGTGCGATGTACATGTACTTAATTTACACAAATAATGTAGGAGATAGAACTGAATAGATTTGATTAATCTCAACAATTCAATCGGAATGACACATAATTTATAACGTACACATAGATAAACAACTTTTAATCTTCAAAATTATTAAGAAAATAATATTAAGCTGACAATTTAATATCAAAACTTCATTGAATATTTCTAAAAGGCTTTATTAAAGAATTGTTAAACTAAAAATACAAAATGTATATTTATATATATATTTATTATAATCATATTTTGAATCGGCTGCAGAGTTTTCCTCATGTCAATCACAAAATATCAAATTTTATGAACTTTCAGCAAGTCCCAAAGTACCACATATTATAATCTATATCCCATCAATAACTGCCAGAAAGTAACCCATTTCGAATGCACGAGGATAATTGTAAACACTGTCGAATTAACACAGTAGTCTTCAACAAATGAAGTTTCAAAGTGTTGATTATGGAACAACAACATTGCACTTGAAGATGACACCAGGTACTCTGATACGTGTATTTTGAGTTCGATCTGGACTACGTACGGTGCCTGTAGGAAAGAAAGCCAGATTTTAGAAGAAGTACACTATCACTGATATTTTACATTACTTAGAAAAACAAAATTGTTCAAATTTTAGTGAAACTACACAGATATAAATATAGATGATTTTAATGACATTTAATATTATTTCTTCTCCTGCAAGTCTATGAACGAATTCAAGATATCCCAAGTCAACTTTATTTACGGTGCTCATCGTGGTTAATCAATGCAAAGAAAAAGAAAACAAACCTTTAATGTATTGCAGCAACAAGATGCCCTTTCACGTATTTCACTATTTCGTCATGGTTATCCCTTGAATTGGGTTGTCATAACTCTCATTGATACATCACCTTAGCTTGTTGTGTTTTCTTTGTTTACATAGCCGCTCAAATTAACGTTCAAATATATGTGTGTCATTTCCGGGAAGATAACTCTGCACTTTACAGTAAAACGTGTTTAATTTCTAAACGCGTTTAGATATAAAACATGTTAAGACATAAGTGTTTAGTTGTTAAACACAATACTATACACGTTTAGATCTAAACATGTAATAGAAGTGTTTATTTCCTAAACACAATTTTTACAGTGTACTGTGGGTGCTTGTACACATAAAAACATTAATTTGCAACTGTGATACTTCTAACCTTATAACTTTAAAACTGCTGCTATTTGAGGGATAATTTGGTGTTTTAAAAGCGGTCAAGTTGTATGTCCCTCAATACCTCACTGTTGGAAATATGATGAAGTCAAGAGCCTAATCAAAAAAAATGTGTGCCTCTCAATCTATTTAATTTTATTTCAACATGTTTTAAAACACAATTAGCTTAAACATGCCTTATAAATTTATAATTTGTTTTAAAACACATTTAACTTAAACATGTCCTATACATTTATAATTTATAATTGAAATAATTGCACTATTTTATCTCCCCACAATCAACAACATATTAATATAATATGTATATACATCTTTTACAGGTACATGTGTATGAATACATATTTGTCTACAAACATACATGTAATAATTGTAAATATCTCTGAAGAAGGTGTATTTTTTATGCAGTCTTCCACAACCAACAACCCCCACCCACCCAACTCCCTATAGGGATATTCCCATGGCTTTAATGTATTCTACATTTAGTGCATACCACTGACAAAGCATTGTCTTCTGAACACTGATCTCTCTTTTGGCTTTACATAGTAGGATAGTATCCTATAACAATATTCCATTTTACTGGGAGTGGGGATTTACAACATTTACAACATTTCTAAGATGGACATTATTGTTCCAAGATAATATTTCTACATTTATTTTTGACATTGTCTACATGGTACTGGCTCTAGGAATAGGCCACTCTACTTGTCAATTTAAAGTTTATCCAAATCATGTCTTGGCAACACTTGGTAGATCCACCACAAAACAAGGCCTCAGCAACACTTGTTGGATCCACCACAAGACGAGGCCTCAGCAACACTTGTTGGATCCACCACAACACGAGGCCTCGACCTTCTGACCTTTCTTTGCCAAGTTTTCCAGGTATTCAAATGGATCCTCAAAATCCAGCTGTCAATGAAAGAGCAATGCGTAATTTTTTATATACAAGAACATAAATTGCGAAAAAGTCACAAATCAAGTGATAATCGTTAAAATTTTCTTTCTAGAAATAGAACTTTTCAATGATGGTGACCTAAAATGGAAAAGGACTTTACATTATCAAAAAAAACTTCTTTACACATTTAAGACTTGACATGATAAGTGAGAACCTTTATATATGTACCTTGCTATTGCTATCCGTACCACAGGATTTCTTAGGGCCTGGTTGATACTCAAACTCGTCTGAGAAACGGGAGCATTTCAGGGCCGCAGCAACTGCCCCAGTTACCATGACAACATCATCTTTCTATTCAAAATAATGTTTGTAACAAACTTAACAGGTCAGAATATGCACATTTTATGAATTAAAACAATGATTTTTGTAAATATCTTTATTTATGCATGTTTACAGGTAAAAAAAAAAATATTCCTTGATGTTCAATAGTTTGAGTGAATTTTTTTTTTCTGAGCAATAATACTGTATACAGGAAAATTTTCGCCCCGTTTTATTTTCGCCCCTTTCAACCTACTCACTGGTGGGAGAATTTAAAACAGGGCAAATTCAGAGAACACAGTATATTTTCTTAACAGAATTGAGACTGGGTGAATTTAAAGTGGGGCAAAATTGTTTACATGCGTGAAAGGGCGAAAATAACACAGGGCCAAAATAACTCTGTATACAGTATACAGAGTTAGGAACCATATCTCATAACCCTGTATACAGTAATTGGTCTATTTTTTTTTTAAAAAAAACTTCATATCTAACCTTCCCACATTCTATAAATCAAAATACACTGTACCTTAAAAATGTGTTGATGATCAAACTTAAATTCAGCCTCGTAGCCTGGAATCTCCCCATTGTAGATGACTTCAGTTGGTTCTGCCTTTGATTCGGGAGGAAGTTTAAAAAGTCTGTACGTCACAGACACAAAGCGAGCATCACCTGGTGGAAAATTGATCAAGGTTATTAACACATTGTTTTGTTTTGAACATATTTTATTGTGTAAATGATACAAAGGGAATTGATAAAAGTTCTTGCAACTTAGAAAATCCTTTCCCTGTATTAACACATGCATCCTCACATGTTCTTTGAATGCAATATTTGTACATCTGTAATGTTGCAGCTTTTGCTATTGTTGAACTTTTGTGTTGAAAGTTTGTCTCGGGCCATATAAAGTTAGACTTATTGTTCAAGTTCATAGCTCTATGTAGTACCTATGACTTTTAAACATGAAAACACTCTTGTGCATAAGAAATACACACCAGGTCTTCCAATATGAGCACATAAAGAAGAAAATGCTATTATCTGCACTTCAATGTATCTGTACCTTACATTTATTTTGTAACCAAACTAGACAACATCTGTAATTATCATAAAATTATATGCTTGAACAAAGGGAACTGCCCTCTACTGAGGCAATATATGAACAAAATATATATATAACCTCTGCATTAAAGAACATACAAAACATGCACCATTATTGCCTCATAATTCAACGTAGCTAAAGAAAGCAAGCATGATACCTAAGATCTTCTTGAAGTCTTCTCGGTCAATGGGGACAGGTGCTGCTGTCACAAGAAATGGTCGACTGAAGCCGACTTCTGATGCAAGGGTGAACAATTCCTTCCAGTACAGGGCTCCAGAAATACACTCACCTGAAAATCAAGAAAAAACTCATTTAAAATGTTTTTGGATAAACCTGACCACAAAAACTACAGATGCAAATTTGCTCAACTACATGACTATATGTACATATATGTAGTTTTTAACACTGTAAATTGCTGATGATTTATAGTAACATGAACTTGATAACTGAAAAAGAAACCTATGTGAACTTTTTAAAAAAAAAAATTCCCTATCCCTCTGTTCACTGTATAATATTTTGCTTTTATACTGATGATTTTTCAAAAGAAATCTAATTTCTAATTAAAATAAACACAATTTCAGTATATCTTTGCAGAGCAAAATTCGACAGAAATTGTCTTATAACTTGACAATGAATAATAGTCATTTAACCAAGTAAGAGTTATCTCTCTTATCAGAGGATCAATGAACCTTAATCAAAGATCTTACCCCAGAGGACTTCATCTTTCCTGACTGAGTCCTCCAGCTCTCTATCTGCGTAAATATCACTGAAGTAAAACTCCCCTCCCTCCTACAGAAAATAATGAATAAAGGATCAAAAGAAACAAATGGCAGTTTATAGAAAATTTATACATGGAAATTTCATTTGCAATGGACATATATACGGTACTTTAATTTTTGAGATGATAAAATAAAAGTACATGTACTGCATTACTATTCAGCATGAGAAGCTACTAACACACAGTAATAATAAATAATTGAATATGAGGACTGAATAAACGTGTACAAAATAAATATTCAAGATGTAAAGAATTCTAATAGTGTGGAGTATTACCTTTAAGACACTGTAAGCCTCCTTAAGTACAGATTTTTTGTCTGGAGAAAGATTAATCACACAGTTTGATCTGAAAAAAAAGAGAAGACCAATACACTTCATAACAAGAGGCCCAGGGGCCACATCGCTCATCTGAGCACTTCATAAAAATACCCGGGTATCAAATTTTTTTTTTGTACAGGGGGTTCTTAATATAATGAACAAAATTTTACTGAATTATTTAAACAATTTCACATGACTGTTTATGAACTGTGAGAGGTTATATATTGAGATGATATTTTACATGATGATGTCGTAGTAATTTTCCTTCAGTCCAGCTTCTCTAAGCTTTTCAATGTAGCCTTGTACAAAGTCTGTATTGGCCTCTTTATAACCGAACTTTTCTCTGTGATAGTCTATGTATTTGCGTGCCACAGCTATCTACAAAGATAGAAACAAATTAACATACCTGCTTTCAATTCCATCTTTTTTTTTTCCTTTTTTTTTTTTTTTTGTTTTTACGTCTAACAATAGTGATATTACATATAAATCCTCCAAGCATGTGCAGTATTGCAAGTTATAATTTTATAGACTGTTGAACAATTTTCAAATGCACTTTTTATAAGTTATTAACGCAAATAGGTTTTTATATATAATTGATTCAAAGAAGGGGGAATATTCTGTGCATTCTATAAACTGTTAAGCATGTTTGACTTCAACTGAATAAATCCAAAAAAAGCACTTCTTTTACCTGTTCATCTGTCATGTCAATTCCAGTCACATGACCATTTGGACCAACCAGCTTACTGAGAGCAAAACAGTCCCGCCCACTTCCACTCCCTAAATCTAAAATCTTCATTCCCTCCAGTTTCTCTGGAATCACCAGTCCACATCCATAGTACCTAGTGAACAGATCATGTAAATCATTATCAATAAAGGTTTAAAATATAAATAAATTTTAATACTTTTCTTTAAATAGAAAAAATAAGTACATGTATGTTAAACAATGCATCAGACAGATTAAAAATTTACACTTTTGGTTTCCCTTTACTCATGGATGCTATGTTTCAAAAATTTATCATTAAATTAATTAACATCAGATTTTGAAAATGTTACAAGTAGCTGTGACGGACATAAGTGGGTGGGTGACTGGAGCGAATTAAAAAAGAATATGAATTCAGTAGTCACAACAGTTATGCCCCTTTGTAATTTAATTTCAATATTTAAGTGATACAATAACAATTAAAGTGTATTACAACAATTTGTAATGTCATGGATATGATGGTACACTAAAAAAGTAAGGTTTTCATTGACTGTACGTCTTCCAATTGATAGAACAAAGTAAAGTTATTCAAATTCATAATACTGAAGTATTGCAATTTCCAGATTTTCATACAAACAGAACAAATAAGAGCATATAAAGCTCAAGTATTTTTTTTACAACTGTTGCTTAAGTTTCAAATTAGATTAAATGAACATTTTAATTATTACTAGTAATCAACAGATTATGAAACCAATTAAAAATAAATTACTTAGACACCACTTCATCATGTACAGCAGCTACCGCTTCCCTGACTGGTTTGGTCACAGATTTCCCGACTGTAACACAGGCCTGTGTCTTCAGATCATTTACTGTCTTAAGTTGTTTACCATAGTAGTCCTTGACAGAATCATGAACTTGGCCACCTTCCATATTTGATTTATGTTTTCAATATAATTTTCTTCCTAAATACAAAACAATATTTCCATTAATCTTTATGGGCTACTATTCTGAAATTTCTTAGTTATACAAATCAGTCCTACAGTCCTAGGGGAGGGAGTGGGTCACTTTTATTTGAAGCTAAATAATGACATGCTTGACATGAAATGAGTAATTAAACAGTGACCCAGGGTTGTAAATTTCACCCTTAAAAATTAATTCCTTTCTTTTCTACAGGTTTTTTAATGGGTACAATTTCCCACACCTGTAAGTTTGCTAGTTCTTGGCTTCTTATCAGCTAGGTGCAACCCACTTATTAGCCTTTAATATATGAGATTTCTGTAACAGTCTGCGCATACAGGTAACTATAAAGTTGGGTCTCTTTGAATAATATTAAGAATTGGTCATCAATGTATGTCAGAACATGTCAACATTCAAAGAATGTAAAAAAAAAAATATATAATGAAACAGATTTGGAGTTTATCTATGGATTTTAATGTATATGAATTATTACATACAATGTATTATATGTACAGTAAAACTTAGTAATAGTAAGAAAATTTAGTAGGAAAAAAACAGAGACTTTCGAGTATTTCATTCTGAGGTCTCTGGTTTTATCCTTCATTTATAACCCCAACCAGAAGCTTTTGTATCCCATTCAAAGTCTTATGTATCAAGGTAATATTTGAGGAATAAATGAGTGGTTTACAATAAATAGGCTTGACCAGAGACGTCTGAAATGATTAATTTCACAACAAAAAAGTCTTTCGAAGCGAACGATGTCATTTTTAAGTAGGTTAATAATTGATATATTAACAAAATACAAGCTTGAAGTGGGGGTGCCTGAAATTGAGTTAGGTACCTTGTGGTAAAAATAAGTAGGGGGTGCCCTGTATATGAAACAAGTGCCTGTGATTTGAGATATTGATGGTTAAATCATTCAAAAAAAGGGTTTGGGACTTTCAAGCTTCAAAATATCCATGGTATTTGAGTTATCGATGTTCAAGATACCGAAGTTAAACTATATATAACTGTATATAACTAAATCAGAATTATGTATATATCATGTATCAATGTACATATTCATATATAGAATAAAATCCCAGCACATGTGGTTTGTGTCATTATATTTAATTTTTTTAACACATGTGCCAGACGAACACAGTGTAAATCAATCCTTTTCGAACATGTAATAGTATGTCCTATTTTTCGCACCTGTACAAATCTTCACTCATGCTCGTGCAAACTTTTTAAATTTAAAGGGACGATGACATGTTTGCAGTTTAACCAGTTGTTAACTACAGGTGTCAATAATAAATAGCATAAAAAGCTTGATTATATCTTCCAGTTAAAGAGTTTGCAAATTTCAACTCACCTTGAAAAGTTACACTGCGATCCACATCACAGCAACCAACCGCCGAGAAGGTAACCGTAAACGATAAAGTGAAAAATGAAAGTAGCGTGTCCGTCTGAGTGCGTAAAGCGCTTAAGACAGTTGACAAATCTTCCTCCCATAAAAACGTTTGGTTGATTGTTCGTCTGACACGCGGAAGTTAAAAGCTGTCAAACCATAACCGTCAAACATATGTTCCACATTTTGATCGAAGATATATATGTATTTCAAATGAGCGCTGTCTTCACAAGTTTAGAATAATGTTTTAGAAACTGGTTAAGGATTACTCAATATTCTAAAAGTAAGCGTAAGTATCTCTGAAATCGATAAACATGATAAGCATGGAATACTGAAAAGTTTGTGAACTTTGAACAGTACAAAATTATATGGTTGTTGTGTAAGGGACAAGATAAAGATTTTCCATTTTATCTTCGTCTTAAACCTGCTCCGACAGTGGATTGTTATTTACTGCTTGTAAGTCTAAGTGTAAGTATATCCCGGTTCTGTTTAGGCTTGCTCATTTGGAGTGGTGTGCATAATTTTTATAAAGTAAAATTTTTCTTTCAGCCATCTAAATTACACTGATGAAACTTTAATCACAAAATTCATTTTAGTTAACCCAAATGCAATTTTTTATTAGACTGTCTTCATTCAGTCCAAGCTTAATTGTTGTGAATATTGCAAAATGCGTTATATGCTCAAGGCATTTTACTATATAGTACTTAGTTCACTAAGCAGTAGCCAATCGCCCATGAAACTCTTTTTTCAATCAACCTTTCTCTAAACAAATTTATTTTCATAAACATAATTTAAAGGTTATTAATATAATGAGTTGCTGCCTGATAATTTTCCTCCCCCTTGATCAGTGCAGTTTACTGAAGAGAGTGAGAATGCAAGGCAAAACATGAGAGTGACAACATCAGGAAATGAGAATGCGAGGGTGAAAATATGAGGGAACAAAAATCATTGTGAGGGAGCAAGTATGATGATGCAATGGCATACGGAAAAATGGGACAAAAATATGAAGGGCTGCTCAAAGTTTAGAGGATGGTAGAATGAAATAGTGCTAGCATCACCCTCATATCTTCATTCTACATTTGCACAATCACCCTAACATTCTGACTCCTTTGCTATTATCCTCCCTCTGTCCTTCTATTGTTCTTGTAGTATCACTTACTTCCTGTTCTCACTGGTTCTTTTGCTTTAAGAAGGAGTCAAAAGGGACCTTTTTAAGTTCAGTATATCATTTTTCAATAGTTTATTTATTATTATTTCTTTAATTAAAAGTCTTTATGCAAATGATAGATTTGTATTCTGTGACTTATTCCTGTTGTCTCTATGGGGAGGATAGGGATGCAAATGATTAGAGGTGACACATTATTGACCATATTTTGTAATAAAAAAAGATCTAATAAAATCTACTATTAAGTGGCAAATATCTTTTCAGTATGGTACAGAAAATTTTAAAAAAATGTGTTCATATGTGTTGAAGTTCCTACATTAATCTATACCTAATACCTTAGAACAAAGACTTTCAGGTTAAATTGGTAAATTTCTCTCCCTCTCTCTTTCTCTGAATATATTTTAGATACATGTATTTTTAACTAAATTTGAGGGGAAGCAAGTGATGTGACAAAGTAATACCCAAAATTCTTGCAACATTGATTTTATTTAATTTAAAAAATTACAATTAAAAAAAAAAATAACAAAATTAATTTTTCTTCCCTTTAGACAACATTAAGATAGGTTTAAAGATTTATACACACATGTATATACTAATCATAAATTTTACTCATTATTGTAATTCATGCAAAAGTTTCCAATTTTACATCAAGATAAAAATCATGACCAGAGACTTTCACTAAATATCCTATGCAGTTTGTTCTTTAAACATTTTTAATCTGTTTATATATTGTTGTTGATTAAAGCATGCCTCATCTTAACTTCAATGTATTTTTTTTTCATTGATCATTTAAAAAAAAAAAAAAAAATTTTCAAGTTTGACTATAAACTATTGCTAAATAAAGCACATTCAAGATCAATACATATATAAACAAAATTATGTCAGTGTTTACATATCAAAAAATCTATTTCATACTGATCAATGATGCTCAGATATGAAAATATTGATATTCAGGTTTTTGTCAATATTTATGATATTTAAAACATTTCAATGTGATGAATTCATGCATTACAAATCAGCCTTAGGGTATTCATTAAATACATGTCTATGCAACCATTAACTGATTTGCTTTTAAAGTTTCAATCTCAGATTAACATCTGTTTGCTTGTTTAAGGAAATGTAAAACAAATTAATTTGTAAGAAATTCTTCTGGTAAGTGATGGATACCTAAGTCCACTTAAAGGTTTACATCATCAGGAAAGGCAAGTCATAGTGTACGTAATGTTGTGATAAGGTGGCGGTTTAAGGGAGGTTACATGTATGTATGTAGAGAGAGAAAGAGAGAGAGAGATTGCATTTAATTCATGGTATTTCTAATTTATCAACCGTCTAGAGGTTTACATATTTTTACTT
The DNA here is from genome assembly GCF_033153115.1 of Saccostrea echinata. Taxonomy (NCBI): domain Eukaryota; kingdom Metazoa; phylum Mollusca; class Bivalvia; order Ostreida; family Ostreidae; genus Saccostrea; species Saccostrea echinata. The sequence goes on along the minus strand of NW_026889763.1, from coordinate 762,087 downwards.
ATTGATTTACATTTTTTTTTTGGTACATAATAATATTTGATTGATTTTTTTTTCTTTTTTAATTAGAGAATTGAGGTTTCTTAAAATTTTAATGAGTTTTTTCCTCTTCCTGCTTATGAGAACTATACACAATAACTGTTGAATTTTAAGCTCACCTCGATGAAGTTGAAATGAGCTTATGCTATACCCCTGGCATTGGTGATGGTGTCGGCGTTAGCATCGGCGTCCTGGTTAAAGTTTTAGGAGCAAGTCCATTTCCAAGTAACTATAAGAGCAACCTGGATCAAACTTGCATGTATGATGCATCTAGGGATGGACACTACTACACTTGCTTTGGATGCTGGATCTGACCTAGATTTTCCAGATGAGTGACCAGGTTAAAGCTTTTGGAGCAGGTCCATTCCTAAGTAACAATACGCCCTACCTGGGTCAAACTTGCATGTATGATGCATCTAGGGATGGACACTACCACACTTGCTTTTGATGCTGGATCTGAGCTAAAGTTTCCAGATGAGTGACCAGGTTAAAGTTTTTGTAGCAGGTGCATTCCCAAGTAACTATAAGCCTGACCTGGACCAAACTTGCATGGATGATGCATCTAGGGATGTACACAAACCAACCTGCTTCGAATGCTGGATCTGACTTAGATTTTCCACATGAGTGAATTTTAGCCATATTTTAACAAAATTAGCATGGATGATGTATCTAGGGATGGACACTTCCAGACTTGCTTTGGATTCTGAATCTGAGCTACATTTTCCAGATGAGTGACCAGGGTATTTCTTTGGAGTAGCTATATAATATTATTGCCTGTTATGATTAAACTTGCAAAGACGGTGTGTCTAAGGATGAAAACTTCCAGACTTGCTTTGGATGTTGGAACTGACCAAAATTTTCTTGATTAGTAAATGGGTTAAGAGTTTTTTGAGCAGGTCTATTCCCCATTTCCAAGTAACTATAAATCCTACATAAACCAAACTTGCATGGATATTGATCTTGGGATATACACTAACTAGAAAAAAAAATATGATGTGAAATTTGCCTTACTTATAGATAACATTTGTCGAGGTGAGCTTTGTAATCTTTGATTACCTATGTTTTATAGAGAAAGCAGTAGGCAGTCGCCATGGCAACAGAAAAGACACAAAATGGTAAAAGTGGTGCCTCTGACACGGACAAGGGAGCAAATCGTACTTTGTACGTGGTCTTCCTGTCCCTGGTGATTGACCTGTTGGGCTTCACACTGATTCTCCCCCTCCTACCATCCATACTGGACTACTACGGCACCAATGAAAAGGTAATACAGTTGTTGTCATGGAGATATTTATATTTTTGTCAAAAGATCTGTTATGTAGGTTTTCTGAGTGATTATTCTGGGAGAAATTTAATGCTTTAATCCAAGATTGTTGCATTGATTACAAAAACAAACAAACACCTCCCCCCTCCAACCCCTCCCCCATTTTGTAAAATATCAGAGGAGGGTATTTACTATGTGATCCTATGAGAAATCTTTTGATTTGCCAATATCACAATTTTTTGGTGTCTTTATCTTCTTAGTCATTTTGAAAACAGTTTAAAATTACAAGATAATGATAATTATGATTGATCTGTTGTAATTTATTACGAAGAGATACAAAACAGATATTCGAGCAACATGTCATCAGACCTTAAGGACATACGCAACGTAGTTTGAACTTTATTGTCTTTTTCCCTGGAGTTGAAGAGTTCCAATACTTAAAGGAATTGTGTGCTACATTTGTATGTCTATATATGCTGTTGTACACTTCTTCTAAAACAAGTTTGGATAAACAAAACATCTAGAATATGTGTATAGTAATTTTAGTGTATTTTTCTTTCAATTATACAAGAATTTTCATCAATTGATATCTTTTCAAAACCCCTGGTAATACATGCTGATTTTTTGTTGACGAACATCTGATGGCACTATAATCTTAAATTAAGAATATCTTGAAAAATTATCAGTAGGTAAGGTACGTTGCGTATGTCCTTAAAAATAATCAATTTAAAATATGACTTTTAGAGTAAAAATATATTGTATATCCAAAGTAAGAATGAAATTTTCAGTTTACTGGCCTTATCAATAGAAAAAAAAATAGTCCTGCTTTCTTATCACTGAAGTATCGTATGCGCTGTAACTGTTCCATTTTAAAAGTAGAGTTTGATTTTCTGATCATATTTTTCTTCTAGGACACTTTATACAAGATGATCAAGGATTCAGTGACAGGGTTTCGGGAGCTGGTAGGGGCCCCAGACACACCCAGGTGGAACTCTGTGCTGTTTGGAGGTCAGTTGAACGTTTGTTTTAATGGTGCTACAACTTAGTCATTTTAAAGACTGTGGGAATCTTATGATCCAATGTGGAAGATGCCTAATATAAAACACTATAGTACTTGTATATACATTTACATATTCCATATAAGTACATGTGCATGCACTAATTTTATGCTACTCGTTGTATCTTTTGATTTTAGAAAGAGATAAAATTAATGAAAACAGAAAGAATTTTCTTGGCTAGTTTTCTTTTTTTGTTGTATTCATCATCAGAAGTTTTAGTAAAATCAAAAATAACCGGTTAATGGTGTTATGCACAAAGTATTTCAGTATATACATTAATGTTTTAGCTGAAAGTAAATCTTTTCTGATCTCTATATCTTTATGACAAGGTGCACTTAAAAAACTCACTAAGACAGCTCACCATTAATATCAGTGAACAATATCTGAAAATTTGATAAAAGCAAGATATATGAAAAATGAGAGTAAATATTATAGCAATCATGAACTATAATAATTCTCTGAATCATGGCAGAAAAAATTAATTTATTATTTTTGTCTATTGCATTTACAGGTGTTATTGGGTCCCTTTTCTCCATGTTGCAGTTTTTAGCTTCACCCATCATGGGTGCAGCCTCAGACGTCTATGGCAGAAAACCTATTCTTGTTGTCTCCATGGTAACATTTTATTTTAGTATTTATATTATGTTAGCTATTATTTCACACAGACCTTTTGTTAAAAAGTCAGAAATATACATGTATCTGCAAGCATTTGTCTCACATAGTGTGTATCACAAGCAATCTTCATATCTAATATATTTATACCCCCTCCTTCCCCAAAATATATTGCTCCTGAAAAGACAAATGTCCCCTGAAATATTTGTTCTTTTATTTTACAGATAGGTGTGGCAGCATCTTACGCCCTGTGGGCAGTCTCCCACAACTTCACTCTCTTTGTCATTGCTCGCATCATTGGGGGGCTCAGTAAGGGAAATGTCAGTATATCTACAGCAGTCATAGCTGACATATTCCCTCCAGAAAAAAGAGGGAAAGGCATGGTAAGAAAAGCACGCTGAGAAATATTAAATGCATTCATACATGTATGTGTCACATATATTGATTCTCACAAAATAAATATATAGTCAGACCTTAATTGTTGTCTTGAACTGGATGGGGTGGAGAAAAAAACTTCAAAAAATCTGAGTATTTGAATTATTTGGGTTAAATTGCATAAAGAAAAAGTGGTTGGGACTTGGTACCAACTCAGCATAGAAATATCCATTGTATTCGAGATATCAATGTTTGAGATGCTGAAGTTTAACTGTAGTTTCTAAGGGCATATTTTTTTTTAGGAATTAGAATATTCATTTGAGTATATTAAGGAAAATCAGCAGATAGAACTGAAAATAACCAAGATAATTATATAACTATGTTTCAGGCCTTTGTGGGCGTGGCCTTCTCAGTTGGATTTGTTTTTGGACCAATCATTGGAGCCGTTTTTTCCAGATTTGCCCGCGAACAACAGGAAGTCTTCTACACAGCTCCTGCCCTTTTTGCACTTGCTTTAGCAGTAATAGATGTCATTTTTGTTTTAATGTTTTTCAAAGAAACACTGCCTCAACATAGAAGGGTAAGCTGTCCTCAGTTAATAAAAAAGCTGAACTTAATTACAAATCTTCAGGAGAATTCCTAATTCCTAATACAGTAAAACACACATATAATGAAGTGCCATGGACAGATGATTTTGCTTTGTTATAAGCATAATTCATTAAATCTGTTAATTAAGTTTAAAAAAAATATCTGAGAGTTATGGAGAGTGAAAATCACTTCGCTGTAAGCATCAATTCATTATAAGCGTTTTCATTATAAGCGTGTTTGACTGTATCATATATTACATTAATTTCAAAGGATATTTTTTCCAGTACAATTGTACTCTAAAAACATGTACGGAAAAACTCGGTTATAAGGAAGTCACTGGGACCCCAGGTTTTGCTTACTTATAAATGTAACAGAGATTCTTAACATCTACCAGTATATAAGAAACATATATCACTATTTTACATATAGTGAAAAGTTCTCTTGGGGATTTGTAAAAAATTCATCATAACTGAGATTTCCTTATAAGTGAATTCTGTATAACAGAGTTTTACTGTATTGTTGTTTTATGAAGGGATCTAGGGAAGCACTTTCAGAACATTCATCTGCAATGTTCAAAATTTCATGTAAATTATTGAAATACTGTACATATTTAACATTCAGGGAAAGTATCAGACATAGTTGCCAACTCACCTGATTTCGTCGGGTTACACCCGATTTTTCGACCCTTGACCCGATTATTTTTTATGACACAGTGGGTCATGCTTTTCACCCGATTTTTGCAGAACAACTGAAAATCTCCCGATTTCTGGATTTGGATCATAAATTAGGTTGCACTTTTCTACCAAATTTTCAGTTAGAATCTCTGATACTATCAGAGATTCTAACTGAAAATTTGGTAGAAAATGCAAGCCTTAAAAAGTTTCTAAGTTGATCTGTTTTCATTTACCATCTTCTCAAACCAAGGGTTTCCAATCTGAACTTATATATACTCTACAGAGTTGAGTTTGGATTGGAACCCCTTTGCTTGCATTTATCTTTGTATGCAGACTTGTGATTTACTGTGTATGATACATTTTTATTTACAGGCCAAGTCCATTTCCTCTGGATGGCAGAACACATCACATCTCATTAACCCAGTGTCTCTATTTAGATTCTCCCCAGTGACAAATACTAATGCTCAAGGTTAGAGAATCAACATGATGATTTGATAATATTATACAATTATTGAGGACAAGAATGGTGATTTAGCCACCTTAGGAGTACAATACTGTAGATCACTAGTTTTTCGTGACACCTTATTTTCACAAGATAGTCATTAATTCTTTATTAGCAAGATAAAATTTTCACGAATTGTGGTTCTTGCTCTAAATAATCGTAAGGAATACTAATATGCAAGAGAATGATGTCTCGCATAATTACTCGAAAATAAAGTTCTTGCGAATAAAAAGTGATTTACAGTATTCGCCAATCAGAAAGCTAGGAATTATTCAATCATGTAAGAAACAAAAATATTTCTACAAACAGTCTGCATAAAAATGAGATGTGTCTGCCATGTTTTCTGTATGTTAATTCTTTTTTTTTTACAGATGTGTCTGCCATGCAGAAGATAGGTGCTGTATATTTTCTGTACCTCCTGATGTACTCAGGGCTTGAGTTTACGCTCACTTTCCTCACTCACAACAGACTCAACTATGACAGGTAAGTGTCAGCATCATCAAGTCTTCCTCACATTTTTGTCTCCTCCTCCTCATTACATCATCATCACCATTATCATCATCATCATCACCATTATCAACCTCATCATCATCATCATCTCTATCTTCACCATTTCACTTTGATCTTTGTTTCTTATTTGTCATCTTTAAATCATTTACCTCCTCTTCCTTCATCATCAGTATAACTACAGGCCATTCAAAATTTGCCGGTACACTGTACCAGGTACTTTTTACCCCCTCTGAAATCCTGATTGTATCTGCCAAAATATTTGATGGAGAAAAATTTGATAACATACAAGTACAGTTGAACTTTGGTATCTCGAAACATGGATATCTCGAATACCATGGATATGTCGAAGTGATTTGGAAGTCCTAACCACATATTTCTTAAGTATTTAACCCTCAATATCTTGAACCCTTGGATATCTTGAAGTATTTTCTCGGTCCTATCAAGTTCGAGATAACGAGGTTTGACTGTATTTAATGAAAATCACTTCCACAAGGTACCTCCCCTTGTTGTAAAAGTTCCACCTGTTTCTGATCTTTTTGTAAGCCCTGGAACTATCATTCCAAAAATTAGTCTATTCTGAATCTTTTGTGTGACCAGTACAATGCTTTTAAGTAGCTGTTCAAAGTCCAAGCTTTCTTTTTATCTTCATTAGTATGCAGCAAGGAAAGATGTTTTTCTTCCTGGGGACCATTATGGCTTTAGTACAGGGTAAGTCATTAAGAATCACTTTGCTGAAAAAAAATCAAAATGTATAAATGAGCCATTTTGGAAATGTAAATCATTTTATCCTAAAAATCTTTGAGGTCAAGCAACTGAAATTCTTTAATAATTTTAAATATTTCATTATTTACTTACCATATAAACCTTGAAGCAAGTAGTTAATTTAAACTTATGCAAACAACAGAATTTATCAAAATCAGTAGAAGCTTGCAATTATACAGTAAAAATCTTAAAGTACAAACACAAAGTGAATTAAACAGATAGAGCAAAGGTTTTGTTTTGTTTTGTTTTTTGACCCCAAGCAAAATTCTTAACAATTTTTTGTAAAATTTTATGGTTATAAAGAACTCTGATATAACAATTTATGGATATGACAATGTGATTTTGTGTCCCATAGAGGTTAAAAATTGCAAAATCTATATCTTTTATAGCAAATTTCTAAGATCTCAAAATTTAAAATATTGAACTGACATTCTTTTTCATGAATATTTATATTTGCATTCAGTTCATCTGGAAACTCCTATTCCAAGGAGAACATATTTGTTGCTTGAAGAAAACATGTATATTGCAAATTCACTACATGTTTATTTATTTTTAATGAAATTGTTATATGGACATAATGAATTACAGATATAGCAAAGTAAATTATCAGAGGCCTGTTCAACAGTGCTCGCGAACATTTCTGTTGGAGGGATAAGGCTTGCGAACGTTCGCTCTGTTGAACAGGCCTCAGGTCTCCTGGAGTTTGCTAGAACTGAGTTTTACTGTAAATGTATATGGTTTTTTCATTGAAATTACAGGTGGTTATGTTAGAAGGATACCTGCAGGAAAAGAAGTTAAGATAGCCACACTGGTAAGAATTTCGCCCATATTTATAAAATAGTCATCTGTATTTTAAAAGCAGCCTTTTCATTTTCATTTCGGGAATAATTTTACATTGAAATCTTAAAAAAATCAGTTGGGAAAATATGGTAAATTTTGGAGGGAAAAAAGACCACATTTCCTAGGGGAAACTGCTTCTGTTCTGTTGCGATTTTGAGTCATGAAAAACTGGTAGCTATAGGTTAGATACTGTACTAAAATATGTCGGAAATATTTCTTAATTTAACTCTGAGATTTAATTTAAGATGTACTGAAGAAATTCTGTTATTTGGCATTTCAGGGAATGACTATGCTTATCCCGGCCTTTGTGTGTATGGCCTTTGCCTACAGTGCTAGCATGATGTACATAGGGCTGACATTATTTGCCTTTGGTTTGTATCTTCTTAATTCTCAATTTTTTCTCTACTTAATATTTTTAATTATCAGTGATTCATCCATATATTTCAACACGTAACAAAGGCAAGTATCATGGTATATAATTAAGGTTTAATTAGCAGATTTTTGCAGAATAATCTAATTTTCATGGATTGGACCAGAAATTTTATACATTATTCAAAAATTGGATCAAAAAATGAGGAAGAGATTTGTACATCAATAAAATAGATTTTTTTTTTCCTATAGCTTCAGCCACAGTTGTTCCTTGTCTGACCACATTGATCTCAGGATTTGGAGGCACGGATCAGAAAGGGGTGGTGATGGGGGTGTTTAGATCTCTAGGGGCTCTAGCCAGAGCTTTTGGTCCTGTCTTATCCAGTATAGGTATGTTAATGTTAATTTTACCCAAAGTAAATTGTTTTTACATGTAATTAAAGACCTTGGTGTTAATTTTTATAAGCTTCTGCTTTAATCACATTATTGAGGCCATTAAGCAAAAACCAGCATGAATAAGTATGTTTTATTAAGTTACCTAGATGAAAATTTCCTGTGTAGACACAATATGGTTTAAGTCTGCCAATGTTAAAATTTTATGGTACATTCTTTGATTATTTAGATGTGATGTAAGTTGATTTCTTCTGTTTTTGTTGCAGTGTACTGGAGCTGTGGAGACAAGGTCTGCTACATATCAGGGGCTGTTCTACTTATCATTCCTTATATCATGCTCAGAAAGATAAAAGGGTCCTCCCACACAGCATAACAAGCTCTCTGATTGGTCACTACCTCCATGTCTTATAGGTTACAGCGTCTGTGATTGGTCAGTATAAGCAAAGAGAGATCTCAAGCTTTACTACTGCTCCATATCTTATTATTATTGTAGCTTTGCTGCCTTCTAACTTTGAATACACAGTTATAATAAAACTTTCATGAGACAGTACATATAATAATTTTGTCAGTTGTTGACCTCTGCTAAAATACTTTTGTGGGGTTGACCATTGTGTTTTCAGCCATGATTTAATCTGCATGTGCACTGTAGAACATGATTATTTAATCAAAGGTTTGAATAAAATTTTATAGGAAGGTAGCTTTTAGGCTTGGAAAAACTTACTAGATTTTAGATGTACAGACCAATATATGTACAGACTGATATCTTGGATTTTAAAACAAAATTAACATTACTTCTGCATATATGCATGCTTTGAATATCTTTAAGTCTCCAAAAAGTTTATTACTCTGTAAACATGGTAATGTGTTCATTTAAACAAACTGCTCAGTTTAATTCATCTTTCACTCAGATAATCATAACAAAGTGATTTTATGGGCATATCATAAATCATACAAATGTACATTTGGTACTTTAATCAAACTTTAATTTGCAATATCTTTCATTCCTGAATTGTGGATGAAAAGTGTTGTTCAGTTTTTTAAAATATCAATAATCCCATTTTGACTAGTTGAAGAAGATATTAAATATTTGTTATACCATGATTAAATCAGTTGTGAATCTTACATTTAATTAAACATGTATTTTTTTTCGGACAAAGACAAAAGTTGATTGATTTTCAACTATGATATCTTTTTTATTAAAAAGGTGCAGCTTTGAAGCAGTTGATTATATTTATGTCATTGAGTATTTGTAGAGCATATCATTACTGCTGGAGCTGTAGTGAGATTATCATATCTAGACCATGACAAAAAGATCCTTTTTTACATGTGCCATTACATTTTCATGCAGAATGCAATGTATATTAATTACTTATAAATCTAATTTATACAGTACTTGTAACAAAGTATCAGTGAGGTGTTTGGAGGTTGGTTTTTTTGTTTACTTATTATATATTCTGGTTTTATTAGTTGACAGTAGGTATAAGTGAGCAGTGTTTGCAGGTTCAAATACATTTTTGCTAGAGTTATTTTTTTTATGCAATATTTTGAAATAATATACCATTCGGTAGACTTGCATGTAAAGAATTTTCCCTATGTCTTCCAATGTATCCTTTTTTTATGGAGTACAGTTGTCTGCTCTTGATAATTTAAATAGCGTCATTGTTTAAAATTAAGTATTCCCATTCTGACTCAATTATTTTGATGCAGTTTGTTAAAATCACTTCATATAATTTATTTTTCACAATTTTTTTTCCTTTTTTTTTTGAAAAAAAAGTTTAGAAAAATGGCAAAAAATCTTGAGTCAAGGCATTTTTTTAAGACATTGACTATGGGGAAAGCAACAGAATTTTTGTAAGGGTAGGTAATTATTACAAATATTTCATAAATAAAAATCTTTTTTCAATACAGTGTGATATTAAGGATACAATAATTCCCTTGCATGTAAATGTTCATATAAATGTTGCATTGACTATCGGTACTAGTGAAAGATACAGTGAAATCACTTATTTTCATGAAGATTTAATTTTCATTATTTAAATGGTGTGAAGAGACCCATGAATTCATGTCCTCCACTAAATGTACAATTTTAAAGATCTTAATTACTCAGCATTTCTTCAACCATGAAATCAAGTCCAATCAAAACAATCATTTTTCCTCAAACCACGAAAATTTGCCCCCCCCCCCCCCCCCCCCCCCCCCGAAAATATTGTGATTTTACAGTATGGTGTAGTTTTTAGGTAAGGAGTTGTTATAATTTTATAAATGCATTATAATTGTTTGATTCGCATTGTTGATATTTCTTGTTTCTATTAAAGGTGCTAAGAAAATATGAAATAATTAAGATGTTAAGTACAAATGTGTGCTAGTTAATGATATGTTACAAAAAAATGAGAAAACATTTTCATAGTTTTTTTTTTCATTTTGTGTATAATTGTTGAGGATACACGTTAAAATTTAATTTAAATTCATTAATTGTTGACAAGTGGTTAGCTTTGTATTAAATGCTCCATAGTATCAGAACCAGTTTTTTTATTATAATGATATTAGAATATTTTTTTCAAATCTTTGTATTTTTGACACTTTTAAGAACTTTGTAATGTTTTGAGGTGTATTTGTGAATCTTATATTGGGGTTTGGGATGATACATTTCTTTTCAATCTTGATTTGTTTTAATTTTATTAATTAATAAATTGATATAATTATGTGTAGAGCAGATTTAGTTTTTTTCTCTCATCACTAAGTACTGGCAAATTCCATAAATGAGGAATGTGACTGAAATAATATTTCTAGGATTTTTTATTATACATGTACATGTAACATGTATTTTAAAAATCCTGGATATAGATCTATATTATTTCAGTTTTTAAGTGTTCAAATGTTTACCAAAGACTCAGGATTTTTAATTCAAGAACATAAATGTACAGTATACACACGTGTCTGTATTCTCAATATTCTGCATTAAAGGGATCTAGACAAATTTTATTTTATTCCCTTTCTGCACATTGTAAATCTTTACTTTTTGCATGAAATAAGCACATTTTTAAGCATTTGCCAATGCGCATGCATACTCTGTTTTGGGGATATGAATTTGTTACTTTTGTTCACTCCATTTTGGAGGCTCAACATGTGTACATGTCCAGTACTTTTTTGGTCATTTGGTTGCTTCTAAGACTATATCTTAATTTCCTTAGTTTGCTGTGCAGTTATATATATATATATATAAAATAGAAAAAATATTTTCTCTTGCGGCCACTAGATAATTTTCTGGCAACAGGTAAATAAATAGATCAGGCTGCTACCACATGAATAACTGGTGGCTGCCAGATCATTATCTGATGGCAGCCATTTAATTATCTGGCGGCCGCCAGAAAATTATTTGGTGACCGCCAGTTAAGTTTCTGGTGGCTGCCAGATAAAACGTTTTTAGCTCACCTGAGCCGAAAGCTCAAGTAAGCTTTTCTGATCACATTTTGTCTATTGTCCGTCTGTCTATCTGTCCGTCTATAAATTTTTAACATTTTCGACTTCTTCTAAAGAACTACTGGGCCAATTTCAACCAAAGTTGCCACAGAGTATCCTTGGGTAAAGGGGATTCAAGTTTGTTCAAATAAAGGGTCATACCCTCTTCCAAGGGGAGATAATTACAAATTAGTGAAAAATTAATGGCATCTCTTAAAAATCTTTTTCTCAAGAAAACTGGGCCAGGAAAGATGAAACTTATATGGAAACATCCTCAGGTAGTGTAGTTTCAAGTTTATTCTAATCATGACTCCTTGGGGGTAGGGCTGGGCCGCAGTGGACAATCAAAGTTTTACACAGGAAAAATCTTTAAAAATCTTCTTCTCCAGAACCACTGGGCCAGGAAAGATGAAACTTATGTGGACACATCCTCAGGTAGTGTAGATTCAATTTTTTTTTTTTCAAATTATGACCCCTTGGAGTAGGGCAGGGCCTCAATGGACTATCAACGGAATACAAAAGGAAAATCTTTAAAAATCTTCTTCTCACAAACAGCAAAGCCATGATTGGTCATATTTATATGGAAGTACCTTCAAGTAGTGTAGATTCAGTTTTGTTCAAATCATGACCCCTGGATATAGGTGGGGTCACAATGAATGATCAAAGGTTTACATAGATAAACATGAAAAAACTCTAAAAATTTTCTTTTCAAGAATAGCAAGGCCATAATTAGTCATATTTATATGAAAGTATCCTCAGGTAGGGTAGATTCAAGTTTGTTCAAATAATGACCCCTGGTGGTAGGGTGGGGCCACCATAGAAGATAAAATTTATAGGAAAAAATATTTTTAAAAACTTCTTAAGCCATGATTTGTCAAAGAAATATGGTAGCATCTTCAGTTAGTGGTTAGTGTAGATTCAAGTTTGCTCAAATCATGCCCCCTCCCCTTAGGGATAGGTTGATACCACTTATAAAATACTAAACTCCTAGCCAAAGTGTTGAAATGAGCGATGTGGCCCATGGGCCTCTTGTTTCTTCCTGACACCTACCGGCTTCCGTACATCTGTACATGCAGGAGTATAAAGGAATCGTTCGATTTCATGCCAACAAACAGCATGCATTCATTTTTTATTGCATGCATGTTGAAATCACCCAACAATTTTCCATTCATCGCTAAATTTGAAAAGAAGACTTATTCTCAAGTTGTTTGCAGAGACGCGAAAGAAGTATAAAAAAGAAACCTAACATTAGATACCATAAATTTGCCGTGTACATACAACAAAACTCTGTTGTTAAAATAAACCCAATATAAAACATTGCTATAAAAGATCTTTCTTATAAAGGGGATTCCGTGTTGACAAACTGCTGTAATAAAATAAAGTCCACTTACAAAAGCTACTGCTTTTATAATCTTTATTTTTATTAAGAGTACAGGTACTTGAGGACAGTCGCTCCCTGATATACAACACAAGGGTTGTTCTTCAATTATGTGATTTCCGCAAAGTGCCTGTATTCCCATCTTCCCAAGCGTGTTTTATGTGGAGCGGAGTGTATCAGAAACCCTTGACTTGGGAAGATGCTGTATTCCAAATGCATGCACTTTGGAGAGATCGAGAGAAAAAAAATTGAAACATCAGACTCATAGTTGAGAAAGCTTTTCTCGTAATCACGAGATCTTTGCATATTGAGACAGCAGGGGGGGGGGGGGGGGGGTACTGCCCCTATGTTGAACTCATTAAACTTCTCTTTAAACCTGCATTACTTGAACTTCGATCTCAATTTTTTTAAGTTATAAAACCTCAATATAATAACTACTTCAATTAATACATTCTTTTTGTACATTTGTACAAAAAGTTTTTTAAACTTCAATAAAACTTGATTTTACATACAAAGAATGTTTACATAGATCACTTTAATAGTGACGCCCGCCAACAAAGTCAATTATTTTTCATCTCTAGATTGTTTCAAAGTTTACATTTAATTCTGGGAATAATAACTGGGATTTATAGCCAGTAAGTCTACTTTAGGAGGGCAGGATTTTAAGGCCTTTGTTATTATATGCTATCGGAGGTTTAATGAAAAGTTATCAGCGGGGAAAATTATTTCATTTCAAAATATTCGGTCCTGTGGGTCCCTGCTCTTATCTATGAGAGAAAGTTTAAAAGGCCACATTGAACATGTATTGTCATCTTTGCGGGTGTTTTGTATATGGTTTGTGAGAGACGAGAATCGTTTTTATCTTCTAGATTTGATAAATTACAAATATAATGTGTCGGAAGGTTTCATCAAAAGGGTGCTTCAAAAGCTTCATTTACACATAAAAGGAATCCTACAGTGTGATTTTCCAGTGATTTGTGGTCTCAAACAGCCTAAATGTTGATAAAATATGCAAAATAAAAAAAAAATCTAACTTAAAAGCTTATCCAAGGGACAGTCCGACACTAGCTATATATAGTACACAGAGGAATTAAGAGTGTGTGGGGGGAGGGGGGGGGGTCAAGCCCACTCTCTAACGAAGGACAATTCTGCAAGGGAGATTGGGTCAAGCCATTTTCGTATTATTATTATTTTTTTTATTTTTTTTATAATTGTACAATGTATATTAAATAAAATTGAAAAATTCAGAGAATTGGACCAGAGAGACCACATAAAATGAATATTATTGTATCAATTCTAAATTTTTTACTGCACAAATTGTTCAAAGCCGAAAGCAATCAATAATCGAATCAACTTCAATGTACATATTAAGATGTTTTTGAAAAAAAATTATTTAAAAAAATGTATATACTGCGGCTGTATTGAGAATTTAAGGATGACTGATCTGTAGGTTCTAAAAATCAGCAGTTACATGTACATGTAAGTAATTAAAAATGCGTACAAAAATGTCAGTGAATTCATAAAGTAATGGGTGTTTACCATACTTGCATGTCATTTCTTCAAAGTTCGTCATTACAGTTAATCCTATTTTATAGGGAAATCATCAGATCTCAAATTTATTTTCAGGAAACGAGTATTAAAGCATCAATTAGGCCTATTCATTTTCTTATTGAAAATTGATGAACAATTTCAATTGTTATATAATACATAATGTAAACAGCATGTACTATCAATACAGATTATTTCCAGTTTCATTAATTTCATGCTAATAAACATGGTCATTTAAAGCAAGATTAAAGGAAATTCGATTTCTCTAAAAATGTACGTTTTAGACTAAAACTTTTAGTACATTCGTGGGGGGGGGGGGGGGTTGCAAATATATGCTTCTTACGAGACCATTTGCGTGAAATGAAAATTAAGTAATAATAAACGCTCCTGGATGAGGAGCGGATATTCTTAACGAGAGACGTGTTTATCATATTCTACATTTTCAATTTACTAAGTGGTGGTAGATGGTAAAAAATTAAATTTACGGGGTAAAATCTATCGTCAAACACCGTTATCTCGAACTCGTTGGGACCGAGGGGGGAAAATCGAAATATCCAAGTACACTGTACTCGAAATATTGAGATTGAAAAACATGGGAAAAAGTGGTTGGGACTTCCATATCACTTATAGTCATAACCTTGGTATTGGAGATATCGGTGTGCGAGATACCCGAGTTCAACTGTATATGAACTTGTACTTGATTCCTGGCAAGAAAAAGCAATTTACTCATTTTTTATAAACCCTGAATCTGATTAAGTCTCTTAACCATTTCAAAAATCAATTGGGAAAAATACATTTAAAATGTTCCTTTATTTACTTCTGAAACTTTTTGGTTTTTTTTTCCTTCCGCTGTCAATGATTTTGAACTCAGTTCTCACTCAGAGGGAAATGTAGCTATCGTTAGCGATTTTCCGATATCCCCCACAATCAAAATCCTTTTATTGGGAATTACCTATAAAGCCCCTTTACACACATAAACCTGCCCCCTGCAAGTTATAATGAAGTATTCTCTACAAGAACCAGCGAGGAAACAAGTGCTGGAATGAATAATTTTACAAACTCTAAGTAAAGATTTATGCTGCTTCAAGGACTATTCAAACGAGCTGAAATTTTCCTTTAATATTTTTAATCCATACATGTTCAGGTAGATGTGGTATTTAAAACCCATCGGGCGAAAACTGCTGTGGGTAACTAAGGGCGTTAATGGAAAATCAAGACATATACATGTACAAAGCTAGTATTGGGGGGAGGGGGGGTCTCCATGTTCTACCCCCTTCCCCTCCCCACTCACCCAAGGGTGAGAAAAAATAGAATCTGGTTCTGATTTTTTAAATCTTTCTTATGTCAATTGCTTACAACTTAAAATTTTCTCTTACGTTATATTTACATTGAACTTTAAAAGAGAGGTAATGGCGCGAAACCTAAGATATGATAGAAAAGTCGATTTAAAGCGCAATCTTATTCCCTTCTATACCCTGTGTATGGTTGTTGTAAACAAACAGCTCAAGCCCTCGCAGTCGTTAGGAATATCCTCGATAAGGAAAAAATTAACATGGTAAGTCGATTTTTAAATCTTTTCACTTGTTTTCCATAGCAACGACATGTTTAGTTAAACTGTGCGTGTTCTTTTCACAAATTCTGACGTGAATATGTTGATTTTATTTTTTTTTCTGTGGCATCTCTATCTTAGATACGAATTAGTGATGGTTATTTATTAGAAATTTAAATAGACGATCGTTGTTTGAGCATGTTGATCTGCATCTTTAGACACCATATATCAAATAATTTTGTTTTGAATATTTCAGTTTGAAAATGTTTCTCAACGCTTAAGTTCGGGATCTTTATATATCTTTTTCTTCTGTTTTTGACAAATTTGACAATGAAACAATTTGCTCGTTTTTAATTTAAAGAGTCCAGATGCCCCAAAACACCGTTACATTATTCTAAAGACATCAAAAAAATCATTCCTCGCCGCTTTTGTTTATTACTTATCCAATGTCTTAGAAAATTAATCAACCTATGAACACATCAAATTCTTTAAATTCTACTTATTCTTTACAGCATTTAATGATTTAAAATTACATGATTAAATATCCTTTAAAAGACAGAAGATTCTCTTGATCGCATGATATCTATCCGCCCCGTAGGCGGATTTCTTTCATGCAATTACAAAAAAATACCAATTTCATTCCAGTAAATCTATCCTTATGTCTGTCGTGAGTGAAATACAACCATAAATTGTTCAAATCTACCCTGCTTTATAAATTTTGAAGACGGTTTATTATCAAGATTCCATTTAAAAGGACCACATTTAGGTGACCGATGCATTTATAACACAGCCTGCATGATCAATTTTTACAATAATACCTCAAAGTTTATGAGGCCTGCATGTATAAATGCGTCATAAAGTCAGTCATATTTTCTTTTACTGTGCATGTGACTTTTATTATATCTAATTTATAAAGTAAGAAAATAAACCATATTTCTCTTTTTTTCAGAGTGAAGTAGAAAAAGCGAGTAAGTTTTCTAGTTTTGTTTAGAGCACTTATTGATAAACATGCACCCAGTGCCAATAAACATCTTATATACAAATTTCCAAACTATATTTAATTTCTCAAACATTTTACAACCTAAGACTACATTGTCAACATATTATATAAAATTGAAAATATGTTTGTGTCGCAAAAGAAATTTGTTGTCTCGGTGTTATCTTGATTATTATAATATATAACATTATATTATTATTTTAATCATCTAAATTACATTTTGATCTGTAAAACTGATTTTCAGTTTTCGAATTTAGAATTGTAAAGATTATGAAGCATCGGTGTTTTAAAAGTGCACCTCTGTGTTTGCTTTAGAGGCGTTATGCTTCTGTTGACAATATTATCACTGTTAATATTGAAATGTTGTTCGTACCAGACTTAAGATTTTTGCTAGAACTTTAAACTACCATCTTTGTAACATATATTATGCCCCCCCCCCCTTTTTGTATACTGACACGTTTAACTCATTAGTGATTACTAACTCTAGAATAAAATTTTATTGGATTGCGTTTGTTTTTATTAAATGATTGGTAATTCGGATTAATTATGAAGTAGGAGAAGAGTACTTACTGTTTACGTACTGTATATTTCAGGCTACCAGCAGTATTTTGACCGTTTCGCTACTGACGGTTTGCTGGACAAGGAGGGATTTAAGAGAGTTTTGCAATGTCTAGGGGCAGATCCACCTCAGTGTGTCGTAGATGAGATTTTTGCTGAACACGATAAAGATGGTAATTTTTAGTCCCTCAATATCTATAAATATGATTTTTTTTTCTTTAAATTGAATATAAATTGATTTATCTTCAGAAAAAAAAAAGATATTAGTTTGGGGGAAACATCTTATGAAAAAAAGATCCCCACAGGTCTCACAATTTGAACAAAATATGGACAAAAATTCCTTTATTTTGACAAATGAAACATATACAATTTTTACTATGAAAAGCTTAAGGTCTTTTATATCGATTTCAGATCAATAACAAAACAGCTTCCGTTTTTTTTTTTGTTTTTTTTTTTTACGAGTTTCGCCATCGTTCAGTGAGCTAAGACGGCATTAGACACGATCGAGTTTTTACAACACCGGAAGACTTTTAAAAAAGATTCAGGACTGGGAAAATTTTCATTTAGAGTTATTGAAAGAAATCACGTGTATTTACCGGCTCTAAAAAGATGTATGATTTATTTCTTTGTATACAGACGGACACAGATGGCAATAATTTGAAACAAAAACGGACGAAATCAGTTTTATGTACTATTTCATAATAACATAATTCTAATACTCAATGAACTTATAAATAAAATTTTCTGTGGAATTCCCATTTTTAGCTCACCCGAGCTGAAAGCTAAATGGAATTTTTTTGATCAGATTTTGTCGGGTTCGTCTGTCCGTCCGTCCTTTTGTAAACTTTTCACATTTTTATCTTCTTCTCCAGAACTACTGGCCTAATTTCTACAAAACTTGCCACAAAGCATCCTTGGTTGAAAAGGATTCAACATTGTTTCAATGGGAGATATCTCAGAATAAATGAAAATTTAGTGGCATCTTTCAAAAATCTTCTTCTCAAGAACCAATGGGCCAAAAAAAAAAATTATGTGACCCCCCCCCCCCCCCCCGGAAAGGATGAGGACATACTGGAATATCAAAGTGTAGGGAAAAATTCTTTAAAATCTTTTTCTCAAGAACAGCAAAGCCATAGTTATTCATATGGATATAGAAAAAAGTATCTTCAGGAAGTGGATTCATGTTTGTTTAAATCATGACCTAAAGTGGTACGGTGGGCCACATCTTTAAAAAATCTTCTTCTCAAAGACAGCAAAACCATCGTTGGTCATATGAATATGACGCATCTTCAGGAAGTGTGGATTCAAGTTTTTTTTTAAATATCATGACACCTGGGGTTAGGTTGGGGTCACAACAAGGAATCAAAGTTTTACATAGCAAAATATAATAGAAAAAATCTGCTAATAAAGAACAGCAGGGCCATATTGACCCAGGTAGGTCTTGTGGCCCATGGGCCTCTTGTTGACAGATTATGTTTATTTTAGCTCACCCTTACCAAGTGCTCAATTCACTTTTCTGTCAGTTTTTTTTAATTCCCTGTTTTGGATTTCCTGTCCAAAACAACTCGGTCATTTCTGGCAAAATTTGTCGCAAAACATCCCTGGGTAAGGAAAATTCAACTTTTTTTTAAGTTCAGGGACAGACACTCTTTATAGAAAAGATAAATCCTTTTTTTTTAATAATCCATGCTTTCTATTCTGAAGAACCATTTTGGGGGTAGAGAAAAAGTACATGCTTAGCTAGAAAAAAAGTATATGTATCTATGTATATCTATATATATCTATGTAGCTTGGTTTTATAGTAAAGATTCACATTAATTTGTTGAAATCATAGCCCCATAGCTTAAATAGGGTCACGATGGGAGGGTGGGGTGGGGCATAATAGTATATATACATGTCATTAGGTTAAAGTTTTCTCAAGAAAGTCCGGAGGATTAAATCAAAATAAATGCATCCACATTAAGTGTTGATTTAAGCTTAATTGTTGAAAGCTTGGCCTTTGGGTAGGGTAGAGTCTACAAGAGGGGAATGTAATTGTTAAAATAGTGTAGAAGTTTACGATTTTATTTACGAATTCGTTTGTCGGAGTACGAAATGCGAGTAGGATGAGCGTTTTGTCTTATGAGCTTCAACTGAAAGTACCCTAGATAATCTGATGATAAATTCACTTGAGTCTTTCGACAGAATTTTTCTTGAAATCATAACTCTGTAATGCATTTGCATAAATAATTGGAAATGTTAATTCAGAAAAAAAAATCATTTAATTTTCTATACTTTTTTCATTTTACTCAAAATGGATTATACTTTAAGGAGCGTGACACATGGAATATTCTTCAAACATTGGAATCCGAATGAAAAAAATGTGAATTACTTATACATGTACAACATAAAACGTATACATTGTATTTCATTCCTTCTTTTCAGAAAATTCTCAGTTAAGTCAGGACGAGTTTCACGAATGGATCCAAGACCGAATCAAATCCAAGCCTCAAATGAGAGATTCCCTGATGGAGAGTCTGGATATTCTATTTCCGGGACAGGATGCCGTCAACATCGACGAACTCCTGGAAAAGCTATCCGAACTCGGCGAACAATTCGACGAAACGGAGAGAACTTACGCACGCATGATGCTGACGCAATTTGACAGCAATAAAGATGGTGCTATTGCCAAAACAGGTGAAATTTAAAGAAATGATTCAAATATGAATACAATTCATGTACAGATCCAGGAACTTTCCCTCCAAAATTTCCAAAAAAATCAAATTTTAACAATTTTTGAGAAGCAAAAAATAAAATAAAATAAATTAAAAAAAATGTAAAACCAGAAAGACCTATTTCGTGTATGTTTTTGTGAAAGGAGCGGGTAAGACATGTAACTTTCCTAATTTAATATTCTTCAGATACATGACTCTCCTTACCATAGTGCGGGGGTCCATGTTTACTGGGTGGGGGGGGGGGTGGTTGCAAGGTCATTTTATATCTCAGGAGGGGGAGCTCCGGACCCCCAATATGCCCATGTTATATGTATAATATAAATATTAATTTCAAAAATCTTCATCATCTTGCTTGTTCGTATAGTGCACCATTTCGTTAAACGTTCGTGCCTTTTCGAAATCGTCTGCACAGTTTACTTTCATTGTTCAAATCTATCCAAAATAGGAATGGTTTGGCGTAGATGAAGAAACTGATAATTTTATTTTCCTTTTGTTTTTCTTCATAATTAATGACTGATTTCGAAAAATCTTAATCCTAGCTTTAAGATCTTTGAATCCATACCTGTAAAAATGTGTATCACGTGACTCTGTATTGAAATTAGGGGTACCGGTACATCAATTTTTTAGGATGTAAACACATTATACATAACTGTTGTAGAACTGAGGGACTGTTTCTACTCCGATGACGAACAAATTGATGATGGCAACCAGGAAGTGGAAGAAAATAATGAAGAAGAGGGGAACCAGGTAACAGCGGAGGAGGAGACACAGGAAACACAGGAAGTGACGGAGGAAAAACAGGAAGTAGGAGAAGAAAAGCAGGAGGAAACAGAGGAAAACCAGGAAGTGATAGAAGAAAGCCAGGAAGTGACAGAGGAAAATCAGGAAGTGAAGGAGGAAACTGAAGAAAAGGCAGAAGAAAATCAGGAAGTGACAGAGGAGAATCAGGAAGTGGTTGAGGAAAAGCAGGAGGAAACAGAGGAAAACCAGGAAGTGACAGAGGAAAATCAAGAGGTACAAGAGGAAAATCAAGAAGCAACAGAGGAAACTGAGGAAAAAACGGAGGAAAATCAGGAAGTAACGGAGGAAACAACAGAAGAGGCAAAGGAAAGCACGGCGGAAACAGAAGACGGAAATCAAACGGCAGTAGAAGAAAGTCAACAGGAATCTCAAGATGGAAACCAGGAAGCTACAGACAATACAGAAGAAACAAAGGAAGATTCTGGAAATCAGGAAGGGGTTGAATAGAGGATGTTATTCCGGTTTAAGTCTTTCTTTAAAATGATGTTCTACACAAAATTATATGCATTTACACAATACGAACTTTAATATGAAATGGTCAGTCATCTTTTTTAAAATTATGTCGGATTCAGTGATATTTTGAAAACCTTGACTTTCTTTTAAGTTTTCATTTTGCTTTTGTATACCAGGCAGGGTTTAAGAGAGATGTACTTAGATCTATAATTAATACGGTTACCATAGTGAATGGTTTCTTAATATATGGAATACGGAATATTAAAAAGATTGAAAACGAATGCAAAACAACTTTATACAACGAATGTCACTAGAATTCATTAAAAAAAATCATGAATATATGTTCTTAATTTAAACATAAGATATAAACTGTATCAGAAATAAAACTGAACAACTCAAATGAAGGAATGACGATAACTCTATCAGCTACTGGAGACAGTCAGTTCAATCACTGCATAGATAATGTGCTTCCAAACCTGATTACTGAATTTCTCTAATCTAGTCTCTATTTCCATGGTGACTATAAATGTGATATTAGTTTGAGAGAATTTTTGTACTTGTGTGATTAGACACCCTGTGTCAAGTCTATTCGTATCTTATCTAATTGAATCATTGATTATCCGTTCTAAGAAAATTAATGAGTTAATTACAGGTAAGCAAGAGGTTTTCCTTTGAAGGAATTAATTTCATGTACAGGTGTATAATATATAAATGCTAATGCCTAAATGTAATACTTTTATTGTTATCTTATATATGTATCATTTTTGGAGAAATCTCGCTGTTTTGTCTTTTTATTTATGAAGAACCAAAGTTTTATGTCAATGCTTTAAATATACATGTATGTATCGATGTCATTTATAATTTGTTGGTAAAATATGGCTGTGATAAGTGAAACACATGGCAGTTAGGCCTTCCAAGTTTTTTTTCTCTGTTTAGCGTCCACCCATCTTTCAGAAACCTACCTACCTAATGGCAAAAAACACACAAACCCAAAAATAAAACAGACTTTATATACTTCATACTCATACTTTATACTCATAAAAATGACGTTATTCAAAGGATTTTTTAAAAAATCTATTTTTTTTCATAGAAAGATCTATTCTTCAGCATAATCAAGGTATTAAATGCATACAATATTCCTAATATGGCAAGTTGTAAAAAAATATTTAGAGAAATTGAAAAAATTCAGTGATTTCGACAAGAATATTCAATTTCAGGACTCCTGATTTTGTTTTTTTCTTCTTATATGGGGTGTCAAAAACCAAGGCGCACGCAGACGCTAAAAATAAAAAAAACAAACATGCAATGGCCTTATATCTAAATTGATTACCTGCTTATACTAGAGTCTTCAACTGAATATAGCTGATTACAAACATTTCACAATTAATTTTGACTGTTCCTGGCAATTTTTTATAACCTTATTTATATACTACGTGTATGTATTTTGGAAATAATGAGATGGAACTGAAAGATGCATATAAACCTCTCAGAATTAAAAGTGTAATTTAAACCAATATCTACTTCAGAATGGCACAACTTTTTCCTCCAGTCAGCTTTTGAGTAAAGTATAGCTAGTGTCTATTCTAATTTCTGTATTTCAAAAATGAATCTTTTTAAGTTTATAAGGCAGAGTTAATAGACTTTCAATACCTTCTGATTGAAAGCGAACTTTGAAAATGTAAATGTGTAAAAATATTGTTTTGAAAAATTGTTTAGAGGAAAGATTTTGAATTGACATTTGGTGCAAAATTTAAATGTACCTTCTTTTTGTTTTTTAGATTATTTAATAAGATGAATGTAACACATAAATCACATGCAGAACAAATGATTTGAAATTCTTTAATTCTAATTTAAATTTTAAATTAGTACTTAGTACTTGCTCAAGCACCTGTATTTTGTTAGTTTTAGTATCGAAAAACCTTTCATTTTTACAGGAAAGGTTGATTTTTTCTGTATTCAGTTGCTTTATCTAATAATCTAAATAAAATAAATTGCCCAATTTCTTTTTTAATTTTTCTCTTTTTCAAATGGAATGGATGCTCACATTTAACTTAAATCGGGAGCATTATTTAGTGAAACGTAACAATCACTTACAGAATTTATAGGAGAGTGAAAAAAGGTGAAGATAACGAACAGTGATCGATCTCAAAAAATCTATAAACAATACAAATCTGTGAACAGGACATAAAACACGGACCCCGGAAATTCCAGATTTTGGATCAGGTGCCTAAGAGGAGTAAGCATCCCCTGTTGACCGATCACAACCGCTGTGAGCCCTATCTACTGAGTATTGATCAGCTAGACGGAACACTCCGTTGTCAAAGAACAAGGTTCACTTTGAGCTTTTTTTAGACGGAACATTCCGTTGTCAAAGAACAAGGTTCACTTTGAGCTTTTTTTAGACGGAACATTCCGTTGTCAAAGAACAAGGTTCACTTTGAGCTTTTTTTTAGTCCTGTGAATTTTTGAAAATTGAACTGCTCAGTTTTAGTTGGCAATTATAAATACGTTCAATATCACTTGGAATTTTGGTGACTACATATCTACAGAAAATGACGTAATTTTCTCGTTAGTCTGTGTACATGTATTTTGATGTCAATAATTGCGTCATTCTTCCTAAGCATTGAAAATTTCTTCAAAAATGGCTAAAAGTCGAAGCTGTCTTTTTTTTAATATTTTGTATAGAGCCCAAACTCTGGTCCAGAATGCAATGAAAGAACTTCTTTTGATGATTATAAAAAAGTGTTATATATTTTTTTGGATCGAGGGGAGGGATTCTTTGCCGAAGGTACACAAAATCACCAATTTTCTACAAATTGAAAGAAAATTCCAGTATCACAAAGTCTGCTTTTTAATACCTGGACTCTCAAAGGAATCTTTGTTACAGAAAATAAAAACACTAAGTCTGCAAGTCTCTACTTTATACTAATGTTTTATTCAACACATTGACTTGACATTAATTGACCCCTAAGTGCAAAAGAAAACGACATGTATAAATGATAATGGTCATTTTGTAAGTACATAGTTTTTGTATAAATGATAAATGTGCAAATGCTCGAACGGTATTGAAATATGGAGCATGATCATGACAGGGACGATATAGAAGTCGACTACCCGCCTGAAATTCTCAACGAAATCGAAAAGATCGAGAAATCCTATATTCTCAGAAAAGGAAGAGTTAACTATGTTTAAACTATCAAAGATTAATTAATAAAGAAATATTTTATCAAGAAGTCTTCAAACACAACACGGAGTCTAAATAAAGACAATAGATCAGGACCCTTAACGAATCAACGCACAGATGATGAAAGGTCCTCAAAGGATTCAACGCCGGTATGTACGATTTTTTTATTTAAAAAAAAAGGGGGGGGGTAAAAAAAATGTCGTATAAAAAAGAAATGTTACGGGAACGTTCAAAAATGAAGTAGGTAATTTTTTTAAGCTCTAAAATGAAACAAATTTTTAAACTATTATTTGCTGTTTTAAGGGAAAAAAATCAAGCGATAGATTTTTTCAGCACTTTCGTAAAATTAAGAAATACCATTTCTCAAATGAAGGACTATTTCATCAAGAGGTCCTCAAATACAACACGAAATGAAGACAACAGATCGGGACCCTCAAGGAAAAAGTGAAAGCTTCTCAAACGATCTAGATACAATACCAGTATGTACGATTAAAAAAAACATATATCCCCCTACCCCAATTCCAAAGTTAAATGTAGTGTAAGACATATATCGTTATTCTCTGTTTTTCCAGCATCTTCAAATGAAACAGATACCGCTAACAATACTTCTGAATCCTTAGTGAATCAGCATGCAACAATGTCAAATTCGGTATGTCGAATGATCTGCTTCATCGTTTTTGTCACCTGAGTAAACTCAGTTGACCTAAAAATGCACAAATATTTTAAAGTTCACAGATAATTTGTATATCTGCAGAAATTACAAAACAAGGGCACCACAAAGCAGAGTATTCCCTCACAAAAGAACACATCGATCCCGATACTTGCGCAATTTCCGTTACGCACTCACTCACTCCCCCCCCCCCCTACACACACACACACACACACAAAGGCGCATCATTACCATATTCCCTCTCACTTTGTTGCCAGGGGATAATAATGATTTATCATGATGTGTAGACCAAATGATGTAATTCCAGCTATTAAAATGCTACAAAATAAAGTGTAAGAACATAATTTCCCAAAAATTACCTTTGCTGAATAATTAAAACTAAGGCCATAATTACAAAAAATACTGTTTGAGGTACTCCGACCCACGTTTTTCCAGGCGGGTAGGTAGGTAGCTATTTTTTTTAAATTATCTAACACATTGATAATCATCATAAAAATCAAAACATACAAATATATTGATGCCTGCATTATACCTCAGACAGTAAGACAGATTTAATATTTATTGCTGTAAAAACTTTCAATCTTAAAAGTGTCTTGAGAAATGATATAAAATGATATAAAAAATCTGTATTTTCTTTAAAAAAAAGAAAAAAAAGAAAATAAAAACAATTTTAAGTACAAAATGAAATGATCAGGTAGGGGCAATTTTGATGGGTCAGTTGGAGTACAACAAAAAGAATCATTTTTTATTGTAGGCCTAAGTTGAGAATTTTCATTGTCTTAGGGGATGCTCACTCCTCCATGGCACCTGATCCCACCTCTGATGTTTTTGGAGGTCTGTGTTTGCTCTGCTCCCAATTTGTTCTGTTTTAATGGACTTTGAGCCGGAATACTGATCATTATCTCCATATTTCATGTAGCTCTTGGTATTCTTGGAAAATCGATCAACTTTGGAATACATAATTTTTTGTCACTTTTTATTACAACACTGCTTCTGTACAAGATTCTGAACCTTTTCCTTGTCTGTGACCTTGACACTGAATTCTGGAGGACACAGAGAGGCCCCCATAGAGATGCCCTCTTTTCTGTACTGCATTCTGGAGTGGATAGTTGATCGTGCTGAAGCATGGAATTCTTTTGCTCCACAACCATCTAAAATTCTGTCCAAGTTTCCTGAGTTAATACCTCCACCTACAGTAGAATACAGCTGCATTTATGATAAGCTCAAACAATCATAATATTGGATGATTTTTCACTTTGCATACCTTTAAATTATTTTCATGGCACATAAAGTCAATAGTTAGGTTTTTTTGTTGTTTTGTATCAATAGCCAAGACAAGTTAATGCAAACTTATATCTATGAAATAAAATTTTGAACCACTAAAATAATTGGGTATTCATTGTCACAGAGAGAGAGAGAGAGAGAGAGAGAGAGAGAGAAGGTTGTATACTGAGGTACCTCTTTGCAATATCTTTTAAAACCCTTTAATTAGATGTCAAAGAAAATATCAGTGCCAAAAATTAAACCCTTTTTGCAGTTTCTCCTGCTTACCTGGCATCACACATATTCTGTTGTCAGCCTGAAAATTAAGCAAAAAATTTGTTACAGTAAAGATAAAAATGTACCAATACTTATATGCAGATGATCATTTAATTAATACAGAATTGTACATTGAAATTTGTTAATCATGAATGCATATGACAGTTGGCTTATATGGAGTAAATGTTGAAAGAGCTAGGTTTTGTTCTCTCTGAGTCTATATAGGTAATTTAGGTTTGGGCCAGAACCTATTTTCAGATTTTCAACGAATAATAGTTTCAGGAATATATTGGTATTAAAATATGCACATTCTATCCCTTAACTGGAAAAAGTGGGCAAAGGGATGTACCGTATGTACTCGCACATAAGTCGGCCGCCTATAAGTCGGTTTTATTTTTTAAGCTTTTATACTAAAGGGCTTGATCCTCTAAAACTTTAATCTTTTTATAACCCAACTATAAGTCGGACATAGGGTTTTGGACCAAACTTTCACTCTCTACCACCGGCTCATACATTCACCTCTGTCGTTGGCTCACGTATATCACAGTGTTAAGCACAAGAAATAGTGCGATTGTTTAAATTCATTATAATTAAATTCCTGCGCTAATGTTTGTCTTGTAAGGCAGATATCTACTAAGTAGATCTAGAACTATTAATTTAATTTGAAATAATCCTTGGAATATCATGGTTTTTACCTTATGTCAAAAATCTTGACGCGAGTCAATTGCAGAGGTGTCTGAGAAAGGAACGAACGACAACTCTGCATAGGAGATTGCCAAACTTTAACTCCCAAAAAACCGACTTATAGGCTAGAATATATGGTACCTTTAAAACCATCTGTTGAATTATGGGTAATCCTTCTAAAGCAGAAGAAGAGCCACCACTCGTCAACACCCGCTGAAATCCTAGATCCACCACATCATCAAGTGCCTGGAGAATGTCACATGTCATATCTATGGCTAAAATGATTACAAACTACAAAAACATTGGAAATACAGACTGACCTG
The DNA here is from genome assembly GCF_033153115.1 of Saccostrea echinata. Taxonomy (NCBI): domain Eukaryota; kingdom Metazoa; phylum Mollusca; class Bivalvia; order Ostreida; family Ostreidae; genus Saccostrea; species Saccostrea echinata. The sequence continues at coordinate 734,250 of NW_026889763.1, read as the reverse complement.
GAATCTCAATGTACTCAATGAAATTGTTAAATTTTGTTCCTTTAGTTTTTTCTTACCTCTATGAAATGTTGCTGGCAATGGCTTGGTTAATTCTGTTAAAGACAAACAAAATTCGTAAGGTCAAGATCTAGTAAATGAAAGGTGTCTACAGATTTCTCAAATTTGGGAAATAAAGTCCTTAAAGGTTGCTTTATAACGATAGCTTGGTCAAATAAGGTTTATCTGTGCATAATCTGTAGGTAAAAAGGGCGAAAAATCACATTTGATATGGTCATTTTCAATGAAAAGTTAAGAAAACCAGTCATGAATATGGGAGTTTTGTCCACATCAGACAAAGGATATATGTATCTAGATTGCCTACAGTCTCTCAGAAAACAGTAATTTGTATGTTTTTAGCCTCTTCTTTAAAATAAAATTGAATATAGGATTACTTTTCACATGATTTCAAACTGAATTCTACATATTTCTATTAGAGCCGTACGTAAAGTATGGAAAAAAATAAAGTTTAAGTTAATTATGATGTCATAATGGATCAAGCACCAAAAAGACAATCTAAAGTGACAAAGTCATTTACTAGACCTTGACTTTAAAGAGTTTTATCTTGAAAATTCTGATTAAAATAATTCTTGACATTAGTTTATTTTTACTTGAAATAAAATGTTTACCCAAGAATTTAGAAGATAACTTCTTATCAACAGCACCATCCCTGAAATAAAAACAAATATTTACATAAAACAAATTCTCAGCTATCTTCTTTAAAAACAACAACAACAAACAAACAAACAGAAAAAAAACCCCAACAAAATCATTTACTAATCTCTTATGGACCTCACATTGATTTGAAATATTCTGGTCTAGCTGATATGTAATTCTCAGAAAATTGTTAAGTATAATATTTGAAAGTTGCACTACATACTTTCAGTAATATTTGAAGGTAAAAGATGCCAAAACTACGGTAAGACACTTTCAAATTTATTATATGATAGCACATATGATCAAAATGTTTTTATCAAATCAAAGGTAAATTTTTATTGATCTGATTTTTTTCATTAATTCTAGTAACTACCTGGTTATGTGGCATCACACAGACCTATCAATCATTGAGAAAAAAGAATTGTAAATTGCAATATTCCACAAATAGCTTTAATTACCATTGTATACCCAGTATGTGTATATAAAATTCATATATATGAAATTAATAATTAGATAACAGTTGTATTTTTTTTTTGAGAGAGAGAAAAACAAGAGGCCCATGGGCCACATCGCTCACCTGAGCACATTGGCTAGGAAAAAAAGCAAAAATCAGTTCAGTATTGAAAAGTTAACGGGGGAGGGGGGGGGGGATTTTAAACTACCTAACAATGCTTTCATATCAATATAACAAATGACTTTGCTGTTCTTGAGCAGAAGATTTTTTCCCATATATTCATTTGTAAAAATTTGATCCCCCATTGTGGCCCCACCCTACCCCTGGGGGCGCTCATTTCAACAAATTTCATTTAATACTACCCAACGATGTTTCCATATCAATTTGACTAATCATGGCTTTTCTGTTCTTGAGAGAAAGATTTTTTGCTATATATTCCTCTGTAAACTTTGATCACCCATTGAGGCCCCACCCTACCTCTGGGGGTCATGATTTGAACAAACTTGAATCTACACTACCTGAGGATGCTTCCATATAAATATGACCAATCATGTCTTTCGCGGGTATGTTAAGGCCACACCCAGAGATATACTACTTGCCTCTACAATATGACGTCATAGTAAGTTGTATGACGTGAAGTTTACAAATAATGATTTCTTAATATCTATATTTGAAGTTTAATTTCAGGTCCAAGAAATGAATGGAATCATTCAAAAACATAATATAAACAAAATCATGTAGTTTTTGGGTGGTATAAATAGCTACCCGGTAAGTATTTATCATGGGGGTTAAATACCAAACACATGACGTCATAACTATTGATCAAATATTTGCCGAGTGAAAATTAAACGTGACGGGAATTCATGTAAACAAATATGTAAAATGGGAGTTTTCAAGCATACACCATGAATGCTATGTGTGATTCATAAGGAATTAAAGATTATGAATCAGGTAAGCTGATATATTCTAATCATGTTTTCTTATAATGAATACAGGCAGTACCTTAAAATCCCGATCAGCCTTTCCTCTGTCGTTCTATACCAACAAAGTTGCAAAAGTTCAACACTACGCCGCATACTTTGAGACATAATTTTTGTTTGTATCGAAAGCTTGTATTCTATAGTACTTGGAAAGTGCTGCTAGAATCGTGTAATTAACATGAATTGATGACAATTCCTTGATCGTTTGTACAAAATGTAATAATTTTGGTAAGGTTTCATGCAAAACTTTGGAATAATTTTTTCTGTTTCGGGAGATTATGATTCTAGCAGCACTTTTCATGACCCAGTGATGTTTTTACATAATTATTTTCACAAAAAGAATTGAATTATCCCCGGGGTAGTGTTGAACTTTTTACTTTTTCATTAAGGCAAATTTTCTATTTATAGACATCAAATGATGACGTCGTAGTGGAGTGCTTCTTTTAGCCTTAAACTCAATGACGTCTATACAATGGATAATTATAGTAAATGTTTTATCTATGGCTTTTCCGATTTATCAATGTTACAGTTCACGAAAAAAGTCTAAATTCGCCGAAATATGGTCTGGGTACTGCCTTAACATACCTGCGTTGCTTATCTTGAGAAGAAGATTTTTAAAGTTTTTTTCTATATACTCTTATGAAAAACTTTGACACCCCCCCCCCCATTGTGGCCCCATCCTACCCCCAGGGGTCATGATTTGAACAACTTGAATCTACACTACCTGGGGATGCTTCCGTATAAATATGACCAATCATGGCTTTGCTGTTCTTAAGAAGAAGATTTTTAAAGATATTTTCCTATATATTTCTATGTAAAACTTTGATCCCCCATTGTGGCCTCACCCTACCCCCGGGGGTCATGATTTGAACAAACTTAAATCTACACTACCTGAGGATGCTTCCATATAAATATGACCAATCATGTCTTTGCTTATCTTGAGAAGAAGATTTTTAAAGTTTTTTTCTATATACTCTTATGAAAAACTTTGACCCCCCCCATTGTGGCCCCACCCTACCCCCAGGGGTCATGATTTGAACAACTTGAATCTACACTACCTGAGGATGCTTCCATATAAATATGACCAATCATGGCTTTGCTGTTCTTCAGAAGAAGATTTTTAAAGATATTTTCCTATATATTTCTATGTAAAACTTTGACCCCCACATTGTGGCCCCACCCTACCCCCGGGGGTCATGATTTGAACAAATTTGAATCTACACTACCTGAGGATGCTTCCATATAAATATGACCAATCATGGCTTTGCTGTTCTTAAGAAGAAGATTTTTAAAGATATATTCCTATATATTTCTATGTAAAACTTTGATCCCCCATTGTGGCCTCACCCTACCCCCGGGGGTCATGATTTGAACAAACTTGAATCTACACTACCTGAGGATGTTTCCACATAAGTTTCATCTTTCCTGGCCCAGTGGTTCTTGAGAAGAAGATTTTTAAATGATGCCATTATTTTTTCACTAATTCCTAATTATCTCCCCTTGAAAGAGGGCGTGGCCCTTCATTTGAACAGACTTGAATCCCCTTCACCCAAGGATACTTTGTGGTAAGTTTGGTTGAATTTGGCCCAGTGGTTCTTGAGAAGAAGATGAAAATGTGAAAAGTTTACAACAACAACAATGACAACGACGACAACGACAACAACGACGACAGACAACGGACAAATTTTGATCAGAAAAGCTCACTTGAGCCTTTGGCTCAGGTGAGCTAAAAAGGAGATTGGAAGTCTTTAAAAGGGCACATGTACTTTACATGAAACAAATTTAGAAAATGCCAATCTTTAAATGGCACAAAGAAAAGGACATCTCCACACTAAAGTAAGGCTCAAATTCAGAAAAGGGCATATTTATCTGAACTTGAAATAAACTTTAAAAAGATTATTTTTATGTGTTTCTGTGTTGGCAATTATCACTACCTAGCCACTACTTGTTATTTAAAAGTTTATAATACTTTTTAGTACAACATACTCTTTAAGGAAACCAAAAACAAAACCGTCCGCTCCCGCTTGTTTGAGATCCACCACTTCTGCCTCCATGACTTCTATTTCCTCTGGGTTGTACAGGAAGTCGCCACCTCGGGGTCTTATCATCACAAACACAGGAATCTTTACATACTTCTTAATGGTTTTCAACATTCCTGTTTGAAAATTTTTTGCAGATTTAAGTGATAAAGGCACAGGAAAAATAGTTTTAACTTTCAAAAAATATTTTTACTGACAGTAAAAGAAACAATTATTTGAATGTGAGTTAAGGCTAGGTATAGGCGTTTCTATGCAAATGAGCTAATAAAAACACATAAGTATATTTATTATAGAAAGAAAGATTTGATTTATTTTCTTATATGTACTTAGTACCCACGATATGTTATAGGCAATACACATTATGACGTCATATCATGACGTCACTGTTCTTACCCACTGGAGGGAATAAAACACATCAACAAAACAGCTTCGGTGCAAGGGATTATCCTATTTAATTTTACATAAAAATTATATAATGTTAAGAAGAATATTCTATAGATTAATAAAACTGCTGCACAAATCCTAGGCGTTTTCTCATTTGATCTGAATTTGAGGAAACTTATACAGGACTGTACATTTTTACTCTGTTTCATCTCAAAATTTTACAAATAGTAATTAAACAACTGAGCTTATGATATTTGTTCAGCAATAGATTAGCAATCCTTGGAATATTTTGCTTTTAACTATACATTGTTTCAGTTAAACAAAATAGAGCATGCCCTTGCGCCGAAGCTTTTTTTTTTTTGATGTCCTTTATGATCATGTGTAGTAAAGAACAATGACGTCATATTATGACGTCATAATGTGTACTGGCTATATCATGTCGTGGGTACCAGATATGTATTAGACAATAAGTTTTTAACTTTCCCTGTAAAATAGGTATAGTCCTTAGATATTTTAATTAGTGTATTTGCATAGAAATGCCTATACCTAGCCTTAACTCACTTGTGTTTTATGTCACGTTTCATTCGGTATCTTGTGGGCTTGCTGCATTGAAGTCTTTCAGGAATATTACAAATCTTGATTGTTTTTCTTATCTGTCAACCAATCACATTAAGCCTTTCGATGATAAACATGCATTTTAGATGTCAACCGATTCCTTTCAGTTTACATTTATATCTGTCTACTTCAATTTGATTGGTGCTTCTCAATGAGAGAAGCAAGCCAAAAGAAATGGAATGAAATTCGTCAGGGATCCAAAGGCAGTGTGTTGACTCCGGACCCCTGACATTGTGAGAATGAGAGCGTCTATGCATGCTCATTTTGTATCAAACATCAATTTCATTGATATAAAAAATTCTGGGTAACACGAATCACCGAAATGCCCTGTAATCACCAAAATGCCCCTCAAAAACACCGAAATGCCTATCAAACCACCGAAATTCCCCTTCATGTGTTTTTTCATGATGTTTTTCATGAAAAATAATGCTTAAATTTTTCATATAAGCATAACTGATGGTAAATTTAATTATATTTCATCTCGAAGCGTATAGTAGTTCAAAGGGCGATAACTCGTATTGTGATATACTTCAAGGTTGTGAAGTCTGCGATGTTTTATAAAATCCATGAAAATAATATTATCAACTGATTGAGATTGTAATTGTTTCTTGACCTTAAATTAATTAATGCAAAAATTCGTTCATAATTTTTATTATTAATAAATGCATAATCATTAACATGATTATAGCCTGTCAATGAATAGTTACTGAGTTAGCAATATTATATTAACAAGTTGAAGCATTGGAAAATTTTATTTGTTCCAGGATTTTTTAAATGTCTTTGTCCTCCCGTTGATTCTTTTCTTTTTTTCTCTCTCTCTCTTTTTACCGACATTTTGCCTAGCGAGATTGGACCATGTGGACCGTCAGTCATACGCCTGCCGACGCCTGCTAAGTGGGAAAATACGCCTGGCGACAAATACATGTGTCTGTCATTATTTGTGTAGTAAATTTATATTTTATAACTTTTATAGACCATATGGTTAATGCTTCATCAAACAAAAAAGAACATAATTGAGTGTTTTTATTCCAGAATTGATGGGTAGGCCAACTCTCATGATATTTTACGATCGAGATGAAAGAAATTCGGAATTCATGTAATTACAAAATATAAAAATATTTTTACTCTTTGTAATTCGTTAAACCATATATTATTATTTATAAAACGATTTTTTGAATTTGTTACTTGATCAGATACATTCTCAGTCAGGTCAAATATGGAACTTATCTCTTGTAAATCGGTAATCTTTTCAACGGTTGAACGGTACCAATTGTTTTTTTTTTTTTAATCATGCACGATTATTCCATGTGTGAGTACCTGATTATGTAACACCATTATTCATGTCGGTCAAAAGTTCTACAGAGCTTATGTTATTTGTTAAAAAAAATCCGACTTTAAATAAAAATTTCTGATTCTGACCCATCCACATAAAAAAAGTCATTTATTAAGTAAATCTGTCAAATTTTTACTAATTTTAATATGTGTTTCTTTATCTCAGTATATACATCTCGTAGTTATTATAGTGCACGTGCCGCGTGATTTCATTGATTGCTGAGTACCTGATTATGTAACACCACATAATATTATACACCTGTCACTGGGTTGATTCCATTGTGATTAGCAGTCTGTGTATACACAATAAACATAATTTCAGACATCCATATCATTTCAGACCAATTTAACAAAGATACACCGTAATTCTGGTCTTTCGACATTTTAAATACTTATACAACCATTCCATGTGAATTATATCAAGCATGTTTACACATATAGATCATAGTAAAAATGAATGAATACAAAAAAAAAAAAAAATCATAATAATAGTTATCGGAGGATCAAATATTCTTTAGGATACATTCGTAATATCAAAAAGGTTAAATTCGTAATATCATACAAATTAAATAGAATTCCCAAGAAGTAATTCTTGTACAATCATCTTGTACAATCAAAACGACCTGATTTCTTTATAAATGCTTGTACAATAGAAAAAGGTTCTTTTTCTAGAGATTTATAAGAAAGGTTTGAACATAAAACGTTATGTTGTACACATGTATGTATCTTAAAAATTGCATTTTCGCCACTTAATTTGGCAAAAATGGCGAATCACACTGATTTGATTTTAATGATGAGAAGTGGGAGATGAAATACAACTTTAAGATCAGTATTTAAAAAAAAGTGGGTTCCATTAATAATTCTCTTCTCATTAGCAAGAAAATAATTTGGGTTACATTTGTTGATCATTACCAATTTCTAATCATTATTTAAAAAATAATAAGCTTGTATAAAGACTATAAAAGCAAGAAATCTGGATAATAGCAACATTAAAAATGTGCAAATATTGAACTATTTTTAATTCTTAGCTTGTATTAGGTATATTTCTCATTTAATATCAAGCATTAAACCATCTATCAGATAACAATGAATTTCGATTGCACTTTAAATTAATTTCAGAAATCAGAATTTACGTAAATAATATAACAAGCAAAATTTAAAAGTTTTAATGGTATATAAAAAAAAATTAATCAGCGTGATTTTTGTTTATAATTATTTGTTTAAAAAACTTGAAAGATATGTTGTAAATAAAACTAATGTTATTTTAACCAGATTTGTGGTGTCTTTTAATCTGTGAGAGTTATCTTTCTTTAATGCAAACATGCACATATCTTCAAATAAAAATACTTACAGTAAGATTATGAAAATTTTATTACGTATCTAGGCTTTAGAACAGTTAATATCATCAATATTTATTAATTTTTTATTTATTTATAACAAAATAAGGGGCATTTCGGTGATTCCTTGGGGATTTTCGGTGATTACGGGGCATTTCGGTGATTCGTAGTACCGAAAAATTCTATATAGTTTCCTTCCTACATGCATTTTTACTTATATCACTTTAATAGAGTCGTAAACTTGTCATATTAATAAAGTTCATCTCTGTTGGCACATAAATTATTCAAAGAAATGCATATAAAAATATATCTTACACAGTTTCCATTACCCGAGGTAGGAGTTGTTCCCCCTTCGGACAGATTGGCACAAAGCTCTACTCGTATGGCACCTGAAATGGATAGAATGGGTAAAATATTTCTTACCCTCGACTGAATTGTTTATTATAACACACACTTTTATCGTTAAAATGCAAAATTACCCCCTTTCTCCGCATTTATGGCGGACAGCACAGAATCGACACACACCTCCATTTCGAAACAATCCCGGAAATATTGTTTCCGATCCGAATTTGGTTTGGGGATTAGTCGGTGAATTTCAAGATGGCGTCTAATGTACGGGTGGAAATATCGATGTGATAGAAAACTTGCTTGCATTCCATTTTCATGTATTGTGGTGTTGTGAAATGAGCAAAATTAAGAGAAGAGTAACAGTTGATTCTGCTAAGTCTGTCTCGGATGAAGGAGATAGACGCAAACCAAGTGTTTTTGAAAGGCTTGGTCCCGGAGCTCGAAAACAACTAGACGATGTAAAAAATTATCATTATTGAATTTAACCCACTCAAGTGATAACATCATACTTAACCCTACTTCATCAAAGCTACTGAAACTGTTTTTGCAATCGATTACGTTGAGACATTCTGTAGACATAGTGTAGAAACGCTTGATTTTTTTTTCCATTTGTTGATCCCAGACCATGTGGATGCATGGCTTGGTCTTAATTAAATGCCTCACACACACTACACGCGGGGTTGTTCATAAGAACTGAAAAAGAAGGGGAAATTGAAAAAGTAGAGGGGGTCAGGGGGTCTTCCTCCAGAAGGGATGAGGGGGGAATGCCCCTTCATTGGTAGGTCCAGGGGGCCAAAGTTTCCCAGCCGAAAATAAATTGCAGAGTTTAACAATGATTAGAAGCCCCTGGAGAGATTTTTCTTCTTCCTTGAATTCACAAACCACCATCTGGCGAATTTCATGCTTCTATTTAATTGTTGTAATTTCACCAATTTCCAAGAATTTCTTTTCATAAAAATCAAAATTGCAGATCTCATAAGATTTTATTGTTTTTTACATTATCACTATGTATAATTGGATCTTATACGAATCAGTATTTCATAAAAAATATTTAAATAAATTTTTTTGAAATAAACTCTCTCTATCCATTTTACAAGGTAGCATACATTGTCATTCTGTTTTTTTTTTTTTCATTAGGGTGTTTCGGAACGAGCTAACAAAGATTTTTTTTTTTAAATCAGAGCACATACAATAAATATATTTCTTTTTGTATCTGAAAGAACTCGTTTAACATTTACGCTTCAGTTGTTTCATAATTGGAAATAATTAAATGGGATATCTATGTATATATATGTATTAATTTTACCTTAGACAGAGGAGTGAAGAAAATTCAGATTAAGAAATGGAAATAATCATTTTTAGAATTAAATAAATTATCGTTTAGTACTGCTTTATTAATCAGATGAATTCAGAGATTTAAACAATACAATCTTTAGATTTAGTTACAAAAGACTATTACAAAAGGGACCACTCAGTTAAAAATGTAAGTGCAAAACTATGCATGTACATCACCATCAGATGACAAAACACGGTGGTTCTTTACATTGAATAAGCATGTCCAGTAGAGGCCGGTAAATGAGTAAACAAGGAAGCAATGCATATGAACTTATTTTAACATTCAAGTTTTATAACAAGAAACAGCAGAATTTAATTAAATTCACAGATGCAAACATTGCCATAAAAACAGGATGATAATTACATGTATGTAGGATTGTATGTAGGATATTGTTTGTGATGTTTGTTTACTATTTGTTGCTGTTGTCTTGTGATATTTGTATGAAATAATTATTTAACAGTGAAAAGGGATATATCTATCAAAATAATTTCATATAGTTTCAATTGAAAAAAAATGTTATATTTGTTTGATATATACGTGCACCTACTTAGGATCTTTTTCATTGTATTGATGCAATTTCAGTGGGATTAAAGAATTTTTTGCTCAAGACTAGAAAAAAAAAATCAAAATGCTGTTTCAGAGAAGAAATGATTTGAGAAAAAAAAAATACTGAATTAGATAATTCTACACTGGGGGAAAAATTAATTTTGGTTTGGGCCCAAATCTAATTCCTTCACAAATTTTAAAATTTAATTGTAGCGTGGAGAATCTTCATATCACAACACCAAGTGTCGGCATTGGTTGCTAAACGGAGAGTGCGCATTTGGAAGCAGCTGTAAATTTCAACACGGTCCACCTTACAAAAAATCAAGGTAACCGGTTACCCTTTGGATGGAAATTTTTCTTGTAAAAATCAATATCATTTTAACTACCTTGCACAAATATTCTTTGGAAATTAAATCTTTTACTAAAGCTTGCTTTTATAAAGCCAATACATTTTATTAATTTCTTATTCTTATTTCATACTTGAAATCCAAAATAATAAACTTGTTTCCTGGACTTTAAATAAGACAGGAGGATCCAAGCATTTTTTGCAATGCATATATTTTTTAAAATTTATGTAATTTCTAACAATTATTTAAATTTTTGTCTCATTGACAAATTTTAGATTCTTTTAGTTTCTTGAATTAGAATAATGCAGAAAGAAAACAAAAAATTGTATTTTAAAGAAATATAACACCTAATTGTGTATTTCAGAGTTGAGGAGAGTCCTGAGAAACCCAGATCCAGACAGAAACATTACAAGAAGGAGACAGAGGAGAGCGATTCAGATTCCGACCACCGTGCTCGCAGCAAGTCCAAAAAGGAGAAAATCCGATCAATTGTCAGTAAGAAGAAGGCAGCGGCACAGGACAGTGACAGTGACACTTCTGACAGCTGGGAGCAGGAACGGGCGCCTCAGCCTGACAGAGCAGGTAAGTTATGAATAATCCAAAGAAGAGCTGACACATGACAAACTTGTCAGCTCTGTATATGGGAAGATAACAACAGTCAGCTGGAAGAAAATCAAATGCCAGAATTATCAGCTCTATAATCATGGGAAGTTGAATGATAATCATATTATAGAAATCACATGCAAGCTTGTCAGGTCTATAAGCTGTGGAAAGTTTATAAGATTCTGTTTCATAATACTGTAAATAGAGGAGCTAGACTTAACAATGATTTAAACAGCATTTAGTAAGAAAAAAATCTGTGTCGTTGTTGAAGGTAGATAGTATTACTCTTGCAACAGGTCAGTGTTTTAGCATACTAGATTCCTATTAAGGTAGTATAAAACACCTGTGAAATAAGTTTTAACTCATTTCTTCTTAAACGTAATAGAAGAAAAGAATTAAAATAACTATAATGTCAATAATCAATGACCATGTAAGAAAAATAACAAGATATGACATGTTTTTGCCATGTTTTGTTAAAAAAAAATTGGACACATTCATTTGGGAACCTACATTTAGAATGAGTTTATGTCATATACATGTGATTTGACCATCAATTATTAAATGCAAAGAAACTTTTGATCCGTTTATAGTAGAGACCTGTGGATCTTTTCACAAAAAATCTTACGACATATTTTTATCTTAAGTGAAAACTTATGATAAAAATCGTTTTCACAAAAATTCTTAAGAAATTCTTAAGTGCAAAACCGGTTGTAACTTTACGAGAGCCCCAACCCTCTCTTAAGTATTTTAAAACAGATATAATTGTAAAAATATAACCACAAAAACCAAAATACACATTAAATTGAACTTGTTTAAGCAGCTTCCATTAATATTTTATATTTTTTTTCACAATCAATGTCGAAAAATTAAATGAAATACACTACAAAATATTTACGATTTAAGTTTCACTTAATATTTTCGTATGACCTACTTTTACGTCAGACCTGTGATTGTGACGTCAGATTTTAAACTTCCCTGCTTCACAAACGATTGCATTCGATATTTGTTGCCAGTAATGTTTGTTATGCTGACATATGTTGAAAACTAAGTTTTATTTTTATTTTCACCCATTGATTTAAGGATAATAAAGCATATTGAAGTCGTTGCTAGGGATGAAGTCTGTCGTAAGTAAAATCTTAAGTTCAATCTGCTACGAATGCGTTCGTGAAACGCACTTAAGATTTGTCGTAAGAGATTCTTAAGTTAAAATCCTATGCAAAAACTTAAGATTTTTTGTGAAAAGGTCTACTGATATTTGGACATATGTCTTCTTTATGTACAATAAAAGTCAAGGTCATTTTTAGAGGTCAAAGGTCATATATTATGACATCATTCACTGATTCTTTTATTTTTTTTTTTACTTTGAAATTTGTTAAATGGCAAAAATATCTGAAACTGCTGGTTCAAATTTCCTCATTTTGACTCTTTTTAATCTGTAATCAATCATTCTGTTGATTTTTTTTTTTATAAAAATTGAATTATACATTTTCTATTAAGAGATATTAAAGTTGTGGCATATTTACATGTGGAATTGCATTTCCAGAGCTATGCATGTTTAATTTTTATATCATAGTGTACTTAGATATACTGGTATCAATATATTTTACTAAATTTTAGTAACAAAAAGGTTACTTTTATAAAAAGTATCATTCAAGTTCTGTAATATATCAAATGGTATTTTTTAACAATGAATGCACATTCTCAAGTTGAGTGTCTGATTTCACAATCTTCTTTATATAGGCTATATATTTCAAACCATGCAGATGAAAAATGTGTGGTTGAATTTCTTTCATATTACATATAAAGAGAGTTTTTTTTTTTTAATCTAAGAACAAAATATCAAGGTTTCCAAAAAATTAAATATGAGGAAAAATTTGGCCTATCTGTTATGTACCACCTTAAGTATTGAATCCTTGGGAATATCCCCAAATTAATTAATTTGGGGGGAGATAAGTCGGAAGATTTTTATTCTAGAAGAAAACATGAAATGTGAACAAGTACATAGAAATTGAACATGGATAAGATAAGCTTTATTTAAAGTCAGTATGGCAGTTATAAAGACAACACAAGCTCTAATGAGCTTTTGATTTACATTAGTAACATATACATAACAGTAAAATATACATAACAGTAAAACAATAAAACATGCAGCATTATAAACATAGAAATACATCAAAACAGGACTCAGTAACATAAAGGAGACACATCAGATAAAGATACATGCATAAGACAAAAATATACAGACACACATACAAAGATTACAGATCTTACCTAGCTCCCACAGCCCTTTCTGCTCCAGGAAGTATTATGTATTTAAACTGTAAAAAGTTTGTTTACAACAATAAAATTTTCAGATAGGGTGTTCCATAGAACTGGTGCTGCATATCTAATAGACATTTTACCATATGAAGAAGGTTTTAACTTTAGGTATTTCTAAAATATTGGAATATCAAAAATTGTACTTTACTTTCTTAAAACTATAACCAAGTCTGACAAACAATTACATCTAGCAGAAAGGTCATATATAATTCTAAAATATTCAAGAGCCATCCTGCACATTCTTCTAATCTCTAGGAAAGGTATTTTGCTTTGTGTAGTAATGCTTAGCTACTTTCCTAATCTTCATAAATAAAAAGTAAAGCTTGTTCTTGGATCTTTTTTATTTTTCTTGTGTTTTTCTTTGAAAAAAGTGCCAAACAAGAGGACAAAAATTAAAATTTGACAGAATAAAACTATAAAACATGATAATTCTGCTTGTCCAAGTTAATACTGAGCCAATACGTTTTAAAACATTTAGTAGTTGGACAGCTTTTTTGCAAATATTACTAATATGAACATAAAATTTAAGCATAAAATCAATATCAACTCCCAATATTTTGACAGTTTCATTGCATGAGATTTCTGCACCATTAATCCTAAAAACTGTTGGGGTTTTTTTTGCAAATGTTTTCTTACCCAAGGCAATTACTTGAAATTTAAATGGATTAGTCTGTATATACACTTATCTTGGAACCATTTTAGTAATACTGAAATTTCATCATGCAAAGTATTTATCAAAATGTCAAAATTCTTATGCCAATATAAGGCCAAAGTATTATCATTTGCATAATTATATAAAGACCCACTCTTTTTGAAATAAAAAATATTGTTTATAAAAACATTGAAAAGTAAAGGTCCAAGAATAGAACCTTGTGGCACTCCCTTTTATATACCAACCCAACTACTGACAACTCCCTGAAGTTTCACTTTCTGAAAACATTCAAAGAAGTAGCTACCCAGAATAGAAACAGAATTTGCAATAACCAGAGAGTTTACTTAATAGTATATCATGTGGCAGACAATCAAAAGCCTTAGAAAGATCCATCAGAAAGCTGCCACATGTAAATTCTGATCCAGAGCCATTCTCCCATCTTCTAGGAGTTGCAGTAGTGTGGTTTGTCATCCATGACCTTTCCTCAATGCACAGAGAGCATTATTGAAAATACCATCAAAATGGAGAGCTGTACACTCAATACTTTCTCAAAAACCTTTGACACAGTAGGTAAAATACTGACAGGTCTAAAATTAGTTTTTAAAAGAGAGTCTTCTTTTTTGTACAAAGGGATGACCTGAGCTTGTTTGAGTCTATCAGGAAAAGTATCTTTATGCATTGATTAATAAGAACAGAAATATGTTTACTCAGAACAGATGCTCCAAATTTCAGAAGTTTGGCAGAATTTGTATCTAAACCAGTAGACTTCTTAATATTTAATTTATTTATTAACTTAGTCACTTCATCCTCATCAGTTTTAATTCTTGAACCCCTGATAACATTCAGACTACAATGAACTTTTTCATTAAAAACTACATCTTTACCTATTTCACTTGCTACATTAGCATAAAATTCATTAAAAGTGTTACAAGTTTCTTTTGGATCATTCAGAATTTTGTCATTTTCACATTTATAAAAGGATTGTGTTTTCACAAGCTTTGATTTTTTGGATAGAAATGGTGTGATAGTTTTCCAAAAACACAAGCTTTTTTGTCCCCCTACACATCTTTCTTGAAAATAATTTGTTATTGATACATGTACCCTTTTAAGTTTTTAAGTCTTGTAACAAAATTTCTTTGTTTCTAAATTCTTCCCAGTTCTTATCTGTCCTACACCTCTCAAACTTGTTGCTCAAACATTTGTGTGTGTGCGTGTGTGTGTGTAAATAGCCTTCCGAAGTTAAGTCACAATTCATATATGGTATTATACTATTTTTATGTTTATGCTTTTTTTTTCAAGGTGCATGTTTGTCAGCAATGTTTATAAATGCTTTTTCAAAATTTTGATAATTTACATTTTCTTCTGAGGCATCATTTGCAACTGAGGGAATCTCAATTTTTTGTAAGTCTAAAAAAAATAAGAATTGGCATCAAAATTCTTAAAACTGTGAGTTCAAATGACAGAAGTCAGTGATGTTAATTAGCCTTAATAAAAGTTCCAATCAAATTGTGACAATCACTTACTCCTCTAGTATCAAAATTCAGGGTGTCTTTACAAACTGTTTTATCAGATGTTAAAATGACATCAATCAGTGATGGTTCTCTACACATATTGAAACACGTGGGTGATTCGATAATGTTACAAAGATCAAATATGTCACATATTTCTGTTAAATACCTAGATTTCATTTCACTGGTCATGTCAAAATTTAAATCTCCAATAACCATAATTTTTTCATTAAAAGAAGTACTTTTTTCAAGCATGTTGCACATAGATTTACTAAAAGATAATTCATCAAAAGATGGAGGTCTGTATACACACAAAAAAATCCATTTAGATTTACCTAATGTCAATTCCATTGTGATGGTTTCTAAATCCTTATCCTCAAGGTCTATCCTTCTATTGGCTGGAATATCTGATCGTATAAATATGGCAAGACCCCCTCCACGCCTTGTTCTGTCACGCCGAAACAGTTTATAATCATCGACAGCAAACTGATCATCCGGAAAAGAAGAGTCTAGTTTCGTTTCACTAATAATGAGACAATCCACTACTTTATCAACTAAAACGTCTACAATTTCATAAAATTTATATTTTAAGCTGTTGATATTCAAGTGACACACCAGGAAGTCATTTTGGTTTTGGCTCCTTGCTTCTCGCAGCTTTTGCCAGATGTCTACGTCTTCATCTAATAACACATCAGCATCATTTAGGGGTGTCAGGATATTGTGTGAGCATTTACTGCATGACAGTTGACTTAACTTCAGTGGAATGATTGTATTTTTAAATGCAGCACAAGAACAGTGACATTTAGCTTTGCATAATGTACAGATCAACAGTTGCTGGTTTTTTCTAGTTTGTTTTTGACATACAGAACAAGGAAACTTTATTGGTCCAGGGTTTGTGGCAACATCACCAGCAATTAAAATTCGAAGTATAATAAGATATTTGCAGGCTGAGTCTCTTGAGGTAGTATTTTCATCATGGCGGGAAACAAACAAAGAAATCCTCGGGGTATAAAGTTCATACAACAGATAATCGTCCAAATAAATACCGTATATGAACCTGGACAGGATTATATCTTCCACACATGACGTTGTAATTTTGCTTGTGTTTAGTTGTTCATCTGCGGGTGTTATTCTGCAGAGCAAGGTCATGACTGCCAGAGCGATTGTCCAATGAGCTGTCCAGTCCACCATTTTTTTTTTCTATTTTCTTTTTCTTTCCTTTTGGAATGAAAGTATATATATTAATCAGCTGGAATATACAAGAAAATTTACTTCACAAAAAATAAAACAAAAATTGCAATATACGGGTACTTCATTCCATTGGGTAAGATTACATTTGGATGGAAATTAATAGAACAGAATGATGATGTTTAAAATTTTTAAATTGAAGCATAAAGATCTCACTAAAGATCTTGAATATCCAAGTACTTAAGTATAAAATTCCATTGCAGTGCACTGCAAGCGCTTGCATTAATAATTAATTAACAGTGTACTTTCAGTTTGCTCTTGTATACATAAGATCTAAATATAAACCATGGGGAAATCCGCTTTCATGAAGTACTTCCATTACTATTTCAAATTAGAAATAGGGTATTTCCTTGTGGACTATATACTCTCGTTTTCAGGAAATTACTTTTCCTATAAGCGTGTCCATGAAAATCATTGTTTTAGATTTAGATTACAAGAAGGAGTTAGAGTTGGAGCGCCAGAGACAGCAGATTCAGAAAGCACTGCATCAGCTCAACCAGGAGGAGGCGAGGGAAAATATCACCATTCAAAAGAAGGTAAGTCTTTAGAAAGAGAAAGTAGGATAGGGCAATGTAAATTACATACATAAACAAAGCAATTATTAGGGAGTTGGTACAATGTAATTATATACTAATGCATGATAGAGGAGATAGAATTTATAGAATATAAGTAATATTGCATTAGTGTTGGGGTGGAAAGCAAGGGAAGGTTTTGCAATGAACCAAATAATAATGGCAAATTCAACAATTATTTTCTTGGTAAAGAACACAGATATTATCAGAAACATAGGAAGACAAATTGGGTTGCTGTTCAAATAGTGCTGAAAAGATATACTGTAAAAATCTTTCTTGCATGATAAAGTCTTGAATTTGCATTCAAAGGGACTTAATCGTTAGATATCATTGTTCTGTAAGTTGTAAATTTAATTTTTTTTTTTTTTTTGCAAATTTTCAGAAGTAGGTAGGAATTGTTTGAAACTATCATGTGATGGTGTAAAACTGGAACATTTTCATTTACAGTAAATTAAGTAAATTAAGACAGCTGCACCATTTGTTACACAGAGTTGTTACACCACATATTGCACGAGGCAGACTTTTTCAGATCAAAGTTCTCTGTTGCATAAATTGTATTTTTCTCATCTTTTCAAATTATCAATTTTTCACAAGTAATTTTGATGTTTTTTGTCAGCTCATCTTAGCAAAAAGGCTCACATAACATTGATCATCCTGACACCTGGATAAAAGCTTGAATGAAGGTCACATAACATGATGTTGTTAAGGTAACTGAAATGAGCCTGGTAGCCTATAAGCCTATGTTTTGATTCTGTATTTTATTTTTGTAGCTCAGCAGTAGTGAGGACGAAATGGATAGCCCCGAGCTGAAGTACAAGAAATCCAAGTCACCAAGGTAAAACAAAATGTGTCCAGTACTTTTTTGCAATACACAACTCGAAGTTTGCATCCTTAGTGTAAATTATGACAACCAGTGCCACCATAGTCAAATCTAAACATTGTGACCCCCAAAATAAATGACCCCCCCCCCCCCAAAAAAAAAAAAAACCCAAGATATTCTAAAGAAAAATATCTTGAAATTGTCAGAAATTATTGACTTAAAAATAAAAGATACAGTAAAACATGCTTATAATGAAGTGCTAGGGACGGACCATTTTACTTGAAGGACAATTTTACTTCATTATAAATGTAATTTGTTATATCCTGTAAGTTCACAATATATTTTAAGGCTAAGGGAAATGAAAATTACTTTGCTTGTAAGCGTCAATTTATTATAAGCGTGTTCACTATACGCATGTTTTACTGTATTCTTGTATGGCAGATTGTGTTAAGTTGGGTCTTTCCTTTCAAATTTTGTGCTCTCAGATACACCAAGTTTTTCCAACGTCCTGCTGTGTTCAAGATATTGAGATTTTACGTATTTGATTTACATGAAATGTAGCTATTATCTTTGTTGCCTGTTTTAAATTAGTGGTTTGTGAATTTTTTCAGTAAGAAGAAGAAAGAGAAGAAACACAAGATGAAATCTCCAAAGTCCAAAGACATAAGGTCACCAAGCCCTGGAGTCAGAAAGAGGTCACATTTCAGTTATTTTTCTCTGTATATTCTCATTCACCAAGCAGCAATATTAATGACAGTTCTAAAAATATTTTTTTTGAAGAATTGCATGTTCTTTTTTTAGTTTGTATAAAACAAAATGATTTTTTTTTTGAGGAGGAAAGACAGTGGGGGTGTGTGTATGTGTGTGTATGTGGGAGGGGGGGGGTGTTGACAAAAGAAAGGTATACAGTGTACATAGATACAGAGGAGATACATTGATTATTAAAAGTAGGGGGTAGGTCAGAAATCTAACATCATGTGCTTGAAAAGAATGTTTCTTTTACAACTATCTGTCACTCAGCTAGTATTAGGGCTGTGTATTGAGCAAAAAAAATTCAATATGATACGATATTTTATAAAGCAATATGCGATATATTGGATTCTTTAACAAGTCTATCAAAAAAGTCTTGTAAATCATTTTATATGGATAAATTTTATAAAAACTGAGTGTTTTATGAACCATCTTTAAGTTCTTGTGTCACTGTCATTACAAAATTCAAACTTTTAAACACTGTAAAACCAACATATTAAAATGTAGTTGTCTTTTGTAATATTTATTTTAGATGTTCTGTCTCCTTAATCTTTATATAATTAATGAACAGTTTTAATTCAAAACAGTTAAACATAATCTTCGGTGATTGAAATTCCCAACTTTTTCACAGAATTATAAGAAAAACTGCCTATCCAATACGTATTGGAAGTAATTTTTTCGATACGATACATTCTTAAATATTGATATGTATCGATATATTGATATATTGACACGGCTAGTATAAATATAGATTTTGTAAAAGGGAAAGCTGCATTAAATACATGTACATATACTAGGACATTACATCCTCATCTTTTGATGCACTGACAAATTGGAAAAGTTTGTTTCAAGTACTGTGAATATTGAACAAAAATTGCCAAAAAAAAAAAAAGATTCTGGAAAAAAAAAAGTTTTTGAAAGTATCCTAATCCTTACAGAAATGAAGACCAAGACTCTCCAAAGAAGAAACACAAGAAGAAGAAATCTCTGGAAAAGAAACATTCAGAATTTTCAGATGAGGATGACCAAGAGATGAAAATGAAAAAATTCAAAATTAAAAGCATTAAGTCAAAGACTTCTGAAAAACCCATTCTGAGTTTTCAGTCAGAAGAAGAATATGAGGATGAGCTTGCAAAGAAAGCAGCTACAAGAAAATTATCACCCTGGTCACGCTCCCCCTCACGCTCGGCATCTAGGTCAAGGTCTCCATCTGCCGATTATGAAAGGTCAAGGAGGTCACCTGATGAATATGAGAAATTTCTGGTCCAGCAGCAAGGAAAGTCCCCAATGAGCATGAAAGGAAAGAAGGCTATCAGACAGCAATTGGAATATGAGAACTACATGAAAAAACACAAGAAGGGGAGGTTAAAAGAACTCTCCCCAGAGCCACGAGAAGTAAAGAAAGAGCGATCACCCTCCCCAGATCATGCTGATCCAAAGGGAGGTAAAAAGAAGGGCAAAAAGGAGCAGAAAAAGAAACAGAAAGATTCGGAGAAAGATTACATGTCAAACAGTGATTCAGAGATGTATGCAAGAGGAGAGAAACAATCACCAACTAAAAAGTATGATCCACCCCCAGATCATCGGGAGCAGAGGAGCTCAAGACGAGATGAGATGGAGCAGCCAAGAAGCTCCCCTAAGGAGTATGGGGACAGTCGGTCCAAGCAGTACAAGTCCCAGGACAGAAGGGGACCCAGTACCCCAGTGAAGGAGAGGAGGAGGAGTCCCTCCCCAGACCAGGGAATAAAGACACAGGAGTCCTACAGCAGGAAGGAGTATTCGCCTTCAGAGTCTATGAGGTAATAGAAAATATTCAGTGGGAGTATAGTCTGACAAGTGCTAATTAAACTGTGGAGCACAAACCTTGGAAAGAATTTTTTTTCAGATTGTAATTTTTTTTTTTTAACATCAATTTAAAATACAAAAACAATTCCATGCGACATATTTATTTGAAAATTTTCTAGATTATTATATATTAGAAATATTATGTCAGTTCTATTAAAGAAGGCTCCAATAAGAAAATTGCAACTTCAACACACTTCCTTAGTAAGAAATTTTGAGTGTTTCCTTGTTTAAGGTCAGGGTCCCAGTACCAGAGGAGTCGCCGAGACCCCTCCCCTAGGGATAGGAGGGATGACAGCAGCAGGTACCCCAAAGATCGACGGATGGAAGAGGAAAGAGGGAGGGACAAGGAAGATCCCCGCCGATCCAGCAGGTACCCCTCCCCAGGGGAGCGGAGATATGATAGAGGTCATGATCCACCCCCAAGGGCTGAGTACGAGGGAAGGTCAGACAGGTGGGTATGCTCTAAGATGTACATGTAGTTAGATGTACAAGAGCCTCTAAGATGTACATGTAGTTAGATGTACAAGAGCCTCTAAGATGTACATGTAGTTCTCTGTTTTTGGGGTGTACAAGAGCCTTGTACAGCCATTTTCAATTTTGGAAAAAGGAATATTTTTCTAAATTATGTATGCCAGGTGAAGCAGCTTAAATGTGATAATCAAAATTTAAAAAAAAGAATACACACAAGTCTTCCATGTACATGAACCATATGTACTTGCCTATAAGTCTGTCCGCCTATAAGTTGGTTGTATTTTTTTAAGCTTAATTTAAAGGGATTGACCCGTTAAAATACCAATCTTTTCATAACTCGCATATAAGTGGGATAAAGAGTTTTGGAGCAAAGTTTAACTCAAAAAAAAAAACGACTTATAAGCGAGTATATACGGTATATGCAGTCTTCCTAATGACTTAGTTGTAATGGATGTGAGGACAAAACAATAACCTTAAAGTTTTTTTTAGGAAACTAGAACATAATGTAGAAATATGAATGTTTCATTGATTAAATGACTTTATTTACAAGTTTGCTTTATAAAATTTTCAAACAAACCAGCCGAAGTAGATATATGGAGAGAAGCAGAGATCCCTATGATGAGCATTATCCCCCTCCCCCTCCCTCCCACCCAGAGGACCTCAGAGATCGTGGGAGAGCCACTTACAGCCAGAGGGGTGCACCCCTCCCACCAGAATCATATGAAAGGGACAGAAGGGGGCCTCCCTCAGATAGATTTGACAGAGACAAAAGAGGTCCTCCCGAGGGTTACGAGAGAGATAAACTCGTACCTCCAGCAGAGGTTTATGAGAGGGACAGGTACCCTAGGGACAGAGAGAGGTATGGGTCCAGGGATCAGAGGTCAGACCCTAGGAATCCTCGATATGAAGGTAGGTACCTTTAACACAGTTTTTGGTGGTAGAGTCCTTTGTGACAAATTATTATCAAAATTCTGATGTGTTCTTACCATTGCATCATTTCATCAGCTGTTCATAAGGTAGTTCTTATTTGTCACTAAAATATGAATTCACATAGAAGTAATTGACATGGAATATGGTAATTCTTCATTGAATGATCTACATGTTTGCACAAAATTTTTGAATACACTATTTTGCTGTTAGTAGGCATGTTTCCCAGTTTTTGTTGGCATATGTCAAGAATGAACATTTAACTAAATGAAGAAACTTTGAGAGAATTTTTAAATCAAGATCTTTATCCAGCCTTGGAAGAATTTGATAGATAGACTTGTTTCAGTGTACTGTAGATTCCTTATTTTTTGCGAGTACTTATTTTTGAAAATTGGCTCTTTAATGTCAAATCGTGAGAATAGTAACTCACAAGTGGATGGTTGATAAGAGATTTTACATGGATTTTAGCACCATAAGAATAAAGCTAGTAATTTTATTTCTCGAGTGGTGTTTCTTGCAAAAAATTTTTTTCTCGCGTATATTTAGGAATCTACAGTAATTTCTTATATTTCAAAACTTGGTAACAAATAAAGTGTTCTTTTAATAGGAGGCAGGGATCCATATGATAATAGAGGCCCAGCTCCCACTGATTATGCATGGGATCAGAACCGCCGCGGTGGTAACTGGCCACCACCATCTTCCAGAAACCGCAACACCCAACAACAACCACCACCATTAATGGGTAAGCAGAGGATTTGTTTCTTTTGAAGGAGAATTTATTCTGCAGTTTACCAGCTTTGTCATTTAGAATGATTTTATTCCACATTAATATATATATCGTATTTTTCATGGTCTCATTACTTCAAATAGATTTTGATAGCTTGGATATAGTTTCTTTGAGCATGCACATCTTAAAATTCAGAAGTTTTTATTGCATCTGCTTGGTTTTGTTTTGTTTTTTGAAAACTGAAGGTGCTTTGTTTTGTTTTTGCATTCACACAGTCATGTAAAAAAGATAGTATGTAAATTCTAAAACACTTTAAATTCCTATTTTCTTGACCAATTAAAAAAAAATCCAAGTGCATTTGTCCAATGTGAGAGGGGTTATGCAGTGTTTTGTGCAGTATTTGTTTGAGGTGTTTCCATCAAAATTTCATTTTGTGGTCGTGAATTTCACTGTTTTCATATTTCAAAGCATAATTCCCCATATTAATTTCAAAGGTTTGTGTAAACCACTTTTCTGTAGCTTAAAGCAAAGGGCTTAGAACAATGCTTTATTTTAGAAGAAAAAAATTAAAACACACAAAAGCAGCGTAATTTTTTATCTTAATTGCTACAAGCACTTTCAGCTTAACATTAATAATTTTCAGAGATAGATTTTCAGGAGCATGGTGTTTTGCTATGGCAACTCATTTGCATGCTGAGGCTGTGATCGTTGATGTGTGACATGTGGCCATTCATGTGTAACGGATTGTTTGATACTAACATTGTATGATTGTAGGCCCCGACAGAGGCTATCGACCTCCAGAGCGATATCCAGACTATGGACCCCCCATCCCAGGTTTGTGGCCCCATTTTCAGGTCAAAGGTCAAGAGTTCAACATTTGCTCCCTCTAACATTCACAACTTACATTTCAGTTTGACCTCCAAAAAAAACAGAAATCTGAAATGCATCTTGTTCTTTGATCATATACAATCAAATTAATTAGAAATTAAAAGATATTTCAGCCTCTGTGCACTTTCTAGTTTTTAGAGCACACCATTTTGCTTAACACAGATTTATCTTCATTTTGAGCATTAAGTATAAACATTTAATATTTTAACAAAAGGTTTCTTGCATGTTGTATACAAGTGTGCATTAAGAATATTTACTCTTTCATTATTGGCTTATTTTGATCATATAAATCAAGGTTGTAATTTTTATTTGATTTAACTTGAAATCGAAAGTGTTGTGGCAATAATATTTTTTCACAGGTTAGAAACTGAGCAAGAATGAGTAAGAAATGAGTAAGAATGTAATGGATTACTGTACCATTGTAATTAAAAAAAACATATGTTTTAAGTTTTACAATTTATTCTTTATGCCAAAAAGTATGAGTTCATGGGGAGAATTTTAATCAAATTGATTTTACAAAGAATTTTCAATTGAAAGTTTCTCTTGTACAACAGTCTCAGAATGATGCTGATGACTGTAAATTATTCTATGTCTTAGATCAGAGATCGGGGTCATATTGATGTAATGTAGATCTGTATCCATATAAACAACTTTGGCTTTAATGCTGATCTAAAGGCAAAACAAAGTTCATATTGGTCAAGGTCAAGATCATGGTGAAGGTCATACCTGTATGTGCTGGTAACTTGTCAGATAGAAATTCACGACCTTTTGAATCTGGCACAGCATGATGTTTTATAAAAAGCAAAGAAAAAACTTTTGTTTAGATAGTTTTTAACGTTATAAGATTAAAGATTTATTGGCTGTACCACCTAGCATTTCATGAAAATTCCTCTTGTGTTCATTCATGGTACATGTATGTTTAAAACCAATTAAACTGAAAAAGAATTTCCTACTTAAACTGTCCAAAACGTTTTCCTGATAATCAATACATATTTAACAATGAAAATTCCAGCAGCTTCCAGATTTGATTCCCCGAGGGATGTCAGATCAGAGAGGGGAGAATGGGACAGGCAGGACCCCAGGGATGAGTTTTACCCCCCAGACAGGAGGGACTGGGATCGTCATGAAGAGAGGAGAGACTACCAACCCCCACCACGGGAGGATGACCGCTTTATGGACAGGCCAGATGATCGATACAGGGACAGGTATGTGTTGTGATTTAGTCATTAATAAAACTCTAATGAACAACAAAGAGAGTGATACAATATTTAATTTCAAATGTACTTTAGTTATTGGGTGTACTTTTGCTTTCAGCAGCCGGTATGACAGAAAAGCAGATGACAGACGGAATGATGACAGATCAAAGCGAGATCGCTACGCTGATGAAAGGTCAGAGAGACAAGACAGAGACAAAGGTGAGCCCCCGAGCAGGGCAGACTATGACCGACGCAGAGGGGGGTCTCCAGACAGAAGACAAGACATGTCCCAGGACCGAAAAGGAGACAACTCGAGGGATCGTAGGAGGGAGACCTCACCTGATAGACAGCAAGGAGGGTCATATGACCAGCAGAGGGCGGGGTCAAAAGAGAAATACCGTGAAGAGGGGGACAGAAGAAAGGAGGAGGGAAGCGATCGAAAGAGGGACAGATCGATGGATACAAAGAGAGAAGAGAGACGAAGGGATGAGAAGAATCGTGGGACAGCTGCTGCCAGACGCAAGGAGGGGTCAATTGAGAAGCCAGCTGAAGGCTCACCTGATAGGCCAAGAGAGAGGTCATATGATAAGAAATGGGAGGAGTCACCTGAAAGGCCAGTGGGGGATAAGGAGGTGGATCGAAGAAGAGGGGAAGGAGAGGAGAAGGGGAGGAGAGAAGCTGAGAATCAGGGGCGAGATAAGACATCTCGAGAGAGGCGGGATCCTACACCGGTATAGTTTACTTGAATGAGATAAAGTTACTATTAAAGTTATTTGGGATAGTGAAAGATGGCACACTCTTAATGTGCTCTTAGTACAGTACGTTATTTACATAATTTGATAATCTTTTCACAGGCATGATTATTTGTAACACATCAAATTTATTTAATTTATTATATCAAGGTAAAAATTTACATATTGCACTGCATTAGTACATTTATTTTGCAAACCAAACTTGTTTTCTTAAAGACTAAAAAGAAGGATAAGAAAACCAAGAAGTCTCACAAGGAAAAGTCTAAAGAGGAGGAAAAAACGGAGGAAATCAGAGAGAGGAAAGAGAAAGCAGAACCAAGGAAGGAAAGCAGGTAATTAATTGAGTGGAGAGGGATGAGTTTATACTTTATAGGTAATTATTGGACAGGGAAGGAAGGAGTTTACAGGTTAGTAATTGGGCTAGAGAGAGGGAGATTGTAGTTCATAGCTAAAGGAAGGTATTACTGGTATAAAGTTCAAATGAGAAGTGACAGGGTTTTGAAAGTGTTGAAAAATGTGATGTTCAAAATTGATAGTGTGAGTTACTGTAAACCAACTTTTATTTGCGTGTGAGAAATATCTGTGTGTTTTGCGAAGTTCTTTTACTCATGAATATTTCTTGTTGCAAACCAATCATTCACATATATATTTATGTAGAATGTTGCCTCGATCGCAAAAATTAGTAGAAGCGGATGAATTCCAAACTGAAAATCAAGAATAAAAGATGTCACGAATAATAATTGGTTTACAGTATAAGAGTTTTAAAATGTTCTTTAAAAGAATAGGCCAAGAGGACTATGACAGATTGCATTGTAACCTGATTTCTTGCAGAAAACGGGGCTATGATGACAAGGATAGGTCAGTTTCACCTTCACCAAGAGCAAGAGATGCTGACATATCCCCCACACCATCCACAAAGAGGGTCCGGGAGGTGTCTCCCACAGAGTCCCATCGCAGCAAGAGGGAGATTTCCCCCGCTCTATCTCACAGGTAAATAATCTCCAGAAATAGTTCACAGGTAATGATATGCTTAAACCTGATTTGTCTGACCCTGCATATCTCATATATAACTTAGTTTTTGGATAATATAAATTTAAAACTTTTCATGTTTTGCATGTTTACTGTAACTAAGGAAATGTTTGTAACTCAACTTTCATTAAGGTTAATGTCATACTTGGAGGTCAACATTTTACATTTATATTTTAGGTTTACATTGCATGAAAAATAAAATTCATACCACTGCGAATCCATAAACTTTCTTTTCCTGCTGTAGGAGTAAGGCTAGTGCTGTTCCTGTGGAGAAACCACCCACCAGAGAGGAGGATGAGGAGGAAAAAAGAGGCCGAGACTGGGAGAGGGGGAGTGAGAAATCAGAGAGGAGGGGGAGGGAGAGACATGCCTCTAGTGTAAGTACACATTGATAACACAGGGGGAGTGAGAAATCAGAGAGGAGGGGGAGAGAGAGAGACATGCCTCTAGTGTAAGTACACACTGATAACACAGGGGGAATGAGAAATCAGATTGGGGGGGGGGGGGGGGGGAAGGAGAGAGACATGCCTCTAGTGTAAGTACACACTGATAACACAGGGGAATGAGAAATCAGAGAGGAGGGGGAGAGAGAGAGAGACATGCCTCTAGTGTAAGTACACACTGATAACACAGGGGAATGAGAAATCAGATTGGGGGGTGGGTGGGGGGGGGGGGGGGAGAGAGAGACATGCTTCTAGTGTAAGTACACACTGATAACACAGGGGGAATGAGAAATCAGATTGGGGGGGGGAGGGGGGGGGGGGTAGACATGCCTCTAGTGTAAGTACACACTGATAACACAGGGAGAGTGAGAAATCAGAGAGGAGGGGGAGAGAGACATGCCTCTAGTGTAAGTACACACTGCTAACACAGGGGGAGTTAGAAATCAGAGAGGAGGGGGAGAGAGAGACATGCTTCTAGTGTAAGTACACACTGATAACATGGGGGAATGAGAAATCAGATTGGGGGGGGGGGAGACATGCCTCTAGTGTAAGTACATACTGATAATACAGGGGGAGTGAGAAATCAGAGAGGAGGGGGAGAGAGAGACATGCCTCTAGTGTAAGTACACACTGATAACACAGGGAGAGTGAGAAATCATACAGGAGGTGAGGGGACATGCCTGTAGTGTATGAAGACAGATTAATAAATATTTGAATTGTCCTTATATGCATTATATACTGTACCAACTTTTGTTGGTGTGCCAGAAATATCAGAGTTTGGCACCCTTCTTTTTTTCAGGAATATTTCTTGCCAAAAGTCATTTATTTTGTAGTGTATTTATGTGGAATATTTCCTCAGTCATTAAAATTAGAAATTGCAGAATGATTTCAAACAGACAAATTTCAAATAATAATTGGTTTAAAGTATTGCTAATCAATGATATACAGTGTACTGTAAACAAGTGTATTTGCGTATTATTTCCTGTATATCCTCACTCATTCAAAGTTTGCAAAATTATTTTACAGCCATTTTCTGTTGAAGAAGATAGAGGGTCGAGAGTGTCCAAAAGGTCAAGGTCACCTGAGGGCAGAGATGACCAGAAAGACAGAGACAGGAGGAAAAAGAGGAAAATCAATCGAGATGGTAAGGAATTTTAAGTCTTCCTAGAGATTGACACTTTTGAAGCATCTTGGCAATAGAAAGCAATTTTATAACATATAGACATAAAGTTATCAATTTAAATGTTTTAAGATTTTTTCAAAAAATGGCAAACAATTTTAAATCATCTTATATATTGATTAGCCGAGGTAGAGGATTTCTGTCCTTTGTACTGTTTAAATGAAGACAGAAAACCATAGAATCTTTATATAGACATCATAATACAAATTTTTGAAAATTTTCTCCAGTTTTATATTGTTAGTTTCTTAAATTTCTTTTATACAGATGACAGAAGACAAAGTGACAAAAATCATGAGGAAGATCGCAAATCAGGCAAGTCCATTTCTCATGATTTCTTCTCATGTTAATTGTCCAAAAAAGCATGCATTCTAAAAAAAAAAAAAGGAAAAATATAACATTTGATGACTTACTTAATCTTGTCTTCTTAGTGTATCATTGTTTATTTCTGTTTATGTAGTTGGCAGACAATCCCAGGGCAGTCATCTTGATAACAAGCTCAGTGATTGGTCTGAAGATTCAGAGGACCTCCCTAAAACTGGCCTGGGGGAGGTGACAGAAAAGGAGAAAGAACAGGTAGAATTATGCTGTAAATCACAGGTATATATCTGCTGTTAATGAGCAGGTAGATATCTGCTGTAAATTAGAGGTAGATATCTGCTGTAAATCACAGATGTCTGCTATAGACCACAGGGAGATATCTGCTTTAAACCATAGATGGAAATGTGCTGTAAATCAGAAAAAAAGCTGAGGTAGTAAATTTTGAATATGTCGTTTTTTCTACTGATAAGTACATGTATTTTCTCCATCAAACAAATCAGATCTTGTAGATGAGTTTGTCGAGGTTTGCTTATGAGAGTCAAACATTAAGCCTTTTTTTAAAAGATACTGTATCATTGTACTTAACTTTCTTGATGAGAATATGAAGAATGAGATTCTTGTCTAGACAAGAATAAAACCAAGAAATTAGGAGAGGATCATTCTTTCTTTATTTGTAGGTGGCGTCTGCTCTACCAGAACACATTCTGCCCCGACGACCCAGAAGTCATAGCCGTAGCAGCCTAGGTAGCCATCGAGATAACCGCAGCAGGCGGTCATCAGTTGATCGCAGCAGGCGGGATGTATCTGCAGAAAATGATCGGAGTAGAAGGGATCGTTCGCAAGAAAATGATAGAAGCCGGAGGGATCGCTCAATTGAAAGTCGTAGCAGGCGGGACCGCTCACCTGAAATTCGATCATCTAGTAGACCAAGCAGTAGAGAGAGGTCAAGGTCAGAAAATTTTAAATTTTAAAAAAACTAAGGTCATCTTGAATTAAAAGCTAAATGCTACTGTTTTAGATTATGTATACACATGCATTGGTTGTATGTATTCATTCAGACCTTTGTTTACAGCAGAGGTAGAACTAGCTCAGTTGAAGCTCGAGAAAAAGAGAGAAGCAAAAGTGAGACATCTGAGAGCAAACTCGAGCCACAGGCGAATGAGGAGGAAAAACAAACTAAAGGTAAAGATTAGGACTATATCAAAGATATATCAAGAATTTCAAACAATAAGTACAGAATGAGAACAAGGTTAGGACAGTATCAGAAATATTCAATAATGACTGCAGGATGAAAATTGATGGAAAATTGAGTTTTGTGTGTTTATGAGTTATTGATGATGTAATGGTGATATAAGGATGATGATGATGATTGTGATTATGATAATTGTGATGATGATGTTGTTTGTGTTGATGATGATGATGATTGTGATATTGATTGTGAATGATGATGATTGTGTGATGATGTTGTTTGTGATGATGATTGTGATGATACTGATTGTGAAGATGATGATGATGATTGTGATGATATTGATTGTGAAGATGATGATGATGATTGTGATGATATTGATTGTGAAGATGATGATGATGATTGTGATGATATTGATGGTGAAGATGATGATGATGATTGTGATGATGATTTACAGATGAGGAGGAGGACTCTGATGATAATCTGTCATTGGAGGAGATTTCCAGTGAAGAGGGCAGTGTGATTGGAGAAGAGGAAAAGAAACCCAGTAAGAGTTACTCCATACTTCTTACTGTAAATCGTATCAGAGGAACTTTATTTTTGCTTTTTAGCTCACCTCAACGAAGTTGGGGGAGCTTATGTAATACCCTCAGCGTTGGCATTGGCGTCGGCGTCCCAGGTTAAGGTTTTTGGAGCAGTTTTCTTTTCAAGTACTTCTATGGCCTATATTAGTCAGAGATGCATGGAGGATGCTTCTAGTGTGTTTTATTGTACCAGTCAAGGTTTCAGATGCTGCAATTTCAGCTAAAGAATGACCAGTTTAATGTTTTTGGAGCAGGTTAAAGTTTTTGGAGCAGGTTAAAGTTTTTGGAGCAGGTCTCATTTCCAAGTAACTATAAGCCCTATATTGACCAAACTTGCATGGATGATACATCTAAGGATGCACACTACTGGACTTGCTTCGGATGCTGGATCTGACCTAAATTTTTGGGATGAGTGACCAGGTTAAAGTTTTTGGAGCAGATGTCATTTCCAAGTAACTATAAGCCCTATATTGACTAAACTTGCATGGATGATACATGTACATCTAAGGATGCACACTACTTGACTTGCTTCGGATGCTGGATCTGACCTATATTTTCTGGATGAGTAACCAGGTTAAAGTTTTTGGAGCAGGTCTCAATTCCAAGTAACTATAAGCCCTGTATTGACTAAACTTGCATGGATGATACATCTAAGGATGCACACTACTGGACTTGCTTCGGATGCTGAATCTGACCTAAATTTTTGGGATGAGTGACCAGGTTAAAGTTTTTGGAGCAGATGTCATTTCCAAGTAACTATAAGCCCTATATTGACTAAACTTGCATGGATGATACATCTAAGGATGCACACTACTGGACTTGCTTTGGATGCTGGATTTGACTTACATTTTCCGGATGAGTGACCAGGTTAAAGTTTTTGGAGCAGATCTCATTTCCAAGTAACTATAAGGCCTATCTGAACCAAACTTGCATGGATGATGCATCAAGGGACGAACAATCTCAAAACTTGCTTCGGATGCTGGATTTGACTTACATTTTCTGGATGAGTGACTAGTATAAATGTTGCATCTAGGGATGCACACTCCTAGATTATTAGTTTAGTGTGGGACTTGCCTTACTTAAAGACAACATTCGTTGAGGTGAGCTCTGTAATCTCTGATTACCTGTTTTAACTAATTTTGTGAAACTGTCTTGACATGAAAATAAAGTTCTTATGAATAGTAATAGGAAGTAAATCTTATTTAATATTGTGGGATGGAGAATATATGGGAACATTTTATTGGAAATAAATGCTTTTTTTAAGGCAAATATAAAATTGTGATATATTAGTTATTCATTCACAGTATTTTGTAGTGTTATTTTATACATGCCAAGAAAACTTACAATTTCTCAAAAGTTCATTTCTTGATCTTAGCTTGGGAAAATGAACCAAATCTACCAATCCAGTTCAATTTTACTTAAATTTTGCCCTTTTCATGAAATTGTGTGATTTTGCTTTCCAAACAATCCCTGTTCCAATCCAAGATAAATGTACCCCTCGTAATTTAAATTCCATGTGTTTAGGTATAATGGACATGGTAGACATAGACTGGACCAGTCTGGTTCAATCCTCACAACCTAAACCAGCCAGCACTGGTTCAGCTTTGCAGCGGTTCAGAGCACCTGCTATCTTTGCCAAGCTCGGAGTATCCCGGGAGTTTGCGGGTGACAAATTGTTTGAAAAGATCCAGAATTCTTGTCAACAGGAATTAGAGAAACAAAGAGAGGAAAACTCTGAAGGTTCGACTCACAACATTCTTATATAAAATATTTAAAGGTTGATTGATTTAACACTATTCATTCTATATAGAAAGGGTTGTGTGTTCTGAGCTATCCATATTGTGTAATTATTTAAATATTATTTGAATTATTGAACACTCTTATAGTATGACATTTGGTCTTAACAAGTATTTAAAAGGGGGAAGTCTGCTAAATTTATATTCAAAGTACGAATACTTTATTTTTGTGGAATTCAGAAAGGGTTAAAACTTGGGAACTTGATCTCAATAAAAACCACCATTTTGAAAATCTGTTGTTGTTAATGCATATTTACACATTGTTTTTATCATTTTCAGGGTCACAGGGTCAAGAGGTTAAACCCTCAGAGCAGGTTAAGTTCCAGTTAGAGGATTCTCTGAGGAAAATCCAGACAGGCTCGGCTTCGCTGACCTCGAAGAGTAATATCCTACGTAACATTGGCAGCTTCAGGAGGGCATTGTGTGCCAGGAAGGACCTGGAAATCCGACGCAAACTCTGCAAAGTGGACACGGTAAGATTGCTTGCAGGTTGTCATAGGAATACATAGAAAGTATAAACTGGTAAAATATATTCTAAATTGAACCTTACAAACAATATTAGACTATGGAGCTTAGATTTTGGATGCAAATATTTTCCAGCTCATTGCTGTGTTATTTTAAATTCAACAAAAATACTGGCATTTGTTAATGTACATTGTATATTTGTATGCTTGTTGGTTATTATCCAGATTTATTTTTAGAACTTGGACCAATCTTTCAATCCTCCGATGCCAGACAAAGAACTGTTTAAACTTAGTGCTCAACTATTGACTGGGTCTGACATTTCCCCTATTAAAGATGACAGCACCACCTCAGCCATTAAACCTGAAATACAGTGTGCCTAGAGACTGCTGGCCCAGAGGTGATAAATCTGGATCACTAATGTGATAAATAAAATTCATAGAGCAGGCCACAAAATTTACTGTGGAAGAGGCATCTACGAAGGGCATAACAAGGGTGCAACAATAGGCATCCTTTTTTTTAATCATTCTTGTGTTCATGTCTTGTATAACCATGTGTATTTCATTAAAAATGAAATGATAAAATTGTTTTGTTGTTTATTTATTGACCAGCATAGATTTCAAAATACTGCATTTACACTTGCTGAACTTGACCATATGATTTTGTTGCTTTAATTATAAGCACCAATCTTTTTTAAAATGTTCATACTCATGTCACCAGAAAAATGAATACATGTATAATAATAAATATGTATATATGTAACAAAATTAATAGCATTGAGTCATGATTTTGCTAAATAATTTATTTAGAATCTACACTAAATTTTGAATGCATTCAGAAATTTTAGATATACATTTCTGATAACTAAGATTACCATCTCGAATTTGTTCAACAGTAAACATGTATGCTTTCCCCTTTTGTTTACAGCCCAAGCAGTATTTCTATAGATTAAAGATTGTAGTTTACAGCCCATGCTAGCTAGCATTTCTATAAATTAAAGATTGTAGTTTACAGCTCATGCTAGCTAGCATTTCTATAAATTAAAGATTGTACAAGTTTACAGCCCATGCTAGCTAGCATTTCTATAAATCAAAGATTGCAGTTTACACCCCAAGCTAGCTAGCATTTCTAGAAATTAAAGATTGTAATTTACAGTCCATGCTAGCTAGTATTTCTATAAATTAAAGATTGTAGTCTACAGCCCAAGCTAGCTAGTATTTCTATAAATTAAAGATTTTAGTTTACAGCCCATGCTAGCTAGCATTTCTATAAATTAAAGATTTTAGTTTACAGCCCATGCTATCTAGCATTTCTATGAATTAAAGATTGTAGTTTACAGCCCAAGCTAGCTAGCATTTCTATAAAGTAAAGATTGTAGTTTACAGCCCATGTTAGCTAGCATTTCTATAAATTAAAGATTGCAGTTTACACCCCAAGCTGGCTAGCATTTCTATAAATTAAAGATTGTAGTTTACAGCCCATGCTAGCTAGCATTCCTATAAATTAAAGATTGTAGTTTACAGCCCATGCTAGCTAGCATTTCTATAAATTAAAGATTGTAGTTTACAGCCCATACTAGCTAGCATTTCTATAAATTAAAGATTGTAGTTTACACCCCAAGCTGGCTAGCATTTCTATAAATCAAAGATTGCAGTTTACACCCCAAGCTGGCTAGCATTTCTATAAATTAAAGATTTTAGTTTACACCCCAAGCTGGCTAGCATTTCTATAAATTAAAGATTGTAGTTTACAGCCCATGCTAGCTAGCATTTTTACAAAGACTATAGCTCTGCATAGGGCTTTGAGAGTCTGAAGAGTTCAGTGACAGTTGAACTTCAGTATTTCGAACATTGATATCTCAAATACTAGGGATAAGTCAAAGTCATTTGGAAGTCCCAACACCTTTTTTAGCTCTTCTGAGCCAAAGGCCCAAAGAGCTAATGCTATGGCCATTTGTGCGGTGTGCATAAACTTTTTAAAATATGGGCCATAACTCAAGAACCCCTTGGCCAATTATTGTCAAATTTGTCACAGGGTATCCTTGGCCAAAGGGCTCCTTTATATACTAAAACTAGGGTTGTGACCCTTTAACAAGGGGAGATAATTAGGAAAATAGAAACAAAAGTACTGGTTGCTAAAAAATCTTCTTTTCAAGAACCACTGGGCAGATTATCACCAAACTTACACAAAAGGATGAGGATATGTTGTAGATTAAAATTTGCATGGGGATTTACCCTGGGGCAAAGGGCGTGGTCTCAAGGTCACTTCAAAGTTGACCAAAAATTACATTTTATTAAAATGTTGATATTTTGCATACTATAAGGACTAGGATCATCAAATCTTGTCAGTTGATGCATCTAAGGACCTCATATTATGTTGACTCAAGAGTAGGTCACGGTGACCTACTTTTTAAATTTTGCGGCCATTCTTTTTCAAAATGATTTAGAGGCATATTTTGAACAATTTAAGGCCTATGATCATCAAACTTTGTCAGTTGATGCATCTTGGGTCCTCAAAGTACGTCAACTAAAAATTAGGTCATCTTGATCTACTTTTTGAATTTTATGGCTAATCTTTTTCAAAACAATAAAGGTCATTAATTCGAATATCGAGAGGTTTAGAATCATTTAATCTTGTAAGATGATGCATTGGGGCCATAAAACATATTTATTAAAAAGTAGGTGACAGTGACCTACTTTTTGAACTTTGCAGGCATTCGATTTCAAAGCATTTTAGAGGCATAATTTGGACATTTTAAAGCCTATGGTCATAAAACTTTGTAAGTTGATGCATCTTGGGTCCTTAAAAATCGTCAACTGAAAAGTAGGTCACCGTGACCTACTTTTGAAAATTTATGGCTTTAATTAAATATTTCGGGTACTAATTAGCTTAGAATCATCAAACTTTGTCAGTTGATGCATCTCGGGTCTTCGGAGAAGGTCGACTGAAAAGTAGGTCATCGTAACCTACTTTTTGAAAATTTATGGCTTTAATTAAATATTTCGCGTACTAATTAGCTTAGAATCATCAAACTTTGTCAGTTGATGCATCTCGGGTCTTTGGAGTAGGTCGACTGAAAAGTAGGTCACCGTGACCTACTTTTGAAAATTAATGGCTTTAATTAAATATTTCGGGTACTAATTGGCTTAGAATCATCAAACTTTGTCAGTTGATGCATCTTGGGTCCTTGGAGTACGACAACTGAAAAGTAGGTCACTTTGACCTACTTATAAAATTTTATGGTTATAATTTTAAAAGATATTTTAGGTATTAATTGGCTTAGAATCATCAAACTTAGTTGATGGGTCCTCAGAGAATGACAAGTGATAAGTAGGTCACCTGACCAACTCTCAGGTACTAGTTGGCTTAGAATCATCTTGGGTTCTCAGAATGTGAATTGGAATTTTAAGGGTTTATCTAAATATACAGGATACTTAGAGGCTTCAAATAGAAGTGATAGGTTGTACAGTTTATCAGAAGAGCGATTCAAGGCCCTTGGGCCTCTTGTTTCTCTTTGTATTTATAACCCTCAGTATCTTGAACCCTTAAATATCTCGAAGTTTTTCTGTCCCATCGAATTCAAGAAAATAAGGTTTAACAGTAACTGTACGTTTTTACACCTGGAAATGTCACCTGTCCAAAAGAGGTATTTTTCTACATTCATGTATATTGTACTGAGTTATAAATGCACAAAGTTCATCACTATAGTTTATCATCTTACATAGGAAAAATTGTCAAATCTCAAATATTTTCAAGAAGTGCCAATAAAAGCACCAAATATGCATTTTCTAATTGATCACCAAATATATTTTGGAATTAAAAACTATAGGTATCCAGGCATTCAGAGAAAAATGCATGTTTTTAATACTTACATGGTATTTTAATTCTCCTATTTACTTCAATTGTTATATAATACACCGTGTAAAAAGCCTTTGCCATCATTGCAAGACATCACCGACCACTTTTAATTTCACAGCATGCTAATATGCATTGGTATCTAAGGCTAGATTAAAATAAATTTGATTTCTCTAAAAATGTATTTAATTTTGTACTCTTATGTGCCTACGTTTTAAAAGTCAGTCTCCAAAACTTCAAATCACCTTGAATCATATTGAGATGCATGAAATATAAATTGTTGAAAATTTCAATTTCAAGCTTCATTTTGAGACTTTTTGAATTAAATAATAATTTAAGAGTTATCCTTCCTGGCTGAGGAGCGGATATCCTTAAGACAGACATCAATTCATAGAGCTGCATATCTCGGTTCATGAGTGCTACCATACTATTATTTGTGAGAATTTAGTTCAACATAAGAAGTACACTTATATTCAAGTGTAACTGACCAGATTTCAAAACTTTACCACTAAGATTGTTAAAAACCCACCTGTTTAAATGAAAATCTGATGAAAATTTTGCTCAATAAATTTATTGGTGCTGCAGTTCAAATTGGACATAACATACACATGTATACTTTTTGACCTTTGATCACCATAGAGACCACAGTCTACATAAATGTAGCAAAATCACAATGTTGTTATTACTGTATACCTGTTTCAAAAGACCTACTGAAATTGACTTTGGATATACACAAAGGTAACCAAAATAATAAAGATTTATCACAGTCAAAACATTTATCAAAATATATATTAAAAAAGTACTTACATGAAAGATATACATGAAGGTTATTATTATATGTGCTCAGTTTAGCAAAGCAAAATTTATTTAAATGTGGATCATGGATTATTTGATAAAATTATGATTTAGCACAATCAATTTTTCTATGCATTATAATAATATAGATTCATTTCTTTTTACATTATTAATAAATTATTAACATTAAACATTTCAACAAATGTGCAAAAAGTTCCAGATAAATTGCACCCAGTAATAAAATGAGAAAGTGGGCAGCAAGTATTGTACAGTCTTACTGACTGTATTGTACATATAAGTGTCCTGAATCCAGGTCCTCCAAATCATCCTCATCTGGATGTAGATCCAGCTCACCTTTTGATATATCCTCAGATCCAATCTCATCCAAATCCACAGGTTTATCTGGCTCTTTTGATAATTCCAGATACATGTGGCAGAGCAAGCTCATTCTCATTGCAGTAGAACTATCGATATTCAAAGAACAAGAATCAAAGTCCTTCACTGCATCAACATATGCTTTCTGCAAAGAACTGTTGTCAAAGTTCGTGATTACAAGACAGTTGAGAATTACATATGGATCAAATCCAGCTTCCTTAAGGAATGTCACATTTTCAACAACTTTTTCAGAATTCCGTGAAAAATGTTGGGTTCTAATTGTTCTCAAAGGTTGTCTTATTTCTTGAACATGTTTCTTGGAGACTTCTAGAGAACTGGCCAACAACATACTACCTACATATCGTGGTCTAGTTTTTTCCACTGAAGTCCCTATTTTTTCGTAATCCAAATTTGTGTTTTCGCACATTTCCGATAAAACTTGTACAAATGTGTTAATATATTTTATTCGAAAAATCCGGGGATCTGCTAAGGCAATTTCATGATACTTAAATCCAAACTTGAACAAGATATGAATAATCTCCCTTGTATTTTCTATGTTGTGAAGTAAACTGTGTTTTTTACATAACAGCACAAGCAATTCCTTCTCATTATCCTCCTCCTTGTCTTCAGCATCTTCCTCTGTGATGCAAAGTTTCTCTTTTAAGCTTTTGTCAAATTGTTTCAGTTCAGCAGTTAGTTTTTCTTTAGTAAGGGTGACTACTCTCTTAGCAATTCTTACATTGGATTGCAACTGATACTGTTTAATCAACTCCAGTTTCTCCATACTCTCCTTGTATTTGTGAACCCTATAAAACCTTTGGTGAACTTCTTCTACAAATGGTTCATTTCCATACACTTCATCAATCTTCTTTCCTAACTTCTCTCTGAGGATGTTTCGGGAGAAGTCTTTTATGGCCCCCCTAGCGTCTTGGTCCCACGGCCCCCCAGCAGGATGGTATGATCCATTCACATACAAAAGCAGTGAGGGACATATGTAGATCCTTCTGGAGACAGCAGTCAGCTTTCTGATGAAGAACTCCAGTTTAGTCTTGTCCCAATCCAACACTGTTTCCTGGTTTCTGTCAGAGTCGGGCTGGTAGCCATTTTCTTCCAAAAGTTTCAAGTTCTGTTTCCTGTCTGCAGTAATCTGATTTAACTAAAGACAAATAATAATTCTACACTGCATTTTATAAAATATTTTAGAATGTTCAAAAATCAGTATAACCTTGCATCAGCTTGTACTGTATAGATGTAGATAGTAAACTATTATCTTAAGGCCAAAATAAAAAATACCTTTGTTTCCCCTAACGAGACCGACCCAATTAAAACCTGCCGACTGAAAAGTTTTTTTTAAAGAAGATTATTCAAATATTTTTTTTAATGATTATCAACTTTTATAAAAATATAAAATACAATTTCATCAAAACCTGTTCTTATCAGAAATTCAGAATGTATTTTCAAAGCTTCTGTCAAAAAAAAAAAAAAAATTTTACCTACCTACCTACCCAACTTCAGATTCTAGGGTCGGGTTAGGGGAAACAAAGATATTTTTAATGATGGCCTAAGCAACAAACTTTTATCATGTTTATTCGTGATTCCCAAAATTTGAAATCCATCTAAAAAAAATGCTATTAAACTGTATGATGCGGAAACATACTACATAAATACTAAATTAAAAACTGGTTGACACCAAGAAATTTTCGTGAGTAAAGGAAGGTCATGAAACTTGCAATTAGATACATGTATATCTGGCACATGATTAAATCAAGTTGGTTTACTGTATAAGACAAACCTCCAGGTTGGGTCTACATCTATATAGGAAAATATATATGTACTATTGAGAACCAAAACAGTATTTACAACATATATGTCTGCATTGCTCTCTCTGAGTATCTACAAGTATCTCGTTGTACACATGTATGAATTTGTGTCCTACCTTCTTGTGAATTTGTTTGTAATCTGTTGCAACAACACTCCTAAAAGTCACACCGAAATGTCCTTCCTTAAGCATATGTCTGCTGACAAACTGGGCAAAGAACTGCATCTACAAAGATACAGAAATATCGGTTTGCTATATAACACCAGTGTGATTTAGAAACATTGTAAGATATTTACAAAATTTGTGTAATGCTTTTATCTTAGCAGGGACCTATATATACAAATACAAATACAAATACAAATATTTTATTGGCACAACACAATTACAGTAATTGGTAAAGGCCCATATAGAACACAATAATAAGTATAATAATACAGTAGAACACAACTAGAATACAAACAATTGGTGTAGCAAATAATGTACTCATCAGATACTAGGTGATTCATAACAATGTAGTTACTCATTTATAGCTAGAACATTTTTTCTAATATCAGATATTTGACATAAAAATGAAGATAATATTTTAAGAACCCTTTTACACCTGGTTTTCATCAATGATTTTAACAAATTGTCATTATTATGGATTGTTTGGTTGAAATTAGGGAAAGTAGATAATTTTGTTTTGAATATTTTTCTCTGCGCTTCATATTTTGGACAGAGCAAAATGAAATGTTTTTCATCCTCAATATCAAGGTTTTGACAAACTTTACACAACCTATCATTTTTATTAATTTCAACATATCTACCTTTTTCAATTTCTAAATTATGTGCACTTAACCTAATTTTTGCTAAAAATGATCTATAATATATATATAGGTCCCTGATCTTAGCTTTTAAAATTGTTCTTTTTTCAATAGATTTCTATCAATTAACATTTCAAAACCCACCATTACATGATCAGATGTTAAATTTTAAAGTCTGTTGGTTGGATCTTGTGGGGAAAAGAAAGTCACGTCTTTCATTCTACTTTCACTTTTGAATTCATCTTAAACAACAAAACCTGAATTGGCAGATTATATAAATCCGGATCATACCCTTTTTTTAAAACTTAAAATTATTTTCTTTCTTTCTTTTTCGTAATTTGATTTTGGAATAAAATTGAAAAAAAAGTATGCTATAAATAAATAATGAAGAATTATTGTGCAAAGATTTGTACACGTGTCATTTTCACATACATAATATATATTACAAATCATATCTATATATTCCGGTTGCGTTCACTGTTATCTGTATAGTCAAACATGAGGACACGGCTATTAATACAAAATTAGACATTGTACTCATCCACTTACACTATATCCTCCTTCTATCATTTTCACGACGAACAGCATAGTGAAAACAGAGCCCCAGAATGCGAGAAATAATTCATGTTCAAGTGGGACAGTGTGGAAACCAAATCGGTTCAAAATTTTGGGAGGAAATTTCCTACGAACATGGCATTAACACCGAAGGCAAATACCAAGGTGACAATGATGTCCAACTTGAGCGGATCAACGTGTTTTTCACAGAGGGCCAAGGTGGATCCTATGTCCCAAGGGCGTGTATGGTGGATCTCGAACCTGGAACTATGGATGCCATTCGCGGTGGACCCTTTGGAAAAATTTTCAGACCCGACAATTTCGTTTTTGGACAAAACGGGGCTGGTAATGTTTGGGCAAAAGGTCATTACACTGAAGGGGCCGAACTTGTGGACCAAGTGATGGATGTCATCTGGAAAGAAGCAGAAAACTGTGATTGTCTCCAGGGGTTCCAGCTGACCCACTCCCTCGGCGGGGGAACAGGGTCCGGAATGGGGACCCTCCTCCTCAGTAAGATCAAGGAGGAATTTCCTGATCGCATCATGTGTTCTTATTCCGTCCATCCCTCACCAAAAGTAAGTAAATGACACGGCTCGGAGTTGTTTATATGAAAAGATGTTTGCCTCCCTCGACATAAGGTTGTACACAATTATTAAAGTTCGTTGAATCTTTTAAATCTTCAAATCAAAAAGTGGGGTTGGGTGAATAAAAATTCGTTTTTATATATTTTTTTCAATTCCCTAGCTCTTCAAAAAAGCGCTCTCTGTCAAGAACTAACAAAGTTCACCTCCCCTTTAATACTTTTACAAATATTCTATGACAATTTCCCCCTATCCTGAAACACAGGCCATTAGACAAAACCACATTCCATGCATTAACTACAATCCTATGTAAAAGAAATATACATACATGCAAACAACAAATACACGTGCATATAGATTCAGTAATAATTTAATCAAAATACGGATGTTGATATTTCCGCGGTAGAGGTGCGGACATTGCAGCAGGATACCCAATGACGACGAATTCCGGCCAACGTGTGTAGAATACTGTTAATTCATTAGACTTAGAGAGAATTAAAAGAGAACAAAAACGAACCAAGTGCATTCAAATATCTCACTCAGTGATTGAAGAAATGACCGTCAGACAGAAGGGGGGATTGGGCACATCTTCAAATCCCCCTTTCAGTATAACATTAAAGAAAAGCGTATCCCTCACTTCAACATTTTGACAAAATATCTATTAGGGATTAACTTCAATCTCTAACGCTATAGTTTTACTTTGAAAGAGAGCTAACACCTCTCCATCTTGGATGAAGGGGACATCTTTCCTCCAATCACACTGCATCTTCGAAAAAAGATTTTTTTGCGTGTCCTTAATAAATCTGCAAAGCAATCGATTTCGTGTGCGTTGTTTTGCTGTATATTTTAATTTTTACCATTTTGGACGCGTATCCGTAACAGCATACTTCCTCTAAAAAAGAGAGAACATAGAGAAAAAGGTTGTAATCTTATGCTACATTTGTATAAATCAATGCCACGAGGTGCAGAACTTGTGCACCAGCTGCAAAAAATATTATCATAATTGACTGAAACACCGTCCTTTACTAAATAAGTGACACCTGGTATAACTCAATGTATTGTGTATTTTATTGATGTATATTGATGTAAGTAAAGCAACCTGTTGCTGGTTTTTCTAGATTCCCGAGTTTATTCAATCAGTCTAAGTCCGCCATGAGGGAGATAGTTCACATACAGGTGGGTCAGTGTGGGAACCAAATTGGCGCCAAATTCTGGGAGCTTATTTCTGAGGAGCATGGGATTGACAACAAATGTGTATATGTAGGGGATTCCCCTAAACAGCTGGAGAGGATAGATGTTTATTATAACGAGGCTGCCCATGGGAAATATGTCCCTCGAGCCGTGCTGGTGGACCTGGAACCTGGCACCATGGACGCGGTTCGAAGTGGCCCAAATGGTACCCTCTTCCGGCCGGATAATTTTGTATTTGGTCAGAATGGGGCTGGAAACAACTGGGCCAAAGGTCATTACACGGAGGGAGCGGAATTGGTTGACCAGATTATGGATATAATACGACAAGAAGCGGAAAATTGCGACTGTTTGCAGGGGTTTCAACTGGCGCACTCTATCGGCGGGGGGACTGGGTCTGGTCTGGGGACCTTAGTTACGGGGAAAATTCGAGAAGAATTCCCTGATCGAATTATGAATACATTTTCTGTAGTTCCCTCTCCTAAGGTTCGTTGTTCTAAACATTTGCAGTTCGTTTTGTGATATATTTGCGATTTGCTTTGCTTTACTTTGGTTTGATAGTAATTTGCAATATTTTGCGGGTCATAGTTTGTTTTAGTTTATATTTTGCGGACCCTTTTCTTTGAATAATTATGATCACACTTAAAAAAAAAACTTAATGTTTGTTGTGAAGTTCTGGGAAAGGACCTGTCTTCCAGCACA
Source organism: Saccostrea echinata (assembly GCF_033153115.1). Lineage (NCBI taxonomy): Eukaryota > Metazoa > Mollusca > Bivalvia > Ostreida > Ostreidae > Saccostrea > Saccostrea echinata. The sequence continues at coordinate 690,890 of NW_026889763.1, read as the reverse complement.
CCTTAGTCGTCTACTAATCGACTGATCTAATCAAAATTTATTCTCTAAAAAGCAATCTATATTGTACGTAGATGATTACTATAGATTTTTTTTAATCAGATTTTGATTTTCATAGATAATCTGATATTTGTAATCGACAGTGTTGTTATTTGATCTGAAAATGATTGTTGAAGTTTAAGATAATCTGTCAATACATTACTCATCCCAACGTGTTCGATTGAGTTATCGTCAAATTCGTCATATGTTTCCTACGCTCTTTCATTGATCAGTAATCGTGTACTAGTATCTATTTTTTAAACCTTGCTATCAGTTTGTGTGTATAAAGTACACAGTACAAGTAAAGTTGACAAGATGTAACATTTTTAAAACTAATCCTGCTCATTTCCATATCTTTATACAATTAAGATTTGTATGCCGTATATTCCTTAAATGTGCATACACAAGTCGATTTAATATACCATGTATGCATTGTCATATGTAGTACTTTGGATACGTACTTTATATAGTAATCATCATGCTCGATAATATTATTTTTCGGTCAAATTTTTCAGAGATACTGTATATGTATTCTCTGGCTTAATGAATCGAGATTATTTATTAATGCTTTAAAGTTCATTGTTTATCAATATATGTGTACATGCAGTTCTATAATACATATTTAAATTGCAGGTTTCAGAGGTGGTTGTTGAGCCGTATAATGCTGTACTCTCAGTCCACCAGCTCCTTGAAAACACAGACGAGACCTTCTGTATCGACAACGAGGCTCTCTACGACATCTGCTTCCGGAATCTGAAGCTTCCTAACCCGTCCTATGGTGATCTCAACCATCTCGTATCTCGCACAATGTCCGGAGTTACGACATGCTTGCGGTTTCCGGGACAACTAAACGCCGATCTTAGAAAATTAGCTGTGAACATGGTCCCTTTTCCACGTTTACACTTTTTCATGCCAGGATTTGCTCCCCTTACTTCACGAAGTTCACAGCAATTCAGAGCACTCACTGTACCCCAACTGATCCAGGAAATATTTGACGGTCGAAACATGATGACCGCCTGCGATCCCCGCCACGGTCGCTACCTTACAGTGGGGGCCTTCTTCCGGGGCCAGATGTCCATGAAGGAGGTCGAGGAGCAAATGATGCTCACCCAAAACAAATTTTCTGGAAATTTCGTAGAATGGATTCCAAATAATCTTAAAACTGCAGTGTGTGACATTCCGCCACGAGACGTCAAAATGTCCGCCACCTTTATCGGCAACAGCACTGCCATACAGGAACTTTTCAAGCGTATAGGCGATCAGTTTACGGTAATGTTCCGGCGTCGAGCGTTTTTGCACTGGTACACGGGAGAAGGAATGGATGAAATGGAGTTTACAGAGGCTGAATCTAATATGGCAGACTTAATTTCCGAATACCAGCAATACGAAAGCATCGGCGTGGACGACGATTTTGGTGCGGAAGAACAAGTAGAGGAGGAAGAGGAGGGCGTGTGAACTAGTTTAATTAAGAAAGGAACCAGTTGTGACTTTTTTTTTAATTTCAAATTTTTTGTGCTGTTAGACAAATCATTGAAATGGATCTTTGAAGAACATAATTATCTTTAACGGACATGGCACAAAACAATTTACATTAGTTTTTACACATATGATTTTATTGTAGTATTAACATATTTGTATTTCCACTTAAAAATATAACTTAAGTCAAACAGTTCAGTTAGGCACTGAATATTTAATAAATTTCTTATTTCATGAATGTCATGTTTAGAAATACTAGTATCGTGCAATATTATAATATTTATATTTGCCAATGTTTTGTCAATAATTAATAACAATTCCAGTAAAATTCAGAGTTTTATTTCCTTAATAGCAACCTCACTGGAAAATTTTTTATAACAAAAACTGGTAAAAAATTGACTTGTAAAACTTAAAAGTTGTCTATGGAATTGAATGTACCCTATAGGGACTGATTTTTGGAAAAACAAGGGTTCACTCAATAAGAGAATGTCAGGGCCAAATATACATGATGTCCCTTTTGATTTACTCTTACCGTATGTCAATGAAGAATTCATCACATTCGCACTAAACTTGACTCGATTCCCTTAAAATTTTTGAATAGACTATTTGAAGAAGCTAAAACACGTTCATACTTGGATTCCTCAACTGCAGAATACAAGCTGGTGTTTTTGATTGTGGACGTTTCCCAGCATAGGATCTTTAAGCATGTGTCGGAAGATAATAATTCCGATTCAATCCGTCAGATTCTTAAACTTAAATTTGAAAACAAATAAAAGGTATATATGCTATGAACATTAGTAATATTCTTAATCATAAAAAAAGTTCAGTCTTGCATTCCACCATATTTCAAGTTGAAATCTACATCCCGCAATTCCTGCATATATTCCCAAATTATTGCTTCCAACTTTTCAATTATAAACAAACCTTGAAGTGCCTAGATATTGAACATCTAAAACACTTCCTAAGTGCTATTGCTCTTCCTCTTCCTTCGATATAGTCCCGATGGACACATCATTAATTGCGATGTTAATGTAGTTGAAAATGACGACCTAACCTAAAAGCAATCATTTTAAAAGGTCCCAAATATAGGGAGCCCCGATCTATCAATTGGCGGCAGTGTGATATATATTAAAGAATCGTGTTAGAAAAATAAAAGGCATTCCTAAACTTCATAAAAATCCTTAGAAACAGAGATACATTGTAGGGGTCCAGCAGGTGCTGTACCAAGCAACTATCTTTACTCATCACAAATATATTAACTGCTGTAAAGGAGAAACTTCAAACGTACTCCGCTACAGCATATTCTAGAGGTGGTTTAAATCAGATGTGAATTAACAAAAACTCCAAAGAACTTTTAGAAAACAGGGATTTCTGTTTACTATATTATCTTTTCACATTTTCCTAAAGGTGCCCTATGTTGAAAATGAAAAAGATAAGCTCATAATTTATATACACCTTTATACCGTAATTGTTTTTCTTTAGTGTACAGAGGGTCCTTAAAACTAAGTTCTTCTACAAATACAAAGATTTGTCAGCTGGAACCATAATTATATTTTTCATGTAGTCTTTCTAATTCTTTTATCACTTTCGGTTTACTGAAAATGGATGGATAAATGATTTGCAATTTGCCCTTTAATTGTCTAATGCGATTCTTAAATTTACTACTGAAACTCTTGATCCACTCTGACAGAATGTCGAGGTCTTCCCCTTCATATTAAGACAATGCATAGTCTAGCATATACTCCTCGACGGAATTTATAAAAGAATTGAGGTTTTTTGCCATATGAAAGATTGGAGCTTTCTGAATTTTTGACATTTCAAACTATACTTACATCAGCTGTAATGATGTGTCCAGGTGGACTGTAGTTGAAAGAAGGAGATCAAAAGCACTTAGGATTTTTTTTAAATGGTCAATATCTAGGCACTGCAGAGTGTATAAATGTAAAATTTGGATGTAAACAGTATCTGTAGGAAATGCAAGGCGTAGACTTCAATTTTAGATATGGTAGAAAACAAGACTGAACCCTTTTATGATTAAGGATGTTACTAATGTTTACAGCATCTACACATTTGTTGTAAATTTAAGCTTAAGGAATCGAAGGGTTGACTCGGGGTTATTGTCTTCCGTGACACCTTGCGGTTAGAGCCTGTGTTGGGCAATATCCATAATAACTACTAGACTTTTTCTGGTGTTGAAAAATCCAAGTATGACCTTTCTTAGCTTTTTCAAACAGTCCATATATTTTTCCTAAGGATAACATTATAGTTTACAATTTATAACACCTCTAGTTTTTCCTAAGTAATCTTACGCGTACATGTATGATAAAAAAAATAATTCTTACAAAATTGGACATTGTACTTGATATTTTATTTCTGTTATCACATATAAAGTTATCAGTTTTGATTAAGGAGTGTAAAGATTATTTTAATATTTTTTGAAGAATATATGTGCGTAGTAGTGAAAAACGTACATCTGCAATGAGAGAAATAATTCATGTTCAAGTTGGACAATGTGGCAACCAAGTCGGTTCCAAATTTTGGGAGGAAATTTCTCAAGAACATGGGATAAGCAGCGATGGGAAATACAGAGGGAATGAAGACATCCAATTGGAGCGGATCGATGTCTTTTTCTCTGAGGGTCACGCTGGTTCTTATGTCCCTCGGTCGTGTATGGTGGACCTCGAACCCGGGACTATAGATGCAATCCGTGGCGGACCTTATGGTAAAATGTTCAGACAGGATAATTTTGTCTTCGCACAAAACGGTGCAGGAAACGTTTGGGCGAAAGGTCATTACACAGAGGGAGCGGAGCTTGTTGATGAAGTACTGGATATCATGAGAAAAGAGGCAGAAAATTGCGATTGTCTCCAAGGTTTCCAGTTGCCGCATTCTTTGGGCGGTGGGACCGGATCGGGAATGGGCACATTAATATTAGAAAAGATCTCGGAGGAGTTTCCAGATCGTATGAAATGCTCCTATTCCATATTTCCGTCATCCACAGTAAGTTTATTACTAGAATTAACACCCATGTAGTATCCCTTAAATAAGGGTTTTTTTCCACGACGCTTAAATCGGGATATTGGTATATATCTTTCTCAAGCGTAGAAAATAGATCAATTAATTAAGATTTGAATTTAATGTAATAGTATGACAAGAGCACTAGTATGTATTTTTCCCAATAAATAAATAAATTCTAATTTTATTATTCCGAATGTCCTCACGGGTAAGTACTTAATTTAATTTATCATCAACTAAAATATTACAATATAAATACAGTAGATAAGTAATAAGTGAACTTATTTGATAAATATACCTAGAAAAAATTACATATTTTTTATCACAGTTTCAGAGTTCTCAGTCTGTTCTGATTTCTATTTGACAAGGTTCATTCACCTGTGAATATTTAAAACGCTAAATATACCCGAATGGTCAATAATATTTAAATTCTATAAAATTTCAAAGGAAAATCTTAACCAAATGAAAATTAGAATTAGAAAGTTAAGTTTGAAAATGTATTTAATTGATATGAAATTCATACAATTTTTGAATCTATGAGCACATGTAAAAAATTAGTGATATACCTTTTGTGGTTTAATTTTTTAACTCAGAAAGGAAGTACATATAATATTTCTTAAGAGAATCGAAGTACACGCAAGTGTCACATGATTGGTAACAGTATTTTTTTTTATCATTAATGTCAAAGAAAAAGATTACAATCTATCATCTTGACTTGACCTTACTCATATTAAAATAACAAGGTCATCTTTTATTTCATATCACTAATAGTGATAAAAATGACAGTAACATTTTATAACGAAAATTAAACAAATCGGACTAAATTTCAGGTCTCCAACGTGGCACAGGAACCTTACAATGCAGTGCTTGCCCTTCATGAACTTCTTGAGCAATCAGATCAAACTTTCTGCATCGATAACGAGGCTCTCCAAAAGATCTGCTTAAAGAATTTGAAAATCCCGAACCCGAATTACGGAGATCTTAATCACCTTATTTCCCATACGATGTCCGGTGTAACGGCGTCTTTACGATTTCCAGGGCAACTAAATTCGGATTTGCGAAAACTGGCCGTCAATATGATTCCATTTCCGCGTCTTCACCACTTCATTCCAGGATGCGCTCCACTGACCGCCCGGAATTGTGAGCAGTTTAGGGCACTCAGTGTTGCGGAACTTATCAGGGAAGTGTTCGATTCGCGGAATATGTTGACAGACTGTGACCCACGGCATGGTCGGTATTTAACAGTAGGCACAATGTTCAGAGGCCGGATATCTATGATGGAGGTTGAGTCAAAACTCATTCAAACCAGAAATAAAATGTCCAACCACTTTGTGGAATGGATACCAGATAGCATGAAATTAGGGGTATGTAATGTCCCACACACGGATTCCAAGCTTTCAGCTACATTTATCGGTAACAACACTGCAATTCAAGAAATATTCCGGCGCATCGTTGATCAATTCCATGTCATGTTTCGACGAAAAGCATACCTACATCACTACATTAATGAAGGTATGGATGAAATGGAGTTTACGGAAGCCGAGTCGAACATAAAAGATTTGATATCCGAGTATCAGCAATGTGAAAGCATGGACGTCGTGGATGAAGATCCGCAGGTAGGAAATGACGAACACGAAGATTGCTGACGCTATATGTTCGGACGATGAGAAATAAGGTTTAAAACTGTACAAGAGAAATAATGTTAAGGAGATGCAGACCTTAGTATGTATTACTAATATAATAATATTATGTTTTCAGATGTTTTCTAATTTTTGTCAAACAGGTCTAGGGATTAAAAGCATTTTAAGTATTTTAAAGAAAAATTCCTGCAATGGTGCTATTGACCGTTTTTGATTATAATAAATTTTGCTGCTCTATCAATTATTAAAACTGTTCTTGGATAATAGATTTTTGCAATTGTTATTGGTCTACATAGTGTTATAACTTTTGTTTACCTATGGAATATTATAAATGTAGTTGGTCTATTGAAAATTATAATGTGGTTGGCATATATGATAATTATAATTATTCTTGGTCTATCGATAATTTTTCGTCGAGGTATACTTTTTGTTGTTTTTTGTGGAAAGAAGACGCCCACGAATTCATTTACACAATGGTATATTAAAACTTCAAGCTGCAATGTAATAACCATGCCTTCAACAACAAAATCAAATCATTGCAATCATATTTTTTTTCTTTAAACCATGAAAAAATTGACCTATAGGGTTCATGGGGTCCGGCCCCTGGGATTTTTAGAGTGATCAAAAGTATATAGTAAACTAACCCAACCCCTAACCCCCTTTAATAACACAGACCTCTGGTAAAAATGACAGGGATAATCAAGCTCAAAAGTCCATATTGAAACAATTCAAATAACATGGACCTCTAAAAACATCAGAGGTAGACAATTCAGTGTGAAAATAAAGGCCTAACACTTTGTTTAAAAAACGTTAGTCAACATTCGACTTGGATTGTATTTGCTGACATGGTCATCGTATCGACCATAGAATTTGCAAATTAATGACTTTAAACAAGGCCATTCCAAGTTTTTTCTCCGTTTAGCGTCCACCCATCTTTCAAAACTTATCTATCTATTCGCAAAAAAAAAAAAAACAAAAAACAAAAACAAAAACAAAAAAAAAAACAACAACAACAACAACAACAACAACAACAAAAAAAACAAAACAAAACAAACATACAAACCCACAGACTTTATAGTCATAAAAATAACGTCATTCAAGGATTTGATTTCATTTTTCTATTTTTCTCGTAGAAAGATCTATTCTTCAGTAAAATCAAATTATTAAATGTTTACAATATTTCTTATATGACAAATTGTAGACAAATATTCAGAGAAATTGACGGAATTCAGTGATTTCGACCAGAATAATCAATTTCAGGACTTCTGATTTTGTGTTTTTTTTCTGAGGTGTCAAAAACCAAGGCGCACGCGGACGCTAAACATATAAAAACTTGGAATGGCCCAAGAATGTTGATAGCCTTGTTTCATCAACTTATCTGTCAATAGCTTGCCACTTTTCCGCCTAAATATGGCTGAAATATTGCCGGCACGGCATTAAACAATAAACAATCAATCAATAGCTTGCCACGATTTGGAGCCTGCTCTTGCGTTTCGAATCAACTGAGATAGATAAACTCCATATTCAGGTTTGGAGAAGTTGATATTTTTTTTTTTCTTGATTGTAAAAAAAATATTTGAGTCAGATTTTTTTTCCTTGGGTGTCGATCCCCCCCCCCTCTCTGTGAAAGGCGTAATAACTTAAAACCTTAATTTTTGAAAGGCGTAACAACGCCTTATTGAAAGGCGTAGTAACGCCTTTTAAAAAGGCGTAATAACGCTTTTTTGCGTTATTACGCCTTTTCAAAAGACGTTATTACTCCTTTTCAAAAGGCGTTATGTCGCCCGCGTGGCGCAGTGGTTAGAGCGTCTGCTCTAGAGTCGCGAAGTAAGGAGTTGATCCTTACGTCGCGGGTTCGAATCCCACTGTGGGACGTGGAGACCGGTCCTTCGGATGAGACCGTATAAACCGAGGTCCCGTGTCGCAGAAGGTGCTGGCACGAAAAAGATCCCTCACTGCTCAATGGCCGTAAGTGCCGAGTATAGGACAAAATTTGCAGCTCTTCACTGACAAGTGGTGGCGTCTCTATATGAGTGAAAAATTCTCGAGAGGGACGTTAAACAAAACACAAAGATTTTTTTTCTCCATAGATTGATCCTAATAGGCTTTCGTAGAGAAGAAATTGAAGTATAACTAAATCGAGAATTTTTAAGGGTAAAAAAAATTGCTTCATTGAATAGATAACAAAATTGTCGGGGGCCCTTAAGGTTAATACTTTAAATTTATTGACTGGGATCGAGGGCAACATGCGTTTTGTCGGACCCAAGAGCCACGTTAGGCCTTAGGCAAACAGTTTAGTTCGAGGGGTCGACAAAACGCGGTTTGCCCTAGAGCCCAGTCAATAAATGTTTTGTTACACCTTTCATTTATTTTTTTTTTTAATTGTTGTTGTCATACATGTATCTTTTGCTGGCTTCCATAACAACAAATGCAAATAAGCGGTCCAATATCTCGTCCACAGGTCCAATATCTCACTTTGCGGTCAAACATCGATTTTTTTCTGACCCGTCAGCATAACATTAGAAATGTTATACTTTTTTTAGTATAGCTTTACATGGGAACTAATTTTTAAAGGTTTGTCCTACACCATCGAGATGTCGGACACATATCATGGTAATTAATGATTTAAAGAAAACAAAGTTTTCATATATGCAATTAAATTTATTCTTCTATAATTATATCCAAATACCAGTATCAGCTTTGCTTTATGGTGTAAATAAATAATAAAAAAAACTCGATAATAAATATCCCATATACAGTTAACATCAAGATCAACAGAAATATACTTTTTAAATGTTAATCCTGCGATGATATAAATAACAAAGTCCATTATTTAACGACACCATTTGTTGTAGGACAACACGCATTCCATCTTCTTTGTTTCGGGGAAAAACACAAAAATCTCCTCGCGCAGATCTCCCTCTTTCATCACCATTATAATTTTCCTTTGTTCGTAGGCGTTACGGAAACTATGGGGGAAAATAACGTATCCGTTATCACTACACCTTTTATGGTGAATATCATCTAGTTAATCCGATATATGAGATGAATGTGTGGGTATACTTACAAGAAATACTTGTAATTCGGCGTAGTCACCTGACGAGTGTCGGTGGTAGCCTTTCTAAATGGAACACGGTCTTCAAAAGACATGAAAAAATATATCATTAGGAATTACTGACTAATTACAAGTGTATATACATAAGAATGCAAACTTAATTAAACTTCAATTACCCTGCATACCTATCAGGTACTGGAAATCTCCCTTCACGGCCTGGGTTAGGCGTGTGGCAACGCACTTTGAAAAAATTAAGCACTTTGAAAATTTTTTTCAGAGTGCGTTAAAATTGGGACCAAATCAACGCACTTTGAAATTTTTTTTTTCAAAGTGCGTTAAGAGTGTACATCAACATTTTTTACCATGGAAACACTTAACGCACTTTGAAAAAATACGTATAAAACAAAAATTCTGGACTTGTATTTTAATAATAGATAGCATTAATTTGTTATATTTCTTCCGAAAAACTGATGAATTGATCTACCCTCATCGAAAACGAAGAGAAGACAGGTAGAAAGTCCCTCAGCCCAACTCTCTATCTTTCCTACACAAATATATGTATTTTTATAACTGGTATGGCATTGGTATTATTTCTCTCAATAAATTTAAGTTAACGTAAAATAGATGAAATAATTGAGATAAGCTTTCCTGAAAAAAAATTACGTATACCCTATTATATTAAAGAAGACAGCCGCATAACCTTTATCAAAAATGTATCCACAATGATTCCTCAGAAAAAAAAATGCATTTACATGGTAATTAAAACATGCTATTTGACATGTCTAGCTTTTTATGATATCAAATTACAGATTTACTATCAAATAAATGGGTCAACCATTATTTCATATATATTCACAATAAATAGATGGATGGATATGATAGAAAAATAGATGAGAGAGAGAGAGAGAGAGAGAGTTTTCATGGTAAGGAAAAATCATAATTGCTCCCTTTTCCCTAAGAAAAATGCGATGCTTTAAGTCACTTGTCGACACCTACATCTACCGAACTTATTAGAGACTGGATAAAATTTAAAAAAGAAAAGAAAAAAAGAAAGAAACGAAACTGTATAGTAAACAATCATTCCTCCAATATTTCTAAGACCCATTTCCCTTTTAAAACAGTTACCAGAACCTTTGGAAACAAGACAACCCCTAAAAATATTTAAAACGTCTATATCTCAGATCCTGACCTCACCACCGAAAAATTATCCAACCAGGTTCAAATAATTATTTATCATACCTAAAATTTGCAAGAATATTGACCAAGCCGTGCACATTTTTTTTCAAAGTGCGTTAATATGGTCGATATTAACGCACTTTGAAAAGAATTTTTTTTTTTCAAAGTGCGTTAACGTTGTCCCAAAATTAACGCACTTTGAAAGATTTTTTCAAAGTGCGTAATTTTTCAAAGTGCGTTGTAACATAGGCGTCCAAATAAAGATGTGGACCAGTACCACATCTTGGATATAGCGGTGCTAGCAAGTATTGTCACAGAGGAAATTCCCATTTCTACAGCCATCTGTTTAAAACAATGCAAAAATTGTAATCATATGAGACAGCATACTGCCAATTTCTCCTTACAAGCATATACATGTACGAGCTAATTCTGTTGATAGAAGAGACAAAAAAAGTTTAAAAAGGGATCTGGAAAGGGCGCCTGTTACCTATATAATTCATTGAACTCAAACAGAAAAGCCTTAGGGTTTTACTTTGGGGGGGGGGGGGGGGGGTCGTCGATGGACTCCTATGCCATAAGGACTTATTAATTTAAAGTCACCAAATATTCGCGAGACAATCAATTTATCCAAATGATCATTACCACTATTATTATTATTCATTTATAGTATGGTATGTATATAAATATGACTTACATTGATGTTATAATTCAATGAGATAACAGTCGTGATTTATAATTAACCCCATACTCACACTATGGAGGTCCTCCTGCCCAGGGCAAGGCTTTGGCTCCTCCACAAAACCAAGCCAAATACCAAACTTCTCAAAGCTACTCATTGGCTTTTCTTCACTATATCGATGAAAACGATGAATATAACAAACCAAATTTCAAAGAAAAAATATTGCTTTAGAAGATAGTGAAACATACTAGAGCGTATTCAATCCAAAAGCATTCCAAATCTTAAATATGAAAAATAACATACGTTTCGTCATATTAAGATGTAAATGCGTATGTTTCCTCCTGTATGCCTTACTTACCAACAGAAGTATTCTTTGTGCTTGGCCCTTATGAAAAGCAACAACAAAGGTCCAGTGGAAGACAAAGAAAGCCATGATTCAATGCTTGAAGTACTATCGAACGAAATTCACTCACTCATAGAATTGCGTCTATGTATCTCTAAGACAATGCAATGACGTCATAGTGTTTAAAAGTTATTGTTACGTCACAATCCTTTATGATACATAATTGATGACCGTCAAGCAAAAACCACACTTAATTAAGTCAAAAATTAAACATTTTTAGGTGTTTAGTGAATCTGATAGACAATTTTCTCCTCTTTGAAATGATATGTAACATGTTATTATTTATAAACTAAAAGCAAGTCAAAGATTTAAAATAAAAAATACAAATTGTATTTCATGACATATCCCTTCTTCCTTATGTGTTGAAAATGTGACTTTCTTATATAGACCTGGCGCTTTTCCTTGGAGTGGAAAGCAAGCTCACAGAGCAATCAACTTCACTCCGTCTTTACAGTTTCCTTATAAAAGCAATCCCAGCATCCACCAAATATCATGTTTAAGGACTTGCATATGAAGAGAAGTTTTTGACTGTTAGCCAGCCAATATAATCTCCATAATCTCCCTGATAAATATGTACATGTACCTGTTCTTAGGAATAGAGGGATTAATTATTTGAAAACAATTAACAATGTATGTTTATTACTGCTTGATTATAGATGACATTTTTCCTTAAACTAAGACATAATTAAAACCTGACCTATTTGTTTGCTATGCTGATAATAGCGCATTACCAGAAGTGAATTCGGAATTTGCAGTGTGGTTGGGTGGGGTTGGGGTCTAATTTTTTTGTTAAAGAAATAATTATTAGGATGACGATTTCCGCAAAGGATAAAGTTGTTCAAACGTATAATTTAGAGACCAGTCATGGGGAGAGGGAGGGGCAATTTCTGGTACTTTCCCTATAAGCACGCATTCCGTGCGCCCCTCCTCCCGGTGTGACATACATTTTTATATTTAAAAGAAATGACATCTGAAGCATTGTCACAACTACACTTTTAAATAAAACTCGACTTCGCCTAATCTAGGGAGTTTTCCGTGAAATATATCCCCTCTCTACAGATTTACAACTGAGGCGGGTTGTACAAACAGCCTTGAATGTTGTTAATCCCACTGCGTGTCTACTTCCGGCTGGCTGAGGGAGACCGTACTGTTCGGCATTATTCAGAATAAACTTCATTTACCTGTGTTTGCAAGGAAGAAGGAGGAAAATAATCCGAAAACAAGCAACTAACTCATTATAAGTTTCTAATAAAATTGCACAGTTGTGGTGTGATCCGTAGATTAAAAAACGCACTTAAATTAAGAAGCTTAAACAGAGCTTTAATTTTAACTACATGTTAAATTTTTCATCAGTTTTAAGAGTAATTTGAATCAACAGCATTTATTAAAATTAAAATATATTTCTACGACCTCATTAAAGTTATAATCGCTTTTACTCCAATCTTAGCCAAACACGTACACATATATTATCTCAATAAATTTATGAGGCAACACAATTCAGGATCTAAATAATAAATTTGATTTCAATTTCATCATAATTTATTATCTTCTAAAAAAGAGGCTGTGTTTCTCTTTGATTAACTGATCGAATGATTCATAATTTTATAATTATGTTGCAGTATTATTCATTTTCAGAGTATGAACTGAGTACAAGCTAGTAAAAAATCATTTTGTTTAAAAACAAAATATTATAACAATTGTACGTTTAAAATTAATTTGTCATTTCCCCCTAGAAATAGTCATTTGCATTATTTAACTTTCCACGTCACAACGGCTCTTACATCTATTGAGCACACACGTTTTGAAAGGCACAAAATTCAATGTAAAGATTAAGGAAATCAACAAATATGAAGAGAGAGAATGTAAATATAAGCATCGAATTCTTATTTATGGATGTCGTCGGTCCTATAACAGCACCAGTCCGTACCGACAAATTACCATACCGAGCTAAAGCGCGGTACTCAATTTGTAGGCAAAGCCAGATGCTGTTATAGGACCGACAACATCCAAACATTAAAATTGAATGCTGAAATGAATATAAGATTTTGGAAAATCATTAACCTTTAAAATTTTTTTATACGAGTGAACAGAGGGATGATGAACCTTAAGGACAGAGGATGATGAACCTTAAGAACAGAGGGAGGATGAACCTTAAGGACAGAGGGATGATGAACTTAAAGGACAAAAGGGTGAGGAAACTTAGGGACAGATGGATGTTGAACATTAAGGACAAAGGGATGAGGAAACTTAAGGACAGAGGGATGATGAACCTAAAGGACAAAGGGGTGAGGAAACTTAAGGACAGAGGGATGATGAACCTAAAAAAAACAGAGGGATGATGATTTAAAGGACAGACGGATGATGAACCTAAAGGACAGACGGATGATGAAACTTAAGAACAGAGGGATGATGGACCTTAGGGACAGAGGGATGATAAACCTTAAGCCTTAAGGACAGAGGGATGATGAACCTTAAGGACAGAGGGGGTGATAAACCTTAGAGACAGAGGGATGATGAACCTAAAGGACAGCGGAATGATGAACCTTAAGGATAGAGGGAGAATGAGCTTTAAGGACAGAGGCCGGATGAACCTTAGGGACAGAGGGATGATGAAACTTAAGGACAGATAGATGATTAACCTTAAGGACAGATGGAGGATGAACCCTAGGGACAGAGGGAGGATGAACCTATAGAGAAAGAGGGATGATGGACCTTAAGGAGGGAGGGATAATAAACCTTAATGACTGAGGGAGGATGAACCTTAAGAACAGAGGGATGATGAACCTTAAGGTCAGAGGGAAAATAAACCTTAATAACAGAGGGATGTTTAACCTTATGGACATAGGGATGATGAACCTTAATGACAGAGGAAAGATGAACCTTAAGGACAGAGGGAGGATGAACCTTAAGGAAAGAGGGATGGTGAAGCTTAAGGACAGAGGGAGATTGAACCTTAGGGACAGATAGATGATGAACCTTAAGGACAGAGGGATGATGAACCTTAAGAACAGAGGGATGATGAATCATAAGGACAGAGACTTGAGGAACCGTAAGGTCAGAGGGAGATGAACCTAAAGGACAGAGGGACAGTGAACCGTAAGGACAAAGATAGAATGAACCATAGGGACAGAAGGAGGATGAACCTTAAGGACGGAGGGATGATGGAAATAAAGGACAGTGGGTCATTTCGTTGTCAAGTCTGTATATAGATTAATAAGGAATTCATTGCTTAAAAATCCATTATATACCGGTTTTATTTTATCTTTACTCGTTCCCAAGTTAATAAAATTTAATTTAACAAATATTTCAAAGAACTGGGAATTATATGATGTTTTGACAGTCCATGTCTACTACCTTGACGACAACTCTCTATTTTTAATTCTTTGAACAAGATAGTAGTTTCATATTTGGACAAGAGTAGAATCAAAGCTGATCCTTCATGTCAACGTTAATCCTTTTTACAACCAATCATCATTGTAAAAGGTGAGGATAACGAACATGATCAAATTCAATAATCCAACAAACAAAAATGAATTGTAAACATGGAAAAAAAACCGTGGGATCAGGAGCCTATGTGGAATAAGCATCCTCTGTCGACAGGTCACACCGCCGTGAACTCCTTGTATTGACCAGGTAGACGGAGTCCTCCGTAGTCGAAATTTAGTTTTAAAGCAATGACATATGAAACATGTCAGACAAAATACGACCCAGAGATATGTTGTATTTAAAAACAAGGTCATTACAAAAGCTGACTTTAAAGCTGGTTGGTGAAATACCTTGTAGCATGAACTTATTTATCAGTAGCTTGCCTAGGTTTAAAAATTGATCGTATTCACAGCATGCTTTTGCGTATCGAATCAGTTCGGAGACATAAACACCTTATGCAGGTGATGTTCGAATATTGCTACATAAATAAGGGGAGTTGACGATGGAATATCTGAAGTTACCCCTTTATCATATAGTTTAGTTATTAGTTGGCCATCATTGTCTAGTCAGAAAAACATCCAAATATGAAATGGATGTGGTAGACGATGGAAAATCTGAAGTCACCCCGTGTCAATCCTCTATAGTCAGTAAAATATCAAAATATGAAACAGATGTGATACACTTTGTAGGGTCTTTACTTTCGAGTTCAATGGAGTATATATCGAGTCGACGTATACATGAATGAAAATAAATATTGTTAATTTATAAAACGTCGTCGATAAATCTAAATGTTGAGTTGAAGGCCACGGCAAGAGTTTTCTTCTTCTCGTAAAGAGGTTTTTGAATACATTCTGCTTCATAGAATTATAAAAGCAGGCCGGCTAATAAAAGTGCCCATCGTAATTCCTACAGATTGTTGAAAGACCAGAGACCCGTTTTACTAAAGAACTTACGAATAAGACCAAAAATTTCAGTCGATTGTAAAATTTTACAAAATTAATTATTTTGTTTAAAATTGCTAGCGTAAAAGTATCTTTCTACATACCTTTTAAAAATATTAAATCCATTTTCTTTTTAATGTAAATTAAAAAGTTATTAGCAGAATTAAATTTAGGTCTTAGTCGTAAGTTCTTTTGTAAAACAGGCCCCAGGTCTCCAAAGACTACACAAGTATGGTCAATGACAGCCTCCAGCATCTTTCTGATATCAGCTTCAGAGAACTTGTATGTAGAATCAGAATAATTTTTTACAAAGTAATTTTGTACAGATGACCAATCGCAAGATATGAAAATTCACGAGTTCCATTTTTACTGAAGAAGCAGTTTTCTATGTTGTCAAAAAGCCTGCTCTCTAATTTATCGTGAGGAATGGTTGTATAAAGCATAGAAAATTCATGTGTTAATACTATTGATGTTTGAAAAGTTTTGAGATCTTACATTTTTCAAACGTTCTTTGGAGCCTTTTTTAGAATCCACATTTGATTTAAATCGCTTCTTGATTATGTTGTAGAACAATTAATATTTTGGTGAGGAGTAAGGATAGGGGCTTGGTTGAACACGTACTTGACCCTGCAATGTATCGATCTTTGTAAGGATTTCTATGAAGTTTTGGAATCCAGTATAAGAACGGTAAATCAAACTCACTTCCATTGACAGTTTTCTTTAAACTACACCAGAAAGTTATTCATATTCCGGCAACGTAAAGAATAAGTTCAAACTTTTTTCACTACGTCCTTCATGAATGCCACTTTCGGCATCGGTGGGGGTGGAGGATTTCTTCATCATGCGAGTCCTTTTCAGATACAATTGATGCTATAATATACATCTACATTTCCTTTTTTTTTTTTATTTTGGTGTATGCGTTTACTCACTTGTTTTAAATTTGTTTCTTCATTATCAATGAAATTAAGTTGTCTTTATATATGTCATCCATAAAAGTCATGCAATGTCAACCATTGTTACATGGCGTGTATGGAGCAGGACTAGAGACTACGTAGTATATATATTACGCAGACTTACGCTTACAATTTCAGATTATTGCTTTTTTAAATGTCCTTTTCAAAAGTACTTTTCCTAACACATTTCATCAAATGTTTGCCATCAAAATCTCTTAAGCTCTTGTAAATGCTTCCGGATGAAATGGATTTATAACCAAGATCGCCATTTTCTGAAAAAAATGAATAGGGGGATACGAAGAACTATTCTTTAACAAAGTAGTCTATGACGTTTAAATGTTTGAAGTACAGGGATATTTCCTTTCGCGGTGTAGTCTTTGGCAAAGGAAGTATTATAATAGATTTTTTATTGGTTTTTACAGTTTGTACCCTAATCGATCCTCGTCTCAAGTCTCACTGGTTATTCTTGGTGAGGCAGATGTGCACTGTGCAGAGTAATATTAAATATACTATCAACGTGAAAACTTCCACACATTTTAATGACGCATCACAAAGAAGCTCATGTACGCGAAATACTACTAGTATTTGCATATGAAGTAGGGTCATTTACGCTATGCAGTAGATAGTTTTCGATACGCGCGATTTTGGCAAGAGTTATTTCCCGTTGGTCGCCATACTGGAGGTCAACAAGCCCCAGATTCCTTTAACAATTCAATGTTCAACCAATTTTAAACTTTTCATACTGGGCATTGAGGTGAAAATAAAACAATTATATTTGCAAAAGCTTCCCTTAATTAATAATTTTAGTATTTTCAAGATTTTTGTCCTTATATTTCTATCATATATGTTTGAAATTGGTTGCTGAAAGAGGAAAACATCACCAGTTAAACTCCAAGATGGCGGTCAAGGGAAATAATTCGGAAGAAAAATACATCATAACTATCTATTAGCCAAAGCAACCAGGATTCAAACGTGGAACCTCCTTGAGGTCTTGACGTCATAAATGACATGGGGAAACGTGAAGTGTAAATACCTTTCAATTTAAAAATAAGTTTATTGACTACAACAACTTGTTGAACTTATTTTCTTGGAATTGAAAAAAAGGAATATCCATAAACCAAAAATATCTATTTACAAATATCTCGTAACAAAATCATAAACAATTGCGACTCTCCTTGAAATCATCACTCACATTTTGTCCATAAATAATGATATAAAGATCTTTTGTCGAGTTTAACTCTAGGAAAAAAATTATGACATAAGACTTGGAAGACATAAGCCTTTGGCTTCTCCCATATATTATCGCAACACGAACACTTATAAATGCGGCAATTTAGAGTGCAAATCTAAGGCATGCTGGGATTGGCTAGTTCCGGCTACAGACCAATCATTTGATTGGATACTTTGAAGCAGCGGAAGCTTGTGATTGGTTGCCCAGCATTAAAGATTACCTAGCAGCCAACAGGCGAAAAGATGGTTAAGTACTATCACAATACCCATTACATCCTTGGCACTAGGAAATATTTCGGGAAACGCACTAAAAAAATCGAGATCATTTTTTTCTTCCAATTTACAAATTCTTGGAACATTTAGCACCAACTGAGATCATATGTAACAAAAATATAACACTTTCTTAGAAAAAACTCTACAAAAATGCAACTAAAGTTAGTGAACTGGGGTCATTATTTCCTTTAAAAATTATATTGCCTGCTAGGTGCTTGATAAAAAGTATAAAAAAAGCAAAATTATCCCTTTTGGTAAAAAAAAAAAGTTGGATATACATGAGAGCAAGAACTATAAACATCTTGCACAGACATAGCGCAGTAATTCAAAAAAGCAACGTTTATTGAAGCTTCTTTGCTCAGCCCTGTATAAAAAAGCCGTAATAGTATGAGCCCCCAAAATACCTCCATGTGCCACCAACGTAACGAGAAGTGCAACAACTCAAAAAGGCTTTGTCTAGTACTACAGAGACGAGTCGGAATCAAATTGGGATATACACAAGATCACCATATCCACCCAATTTGATTCCAACATTTAGTCAACAACACTTTCTCAGTCATGTTCAGCGTCTCCATACGTTTGTGCATTTTTTCACAATTTATTTGTCTTTTTGCATTCAATCATCTATTTTTTTCTTCTTCTTTTAATAATAAAATATCTAGCACCTTGTAAAACAAACGAACCAAACTTGTGTACTGAGAAACCATTTTAATGATCAGCACCAAATAAGAACAGAGCTTCTGATTGGCCAATTGTTCATCTGCTCAGCCAAAGGGTGTTATTGAACTGTTTAGCGACAGTTAGTGTCGTTAAATATAATATATATAGAAATGGCAAAAAGTTTGTAACTTTTAACTAGAATGGCAGCGCAAGCTGTGCAGTGTTAAATGCGAATCACCTTGAGTCAAGATTCAAAAGACGAAGATAGGCAGCGTTTTTTAAAAGAAAATCACCGGTAAATTAAAGAAACATCACAAAGACGTAGGATTTCAATTCCATCTATTCAATGCCTAATTGCTTTGGTTCTCACATTTTCTGTCTTAAAGAATAGGTTTTTTTCTCCTTAGGAACTAGACTTCAGATTGAAATTTGAACCAGTTTGGCTTAAAACTTCTTTTTTTGGAAAAAAAAAAGCTTGCACGATATTTTAGCGTTCATTACTGAAGTTGTCCAAGTGGCCAAAACATGAGAAAATAAAACAATTATAAGGAAAACTCAGACAATGAAGGGAAAAAACGATTTCAATAGAAACTATTTACATGTTACTATGGCAACAGTAACCAGAAGATGTGAGATACTATATATATACACACACAATAAAGGACAACACAGTATGGTATATTTTGGATTATATTTTTGAGTTTGGTAAATGGCGTCTCTTTAAGAGCCTCCGAAGCTATGCAGACAAACACAATAGAAAGCAAATGGAGGGGCGGATCTCAAACGAGACCGCGCCCAGCACAAAAGCACAAGCGTATCTACATGATATAGCGTCAGTTGAAATAGTGACCCGGGGGTGCATGACCAAAATTTACACAGTCTGAAATAATCTAAACCAAGTAATATATAATATATATAGATGTAAATATATATGTATCATACGATAAAAATGCTAAGAAAATTTACAATTTAAAATCCATCACCGGAATAGACTCTTAATGAGAGTTAATGAAGTCTACATATACTTTCATGCAATAAAAACACAATCTGTGTGTGGATAAGGACACATAGCATGGAATAAAAGGGTCTCTTTTTTTACTACAAAATAAACAGAAATCGTTATATCTGCAGAAGGAAAGAAAAAAAAAGAAGATTTTTTTTGAGATAAGATGAAGTTTGTCTGTCCGCTGGCTTGTGAACTGTCATACAGTTCTGCAAATACATGGCTCACACAAAGCTTGTCATTTAAGCATCAAACTAGGTCACCCTTAGAAAGCTACAGCAACATGCCAAAGCAAAAGCAACATTTGTGCCTGGGTAACAACACTGAGCAACACTGCTTTACTAATGGGACCACTGCTGAATATGGTTACAGAATTCCAGTATTTCTTGTTAAAGCATGGTCTTATTGTAAATATGCAGGCTGCAGATGACATCATACTGATGGGTTAAGTAGGGCACACATGTTACTTTTGCTCTATCATGTTGCCAGGACACCAAATTTAACCCTCAGCATAGATTACATGTGAAGCAACAGGACTCAAATCATTTTGGAGGTTTTTTTTTCATCAGTTCTTAGAATCAATTTTCAAAAAATTTCGAAGTTAAAACAAAAAATTTAATTTCACTACATGTAATTCATGGTTTATGGATAGCAAGAATACTGACATCTCAATACTGAGTAAATGTTTCTAGTTTTCAAGGCAATGATTTGAGTCCATTTTTTTGAAAAATACACAGTTTGCGTTTTTTTTTTGACTATCAATCTACAAATACATGATACAAACTAGAAAAAATACATTTCTCAACACAAACCTAAAACTAGAGTGGAAAAATATCTTGAGAGAACATTACATGTCCATTCATAAACTCAGTTTTATAAAATGTCCATATATGGGCAAAACTTAATCTGCATATTCATTCATGTGTCTGACACACCCTTCAATAATCTGTACAAATCACAAACACAGAACTTGCACAATCTCCACCAATTATCTTTGCTCATAGTCTATTTCTAATACCTCTGCTTTTCTGCACGAAAAATTATCAAAAAAATATTCAGAATGCCTCCTTTTTCACAATATTTTACACAGCGTGTAAGGATCAAAATAAGTAATGCCTCGTGGTGTTTTTAGACCTATGAGCAAAGATTTTCAGTGATGATAAAAATTGTTAACACGATGATGAAATTTCATTACAAGTCACATAACAAAGTAAATATTAAAATTGAATACTATTATCACAAATAATGAAACAGTGAATCAATCCCTTTGTAGTTTATGAAAAAATGTTGGCATACTTTGTGTACATATTTGTAGGTCATATGCCCCATTGATTTCAGATTGCATGCAATCAACCTATTTCTCATAAGTTAATTCAATAATAAACTCCTTTAAAAAAAATTCAGCAATTATTTTTCTTATAAGAAACAATCATATATCTTTTAACTGCAACAAGAAAAATGCAAAAATTAACAATGGACAGACAGATTATATGGTTTATAAAATGGAAATATGACAATAACCATATATCTGCTCTTCTCCTAATTAAAGTGAAAGTAAATTAAACATGCCATTATTCAAAGTGAAACTAGATATATAACAGATGAGAAAAATTATTATGCTACAAAAACCTCAATGTGTCTGGATTCCCTTCTCTAGTTTTCTGTACCCTGTCCTTTACTTCTCACTTACAAAAGAATTTCTATTTTAAAAAAAAAAGGCCCTTGAAACTCAGAAAATAGAACCATTAAAAGAGCTATGTAAAAACTCCCAGCTAGTAGTAACACCCACTTCTTATTAATAAGAGAAATAGTATTGGTATAATTTGGTACTGAGACAATAAAATATACACACTACATATATATCATTTATATATTTACATGAACACAAGTTTCTTTCTGATCCACACTGATCATTAATTAAAACACACACAAAAAATCACATCATGAAAAATTCTCAAAAATGGCTGAATTATTTAAGTCACATGACTTGACAACATGCACCAATCATATGATCACAATTAGAAACATACATTATAATAATAATATTAATTTGAACTAAAAAAAAAATATGGTTAGGTTTTCAGTTTTCTGGAAGAATTTGTAATAGATTTCATGTTAGCAGTTAATATAGGGGGGTGTATATAGGTAACCTCGGGAAAAGGTAAAATACATGCATTTCCGAATATGGCACACGTTTGCTGCAAGATTTGTGTAGGTCTGGTGCACTACTTAGCTCTTAGCTACAACTGGTGTACGAGGTTCAGAACCCCTCTACCAAAAAAACATGGGAAATAGCACTATAAAACTCCCACCTGGTCAAGGTCAATGACCAGGATCAAGGTCAAAAGCGGGATTTCATTGCCCAACTATAGCACTATTTCTCCAACATGGCTAACCATTTCAAAGCTTGACAGAACTGATAAATGTGGCATTTACTGGGACATCCGAGTCAGCATCTTTCAATTTTTTTTCTTTTTTTAAAAGATTAAAAGAAAAAAAAGTTATATGGCACATTTTGAAAAAAAAAAATTGTTCATATAACAGTATTAGTGTGCACCTTATAAAATTGCACTTTCATATCATCAAAATATATAATTTTACAACAGTTCACGAAACTAAACTAGACCTATAACGACTCTAAATATAGATTCACAATTTTTTAAAATATGTGACGCAAACATTCAATTCATAGACTATATGTTCAAGCCAAGGATGGGTGCGTTTTTTTTTTTTGTTATGTACATTGGCCATCTGAATAAAATAATTTTCTCTTGTAGAAGCAAAGTCAGGTCAGCTCTTTATCTTGACGAAATAACAAAACAAACAGGATATATATATAATAATGAATACATATGCACCATAATAAAGAGATCAAGATTTCTGTTGACTATGACTGTGTTTCTACAAGAGGTCATGACCTATATAGCTATAAATAGCCCCATACAGCAGCCCTGGGAGTGCGGCTAAAAGTTCTAAGCAAAAAAAGCAAATATTATCATAAAATGTCTTTCTTAGCCCCGATTATCTTAAACAAATTGCGTAGTAAAAAGAGTGAAAAGATAACATATCACAAATGGTTTGGTTATTTACCATTGGAAAATGAACAACAATTGTATAAAAAATTCTAAACACTTAATTAAAACACAGAACTTATCTGATATGATTCTGCTTCTGTGCGAAGTTTTTCCTTTTTTTCCTAAAACCAAACATTCAAAACATACTTTGATTAAAGTACATCCAACAGATGTGTTAAGAGCGTAAGAAGCCAATTAAATTTTTAAAAAGAAATGCATAATCATAAAAGAGGTCAAAGGTCAATATGATATGCTTTAGCACCACTGGATTATATGGCAACTGGAGATATCTGGAAAAAAAAACTCGACGTTGGCTTTTCCCCCTTCTGGACTGTACCTTGTCTTAGTCTTTAAAGAAATTGGAAATAAATGTTTGTGTGGTGTACTTAGTGTTCTCATAAGAGTAGACTCCCATTGCTTGGTGTATGATATTGTTTGGCATTCCCCGTCACTTTGAGGGTGGAAGGTTGACAGGGATGTGATAATATTTGCACATGGGGCGTGAGCACTTTCCTCGAACTGCATCACGACACACGGCAACGCGTCCATCCGTCACTTCAACATAGTCTGAAAAACAGCAAACAATCCTACAGAATGATCTATTCAATTTGAAGCTTACATTTTCAGCATCTGGAATGAGTATTCTCGACTAATTTATGCCTCAGTATTCTTCTTGTATAATTGTGGAATCATTTTATTTCACCAACATTAAAGTTTCCAAAAATTTACAAGCTCAATGAATATTTAAGTATAGCAATCCAAAATTGGCAACCAAGAACTTATATTCAAATAGATTCCACATTACTCATAGGCAGTAGAAATTACCAATTCCAAGTGGCATGTTTCATATATTCAAATCTTATCAGAAATTCTTCAAAACAAAGAAAAAAGAAATTGAACTGAAAACTTCACTTACATACTAAATGAACACAAGGGAAAACCATTACAAGGAAAAGTTACTTTAAGTTCTGGCTTGAGGTTTAAACTGCTTAAGAATATTTCTAAACTAGCCAGAAAAAAGAAAATTTTCACTCCCAAAGGGGGATCACTCTAATATCTTATGAGTTAAAACCCTTACCTTGTAGGATGTGCACTTTGTCGCACAATGGCCGATTACACCGCCCCATCTTAAAATCTAGGCACACTGGGAGGGTGTCCAGCAACTGCAAAAGTGTACATAAACCTCCATAACATCTCACCCCTCCCCATCCATCACACAGGCAACGGGGAAGGGGGAGAGAACTCAGCAGAGGATGTTAATCCCCTACTAATGTTCTAGCTCATTTAAAAAGGTTCTCAATTCTAAATTAGCAGAAATAAATATGAAGGAATTTTAGTTGTAGCTACTAAAGCAATACATGTCAGTAAAAAATTAGGGATGGTCTTGTCTTTTCATTCTACTTTTCTTTGATTTAGCAGAAAATGCAACCAAAAAAAATATAACGCTGATGCAATATTCAGATGGAATAGTGAAAAAAAAAATTCATAAGCATGCAAGGGAGTTATATAATAATTTTTCATAAAATCAGAATGCAGTTAGTAATAACACGACGTGTCATCCCCCCAGATTCCCATCACCATGACAACAAACAAACCGAACGTCTACTGTAGCTTATATAGTAACGGTCACACAACACAAACAGTATTCAAGTTCTTATCAATTACATCATGCATCACAATGCCACTATGATTTAAAATGTGTGTTATTAAAAGTGATACATGCAATGTTATTTCAAATTAATATTAGTCCAATTATAATTGCTGGAAAAAGTGCTATATATGTGTGTTGAAAAAAAAAAAAAAATCATAATCGTAAGTTTCGTCTCCTTCTCTTTCGGCAGAATCAATATAAACCCTAAGCTGTCCATAGTAAACCTGCAGCACATTGCCATTTCTCTACCAAACATATACTTCAAATTCTCGGCATCCAAAGATTTCATAATTTCTTTTTTTTTTTAAGATGAAAGATCACTGAATAATTTCATGTCTTTCAGACACACCTGCACTTGTCTTCAAATCTAATCCCACAACACATCATTGCCACATCAGCCAAAAATTCACAGCTTTTATTTTGAAAGAATTTCAAAGAAATGCAAGAAAAACTAATCAGCAAGCTGTCTCAGGGAATTCCTAGCATCTGTAAAATGTCACTTAGCATCATGAAAAGAGGCTTGCAAAGAGAAAACATTAAAACTGTTTTGCCTAGCTCTATTAGAACAACTTTGATTTTCAGCTGAAATTGAAAAAAAAAAATATGGCATTTCTAGCTTTTTTTCAAGTTTGAAATACTACACTGCAGTTTCTATGGTGACAGGAATCATGGGAAAGTAAAATCGCACATGATCTCCTTTTGTGTCAGTCATGGTCACTGAAATGTTTTTTTTAGTCCATAAAATTCAGCATTCAAAAAGTCAAGATTGGCTATGACAAAAACTTTGAAAAGATGTCCTCAATTCATTCTTCTCACTCTGACTCATTTCCTTTCAAAGCTGTGACATAACCATACTTGGCTTTATAGACTACTGAAAAATGGTTGCCATGACTACACATATAAAGCCTGACGCATGTTACCTGCTGGTTGGAGTCAAAATAATTGACGTTTTGAGCGTTAGTAGGAATCAAACTGGCGGCAGCAGGGGCCGTCACCACGGCATCAGGCACGGCAGGGGAAAGAACCAATGGCACTGTTACGTCGGGTATTAGTTTTCATGACCAGAATTACGTGCACATGATGAAAGCGATTTTATTTGAAAAACCGCATGCAGGTGACCGAAGCAAGTTAATAAGCACACAGGTTAGAGAAAAAATAAAAGAGAAAAAGAAAAAAAAAACATCATCAATAAAATTAAA